>NW_027361671.1:103062500-103724106 GCF_039654945.1 Dendrobates tinctorius
TCTGCTGGAAACCTCTGGTTGTCATGCCGAGCCATCAGTGACCCGCGATCATGTGACAGAGTCACTGATGGGCAGGATTAGTGACGTGCTTCGGAGTGATCACATCAAATGCCGCTGTCAGGTTTTGACAGCAGCACTTAACAGGTTAACAGCTGCGGGTGGATCACGACTCCACCAGCAGCTGTTAGGGGCACATGTCAGCTGTTCAAAACAACTGACATGTGCCGGGAAAGAGGTGGGCCCAGCGCTGGGCCCCACATCAAAGGGAGGGACACGTCATATGTCATAAGTCGTGAAGGAGTTAAAGACACCAACATTATTTCTTGTTCAAAAATTAAAATAATTTAGCCACTTTTATTCACATTCTATGGGGCTTAGTTTATATATATATATATATATATATATATATATATATATATATATATATATATATATATATATATATATATATATAAAATAACATCAAGACGTTTTCTCCACTCATGCTGAGTGGTTGGGTGAAGCCATTTATTGTCTAAGTACTGTGTTTTCTCTTTTAAAATCATAATGACAACCCAAAACATCCAAATGACCCTGATCAAAAGTTCACATACCCTGGTGATATTGGCCTGATAACATGCACAGAAGGTGACACAAATGGGTATAAATGGCTACTAAAGGTAACATCCTCACCTGTGACCCGTTTGCTTCTAATCAGTGTGTGTGCATAAAAGCTGAGCGAGTTTCTGGGATCCAGACAGACTCTTGCATCTTTCATCCAGCCACTGACATTTCTGGATTGCAAGTCATGGGGAAAGCAAAATAATTGTCAACGGATCTACGGGAAAAGGTAGCTGAACTGTATAAAACAGGAAAGGGATATAAAAAGATATCCAAGGAACTGATAATGCCAGTCAGCAGCGTTAACAAATGGGGTCAGGGACTCTGCAAAAACAAAACCACGGTCAGGTAGAACAAAAATTTCGACCACAACTGCCAGGAAAATTGTTTGGGATGCAAAGAAAACCCACAAATAACATCAGCTAAAATACTGGACTCTCTGAAAACTAGCGGTGTGGCTGTTTCAAGATGCATTGTAAGGAGGCGCTTGAAGAGAAATGGGATGCATGGTGGAGTCGCCAGAAGAAAGCCATTACTGCACAAATGCCACAAAGTATCTCGCCTGCAATACGCAAAACAGCACAGAGAGAAACCTCAAAACTTCTGGAACAAGGTAATTTGGAGTGATGAGAGCAAAATTGAACATTTTGGCCACAAGCATAAATGTTACATTTGGAGAGAGGTCAACAAGGCCTATGATGAAAGGAACACCATTCCTACTGTAAAGCACAGAGGTGAAGCACTGATGTTTTGGGGATGTGTGAGCTACAAAGGCACAGGAAACTTGGTGAAAGTTGAAGGAAAGATGAATGCAGCACATTATCAGCAAATACTAGAGGCAAATTTGCAATCATTAGCCCGGAAGGTGCGCATGGGACATACTTGGACGTTCCAACATGACAGCGATCCAAACAAGGCCAAGTCGACCTGTCATTGGCTACAGCAGAACAAAGTGAAGGTTCTGGAATGGCAATCTCAGTGTCCTGACCTCAATGAGTCACTCTGGGGAGATCTCAGTTCATGCTCGACAGCCCAGGAATTTACAGGAACTGGAGGCTTTTTGCCAAAAAGAGTGGGCAGCTTTACCATCTGAGAAAATAAAGAACCTCATCCACAACTACCACAAACGACGTCAAGCTGTCACTGATGTTAGAGGGGGCAATACACGGTATTAAAAAATGGGGTATGTAAACTTTTGATGTTTTGGATGTTATGGGTTGTCTTGTCATTATGATTTAAAAAGAGAAAACACAGTAGTTTGACAATAAATGGCTTCACCCAACCACTAACCATGAGTGGAGAAAAAAGGTTTGGTGTTATCATTCATAATCTCTGAAAAAAAGGCCAAGAAAGCAAAAATTCTGCCAGGGTATGTAAACTTTTGTGTTAGGCGTCGGATTTCTGCGTTTACTCCGCAGGGATCCAGACCCTCACATTCTGCAGTCTCCTGCTGTTTATCTACTGCAGAGAAGATTGCAGAGGAGATTGCCTTGCATCAAATCTCTCCTGAGGCTACGTCCTTCTGTCCTCCTACTGAGCATGCTCATGGGACGAGCTCCCATTGGAGATCGGGAGTCATGTGCTCAGGTCCCGCTCCAGATCTCATTGGTCCATCTCAGAGATCTGGAGGCTTGCAGAAGGTCCCGGCTGCTATAAAAGGCGCGCATGGCTCTTCCGCCATGCGCTAGTATAGACTTACTTGCTGCTGTGTGTATGAGGACGGATGCATGATTCTGGTGAATGACTCATTATAAATATAAAATCCCTTCCCTCTGATATTACGTATGTGGTCAAGGACTGAGTTAGAATCAGCGCCAGCGCTCCTCTGCTGCAACATCCACAGCTGCTAACGTCCGACATTGCGCTTGCGCCTTGCCTTTGTCGTTTAGCGGCAGTGTCCACGCCGCGCTGCAGTAGCAGCTCTCCTTAGCGTCTGCAGCTGCGACTCCACACACACGGTAGGTCTAGATGGACGTAGTGCCGCCGTCTTGGGCTACTCCTGTGACCTAATACAGTGTGTGTATTTACAGTATACTGAGTACTGTGACCTCAACAGGCTCAGTCTGTGTATTTGTGTTTATTTGGCATCTCTGTGACTTAACAGATTGCTCTGTGCACTTGGGTGACGTTTAACCCTGTGCGCATTACCGCCATATTGCTCCTGCCACCACTTAGCAGCGGTTATATCACCTACTGCACGGTGGACCCCGAGCGGCGAACACACTTTATTATTTTTATTTAGTGCGTTCCACCATTCCTAACACTTTTGTACCCCTTCTGAGGAAGAACAAGTCGAAACGGGCGTAAATGGGTCCATTGTCACAAGTCCAACTCTGGGTAAACATATTTACTGGTAATCCTGACTTAAGCACTACAGGAAATGTCATTTTTGTAAGCAATAACATCCCTGGTCTGTTTGCAGACTTAAGGTTCAGATTGAGGCTACTATAGCTTTATTTTTGATATCCGTCCCTTTGGATCTGTAGTACAGGTTCGGGACGTCTTCCAACATCACCTTGCATTACTTCTGTCTTAAGCACTTGGCACTTTTGGAAATATTTTGCACCTTATGTAGTATACTGCTTCCTGAGATGTCTGGTATGCTACATGTCACGTATTGATATTAACTAATGCTCTATAAGATATTGCTTGCATTAGACGTTTACCAGTTTCTCTATGCATACGTGTATATATATATATATATATATATATATATATATATATATAGTCATGATGTGACTGGCCCTGCGTAACGGACCCAACGATCGGTTGGTCACCAAACAACAAGACAAAACAAGGGGACACCGGGGTCACAATTACAACGGTGGGCCCTGCAATAGGGAACGGGGAAAGGGACACCTCCTGCACTCTCCTGAGGCTGTGTCCTGGACTATCCTGACGTCCCTATACGGCTTCTTTCAAACCGTCGCCGACCAAGATATCTCAGCCCTCACTTGCCCTCCACCTATCCCTCACTAGTGAGTTGGCTATTGCGGGCACTGGTCCCACCACCGCACTAACACAACACCAAGGAATATAACAGACAGGGAAAAACAAACAACACTTAGCTTTCTCTGCTGTCATGCACAGGATAGCAGAGTAAGGCACCTGAACTCAGCTTTCAGCAGAAACACCACTGCTCCAGAAAGCTCCTCTCTTCATCAGCATCACCACTGCTCCAGATAAGCTGAACCACCTCTGCACCAGGTAGGACCAGTCTTCACAACTGTTGGTTTCCAAAGGACCTGTATTACCAACAGTCAGCTGGTGCACCAGGTGACCTTATATAGGAAGGTGGCAGTAGTCCCCACCAGCAGACTAACTAAACATGTAGTAACACCAGCGGCCACCGGGGGGAAAAACTGACATTAACCCCCCGATGGCCTGAAAGGAAAAAAGTTTACATCAAAGAAGCCCAAACTGACACAGATCCAAAAATGGATTGTGACAGTACCCCCCTTACAATGAGGGGCCTCTGGACCCTCAACACCGCACCTCAACAGAAAACCACCTACAGTGAGGTCGCCTAGATCCACTAGAGTTCACCTTAGCAACCACCTGACTCTCAGGTTTATAGCAAACGTGGGCAGATGGAAGTGGCAATGTATGCTCCAGAGGCACCACAAATCTCTAGAGCGCCGACCTGGGGAACGAGTTGTGTATGGGCATAACTGGGGGTAACTCCAGCTGGTAATTCCCCGGGCCGAGAACGGCCGACATCCGATACGGCCCGATCAACCGAGAACTCCAGACCTCAGCAGCACACTTCCACTTGATGTTTTTCGTGGACACCCATACATACTCATTCACACACAGGTCCGGACTTGAACGTTTATTGCCACGCACACACGTTTGCCACAAGACAGTGAACTCTTCATGGAACTGACAACAGAGACGTCCCCCTGTGACACCACAATTCACAGAGGGAACCACCACCCTCCTCTGACCCCTCCTCCTACGAGGACTCCGCCTCTCAGGGTTGGCTAGTGGTGAGGGTTGAGACTTGTCCCTACTCCCTGGCAGCACCTCTGCTGTCCCCATTGGAGAAGAAGGGGACAGTTTAGAAAGGCGGCAGAGACAATAGCCCCCAGGCAACAGCCCTCACACAACTGATCCCAGCTCACTACTTCCCTAGACCGCCAATCTTTGACCGCGTTGTGTCTTTCCAACCAAGGGAGGCCTAAAACAATAGGTGATGGCATTCTCCCCAAGACGTAGCATGACAGGGATAAGCCCCTGATGGCGGTGGCCCAGCTTATGGGGTAAAAATGGGGTGACAGATTCCCTTTAAATAAACTACATGCATATTCTAGAATACCCGATGCGTTAGAATCGGGCCACCATCTAGTCTATATATCTCTAAATCTCTAATATTTTTATAGCTCGAGTGTGTGTATATGTATGTGTGTATGTCTTGGATTGGCATCCGCACCGTCGCAGCTACAGCCACAAAATTTGGCACAGTCACACGTCTGGACCCTGAGAGCGTCCTAGGCTATGTTGTGAGGCGAAATGTTAACCTCGCGCGTTCCAATTCACCAAACAATTTTGACCCTATCTACATAATGGGGAAAAAGTGTGTGCGTATCAAGCCCCGCCCCTCATTATGATGTCATAATGGTTGCCATGGCGACGCTAATGTCATCATAGGTTGCAAGCCCCTCCGCTCACTATGATGTCATAATGGTTGACTATGGGATGGAGGATGTGTGATGGGTATATGGGCACTGGACTATAGGATGGAGGATATGTATGACGGGTATATGGGCACGGGACTATGGGATGGAGGATGTGTGATGGGTATATGGGCACTGGACTATGGGATGGAGGATATGTATGACGGGTATATGGGCACGGGACTATGGGATGGAGGATATGTATGATGGGTATATGGGCATGGGACTATGAGATGAAGGATGTGTGATGGGTATATGGGCACTCGACTATGGGATGGCGAATATGTATGATGGGTATATGGGCATGGGACTATGGGATGTAGGATGTGTGATGGGTATATGGGCATGGGACTATGGGATGGAGGATGTGTGATGGGTATATGGGCACTCGACTATGGGATGGAGGATATGTATGATGGGTATATGGGCACGGGCCTATGGGATGGAGGATATGTATGATGGGTATATGGGCACGGGACTATGGGATGGAGGATGTGTGATGGGTATATGGACATGGGACTATGGGATGGAGGATGTGTGATGGGTATATGGGCACTCGACTATGGGATGGAGGATATGTATGATGGGTATATGGGCACGGGCCTATGGGATCGTGGATATGTATGATGGGTATATGGGCACGGGACTATGAGATGAAGGATGTGTGATGGGTATATGTGCACTCGACTATGGGATGGCGAATATGTATGATGGGTATATGGGCATGGGACTATGGGATGGAGGATGTGTGATGGGTATATGGGCATGGGACTATGGGATGGAGGATGTATGATGGGTATATGGGCATGGGGCTATGGGATGGAGGATGTGTGATGGGTATATGGGCACTCGACTATGGGATGGAGGATATGTATGATGGGTATATGGGCACGGGCCTATGGGATCGTGGATATGTATGATGGGTATATGGGCACGGGACTATGAGATGAAGGATGTGTGATGGGTATATGTGCACTCGACTATGGGATGGCGAATATGTATGATGGGTATATGGGCATGGGACTATGGGATGGAGGATGTGTGATGGGTATATGGGCATGGGACTATGGGATGGAGGATGTATGATGGGTATATGGGCATGGGGCTATGGGATGGAGGATGTGTGATGGGTATATGGGCGCCCGATTATGGGATGGAGGATATGTATGATGGGTATATGGGCACGGGCCTATGGGATCGTGGATATGTATGATGTGTATATGGGCACGGGACTATGGGATGGAGGATAATTATAATTTGCTATAACTAACCACAGTTAGTTACTATGCCCGGGCAGCGCCAGGCTCTTCAGCTAATTATATATATATATATATATATATATATATATATATATACAGTGGGGAAAAAAAGTATTTAGTCAGTCAGCAATAGTGCAAGTTCCACCACTTAAAAAGATGAGAGGCGTCTGTAATTTACATCATAGGTAGACCTCAACTATGGGAGACAAACTGAGAAAAAAAAATCCAGAAAATCACATTGTCTGTTTTTTTTTCATTTTATTTGCATATTATGGTGGAAAATAAGTATTTGGTCAGAAACAAGCAATCAAGATTTCTGGCTCTCACAGACCTGTAACTTCTTCTTTAAGAGTCTCCTCTTTCCTCCACTCATTACCTGTAGTAATGGCACCTGTTTAAACTTGTTATCAGTATAAAAAGACAACTGTGCACACCCTCAAACAGTCTGACTCCAAACTCCACTATGGTGAAGACCAAAGAGCTGTCAAAGGACACCAGAAACAAAATTGTCGCCCTGCACCAGGCTGGGAAGACTGAATCTGCAATAGCCAACCAGCTTGGAGTGAAGAAATCAACTGTGGGAGCAATAATTAGAAAATGGAAGACATACAAGACCACTGATAATCTCCCTCGATCTGGTGCTCCACGCAAAATCCCACCCCGTGGGGTCTGAATGATCACAAGAACGGTGAGCAAAAATCCCAGAACCACGCGGGGGGACCTAGTGAATGAACTGCAGAGAGCTGGGACCAATGTAACAAGGCCTACCATAAGTAACACACTACGCCACCATGGACTCAGATCCTGCAGTGCCAGACGTGTCACACTGCTTAAGCCTGTACATGTCCGGGCCCGTCTGAAGTTTGCTAGAGAGCATTTGGATGATCCAGAGGAGTTTTGGGAGAATGTCCTATGGTCTGATGAAACCAAACTGGAACTGTTTGGTAGAAACACAACTTGTCGTGTTTGGAGGAAAAAGAATACTGAGTTGCATCCATCAAACACCATACCTACTGTAAAGCATGGTGGTGGAAACATCATGCTTTGGGGCTGTTTCTCTGCAAAGGGGCCAGGACGACTGATCCGGGTACATGAAAGAATGAATGGGGCCATGTATCGTGAGATTTTGAGTGCAAACCTCCTTCCATCAGCAAGGGCATTGAAGATGAAACGTGGCTGGGTCTTTCAACATGACAATGATCCAAAGCACACCGCCAGGGCAACGAAGGAGTGGCTTCGTAAGAAGCATTTCAAGGCCCTGGAGTGGCCTAGCCAGTCTCCAGATCTCAACCCTATAGAAAACCTTTGGAGGGAGTTGAAAGTCCGTGTTGCCAAGCGAAAAGCCAAAAACATCACTGCTCTAGAGGAGATCTGCATGGAGGAATGGGCCAACAAACCAACAACAGTGTGTGGCAACCTTGTGAAGACTTACAGAAAACGTTTGACCTCTGTCATTGCCAACAAAGGATATATCACAAAGTATTGAGATGAAATTTTGTTTCTGACCAAATACTTATTTTCCACCATAATATGCAAATAAAATGAAAAAAAAACAGACAATATGATTTTCTGGATTTTTTTTTCTCAGTTTGTCTCCCATAGTTGAGGTCTACCTATGATGCAAATTACAGATGCCTCTCATCTTTTTAAGTGGTGGAACTTGCACTATTGCTGACTGACTAAATACTTTTTTTCCCCACTGTATATATATATATATATATATATATATATATATATATATATATATATAGATAGATACTGTAGATATAGATATATAAATATCTGTATGTATTGACTATTCGCTTGCACAGTGTTTCGTTTTCTGCACAGCAAGTGTTGCCATCTCCTTTGTCCTATGTTATTATCATGTTTTTAAAGTACATTGGCAATTGAATAAGAAGTTATTATTTTGCTTTTGGAGGATTTTTGTTCCTTTTATTGGTTCTCAGTTCCCACGGTCCTTTGTGTTACTAGATAGGACACTATAGGCTCTTGGGTCCCATAGGACCCAGAAGATCCTACTCCCTCCTACACTCAGCGATCATATAATCATAGGGTTTGAAAGAAGAAGAGCTGTCAGTATTTCCTAATCTGTGTAACCGATGCTTGTTCAGAGTGGTGTATACAATGATCAGAAAGGCAGAGAAGGTAATAAACCATCTCTGCCTTCTCTATAGAACAGTCCGGCTGTATATCTGACAGCTGACTGCTTGCCCCTGCAGGATCTTGTACAAGCAGCTTACTCTACATTTTAGAATGTCAGTGCAGAGTAAAGTAAGAACCAGCCAGACGTTTAAAGTCTACGGGTGGTCAATCAATTCAGGGCTCATAGTAAATAAAAACAATGTATACTCACCTCCCGCGGCTCCACTATTCTAGCAATGTCAGCACAGCGGTTTCCAATGGGTGATGTGACATTGTTGTATCGTGTGACCGCCTCTGATCAGCTGCAGCTCATCAACGCTCAGCCAGAGGGGACAATAACAAAGGCTGCAGCTAGTCAACAGCCACTGATTGCCTGCAGCAAACCATTGAGACAAAAATTTCACGTTACCCTCTGGGAACAGCAGTGATAACATCTCAAATTGCGCCGCTGCAGGAGAGGAGTAAACAGTGCCTTTATTTTCAATGGGGCCGTGAAGAGATTAAAGATAAGGTTGATCACTACAGGCCAATCTCTTTAAAACTGGACTTCTGAAGACCACCACCTCAGCTTATCACCTTGTCAAAATTGTCAATGTGCCCTTGGTGAAGTCCATAAAAATTAATATAAAAGACAAACAAAAGCCAGCTCACCAGGCATTCACCGCAGACCTCGGAACTCCGTCTGGACTGACGTGTAATCAATTTGAAAGAGCAATTAGTCCCAGCTGCGTGTAAAAATTTCTTCTTTATTTCAACATTTAAAATATGTCATCTTCATAGTATATGCCATACACACGGACACGGCAACGCGTTTCGATCTGTATGATCTTTGTCAGAGCCATAGAGATACACTGATCTCGACTACATATATACTACATTTGATCCAATGACTTGCACAAATACAATCACGTGACAATTTAACTCATTAAAATTACAAAACAATATATAAAATAAAAACATATGTTGCATAAGAGAAATATTTATCTTTTCAACAATAATGAAGCATTAGGTCATTTCGTTTGTTCAGACCATTCGGGGATCGGGCATTAAGGTGATAAATCCAAAAAGCCTCTCTTGTTAACAGGCGTCGCTTTGAGTCTCCACCACGGAAAGGAATTTTAACCTGTTCTATTCCTTGCACTTGAAAGCTCGAGGTGTTTCGAGCATGATGCATAATGAAGTGCTGAGACACAGCTGATAAATTTCGATTCATATTATTGGTATTCTGAATGTCATATAGATGTTCCCTAATGCACATCTTCATTTTTCTAGATGTGCACCCTATATATGATAATTTACAAATGGTACAATTTATTTTATATATTACATTAGTTGAATTACAATTAATATATTGTTTTATCTGCAAGTGAAAAAAACGGTGCTCCCAATTATATATGGAGTACCCAAAATACACAAAGGCAGTGGCATTCCTCCCATGCGGCCGATCGTGTCAGGCATCGGCTCAGCACATGAGCATTTGTCACAATGGGTGGACACCTTGTTGCAACCCCTTGTACAAAGGATGCCTGGCTACATCAGAGATTCCAAACAGGTTTTACAGATTTTTTCCAATAAGATTTGGTTGCCCTCATATTCATGGCTTAGTTGTGATGTAGTATCACTATATACATGCATCCCTCATGTTCTAGCAATAAGAGCTCTGCAATTTCATTTAGAAAGGTTTAGTAATTATTCTATAGATTTAATCAATTATATTTTGCAGGTAGTAATATTTCTGATGTCACATAATTTTTTTTCCTTTAATCAGTGTTATTATTTACAGTTGAAGGGAGTAGCCATGGGAGCTAAATTTTCACCGTCTCTTGCAAATCTGGTCATGTCTTATTGGGAATATGAATTTATTTTTTCGGGTTCTAATCCTTTCTACAGTCAGGTGGCATGGTATGGCAGATATATCGATGATACCCTAATTATTTGGGATGGAGATGTATCTGCCATACCAGGCTTCATGCAATATCTAAATTCTAACCAATACAACATTAAATTTACGCATGAACATATATCTTTTCTGGATTTGGATTTATTTGGTGCTGAGGGGGAAAGAATCTCTACGAAAACACATCACAAACCCTATAGTGGGAATACCATCTTGCATGCGACTAGTAGCCACAACAAACATACCCTTAAAGCAATACCAGTGGGGGAACTCACAAGGGTTAAACGCAATTGTAGTGAAGAAAGCAATTTAGATAGTGAACTGGAACATGTAAAGAAAAAATTAAAAAATCACATGTATCCAGATTGGTCCTTAAATCGAGCACAACGAATAGTAGAAAAGAAAAATCGCAATGAAATGATTTTTGCCAGTGGCAATGTAAATGAGACAGCTATTGGTAAGAAACCATATATTTGTTTTCAGTTTAGTCGTCAATTTCCACAAATTAAGAGAATTATTAACAGATATTTGACTATTTTATATGAAGATAGAAAATTAGCAGAAATATTAAAGCCAGGCATTAATATAGTGTCGAGAAGAGCTCCTACACTGGGAGATAAATTATCACCTAATTTATTTTCTCTCAATAGTAAAATAAATAAAACCTGGTTAACCTGTAATGGTTTCTTTAGATGTGGAGCTACAAAATGTAAAACGTGTAGATATGCAAATGTCACAAAAAAATTTTCTGATGCGGCAAATAAAGTGCAATACACTATAAAACAATATATTAATTGTAATTCAACTAATGTAATATATAAAATAAATTGTACCATTTGTAAATTATCATATATAGGGTGCACATCTAGAAAAATGAAGATGCGCATTAGGGAACATCTATATGACATTCAGAATACCAATAATATGAATCGAAATTTATCAGCTGTGTCTCAGCACTTTATTATGCATCATGCTCGAAACACCTCGAGCTTTCAAGTGCAAGGAATAGAACAGGTTAAAATTCCTTTCCGTGGTGGAGACTCAAAGCGACGCCTGTTAACAAGAGAGGCTTTTTGGATTTATCACCTTAATGCCCGATCCCCGAATGGTCTGAACAAACGAAATGACCTAATGCTTCATTATTGTTGAAAAGATAAATATTTCTCTTATGCAACATATGTTTTTATTTTATATATTGTTTTGTAATTTTAATGAGTTAAATTGTCACGTGATTGTATTTGTGCAAGTCATTGGATCAAATGTAGTATATATGTAGTAGAGATCAGTGTATCTCTATGGCTCTGACAAAGATCATACAGATCGAAACGCGTTGCCGTGTCCGTGTGTATGGCATATACTATGAAGATGACATATTTTAAATGTTGAAATAAAGAAGAAATTTTTACACGCAGCTGGGACTAATTGCTCTTTCATAAAAATTAATACTGAATAAAAAGCGACCGTATCTCTATAGCCGTATGATGGATTTAAAATATAACTGGCAAGTCACAAAAAATAGCAAAAAGCCCAGAAGTCTTCATATAATTTTTATGGAGCCCAGTAAACGTAACCTTTCTGTTCTGTGAACTTTACAAGATCTTCTCCTCTGCCTGTTCCTCCTCTCCTGAAACACTGTGGAATGACTATGTTGGGAGGGACGTCTCTCCCGTGATGTTCTCCAGCAGCCCTGTCTCATGCCGGATTCCATCGGTGCCCATGCTGCAGCGCTGCCTACGGAGACACAGTGCTTGCCTTAGCTGTGGAGCAGGGGCATCGCTAAATCATATATCCACTCCCATCCTGGACTGATAGTACAGAGCAATACCCATCTACTGGGTATGGGGTCTTGAGGTCCAATGTCGTGCTAACACCTTCTGATGGTTTGGGTAGGCACTGATGCCCTAGGCTTGGATTGCGATGTCTAATTTCTCTTGCAGTACAGAACGGATCACTATACGCCATTAGTCTAGTCTGACCACCCATCCGTGCAGACGCTCGCCTCTGTGCACTTCTTGTTGTCACTCCCATTCATTGTTGTTCTCCCAACTCATGGGGCAACAACAAGGATCAGCGCTGACATCTCCACCTACACAGGGCGGGATCTGCCGGAGTGATATACCAAGGTCTCTAAGGTTCTGACAGGTGGTGACAACTGCTCCGCATCATACAATCACTGGATCCAATTACCGACGTTTCATGTGGCTAAAAAAAAATGTGCTGTCAATCTGGATTTTCTGCCCCTCCCACATGTCACAGATCTGGGTGCTTGAAAACCTGACCATTTCCAGATCTTAGTGACACCAATACATCCTCCATTTACATAACCTCATGGCTCGTTCCTTACAGTTCAGGGTGTATAATTGTGCATTCACCATGACAGGCGGCCAAGAGGACGATATGTATCCTACTACAATAACAATCCAGAGTACTGTCAGCGCCGCTCCATAGAGACCAGCAGGCAGGACAGTGACGTCATTTATCCCAGCACTGTCTCTTACTTACGTTACGACAGGGACGGAGCATTCAGAGAAGACACTGAAGTCAGCGGCGCGGCAGTCAGGATCGCAGCAGCAGTTCACATCGCACTCATCCACCAGCAGGTCACAGATACACAGGCTGGAGACTAAGGAGAACACGAGTCAGTGATCAGTGCAGACACAGGGGCTATACACATGACAAAGCGACTAAGGAGAACACGAGTCAGTGATCAATGCAGACATAGGGCTAGACACAAGACAAAGCAACTAAGGAGAACAGGAGTCAGTGATCAGTGCAGACACAGGGGCTAGACACATGACAAATCGACTAAGGAGAACACGAGTCAGTGATCAGTGCAGACACAGGGGTTATACACATGACAAGGCAACTAAGGAGAAAACGAGTCAGTGATCAGTGCAGACACAGGGGCTATACACATGACAAGGCAACTAAGGAGAACACGAGTCAGTGATCAATGCAGACACAGGGGCTATACACATGACAAGGCGACTAAGGAGAACACGAGTCAGTGATCAGTGCAGACACAGGGGCTATACACAAGACAAAGCGACTAAGGAGAACACGA
This sequence comes from Dendrobates tinctorius, assembly GCF_039654945.1. NCBI lineage: Eukaryota > Metazoa > Chordata > Amphibia > Anura > Dendrobatidae > Dendrobates > Dendrobates tinctorius. Next base: position 103,076,142 of record NW_027361671.1, read on the forward strand.
GTCAGTGATCAGTGCAGACACAGGGGCTATACACATGACAAAGCGACTAAGGAGAACACGAGTCAGTGATCAGTGCAGACACAGGGGCTATACACAAGACAAAGCGACTAAGGAAAACACGAGTCAGTGATCAGTGCAGACATAGGGGCTAGACACATGACAAAGCGACCAAAGGAGAACACGAGTCAGTGATCAGTGCAGACACGGGCTACACACATGACAAGGCGACTAAGGAGAACACGAGTCAGTGATCAGTGCAGACACAGGGGCTATACACATGACAAGGCGACTAAGGAGAACACAAGTCAGCGATCAGTGCAGATACAGGGGCTATACACAAGACAAAGCGACTAAGGAGAGCACGAGTCAGTGATCAGTGCAGACACAGGGGCTATACACAAGACAAAGCGACTAAGGAGAACACGAGTCAGTGATCAGTGCAGACATAGGGGCTAGACACATGACAAAGCGACCAAAGGAGAACACGAGTCAGTGATCAGTGCAGACACAGGGGCTATACACATGACAAAGCGACTAAGGAGAACACGAGTCAGTGATCAGTGCAGACACAGGGGCTATACACATGACAAAGCGACTAAGGAGAACACGAGTCAGTGATCAGTGCAGACATAGGGGCTAGACACATGACAAAGCGACCAAAGGAGAACACGAGTCAGTGATCAGTGCAGACACAGGGGCTATACACATGACAAGGAGACTAAGGAGAACACGAGTCAGTGATCAGTGCAGACATAGGGGCTATACACATGATAAGGCGACTAAGGAGAACACGAGTCAGTGATCAGTGCAGACACAGGGGCTATACACATGATAAGGCGACTAAGGAGAACATGAGTCAGTGATCAGTGCAGACACAGGGGCTATACACAAGACAAAGTGACTAAGGAGAACACGAGTCAGTGATCAGTGCGGACATAGGGCTAGACACAAGACAAAGTGACTAAGGAGAACACGAGTCAGTGATCAGTGCGGACATAGGGCTAGACACAAGACAAAGTGACTAAGGAGAACACGAGTCAGTGATCAGTGCGGACACAGGGGCTATACACATGACCAAGGAAGGGGAGATGTTCATGCACTTTGTGGAGCAAATTTAAGACAATTGTTTGCAGTGAGGGAATGGAAACATTTCTTCATGAATTCAGAAGCGTGGTTCCTCCAGAGCTTTGCCCTATTATCAGATTCACGACAGATCCATTTTACTTTCATGTGATCAACGGCACGCTCACACTGTTTTGTAGTGTTATGCCATGGGGCAGTGCAGATCTGCATGAGGGAACAATGGCAGCATGCAGCGAGTGGCTGTGAGAATCAACTCACGCTCACCCATATAAGTCTATGGGTGAGTGTGAAATATCGGACTGCACTTGGATGCCAGCCGAGTGCAGTCCTTTTAGAGTGGATGCCGGCAAAAGAGGAGCAGGAGAAATTACTTGCTCTGTCTCCTCCGCACCTGTGCTGCGATTCTTTCTGTCATTTGCTTAATCGTCCTGATCCTCTCGCACGCTAACGCTAGTGTGATCCTGGCCTTAACTGATGCCAAGGACTGATAGAGGGGATTTGGTAACGGGCAGGAAATCGGAGGTGAGTTTCTAACATCTCTGCCAGCCAGGATGCACTCACTGCCCTGAGCCTCTGACAGGTGTATGGGGAGATCTGACACATCCCTGTTCACAAGGAAATGGGGATTTCCACATTTACTGGTGAAATTCTGCAACAACAAAAAACAGAAGAGATGTGAAGGATAGAAAACAAGAACTAAATCCACTCACTGGGGGTCTCCAGAGGCCGGATGGAGCGGGGCTGCAGGAGCTCAGGGACTGGGGGGGACGACATGGAGGTCAGATCTCCTGGTGCCTCCGATCGCGGGTCCCAGGGCACAGGCTCAGCGCTGGTGGAGTCTCCGGTGCCGGGATCAGCGCTGGTGGAGTCTCCGGTGCCGGGATCAGCGCTGGTGGAGTCTCCGGTGCCGGGATCAGCGCTGGTGGAGTCTCCGGTGCCGGGATCAGCGCTGGTGGAGTCTCCGGTGCCGGGATCAGCGCTGGTGGAGTCTCCGGTGCCGGGATCAGCGCTGGTGGAGTCTCCGGTGCCGGGATCAGCGCTGGTGGAGTCTCCGGTGCCGGGATCAGCGCTGGTGGAGTCTCCGGTGCCGGGATCAGCGCTGGTGGAGTCTCCGGTGCCGGGATCAGCGCTGGTGGAGTCTCCGGTGCCGGGATCAGCGCTGGTGGAGTCTCCGGTGCCGGGATCAGCGCTGGTGGAGTCTCCGGTGCCGGGATCAGCGCTGGTGGAGTCTCCGGTGCCCGGATCAGCGCTGGTGGAGTCTCCGGTGCCCGGATCAGCGCTGGTGGAGTCTCCGGTGCCCGGATCAGCGCTGGTGGAGTCTCCGGTGCCCGGATAAGCGCTGGTGGAGTCTCCGGTGCCCGGATAAGCACTGGTGGAGTCTCCGGTGCCCGGATAAGCACTGGTGGAGTCTCCGGTGCCCGGATAAGCACTGGTGGAGTCTCCGGTGCCCGGATCAGCACTGGTGGAGTCTCCGGTGCCGGGATCAGCACTGGTGGAGTCTCCGGTGCCCGGATCAGCACTGGTGGAGTCTCCGGTGCCCGGATCAGCACTGGTGGAGTCTCCGGTGCCCGGATCAGCACTGGTGGAGTCTCCGGTGCCCGGATAAGCACTGGTGGAGTCTCCGGTGCCCGGATAAGCACTGGTGGAGTCTCCGGTGCCCGGATAAGCACTGGTGGAGTCTCCGGTGCCCGGATAAGCACTGGTGGAGTCTCCGGTGCCCGGATAAGCACTGGTGGAGTCTCCGGTGCCGGGATCAGCACTGTACTCTGCGGTGCCGGGATCAGCACTGGTGGAGTCTCCGGTGCCCGGATCAGCACTGGTGGAGTCTCCGGTGCCCGGATCAGCACTGGTGGAGTCTCCGGTGCCCGGATCAGCACTGGTGGAGTCTCCGGTGCCCGGATAAGCACTGGTGGAGTCTCCGGTGTTGGGCTGAGGATCGTACTCTGCGGTGCCGGGCACAGAGGTGGGAGCCCCCGCCGGTCCCTCCATAGTGTCACGGCCCAGCAGGCCGCCGAGCTCCGTCCCATTGTCAGCAGCCGGACGCTCAGTGGCAGAGGCCGCCGCCCCGCACACCGCAGCCACCAGCAGCCCCACCACACAGCGCTGACAGGCGGCCATGGCGGCGACTTTCCTGCGTTGCTATAAACAACAACGATCCCGCCCGGGCTCCAGGAAGTGACGGTGAAATGCTTCCTGCTCATAATACTAGTCTGCGGAAACAAGATGGAGAACCAGGAAAACCCAGGCCTCCTACAGCAGCGGCCAGCGCCATCCTGCGGCAGCCTCATTTCCCTGAGTAACAGAACGAACATGTGTGCAGACGCTGCGGAATCCGCACGGATGCCTGCGGTTTGGTCCTGCGGATTCACCATCTCCACAATGGTGGAGATAGGAACCCGCTGCGGATTCCGCAGAAAGAATTGACATGTCAGTTCTTTCTGCGGTTTCAAAACCGCAGCAAATCCGCGCGGATTTTTCTGCAACGTCTACACAGCGGGGTTTTTTTACCATTCAATTGAATGGTACTGTACACCGCAGCTTAGGGTATGTGCACACATAGTTTTTTGTCTCTGCTGATTTTGTAGAGAAAACTGCAGGAAATCCGCAGGACAAAGTGCTGCGGGTTTTTCTGCGGTTTATCTGCGGTTTTGCCCTGCGGTTTTACACCTCATAATGGATGAGGTGCGTTTCTGCACCAAACAATTGACATGCTGCGTTTTGAAAACCGCAGCAAAACCGCGCGGAAAAAAACGCAGCATGTGCACAGCTTTTTTTTATTTCCATAGGAAATAAAGGTACTGTACAACGCAGCAGAAACCGCAAAGTGTGCACATACCCTAAAACTGCTGCGGGTCCGCAGCGGGCAAAACCGCTGCGGAAACGCAGCGGAATCTGCAGCGTGTGCACGTAGCCTTAGGCTGTGTGCACACGCTGCGGATTAGTTGCGGATTCATCCGCGCGGATTTTGTAAAATGCGGATTGCTCTGCTGTTTTACCTGCGGATTGCTCTCCGGTTTTACCTGCGGATTGCTCTGCGGTTTTACCTGCGGATTGCTCTGCGGTTTTGCTCTGTGGTTTTTCATCTCCTCAATGGAGGAGATGGCAAACCGCAGCAGAATCCGCAGAAAAGAATTGAAAACCGCAGATAATCCGCGCGGAAAATTCCGCACCGTCTGCACTGCGGTTTTTGATTCCCATAGGGAATCATGGTACTGTACACCGCAGCAAAAACTGCTGCGGGTCCACAGCGGCCAAAACCGCAGCGGAATCCGCAGCGTGTGCACATACCCTTAGGCTATGTGCTCACGCTGCGGATTCACCTGCGGGTTTTACCACGCGGATCCGCAGGTAACGTGACCTGCGGTTTTCCTGCGGATTAGCCTGCGGTTTCACACCTCTGCTATGTTAAGGCTCTGTGCACACACTGCGGTTTTGGCCGCAGCAGTTCTGCAGACAGTGTACAGTACAATGTAAGTCTATGGGATTTACAATCTGCTGTGCACATGCTGTGGATTTTTAACTGCGGAAAAGCTGCGGTTTTGAATCCGCAGAAAGAAATGACATGTCACTTCTTCTCTGCGGATTCCGCTGCGGTTTACCATCTCCTCCATTCTAGAGATGATAAACCGCAGGTCATTTTACCTGCGGTTCCGCAGATAAAAAATCCGCAGACCATTCCACAGCGTGTGCACATAGCCTAAGGGGGCAGGTAGAGAGTGACAGACCCCACACTACACATAGGGGGCAGGTAGAGAGTGACAGACCCCACACTACACATAGGGGGCAGGTAGAGAGTGACAGACCTCACACTACACATAGGGGGCAGGTAGAGAGTGACAGACCCCACACTACACATAGGGGGCAGGTAGAGAGTGACAGACCTCACACTACACATAGGGGGCAGGTAGAGAGTGACAGACCCCACACTACACATAGGGGGCAGGTAGAGAGTGACAGACCCCACACTACACATAGGGGGTAGGTAGGGAGTGACAGACCCCACACTACACATAGGGGGCAGGTAGAGAGTGACAGACCCCACACTACACATAGGGGGCAGGTAGAGAGTGACAGACCCCACACTACACATAGGGGGCAGGTAGAGAGTGACAGACCCCACACTACACATAGGGGGTAGGTAGGGAGTGAAAGACTCCACACTACACATAGGGGGCAGGTAGAGAGTGACAGACCCCACACTACACATAGGGGGCAGGTAGAGAGTGACAGACCCCACACTACACATAGGGGGCAGGTAGAGAGTGACAGACCCCACACTACACATAGGTGGTAGGTACGGAGTGAAAGACCCCACACTACACATATGGGGCAGGTAGAGAGTGACAGACCCCACACTACACATAGGGGGCAGGTAGAGAGTGACAGACCCCACACTACACATAGGGGGCAGGTAGAGAGTGACATACCCCACACAACACATAGGGGGCAGGTAGAGAGTGACAGACCCCACACTACACATAGGGGGCAGGTAGAGAGTGACAGACCCCACACTACACATAGGGGGCAGGTAGAGAGTGACAGACCCCACACTACACATAGGGGGCAGGTAGAGAGTGACAGACCCCACACTACACATAGGGGGCAGGTAGAGAGTGACAGACCCCACACTATACATGAAGGACAGGTAGGAAGTGACAGACCTCACACTACACATGGAGGACAGGTAGGGAGTGACAGACCCCACACTACACATGGAGGGCAGGTAGAGAGTGACAGACGTGCACTCAGCTATAGTGTGAGCTTTTTGACACTATTCCAAAAAACCCTCAGGGGTTAAATGTTGCACACAGCCTAGAGAGTATCCCACATAAAGTCAATTAAAACATAACCTTTAATGAACCATTAAAAGGACATAACTAGTGTTGAGCTTTCCAATACCGCAAGTATCGGGTATCGGCCGATATTAGCTGTATCGGAATTCCGATACTGACTTCCGATACTTTTTTCGTATCGGATACCGGAATCAGAAGTTCCTATAAAGCTATCAGCCTGCTCGATTTGAGTCAGCCAATGGGAATCCTCAGAAGTGTGGGCACATCCTGTTAGGCATGTCAACTATTGGCATGGCTGTGATTGGCTGCTGAAATGACGTCATCATGATGCGCGGTCTGTGCCGACTGCGGGGGGTCTGTGCCGATTGCCGGCGGTCTGTACGGGCCTCTCAGGGGCCTGTGCCGGTGGTCTGTACGGGCCTGCCGGGTGCCTGTGCTGGCTGCCGGTGGTCTGTGCGGGCCTCTCGGGGGTCTGTGCCGACTGCCGGGTGCCTGTGCCGGCTGCCTGTGGTCTGTGCGGGCCTGCCGGGGGTCTGTGAAGGCTGCCGGGGGTCTGTACGGGCCTGCCGCGGGGCTTGTGCCGGCTGCCTGTGGTCTGTGCGGGCCTGCCGGGGGTCGTGTGTGTGCAGGCATCGTCCGATGGGACTACAAGTCCCGTCGGGCGATGCCTGCTACACTGACAGTGATTGACACATTAGCCAATGATGGGACAGTAGTAGTCCCATCATCCGGCTAATGTGTTGAATGTAAAAAAAAAACCAAAACATACTACATACATACTACATATATACATACATACTACATACATGCTACATACATACTACATACATACAACATACATATATACTACATACATACTACATACATACAACATACATATATACTACATACATACATACTATATACATACTACATACATACTACATATATACTACATTCATACAACATACATATATACTACATACATACTACATACATGTTACATACATACTACATATATACAACATACATACATACATGCTACATATACAACATACATATATACTACATACATGCTACATATATACAACATACATACATACATGCTACATATACAACATACATACATACTACATACATGCTACATATATACTACATTCATGCAACATACATATATACTACATACTACATATATACTACATACAACATACATACATGCTTCATATATACTACATTCATACAACATACATATATACTACATACATGCTTCATATATACTACATTCATACAACATACATACATAGTACATACATGCTACATATATACTACATTCATACAACATACATATATACTACATACTACATATATACTACATACATGCTTCATATATACTACATTCATACAACATACATGCATACTACATACATGCTACTTATATACTACATTCATACATACATACTACATACATGCTACATATATACTACATTCATACAACATACATACATACTACATATACATACTACAAACATGCTACATACAGTTGTGGCCAAAAGTATTGACACCCCTGCAATTCTGTCAGATAATACTCAGTTTCTTCCTGAAAATGATTGCAAACACAAATTCTTTGGTATTATCTTCATTTAATTTGTCTTAAATGAAAAAACACAAAAAGAATTGTCCTAAAGCCAAATTGGATATAATTCCACACCAAACATAAAAAAGAGGGTGGACAAAAGTATTGGCACTGTTCGAAAAATCATGTGATGCTTCTCTAATTTGTGTAATTAACAGCACCTGTAACTTACCTGTGGCACCTAACAGGTGTTGGCAATAACTAAATCACACTTGCAGCCAGTCGACATGGATTAAAGTTGACTCAACCTCTGTCCTGTGTCCTTGTGTGTATCACATTGAGCATGGAGAAAAGAAAGACGACCAAAGAACTGTCTGAGGACTTGAGAAACCAAATTGTGAGGAAACATGAGCAATCTCAAGGCTACAAGTCCATCTCCAAAGACCTGAATGTTCCTGTGTCTACCGTGCGCAGTGTCATCAAGAAGTTTAAAGCCCATGGCACTGTGGCTAACCTCCCTAGATGTGGACGGAAAAGAAAAATTGACAAGAGATTTCAACGCAAGATTGTGTGGATGTTGGATAAAGAACCTTGACTAACATCCAAGCAAGTTCAAGCTGCCCTGCAGTCCGAGGGTACAACAGTGTCAACCCGTACTATCCGTCGGCGTCTGAATGAAAAGGGACTGTATGGTAGGAGACCCAGGAAGACCCCACTTCTTACCCCGAGCAATAAAAAAGCCAGGCTGGAGTTTGCCAAAACTTACCTGAAAAAGCCCAAAACGTTTTGGAAGAATGTTCTCTGGTCAGATGAGACAAAAGTAGAGCCTTTTGGGCAAAGGCATCAATATAGAGTTTACAGGAGAAAAAAAGAGGCATTCAAAGAAAAGAACACGGTCCCTACAGTCAAACATGGCGGAGGTTCCCTGATATTTTGGGGTTGCTTTGCTGCCTCTGGCACTGGACTGCTTGACCGTGTGCATGGCATTATGAAGTCTGAAGATTACCAACAAATTTTGCAGCATAATGTAGGGCCCAGTGTGAGAAAGCTGGGTCTCCCTCAGAGGTCATGAGTCTTCCAGCAGGACAATGACCCAAAACACACTTCAAAAAGCACTAGAAAATGGTTTGAGAGAAAGCACTGGAGACTTCTAAGGTGGCCAGCAATGAGTCCAGACCTGAATACCATAGAACACCTGTGGAGAGATCTAAAAATGGCAGTTTGGAGAAGGCACCCTTCAAATATCAGGGACCTGGAGCAGTTTGCCAAAGAAGAATGGTCTAAAATTGCAGCAGAGCATTGTAAGAAACTCATTGATGGTTACCGGAAGCGGTTGGTCGCAGTTATTTTGGCTAAAGGTTGTGCAACCAAGTATTAGGCTGAGGGTGCCAATACTTTTGTCTGGCCCATTTTTGGAGTTTTGTGTGAAATGATCAATGTTTTGCTTCATTCTCTTTTGTGTTTTTTCATTTAAGACAAATTAAATGAAGCTAATAATACCAAAGAATTTGTGTTTGCAATCATTTTCAGGAAGAAACTGAGTATTATCTGACAGAATTGCAGGGGTGTCAATACTTTTGGCCACAACTGTATATACTGCATTCATGCAACATACATAGATACTACATACATGCTACATATATACTACATTCATACAACATACATATATACTACATACATGCTACATACATACTACATACATACAACATGCTACAGACATACAACATACATACATACTACATACTGCATACATACAACATACAACACATTCATACAATACATTCATACAATACATACATAGACATACAGTACATATAACATAGAGTACATACTCACCAATACTTGTCACATTGTTCCCCGAAGCCAGTGTCATCTAAGGAAAAATATGAAAATAACAAACAAGCCATATACTCCCTGATCCGGAGAAATCCACACGTGTCCCACGCTGATCTCCCGTGGAGAGCAGCAGCATCAGCTGATGCGACCGCTCTCTAGGGGCTCAAGGAATCCAGTGTCGGGAGGTAGGTATCCTTCCGCACTGTATTCCTCCGCCACTGTAAAAAAATAGTCCCTAGTCTCACTTTTGGCATTGCTGTGTGAAAAAGTTCCCACGCAGCATTTGCCATAAAGTGAGACCAGGGACTATTTTTTTACAGTGGCGGAGGAATACAGTGCGGGAGGATACCTACCTCCCAACACTGGATTCCTGAGCCCCGTAGAGAGCGGTCGCATCAGCTGATGCTGCTGCTCTCCAGGGGAGATCGGCGTGGGACACTCACTCATGGATTTCTGCGGATCAGGGAGTATTTGGTGATTTGTTATTTTCATATTTTTCCTTAGATGACACTGGCTTCGAGGATCAAAGTGACAAGTAATGGTGAGTATGTACTCTGTGTTATATGTACTGTATGTCTATGTATGTATTGTATGAATGTATTGTATGCAGTATGCATGTTGTATGTCTGTAGCATTATGTATGTATGTATGTATGTAGTATATATGTATGTTGGATGAATGTACTATGTATGTATGTTGTATGTACTATGTATGTATGTTGTATGTAGTATGTATGTTGTATGAATGTAGTATATATGAAGCATGTATGTATGTTGTATGAATGTAGTATGTATGTAGCATGTGTGTATAATGTAGTATATACACTCACTGGCCACTTTATTAGGTACACCTGTCCAACTGTGTGTTAAGACTTAATTTCTAATCAGCCAATCACATGGCGGCAACTCAGTGCATTTAGGCATGTAGACATGGTCAAGACAATCTCCTGCAGTTCAAACCGAGCATCAGTATGGGGAAGAAAGGTGATTTGAGTGCCTTTGAACGTGGCATGATTGTTGGTGCCAGAAGGGCTGGTCTGAGAATTTCAGAAACTGCTGATCTACTGGGATTTTCACGCACAACCATCTCTAGGGTTTACAGAGAATGGTCCGAAAAAGAAAAAAAATCCAGTGAGCGGCAGTTCTGTGGCCGGAAATGCCATGTTGATGCCAGAGGTCAGAGGAGAATGGGCAGACTGGTTCGAGCTGATAGAAAGGCAACAGTGACTCAAATTGCCACCCGTTACAACCAAGGTAGGCAGAAGAGCATCTCTGAACGCACAGTGCGTCGAACTTTGAGGCAGATGGGCTACAGCAGCAGAAGACCACACTGGGTACCACTCCTCTCAGCTAAGAACAGGAAACTGAGGCTACAATTTGCACAAGCTCATCGAAATTGGACAGTAGAAGATTGGAAAAACGTTGCCTGGTCTGATGAGTCTCGATTTCTGCTGCGACATTCGGATGGTAGGGTCAGAATTTGGCGTAAACAACATGAAAGCATGGATCCATCCTGCCTTGTATCAACGGTTCAGGCTGGTGGTGGTGGTGTCATGGTGTGGGGAATTTTTTCTGGGCACTCTTTGGGCCCCTTGGTACCAATTGAGCATCGTTGCAACGCCACAGCCTACCTGAGTATTGTTGCTGACCATGTCCATCCCTTTATGACCACAATGTACCCAACATCTGATGGCTACTTTCAGCAGGATAATGCGCCATGTCATAAAGCTCGAATCATCTCAGATTGGTTTCTTGAACATGACAATGAGTTTACTGTACTCAAATGGCCTCCTCAGTCACCAGATCTCAATCCAATAGAGCATCTTTGGGATGTGGTGGAACGGGAGATTCGCATCAGGGATGTGCAGCCGACAAATCTGCGCCAACTGTGTGATGCCATCATGTCAATATGGTCCAAAATCTCTGAGGAATGCTTCCAGCACCTTGTTGAATCTCTGCCACGAAGAATTGAGGCAGTTCTGAAGGCAAAAGGGGGTCCAACCCCTTACTAGCATGGTGTACCTAATAAAGTGGCCAGTGAGTGTATGTATGTTGTATGAATGTAGTATATATGAAGCATGTATGTAGTATGTATGTATGTTGTATGTAGTATGTATGTAGTATATATGTATGTTGGATATATGTAGGATGTATGTATGTTGTATGAATGTTTTATGTATGTAGCATGTATGTAGTATGTATATATGTAGTATGTATGTATGTAGTATATATGTATGTTGTATGAATGTAGTATGTATGTAGTATGTTTTTTTTGTTGTTTTTTTTTACATTCAACACATTAGCCGAATGATGGGACTACTACTGTCCCATCATTGGCTAATGTGTCAATCACTGTCAGTGTAACAGGCATCGCCCGATGGGACTTGTAGTCCCCATCGGACGATGCCTGCACACACACAAGATCCCCGGCAGGCCCGTACAGACCACCGACAGCCGGCACAGGCCCCCAAGAGGGCCATACAGACCACCGGCACAGGCCCCCGAGAGGCCCATACAGACCACCGGCAGCCGGCACAGGCCCCCGGCAGGCCGGCACAGGCCCCCAAGAGGCCCATACAGACCACCGACAGCCGCACAGGCCCCCAACAGGCCGGCACAGGACCCCGAGAGGCCCGTACAGACCACCGAGAGGCCCGTAGAGACCCCACCCGCACACACAGACACACACAGTGTCTGCCCATGCACCGCCCACACTCTTCCCCCCTCCCGAACAGGCTGTACAAGGCAAGAGAGGGTTTTTTTCAATTCCGATATTTCTGTCCCATTGACTTGAATGGGACTTCCGGGATCGGAATCGGCCGATCCATTCCGATACGATATTTTTCAGTATCGGCTGGTATCGCTCAACACTAGACATAACACACAAAAACATTACAAAAAAAGTGCTCATGTGAACCAGTGCTCAATAAAAAAAAGCATTCCACTTGGTAGTGACAGGGACAGTCACACTAGTTTGTTAGGCACCTCGCCACTGCAGGGCCTGTGGACTTAACGGATAATACTAATTCTATATATCCTTTCCTACTGCTTTATATCTATTTGACTCCCCTGATGAATCCCCACCATTGGGGAAGAAACGCATAGGGAGCTTCTGTCTATTTTCCCCCTTATCAGTGGGGGGTGTCCACTACAGGATCCACTTGGGGCCTGTCCTTGTTAGAACAGGAGTAACGCTGGGGCACGACAGGGAGTGTAGGGGAATACTTTACATTAACACTGGTTTTCCCATGTCTCAGCTCCCCATGAGTGGATCGTCTCTCCAACAGGATTCGCCCTGATGCTGGAATGCTATATCTAATACCAATGGTGAGACCAAACCATTTTTTATTGAGAGAGTGACAGACCTCTGCACTACACATGGAGGGTAGGTAGGGAGTGACAGACCCCCGCACTACACATGGAGGGTAGGTAGGGAGTGACAGACCCCACACTACACAAGGAGGACAGGTAGGGAGTGACAGACCCCCACACTACACATGCAGGACAGGTAGGGAGTGACAAACCCCACAATACACATGGAGGGCAGGTAGGAAGTGAAAGAACCCCACACTACACATGGAGGGCAGGTAGGGAGTGACAGACCCCACACTACACACATAGGGGGCAGTTAGGGAGAGACAGAACCCCACACTACACATGGAGGACAGATAGGGAGTGACAGACCCCACACTACACCTGAAGGGCAGGTAGGGAGTGACAGACCCCTCACTACACCTGGAGGGCAGGTAGGGAGTGACAGAACCCCGCACTACACCTGGAGGGGAGGTAGAGAGAGACAGACCCCACACTACACATAAAGGGCAGGTAGGGAGTGAAAGAACCCCGTACTACACCTGGAGGGCAGGTAGGAAGTGAAAGAACCCCGCACTAAACCTGGAGGGCAGGTAGAGTGTGACAGAACCCCGCACTAAACCTGGAGGGCAGGTAGAGTGTGACAGACCCCACAATACACACACACATGGAGGGCAGGTAGGGAGTGACAGACCCCCCCACACTATACATGGAGGACAGGTAGGGAGTGGCAGACCCCTGCACTACACATGGAGGGTAGGTAGGGAGTGACAGACCCCACACTCCACATGAAGGGCAGGTAGGGAGTGACAGCCCCTGCACTATACATGGAGGGAACGTAGGGAGTGACGGACCCCTGCACTATACATGGAGGGTAGGTAGGGTGTGACAGACCCCACAATACACATGGAGGGGAGGTAGGGAGTGACAGACCCCCACACTATACATGCAGGACAGGTAGGGAGTGACATACCCCACAATACACATGGAGGGCAGGTAGGGAGTGAAACAACCCCACACTACACATGGAGGGCAGGTAGGGAGTGACAGACCCCACACTACACATAGGGGCAGTTAGGGAGTGACAGACCCCACACTACACCTGGAGGACAGGTAGGGACTGACAGAACTCCGCCCTACACCTGGAGGGCAGGTAGGGAATGACAGAACCCTGCACTACACCTGGAGGGCAGGTAGGGTGTGACTGACCCCACAATATACATGGAAGGCAGGTAGGGAATGACAGCCCCCACACTACACATGCAGGGCAGGTAGGGCGTGACAGACACCACAATACACATGGAGGGCAGGTAGGGAGTGAAAGAACCCCACACTACACATGGAGGGCAGGTAGGGAGTGAAAGAACCCCACACTACACATGGCGGGCAGGTAGGGAATGAAAGAACCCCACACTACACATGGATGACAGGTAGGGAGTGAAAGAACCCCATACTACACATGGAGGACTGGTAGGGAGTGACAGAAACCTGCAGTACTCATGGAGGGTAGGTAGGGAGTGACACCCCAAAATGCACATGGGGGGTAGGTAGGGAGTGACAGACCCCACACTACACATGGAGGGCAGGTAGGGTGTGACAGACCCCACACTACACCTGGAGGGCAGGTAGGGTGTGACAGACCGCCACACTACACATGCAGCACATGTAGGGAATGACAGACCCCACAATATACATGGAGTGCAGGTAGGGAGTGAAAGAACCCCTTACTACATATGGAGGACAGGTAGGGAGTGACAGAAACCTGCAGTACACATGGAGGGTAGGTATGGAGTGGCAGACCCCAAAATGCACATGGAGGGTAGGTAGGGAGTGACAGACCCCACACTACACATGGAGGGCAGGTAGGGAATGACAGACCCCACACTACACCTGGAGGGCAGGTAGGGTGTGACAGACCCCACAATACACATGGAGGGCAGGTAGGGAGCAACAGACCTCCACACTACACATGCAGGACAGGTAGGGAATGACAGACCCTACAATATACATGGAGTGCAGGTAGGGAGTGAAAGAACCCCAGACTACACATGGAGGGCAGGTAGGCAGTGACAGACCCCACACTACATATAGGGGGAAGTTAGGGAGTGACAGAACCCCACACTACACATGGAGGGCAGGTAGGGGGTCACAGAACCCCACACTACACATGGAGGACAGGTAAGGAGTGACTGACCCCACACTACACCTGGAAGGCAGGTAGGGAGTGACAGACCCCATACTACACCTGGAGGGCAGGTAGAGAGTGACAGAACTCTGCATTACACCTGGAGGGGAGGTAGGGAGTGACAGACCCCACACTACACCTGGAGGGCAGGTAGGGAGTGACAGAACTCTGCACTACACCTGGAGGGGAGGTAGGGAGTGACAGACCTCACACTACACCTGGAGGGCAGGTAGGGAGTGACAGAACCCCACACTACACCTGGAGGGCAGGTAGGGAGTGAAAGAACCCCACTCTACACATGGAGGGCAGGTAGGGAGTGACAGACCCCACACTACACATAGGGGGCAGTTAGGGAGTGACAGAACCTGCACTACACCTGGAGGGCAGATAGGGTGTGACAGACCCCACAGAACACATGGAGGGCAGGTAGGGAGTGACAGACCTTCACACTACACATGCAGGGCAAGTAGGGAATGACAGATCAACAAAATACACATGGAAGACAGGTAGGGAGTAACAGACCCCAGCACTACACATGGAGGGTAGGTAGGGAGTGACAGACCCCTGCACTACACATGAAGGGTGGTAGGTAGGGAGTGACAGACCCCACACTACATATGGAGGGCAGGTAGGGAGTGACAGAACCCCAAACTACACCTGGGGGGCAGGTAGGGAGTGACCAGGGGGAAAGTCTTGAGGAGATCATTTGCATATTTCCAGTGCCTTCTGGGTTAAGTGAAGAGTCTCCGCGAGCTCAACTATCACTGGGTTTTGGCCGTTGCAGCTGAAAAGAGGAGATCGGAAAACCAGGGGAAGAGTCTTGAGGAGATCATTTGCATATTCCCAGTTCCTTCTGGGTTAAGTGAAGAGTCTCCGCGAGCTCAACGATCACTGGGTTTTGGCTGTTGCAGCTGAAAAGAGGAGATCGGAAAACCAGGGGAAGAGTCTTGAGGAGATCATTTGAATGTTCCCAGTGCCTTCTGGGATAAGTGAAGAGTCTCCGCGAGCTCAACGATCACTGGGTTTTGGCTGTTGCAGCTGAAAAGAGGAGATCGGAAAACCAGGGGAAGAGTCTTGAGGAGATCATTTGCATATTCCCAGTTCCTTCTGGGTTAAGTGAAGAGTCTCCGCGAGCTCAGCGATCACTGGGTTTTGGCTGTTGCAGCTGAAAAGAGGAGATCGGAAAACCAGGGGAAGAGTCTTGAGGAGATCATTTGAATATTCCCAGTGCCTTCTTGGATAAGTGAAGAGTCTCCGCGAGCTCAACGATCACTGGGTTTTGGCCGTTGCAGCTGAAAAGAGGAGATCGGAAAACCAGGGGAAGAGTTGGGATAAGTGAAGAGTCTCCGCGAGCTCAACAATCACTGGGTTTTGACCGTTGCAGCTGAAAAGAGATCGGAAAACCAGGGGAAAAATTTTGCCTCATCTTTCATCGTTTTTAAGAAATCTCAATATGGAAGGGGCCAGGAGCCATTTGGTGAGCTGCATTTCTTGCTACATGTTCACAGACTTACCAGTGGAAAAGCCAAACTTCACATGCCACAAATGCAAGCTTGTGTCCCTGTTAGAGGAAAAGTTGCAAAATCTCGAAGAGAGGTTAGCTACGTTGAAGATCATTAAGGAAGGTGAAGAGTTCTTAGACAAAGCAGAATTATCTCTTCATGTTACAGAAAGAGAAGAAATTCGAAGTGCACCTGAAGAAACAGAGGAATGGACACATGTGACCCAGAGAAGCAGGAGGATCAGGAGGCAGTGAGCACCCATACTTCTCAGGAACCAGTACCAGGCTCTCACGCAGGAAAACGATGAAGAAATACATCAGGATAAGACTTTGCCCACAAACAGCAACCTTGTATGCCTTCAGAGTCCTCCTGGATGGAGAAAGAAAAATGTTGTGAAGAAGAAACGGAGAGTGGTGGTCATGGGGGATTCCCTGTTGATAGGAACAGAGGCCGCTATCTGCAGACCGGATATAACTTCAAGAGAAATGTGCTGTCTTCCAGGTGCAAAAATTAAAGATGTGTCTGACAGGATATCAGGACTCTTCAGACCTACAGATGACTACTCATTCCTGATACTACATGTGGGGACAAATGACACCGCAAGAAACGACATGGAAACCATCTGCAGAGACTTTGAAGACTTAGGCAAGAAAGTGAAAGAACTGGGAGCGCAGGTGGTCTTCTCTTCCATCCTCCCAGTGGATGGCCATGGAACAAGGAGGTGGAATAAGATTCTGCAGGTGAACAACTGGCTACGTCGATGGTGCCGTCAGCAACGATTTGGATTTATGGATCACAGAGTGAATTACCTTTACGATGGACTACTTGCTAGAGATGGGGTGCACCTTACGAAGACTGGAAAACATGTATTTGGAAGTCGCCTTGCTACACTCATCAGGAGAGCTTTAAACTAGAACAACATGGGAAGGGAAGCAAAAGACCAGAAAAAGCCATACACCTGACAAATGCTATTGAGAACTCTGCTATTAGAAGTGGAAAGGAAGAAAAAGACAAAAGAATCTAATTAATAAAAATATTGGAGAAAGAGAAACCAATCACAAACTAAAATGTTTCTATACTAATGCACAAAGCATGGGCAACGAACAAGGAGAATTGGAACTACTAACGCAGGAAAGGAAATATGATGTCATTGGAATCACTGAAACTTGGTGGGACAATACACATGATTGGAATACAAGACTAGAAGGATACAACTTATTTGCAAGAAACAGACTTGATAAACGAGGAGGAGGTGTCGCATTGTATGTTAGAAACGCGTATATCTGCACAGAGATTGAAGCTTCAGAGACTGGGAGTTCTGTGGAAATTGCATTTGTAAGAATACAAGGACAGAACAATGGAAAGGACACCATTGTAGGCATTTACTACAGGCCGCCTGTGCAAGCTGAAGATATGGATGAACTCTTTATGCATTAAATGGCCAAGTTCTCAAAAAAATATGACATAGTTGTCATGGGAGATTTCAACTATCCATACATTTGTTGGGAATCTCTCTCAGGCAAAACTAACAGGTCAAGGAAATTCTTATCCTCTCTTGCTGACAACTTTATCTTCCAAAAGGTAGGGGAGAAAACAAGGGGAACTGCTACCTTGGATCTAATCCTTATAAACAGGGAGGAAATGGTTGAGGAGGTAAAAGTGGCTGGGACCCTAGGAGGTAGCGACCATGCTATTTTAGAATTTTGGATAACTAGAGGCGGAAGACCTGTGAAGACTCAGACGTCAAGGTTAGATTTCAAAAAGGCAGATTTTAAGGGATTCAGAAAGAGAATTGGAGGGATCCAATGGCTGGATATCCTTAAAGACAAAAATGTCCAGGAAGGATGGGAAATCTTGAAAAATGAAATTCTCAAAGCACAATTGTTAACAATTCCGAAAAGAGGGAAGAATTGGAAGCATTTAAGGAAGCCAGAATGGATGAACACAGAACTTAAGCACATGCTAAAAAGGAAGAAAAAAATGTTTATAAAATGGAAAGAGGGAGGCATATCTAAAGAAGAATATAATGCTGTCTGCAGAACCTGCAGGGCACAAATCAGATTATCTAAAGCTGACAATGAATTGAGGCTTGCAAGAGATGTCAAAAGCAATAATAAAGGATTTTGGGGATATGTCAAAAGTAAAAGAAAAGTCAAAGATGCTATATGATTTTTACAGGATGAAAATAATGAAATGGTAAGACAGGATGTTGAGAAGGCCGAACTTTTAAATTCCTATTTTGCATCTGTTTTCTCAGAAAGGAAATGTAACATCAACTGTTCTTCACTGTCCTATTAAGGGAATAGAAGAATCCAGGATATCTATAAAACAGAAAGATAGTGAGGAAACACTTAGCTAACCTAAATGAATTCACGTCTCCAGGTCCAGATGAATTACACCCCAGAGTACTGAAGGAGATAGCAGAAGAAATTTTTGAACCCCTCTCCATAATCTTTGAAAATTCTTGGAGAATAGGAGAAGTCCCAGAAGACTGGAGAAGAGCAAATGTTGTTCCTATCTTCAAAAAGGGGAAGAAGGTGGACCCAGGCAACTATAGGCCGGTGAGTCTGACTTCTATACCAGGAAAGATCTTTGAACAAATTATTAAACAACATGTATGTCAGTACCTGGATAAGAATGAAGTGATTAAACAGAGTCAGCATGGGTTTGTAACTAATAAGTCATGTCAGACTAACTTAATTTCCTTCTATGACAGAATCACTGATTGGGTGGATCAAGGAAATGCTGTAGATATAGTATATCTTGACTTCAGCAAAGCATTTGACAAAGTATCTCATACAATCCTTATTGAAAAAATGACTAAGTATGGAATGGACAAGGCAACTGTTAGGTGGATTCATAACTGGCTTAGTGATCGGACCCAAAGAGTGGTCGTAAATGGCTGCACATCCAGTTGGAAGAATGTCTCAAGTGGGGTACCAATGGTTTTTAACAGGGAAAAATGCAAAGTACTACATCTGGGCAATAAAAATGAAAAAAGCATATACAGAATGGGAGGAATAGGGCTAAGCAACAGCACATGTGAAAAAGACTTGTGTATACTAATAGATCACAGACTGAATATGAGTCAACAGTGTGATGCAGCAGCAAAAAAGGCAAATGCAATTCTAGGATGTATTAACAGAAGCATACAGTCTAGATCACGTGAAGTCATTATTTCCCTCTACTCCTCTTTGGTCAGACTTCATCTGGAATATTGTGTCCAGTTTTGGGCACCACATTTTAAAAAAGACATCAACAAACTGGAGCAAGTTCAGAAAAGAGCAACCAGAATGGTGACCGGTCTGCAAACCCTGTCTTATGAGGAAAGGTTGCAGGATTTGGGATTGTTTGGGATTGCAAAAGAGAAGACTGAGAGGAGACTTAATAGCTGTCTACAAATATCTAAAGGGCTGTCACATTGTAGAAGGATCAACTTTATTCTCATTTGCACAAGGAAAGACTAGAAGCAATGGGATGAAACTGAATGGGAGGAGACACAGATTAGATATTAGAAAAAACTTTTTGACAGTTAGAGTGATCAATGAGTGGAACAAGTTGCCACGAGAAGTGGTGAGTTCTCCTTCAATGGAAGTCTTCAAACAGAGGCTGGACAGACATCTGACTGGGATGATTTAGCGAATCCTGCTTTGAGCAGGGGGTTGGACCAGATGGCCCAGGAGGTCCCTTCCAACTCTACGATTCTATGATTCTATGACAGACCCCACAATACACATGAAGTGCAGGTGGGGAGTGACAGACCCCCACTCTGCAGTGACAGAACTCTGCACTACACCTGGAGGGGAGGTAGGGAGTGACAGACCCCACACTACACCTGGAGGGCAGGTAGGGAGTGACAGAACTCGCCACTACACCTGGAGGGCAGGTAGGGAGTGACAGACCCCCACTCTACACATGCAGGGCAGGTAGGGAGTGACAGACCCCACAATACACATGGAGGGCAGGTAGGGAGTGAAAGAACCCCACACTACACATAGAGGGCAGGTAGGGAGTGACAGACCCCACACTACACATAGGGGTTAGTTAGGGAGTGACAGAACCGCGCACTACACCTGGATGGCAGGTAGGGTGTGACCGACCCCTGCACTACACATGGAGGGTAGGTAGGGAGTGACAGACCCCTGTACTACACATGAAGGGCAGGTAGGGAGTGACGGACCCCCACCCTACACATGAAGGGCAGGTAGGGAGTGACAGACCCCCCACACTACACATGCAGGGCATGTAGGCAGTGACAGATCCCACAATACACATGGAGGGCAGGTAGTGAGTGAAAGAACCCCACACTACAGATTGAGGGCAGGTAGGGAGTGACAGACCCCACACTACACATAGGGGGCAGGTAGGGAGTGACAGACCTCACAATACACATGGAGGGTAGGTAGGGAGTGACAGACCCGCGTTTAGCTTTTTCTTTAGGGGGTATCTCCGATGCTGGGCTCAGGATTGTACTCTCTGGTGCCAGGGTAAGGATTGTACTCTGCGGTGTCGGGCACCTAACGAAAAAACAAAACGCGCGTCGGGGTCTGTCAGCCGTCCTAAGGTAATATGCCAGGTTAATTAACCCTTTCTGCATTTTTTGACACCATATCTTATTGATTATCTCTTTTATTGTTACCATCTGCACATTTTATATGGATTTTTCTATTGATTACAAGAGACATACATTAATGGAGATTTTATATTGCCTTTCCTTATTGCTCCTACCTCTATGCTATACTTAAAGGTGACTTACCTAATATATTTATATAACTTATATTGATGAACAATTAGTGCATTTTTTTTTCTAGGGATCCCCCCTTTTTTGTTACACATTGGTGTAATCTATCACCTCCATTTTGTGTATACCCATTTTTGTATATTTAATGTGTATGTTGATCTTTCACCCTTTTTGGGCTTTTTCACTGGATTATTATAGTCCATAGGCTCTAACACACTTTTCATTGAAGCATTTGATAATTCTCTTTGCACCCTTCATACAAGCCTTTTTGGAGCCCAAATTGAGTTAAGCATTAAAGGGAATCTGTCACCGTAAGTTGGCGGCCTATGTAAATGGCCTGTGTCCGGTCCGATGGGAAGTGTTCTTTTTTTTCTCCACCCCTTCCATGGCCCCCGTCTGCGATCTTTTCCGGCATTCTAGCAGTTCTACTCCATAGTATGCGCGTGCGCAAAGCAATCTTGCTTCGCACACACGCAGTATGCTTTGCCCAACTGCGGGCAAAGCCAAAAATCATTACTGCGCATGCGCAGGTATACTATGTGCAGTAATGATTTTCGGCTTTGCCCGCAGTTGGGCAAAGCATACTGCGCGTGCGCAAAGCAAGACTGCGCACGCGCGAACTATGAAGTAGAACTACAAGAATTCTGGAAAAGATAGTGGACGGGGGCCATGGATGGGGTGGAGAAAAAAAGAAGAAACACCGCCCATCGGACCGGACACAGGCCATTTACATAGGCCGCCAACTTCCGTTGAGAGGTTCCCTTTAAGGGTGACTTTTCAATTAACATTTGGTTTTATTTTTGGTGTATTCCTTTCTTGAAAGCGGCTTATTTTTGCATTTTTGTCCCTACATCAATAAAATTTGTATTTTATGGCATTTTGCTTTCTTTTTCTCATTTTTGGTTTCGGTATTTTTGGAAGTGCCACAAGTCTAGATTTTTCTTTTTTTTGGTGTATATGAAGGGAAGGTAGAGTGTGACAGACCCCTGCAGTACACATGAAGGGAAGGTAGAGTGACTGAACCCCGCACTACACATGGAGGGCAGGTAGAGGGTGACAGACCCCACACTATACAAGTAACACAGGATCCACCAAACATGACTGACGATGCTTCTATTCTAACCAGCCCCCCCCGCACAACAAAACTTATGTCACATGCAAAACAAGGAGAGATGTACAGCAAACTGATTCCTGAATTATAATTGTTTTTGTGTCTTATTATTGTGTTCAATGTGGGACATAATTTTTTTACCACCTGACAAATTTTTATTAGATCTTTCTGCCATGGATAGGACATGGTTAATGTCCTGTTCTCTCAGGGTTAATTTTGCTGGCCTCCCTTTGGATCTGGGAGGGGTATTTGTCAGCTATACTTTCTAGTCTGTGTTTCTGACCCCTGGAGTGTGTGCTCAGTTTGCAATTGTTTTGCGTGCTCTCCATGCGGTACTCTGTTTGTTCTTTTGGATATCTGACCTCTGGCTTCCCTTCTGACAATCTCCTGTCTCACCCCATTGGTACCTCGTGATCTCCTGGTTCTGATCTTGGCTTGTTTGACTACTCTCCTGTGTTTATCATCTCCTCTACCCCGACCACTTCCTACCTTGTCACATGGTTCAGGTCCTGGTTGTTACCTGGTTAATTACCCGGGGTGTTAGTATATTATGGATCCGCTACAGGATCTCACAAAACAGGTTAATAACCTCTCCCAAATTATGCAGAAGCTATCCCTGGAGCAGCAAGCCCTGGTTCACTTGCACCAACAGGTGTAGAGAGATGTGGCAGGTGCTTTACAGGGGTCTTGCTCCATTGGGGTTCCGGGAGGGGGGCCCCACTGATGTTTCCCTAGCGGACCCTGAGTCACCGGTAAAGTTACCCGACAATTTTTCCCGGAGATAAAAAATTGTTTAGTGTCTTCAAGGAGGGATGCAATCTGTTTTCGAATTGCGTCCCCGGGCTTCTGGAAACAAAAGGCAGAGGGTGGGGATTGTAATGTCCTTATTAAGGGGGTCTCCACATACATGGACTTTCTCTTCCTCTGCTTCTGAACGTATGTCTGTGAACCTGTTCTTTGAGGCTCTGGGGCACATTTATGATGAGCCTGATAGAGTGCGTCTGGCAGAGGATATGGTGATGAGTGTGACACAGGGGAGTCACTCCGCTGAATGGTTCTGCTCAGAATATAGATGTCGGGTAGCCGAAGTATCTTGGAACGACGACGCCCTGAGGGGGTTGTTCCGCAAGGGCCTGTCTGATCGTCTAAAGGACGCTCTGGCACTTCATCCTCCTCCTGATACCTTGGAGGACGCCATGATGCAGGCGGTCCACATGGACCGGAGGCGCCGTGCTAGAGGAGTGATGCAACAAGAGACTCCATTGTACTCCAAATTGTGTGACACTGCACCTTTATCTGAGCCCATGGAGATTGGGTCAGTCTCTGTTAAGGAGAAAGAGAGAAGTCACCGTAGAGACAACCTACTATGCTTTTACTGTGGAGCCTCTAGACATTGGAAAAGGAACTGCCTCTCCTGCCCTTCTTCAGTGAAACTGTCAGAAAAATGACTGACTCTGGGCAACAATCGAGGAGGTTGTCCAGACTCCCAGGTACATTTTTTCTCGCTTGTAAAAATTGTGCTCCAGGTGGAATTGGAACTTGCTGGCGGTCCTGTGGTGACCACTGCCTTTGTTGAATGCGGTTCTTCCATTAATTTGATTGATGCCCAAGTTTTGACTTGTAATAAGTTTGAGGCAGCGACCAGAGTCATATGTGAGGGTCGCTATGTGTCCCCCAGAATGCGCTCAGAAGCGTATTAGATCCGCTGGAGTGCCCTGTCGTCGCAGCAGTGTCCCTTTGACTCACAGGGCAGAATAAAAATGAGCTTGAGCCTGGTCAAGTTATTTGGACCAATGAGTTCATTCAGGAAAACCCAGTATGGGCTTTTATTTTTTAAACGGACTGCAGGAAGGTAGTGGGGTCCGGTCCATTTCCTCCAGCCCAGGTCTTATACAGTTAGGTCCATATATATTTGGACAGAGACAACATTTTTCGAATTTTGGTTCTAGACATTACCACAATAAATTTTAAACAAAACTATTCAGATGCAGTTGAAGTTCTGACTTTCAGCTTTCATTTGAGGGTATCCACATTAAAATTGGATGAAGGGTTTAGGAGTTTCAGCTCCTTAACATGTGCCACCCTGTTTTTAAAGGGACCAAAAGTAATTGGACAATTGACTCCAAGGCTATTTCATAGACAGGTGTGTGCAATCCCTTCGTTAAGTCATTCTCAATTAAGCAAATAAAAGGCTTGGAGTTGATTTGAGGTGTGGTGCTTGCATTTGGAAGGTTTTGCTGTGAAGGAAACATGCTGTCAAAGGAGCTCTCCATGCAAGTGAAACAAGCCATCCTTAAGCTGCAAAAACAGAAAAAAACCATCCGAGAAATTGCTACATTAGGAGTGGCAAAATCTACAGTTTGGTACATCCTGAGAAAGAAAGAAAGCACTGGTGAACTCATCAATGCAAAAAGACATGGGCGCCCACGGAAGACAACAGTGGTGGATGATCGCAGAATAATCTCCATGGTAAAGAGAAACCCCTTCGCAACAGCCAACCAAATGAACAACACTCTTCAGGAGGTAGGTGTATCAATATCCAAATCTACCATGAAGAGAAGACTGCATGAAAGTAAATACAGAGGGTTCACTGCACGGTGCAAGCCACTCATAAGCATCAAGAATCAAAAGGCTGGACTGGACTTTGCTAAAAAAACATCTAAAAAAGCCAGCACAGTTCTGGAAGAACTTTCTTTGGACAGATGAAACCAAGATCAACCTCTACCAGAATGATGGAAAGAGAAAAGTATGGCGAAGGCGTGGTAAAGCTCATGATCCAAAGCATACCATATCCTCTGTAAAACACGGCGGAGGCAGTGTGATGGCTTGGGCATGCATGGCTGCCAGTGGCACTGGGTCACTAGTGTTTATTGATGATGTGACACAGGACAGAAGCAGCCGAATGAATTCTGAGGTATTCAGAGCCATACTATGTGCTCAGATCCAGCCAAATGCAGCCAAACTGATTGGTCGTCGTTTCATACTACAGATGGGCAATGACCCAAAACATAAAGCCAAAGCAACCCAGGAGTTTATTAAAGCAAAGAAGTGGAATATTCTTGAATGGCCAAGTCAGTCACCTGATCTCAACCCAATTGAGCATGCATTTCACTTGTTAAAGACTAAACTTCAGACAGAAAGGCCCACAAACAAACAGCAACTGAAAACCACCGCAGTGAAGGCCTGGTAGAGCATCAAAGAGGAGGAAACACAGCGTCTGGTGATGTCCATGAGTTCAAGACTTCAGGCAGTCATTGCCAACAAAGGGTTTTCAACCAAGTACTAGAAATGAACATTTTATTTACAATTATTTAATTTGTCCAATTATTTTTGGTCCCTTTAAAAACAGGGTGGCACATGTTAAAGAGCTGAAACTCCTAAACCCTTCATCAAAGTTTAATGTGGATACCCTCAAATGAAAGCTGAAAGTCTGAACTTCAACTGCATCTGAATTGTTTTGTTTAAAATTCATTGTGGTAATGTCTAGAACCAAAATTAGAAAAATGTTGTCTCTGTCCAAATATATATGGACCTAACTGTACTGCAACTGGTAAAAAAAATGGCTACAGCCTGAGACTTTATCCCCGATCCAGATGGTAGAGAGGGTGGTGGTCGACCGGCTGGTGAGGGCACTGCCAGCCGCCATACAGCGTTGGGTGGGGCAAGGGGAACCGGGCACTCTGGACCAGGTGGTAGGACTGGTTGAGAGGTATACAGCCACACAAGACTTTATACGGGACACTGACCCACTTCGGCTGTCGCGTAAGGCCCCATCAGTTCAGGAGCCTGGGAAAAATCCACAACCCTCTACCAAGGCCCATACGGATCATGCCCGAACTGAGGGGATATCTCAGAAGGAGAGTGTCAACCATCCCATGTCCCCTAACGTGGCCACAAGGTTCTCTCGTGCCCCAGTTCTTAAGTGTTGGCAATGCCAAGAGCCTGGAAATGTGGTTGCTAACTGCCCCCTAACAACCGAACCCATGGACTGCGGGTATACCCGCCGGGTATCTATGTATGCCTAGCCAGTCTGCACTGCCTCTACAAACCCTGCTGGTACTGAAAGTCATCTGTGCCAGGTACTCAATGGGTACCAGACGGACGCTCTCTTGGACTTGAGGAGTTTGGTAACTATGGTGCATGGGTTCCCTGGTTTCTGGGGACAGTCCTGATGGGCGTAAGGTGGGGGTGGTGTGCATACATGGGGACCACCGAGAGCACCCGACCGCAGAGGACACGTTCTCCACCCCGTGTGGGGAAGTAAAACGTGGTGGGAGTAGTAAAGACTCTTCCATATGGGACTATATTGGGAAGAGACTTGCCCCTGTTCTAGTCCCTGTGGGAGACCAGAGTTAACCCTCTCAGGGACAATGGTATTCCGTGCGCTGAACCTAAAGACGCCGAGTCTGGGATACCTGCCATAGGGGTCGCCATCCTAGGGACAGGATGTAACCCTGATAGGTTTCCCTTAGAAGTATTGGCAGGAGAGGTCGAGGAGACCCCACTGATCCCCGAACTAGAGTTGTCCTCTGTAAGTTCGGGACAGCTCAGCTCCAGGATCCCACTTTGGCACGGGCACGGGAAAGAGTAATTGAGATAAATGGGTTGGCTTAGCAACCGGGTGCGGAGATGGAGTTCCCACGGATGGTAATCAATAAGGAGTGTTACACCGCTCCATCATACTCACCCGGCCTCCGCTCCCACGCCGCAGCCGGCCTCCGCTCCCATGCCGCAGCCGGTCTCAGCTTCCATGCCGCAGCCTCTCTCCACCCGACGGCCACGGCGGTCACCTCTGACGGGCTCGCGGCCGACGCCATCCCTGCATGCAATGCGCATGCGCTATAGGCCGTGGCCGCGCCTCCCTGCTGCTTCTTGTGCTCCGGCTGTGCCCTGACCCGGAAGCACCTTTGGACCAATGGCAGACCAGACGGGGCTATATCAGGCCGCTTCACCCTGAGGGAGGCGCCTGATTGTTGTTTTACATTGCACACTGGGCCTTGCTTCCCCCTGTGCTCTCTACACTCTCTCGGTGCTGTCCTCTGTGTTTCCTGCAGCAGCCTCGCAGCCTGCCTTCCGTGTTCGCTAATAGTTATTCTCAGTCCTGCTCCAGTGTTCCTGTTTCCTTCGTCTCCTGGCTCCGGTGTTCCTGTTCCATCCTGCTCCAGGCCTGCCGTCATACTCCAGTCCTGCCTCCAGTGTTCCTGTTCCATCCTGCTCCAGTCCTGCCATACTACTCCAGTCCTGCCTCCAGTGTTCCTGTTCCATCCTGCTCCAGTCCTGCCATCCTACTCCAGTCCTGCCTCCGGTGTTCCTGTTCCATCCTGTTCCAGTCCTGCCGTCCTACTCCAGTCCTGCTTCCGGTGTTCCTGTTCCATCCTGTTCCAGTCCTGCCGTCCTACTCCAGTCCTGCCTCCGGTGTTCCAGTTCTATCCTGCTCCAGTCCTTCCGTCTTCCTTTATTCCTGTCTC
The DNA here is from genome assembly GCF_039654945.1 of Dendrobates tinctorius. Classification (NCBI taxonomy): domain Eukaryota; kingdom Metazoa; phylum Chordata; class Amphibia; order Anura; family Dendrobatidae; genus Dendrobates; species Dendrobates tinctorius. The sequence continues at coordinate 103,103,724 of NW_027361671.1, forward strand.
CTGTGTTCCAACTCTGTCCTGTCATCTACACTTCTGTTCCTCCACATTCCAGTCTATAGTCTTACTCCATTCCTGTCTCCTGTGTTCCAGCCCTGTTCTGTCATCTACACTTCAGTCCCACTGTCCTACTCCAGTCCATCCTGAGCCGCCCCTCTCGGTACCGGCTACCGAGGTACTCGAACCCCTGGGCCTGCTCCTAACGGTCCCTTTTTAGGGGTCGCTTCCACCTGGCAACTCGCCCGGGGCCCCTCGGTGTCACGGTCCAGAGGGTCCACTCCTGGAGATTACAGCTCCTGACCACCCACGCTAACAGTACAATCAGGCCATGGACTCCGCCGGTACTAATGCTGCTACTCAGAAAGAGTTGCTCTTCCTGCGGGAGAATCAGGGACGCATTATGTCGGTCATGAAATCTATGGACACCCATTTGTCGGCCCTGCAGGTGGCCGATCCTGGAATTGCCACTCAACTGGCCAGTCTCCAACAGGAGCTGGGTAAGCAACAAGATACTCAAGCCCACATTTTGTCTTACATGGCCTCCTTTGACAGTCGCTTGTCGGCCCTCCAGGCAGCTACCGCAGCCCCGACTCCTCCCTCCGCCTCTACAGCTCTCCCGACGCCCCGCCTTGCCAAACCGCCTCACTTCATCGGGGATCCCAAGCTTTGTAGGGGGTTCTTAAATCAGTGTAGCCTCCACTTTGAATGGTTGCCGCAGCAATATCCCTCTGATCGGGCCAAGGTGGCCTTCATCATGTCCCATCTGGAGGGGGAGGCACTGTCTTGGTTGAATCCCCTCTGGGAACGTGACGACCCTGTAGTTTCGAGTCTCCCAGTTTTCTTGGATACTTTTCGCAGGGTCTTCGATGAGCCAGGCCAGCCTCTCTCACTGAGTCACTCTTTAACCTACATCAGGGTTCTCTCACCGTCGGACAGTACGCTATTCGCTTTCGCACTGTCTCCTCTGAGCTCGGCTGGAATAACGCGGCTTTGGTAGGGGCATTCTGGCGTGGTCTTTCAGGCAGAATAAAAGATGAACTCGCAGGTCGAGATACCCCGTCCAACTTAGAGGACCTTTTCTCGCTGGCTACCCGCATTGACCTACGCTTCCAGGAACGCGCTCGCGAGTCAGCGAGAGACAGGAGGTCCACCAGGCCAGTTCCCCTTTTTACCCGTTCTGCCAGTCCCCATTCGGCCGGGTCATCTTCTCCCTCGGTTGAATCCAGGCAGGTAGATCACCTAAATTTGACCGAGTTGCGTCAGACAGAGAGGCGGGCACAAGGTCTGTGCCTCTATTGCGGTGATTCGTCACACTATGTCCGCACCTGTCCTAAGAGATAGGGAAACTTCTCCACCTAGGTCGGGTAAGAGAGGCCTCCCTAGATGATCATGATCCCTCTCAACCTCTTACGATTTCTCTGCTTTTGGTTACAGGGGAGAGACGTGGTTCCGAGGTGGCCTACGTGGATTCGGGCTCGGCAGGTAACTTCATTCGACCTGAAGAGGTGGACAAATACCAAATTCCCGTGGTTACTCTATCTAACCCTATCCAGATTGCTGCTGTGGATGGCAAACCGCTACAGGTGACCGTCACCTTGGTCACTGAAGAAGTGGAGTTGTAAGTCGGAGTCTTACACCGAGAGAAGATAGCCTTTTACGTTTTTCCTAAGCTCGCTCATGCCATTCTACTCGGTCTTCCATGGTTAAGGACTCATCTGCCTGTTCTCGACTGGTCTGGGGAGATACTCCGCTGGGGGCACCAGTGCAAAGCTCGCTGTCTGACTCCGGTCCACCTGGCGGCCGCTCCTTGGTCGCCTCCAGACCTTCCGGGTCTTCCTCCAGCCTACAGCTCTTACGCCGATGTTTTTGATAAGAAGGAAGCAGAGGTCCTTCCTCCACACCGGCCGTTTGACTGCCCAATTGAACTTGTTCCCGCATCAACCCCTCCAAGGGGCAGAAACTACCCCCTGTCTCCCGCAGAGACCACCGCCATGTCCAAGTACGTCCGAGAGAACCTCACCAAAGGCTTCATACTGAAATCCTCTTCGCCCGCGGGATCCAGGTTCTTCTTTGTCAAAAAGAAGGATGGAACTCTACGGCCGTGCATTGACTATAGGGGCTTGAATGAGATTACCATCGAGAACAGGTACCCTCTTCCACACATTCCGGAGCTGTTTGACCGTCTCAGTGGGGCTCGGGTCTTCTCCAAGCTGGACCTCAGAGGAGCCTATAATCTGGTCCGTATCCGTGCAGGTGACGAGTTGAAGACCGCTTTCAACACTCGAGACGGCCATTACGAGTACCTGGTCATGCCCTTTGGTCTTTGCAATGCTCCTGCGGTGTTTCCAGAGTTCGTCAATGAGATCTTCCGGGATCTCTTGTACTCCTGTGTGGTCGTGTACTTAGACGACATCCTCGTCTTCTCGCCGGACCTCTCGTCCCACAGAAAGAGTGTCCGCCTGGTGCTACAGCGTCTTCGGGAGAACCGCCTGTATGCGAAGATCGAGAAATGTCTCTTCGAACAGACCTCTCTGCCATTTCTGGGATACATTAACTCCGATGCTGGTCTAAGGATGGACCCCGAGAAGTTGTCTGCCATTCTCAAATGACCTCGTCCCGTCGGAGTAAAGGCTATACAACGATTTCTCAGATTCGCCAATTATTACCAGCAATTTGTCTCCCACTTCTCCACGATCACAAGACCTATTTCTGCTCTCACCCGTAAGGGGACTACCCCCAAAGATTGGACTCCTGAGGCGGAGGAGGCCTTTCTGACCCTAAAACAGGCTTTCTCCATGCCTCCAGTCCTGCATCGCTCTGAGAGCAATCGACCTTTTGTACTCGAGGTGGACACTTCCTCGACAGGTGCCGGGGCAGTATTGTCCCAGAGAACCGCCTCCGGTCGCCTGCATCCTTGTGTCCTTGTGGCTTCTTCTCGAAGGCCTTCTCTCCATTCGAGTGTAACTACTCGATCGGCGACCGGGAACTCCTGGCCATCAAGTTGGCCTTGGAGTAATGGCGTCATCTCCTGGATGGAGCTGTTCATCCCTTTGTCATCTTTTCGGACCTCAAGAATCTGGCCTATCTCCAGTCTGCCCAGAGACTCAACCCTCGTCAGACCAGATGGTCCTTATTTTTCGCCCGATTTGACTTCGAGCTCCGTTTCCGTCCTGGCAACAAGAATACCAAAGCCGACGCCCTGTCCAGGGTCTTCCAGCCACATGAAGCAACGGAGGAAACTTCACATATCATTGATCCCACTAGGATCATCACAGTGGCTCCAGTGAACTGGCTTACCCCTCCTCCAGGCAAGACACTTGTGCCTGAGAACCTCAAGCGAAAGGTCCTCCTATGGGGGCACTCCTCCAAACTGGCCAGCCATGCCGGAACTAGGAAGACCCTTGATCTTATCATGCATCACTACTGGTGGTCCACGCTTCGCCAAGATGTACTCGACTTTGTGGCTTCTTGTCCATCCTGTGCTAAAAACAAAGTGCCACGAAGACCTCCATCCGGCTTGTTGCTTCCGTTTCCCGTTCCTACCGTTCCTTGGGAAAACATTGCCATGGATTTCATCACCGACCTACCCTGCTCATCGGGCTGCACAGTCATTTTGGTGGTGGTGGATCGTTTTTCCAAGATGGCCCACTTCGTCCCTCTGCCCGGTCTTCCCTCGGCGCCGGAGCTGGCCAAAGTTTTAATTCACCAAATCTTCAGACTCCATGGACTACCTCAATGCATTGTGTCTGACCGAGGGGTTCAGTTTACCTCCAAGTTCTGGCGTTCACTTTGCAAGCTCATGAACGTTTCCCTCGACTTCTCGGCCTACCATCCACAGTCCAATGGACAGGTAGAGCGTACCAACCAGACATTGACGGGGTACCTACGTCATTTCTCCAACGCCCACCAGAAAGATTGGGTTGACTTACTCCCCTGGGCAGAGTTTGCTTATAACAACCATGCTGGTGAGTCCCTGGCCAAGTCTCCTTTCTTCATTGTTTTTGGCAGACATCCTGGTGTTCCTTTTCCGATAACCCCTGCCTCCGAGGTACCCGCGGCCAACGCTTTGTCCTCTTAATCTTCCAAGATTTGGGCCGAGACCAATACGTCACTCGAGGTCCACTGATCAAACGAAGAATTATGCCGGCAAAAGGAGATTGGATCCTCCACCGTATCGTGTTGGGGACAAAGTCTGGCTTCCTCCAAATTCATCCAGTTGAAACTGCTCTCCTACAAGTTGGGACCACGCTACATCGGTCCGTTTGAAATTCTTGGACGTATCAACGAAGTCGTCTACAAATTGAGGTTGCCTGCTTCGCTCCGAGTCCCGAACACCTGCCATGTCTCCCTCCTGAAACCTGTGGTGCTGAATCGCTTCCATTCCTTGCCTGATCCTGGTCCTCAGCCGGTGGGTGCCGATGATGTCTTTGAAGTGCAGGACATTCTCGCTATGAAGGTTAGAGGTAGGACATTCTTTCTTGTTGATTGGAAGGGCTTTGGTCCTGAGGAGAGATCCTGGGAGCCTCGGGAGAATATCAATGCACCCCGTATCCTCAAGGGATTTCTTGCTAATCTCTGGGGAGGGCTGCTAGGGGAGGGGGTACTGTTACACCGCTCCATCATACTCACCCGGCCTCCGCTCCCACGCCGCAGCCGGCCTCTGCTCCCATGCCGCAGCCGGCCTCCGCTTCCACGCTGCAGCCTCTCTCCACCTGATGGCCACGGCGATCACCTCTGACGCCATCCCTGCATGCAATGCGCATGCGCCATAGGCCGCGCCTCCCTGCTGCTTCTTGTGCTCTGGCTGTGCCCTGACCCGGAAGCACCTTCGTACCAATGGCAGACCAGACAGGGCTATATCAGGCCACTTCCCCCTGAGGGAGGCACCTGATTGTTGTGTTACCTTGCACACTGGGCCCTGCTTCCCCCTGTGCTCTCTACACTCTCTCGGTGCCTTCCTCTGTTTCCTGCAGCAGCCTGCCTTCCGTGTTCGCTAACAGTTATTCTCAGTCCTGCTCCAGTGTTCCTGTTTCCTTCGTCTCCTGCCTCCAGTGTTCCTGTTCCATCCTGCTCCAGTCCTGCCGTACTACTCCAGTCCTGCCTCCGGTGTTCCTGTTCCATCTTGCTCCAGTTCTGCCGTCCTTCTCCAGTCCTGCCTCCGGTGTTCCTGTTCCATCCTGTTCCAGTCCTGCCGTCCTACTCCAGTCCTGCCTCCAGTGTTCCTGTTCCATCCTGTTCCAGTCCTGCCGTCCTACTCCAGTCCTGCCTCCGGTGTTCCAGTTCCATCCTGCTCCAGTCCTTCCGTCCTCCTTTATTCCTGTCTCCTGTGTTCCAACTCTGTCCTGTCATCTACACTTCTGTTCCTCCACGTTCCAGTCTATAGTCTTACTCCATTCCTGTTTCCTGTGTTCCAGCCCTGTTCTGTCATCTACACATCAGTCCCACTGTCCTACTCCTGTCCATCCTGAGCCGCCCCTCTCGGTACCGGCTACCATGGTACTCGAACCCCTGGGCCTGCTCCTAACGGTCCCTGTATAGGGGTCGGTTCCACCTGGCAGCTCGCCCGGGGCCCCTCGGTGCCACGGTCCAGAGGGTCCACTCCTGGAGATTATGGCTCCTGACCACCCACGCTAACAAGGAGCTACTGTACAGGGTGGATAAAATCAGGGGTGAAGTGGTAGAACAGCTGGTAGTGCCCCAGCCCTACCGCCGGGTGGTGCTCGACATAGCTCACACTCACATGCTGGGAGGGCATTTGGGAGCCAAAAAGACTCAGGAGCGCATACTGCAGTGGTTCTTCTGGCCAGGTGTCTATGCTGAGGTCCAAAGGTATTGTGAGACGTATCCGGAGTGAGAACTGACCTCACCCACCACGAACTACCGGAGCCCATTGGTGCCTCTGCCCATTATAGAGGTACCTTTTGAGTGGATTGCGATGGATCTGGTAGGGCCAGTAGTAAAATCCACCCAGGGTCACCAACACATATTGGTAGTCGTAGACCATACCACCCGGTATCCAAAGGCGATACCACTCCACCACACCTTGGCTAAATTAATAGCCAGGAAACAGTTTACCATGTTTTGTCACCTTGGGCTACCCAAGGAGATCTTGACAGATCAGGGAACCCCTTTTATGTCTAAGGTGACCAAGGATCTGTGGAAGTTGCTCTAAATTAAACAGCTACGTACATCGGTGTATCATCCACAAACTGACGGGTTGGTGGAGAGGTTTAATAAGACCCTCAAAGCCATGCTAAAAAAGGTGGTCGCCAAGGATGGAAGGGATTGGGACATGTTACTGCCCTATCTCATGTTCGCCATCCGTGAGGTACCGCAGGCATCCACGGGGTTCTCCCCATTTGAGCTACTGTATGGCAGGCACCCGAGGGGACTGCTGGATGTAGCCAAAGAGACGTGGGAACTGGAGCCCACTCCCCATAAGAGTGTCACCGAGTATGTGGCAAAAATGCAGGATTGGGTTGCGGTCGTGCGGCCCATAGTAAAGGAGCATCTGTTGGATGCGCAGGCTGCTCAGAGCCGTACGTATAATAAAAGGGCCACGGTCAGGACCTTTAAAGAAGGGGACTGGGTGTTGGTACTAGTACCCACCCCAGAGAGTAAACTCATGGCCAAGTGGCAAGGGCCTTATGAGATACGGGGGAAAGTGAACTATAAAGTTTACCAACCCGGAAAAAGGAAACCCGAGCAGCTGTACCATGTAAACCTGCTAAAGGCCTGGAAGGATCGGGAATGTTTGGTCACGGAGGCGACTCCGGTTGTACCCACAGAGGGCCCTCTGGCACTGGCCAAGGACACAGCCGGGGGACAGGTTAAAATAAATCACTTGCTCACCAAACAGCAGCGGCGGGAGGCTCGGGCCCTCGTGCAGAGGAATACGGACGTATTCTCAGAGCTGCCAGGTCGGACCTCGGTGATACAACATGACATTATCACTGAGCCCCAGGTAAGGGTGCGGATGAAACCATACCGAGTACCAGAAGCCCGAAGGCAAGCCATCGCAGCCGAGGTGAAGCAAATGCTCCAGTTGGGAGTCATTGAAGAGTCCTGAAGTGAGTGGGATAGCCCCATTGTGCTAATACCGAAACCGGACAGGTCATTACACTTTTGTAATGACTTCAGGAAGTTAAATGAGGTGTCAAAATTTGACCTCTACCCAATGCTTTGGGTGGACGAGCTAATTGAAAGACTGGGAAAGGCCCAGTACTTCACCACGCTCGACCTCACTAAAGGGTACTGGCAGGTTCCCCTGACAGAATCGGCTAAAGAGAAGACCGCATTTATTATGCCAGAGGGTCAGTTTCACTATGTTGTCTTACCCTTTGGGTTACATGGGGCTCCGGCCACATTCCAGAGGCTGATGGACATAGTATTAGAACCTCATCGGAAATACGCATCGGCCTACTTAGATGACATAGTCATCTTTAGTACCAACTGGGAGACCCACCTGTCCCAGGTACAAGCTGTGTTAGTGGCGCTCCGAGTCACGGGGTTAACAGTAAATCCAAAGAAATGTGTGATAGGGCTCACGGAAGCTCGTTCATTGGTTACTACTGCCGGATTATACCCAATTTTGCTGGGGAATCAGCACCCCTAAGGACCTCTTAAAAGGTAAAAGGACAGTGATGGTCCGATGGAATCCTCAGGCGGAAAAAGCATTCGAGTCCCTGAAGTCGGCGTTATGTGGACAGCCGGTCCTCATCAGCCCCGACTTCAAAAAGATCTTTATTGTACAAACCGATGCCCGAAGGTAGGTCTAGGAGCGGTGCTGTCGCAAGAGGTGAACGGGGATGAGCATCCAGTCACTTACTTGAGCAGGAAACTGACCCCGGCAGAGAAAAATTATAGCGTAGTGGAGGAGTGCTTGGCGATTAAATGGGCCTTGGAGTCCCTACGCTATTATTTGCTTGGGCATCAGTTTCGTTTTGTAACAGACCATTCCCCCTTCGTGTGGATGAGAAACGCAAAAGAGAAGAATGCCCGAGTCACCAGATGGTTACTATCTCTACAAAACTTCAGTTTCTCAGTGGAACATAGGGCGGGGAAGGCACAGAGAAATGCAGATGCCCTGTCACGGGCCCCCTGTATGGTGACAAAAGTTCAGCCCCACAAGCTTGAACAGAGGGGAGGGGTATGTGTGGCAGCGACCGGAGTCATATGTGAGGGTCGCTATGTGTCCCCCAGAATGCGCTCAGAAGCGTATTAGATCCACTGGAGTTCCCTGTCATCGCAACAGTGTCCCTGTGACTCACAGGGCAGAATAAAAGTGAGTTTGCGCCTGGTCAAGTTAATTGGGCCAAGGAGTTTATTCAGGAAAACCCGGTATGGGCTTTTATTTTTTAAACGGACTGCAGGACGGTAGTGCAGTCCGGTCCGTTTCCTCCAGCCCAGGTCTTATAAGTGGCCTATGGCCACAGATTGGAGAAAAAAAAACCCTGCAGAAAGGGTTTTGGGTGTGTCAGTTCTGGCTTGCACAGAGACAGAGCAGTGATCTGCAGAGCTCCGTGTGTGAGGCAACACAGGGCCAAGCTGAGCCAAGGTCTGGCACCCTTTCATACCAGGGCAACGCGGTCGCTCACGGCAACTGGCCACGGACTGTTTTGTTGCTTCCCGGCTGCGATCCGGAAGATACAGCGTGCTATGCACTGAGTGAGTTTTGTTGAACATTAAAAACCTTTTTGTTTTTGAACTTGCTTGGGTCACTGCCTCATAACTGCACAGCGTGGACACCGCTGCTTTACATAAGATAAGGACAGTCAGGCCGAAAGACCATGTTAAAATTGTTTCAGGACTGATGTCTTTGCTCTGAAAGTGGGTTCCACTCATGTGGAAAAACTAAGTTGTTTCGTTATGAATAATCTGCCTGCCGGACTGGTATCGGGAATGCCCTGGCTGCAACGCCACAATCCTGTCATTGGGGGAGATCACTCAATGGGGATGTAAGGATAACGATCCGTTTTGTAACCTGGGACCTTTTGTTAACCCGGTAAAGTCTGTATCTGTGTCGTCTGTCGGTCTGGTGGGTATTCCGGAGTACCTGAAGGACTTCAAAGACGTGTTTTCTGAGAGCGAGGCTGGGGCACTTCCACCACATCGACCTTGTGATTGTGCTATTGATTTAGTCCCAGGAGCCAAATTACCCAAGGCTCATCTGTACAATTTGTCCAGGCCTGAGCGCCAAGCCATGAAAGAGTACATCACAGAGAGTCTCCGCAAGGGGCATATTCGGCCATGGCAGCAGGGTTTTTCTTTGTAAAGAAAAAAGATGGTGGTTTGCGACCGTGCCTCGACTTTCAGCAACTGAATAAGATTACTGTGAAGAACATGTACCCTCTCCCTTTGATTCCCGATTTATGCAGTCCACTCACGGGGGCCAAATGGTTTTCTAAGCTTGACTTACAAGGGGCATATAACCTTATAAGGATCCAGAAGGGAGATGAATAGAAAACAGTGTTTCTGACGACCGAGGGGTTTGAAAATTTGGTTATGCCCTTCGGTCTCACTAACACCCCTGCTATTTTCCACAATTTCAGTAATGTTGTTTTTTCTGACCTGATTGGGCGCTATGTGGTCATTTACCTGGATGACATCTTGATATACTCAGAGGACAGTCAGTCACACTTACACCATCTACATACAGTTCTTGTGAGACTCAGGGAGAACCATTTATACGCTAAGCTGGAGAAGTGTTCATTCTTTATGCAAGAACTATCTTTTCTGGATTTAATTGTAACAGGGGATGGATTCCGTATGGATCCGGGGAAGGTTCAGGCCATTTCAGATTGGGTGCAACCTCATGACCTGAAGGGGTTGCAATGATTCCTGGGCTTCGCTAATTACTATAGGAAGTTCATTAAATGGTTTTTGCAGGTGGTGAAACCCTTGACGGACCTCACTCTCAAAGGGTCTGTGGCCGCAAAAGATTCCTTCCAGACACTGAAGAAATGTTTTAATTCAGCACCTGTGTTGATACAACCCGATCCGTCAAGACCTTTTATCGTGGAGGTCGACGCTTCGGAGGTGGGGGTGGGAGCTGTGTTGTCCCAGGGTCCGTCCACCCTTACTAACCTTAAACCCTGAGCCTTTTTCTCTAAAAAATTCTCTTTGGCCAAGAGAAATTATGATGACGGCAACAGGGAATTGTTGGCTATTAAATTGGCCTTCGAAGAATGGAGGCATTTTCTGTTCGTCCCATTACGGTCATCACTGATCATAAAAACCCGGCCTATATTGAGTCCGCTAAGAGATTGACACCCAGACAGGCTCGATGGGCACTTTTTTTTTCTCGATTTTATTTTACTGTTACGTTCCGACCAGGGTCTAAAAATATAAATGCGGATGCCTTATCCCGAAGTTTTGATTCTGTGTCCCCTCCAGAACCTCCTTCCTCCATTCTTCAACCGGGAGTGGTTGTGGCAGAAGTCTCTTCTGAGTTACAGAGAGAGATTTTGGAAGCATAAGCACAGGCTCCCAGGAATAAACCCCCAGGTAAATTGTTTTGTACCCGAACATTTCCATATCCCACTCCTGCAAGAATTTCATGATTCTATGTTAAGTGCACACCCTGGGATTGCAGCTATCCAGGGGGCAGTAGCGAGGAGTTTTTGGTGGCCCTCTATGGGTACTGATATCAAAAAGTTTCTAAATACCTGTGGGGGTGTGCGCTCGCAGTAAGAGCTCTCAGGTCTGGCCGGCCGGGGAATTGGTACCTTTGCCAATTCCCGATAAACCATGGACACACCCGTCCATGGACTTTATCACTAAACTTCCCCCTTACAAGGGCAACTCAGTAGTATGGGTAGTGGTTGATAGGTTTTCGGAGTAAGCCCACTTTGTGTCGTTACCTGCGTTACCTTCTGCCGAAACCTTGGCTCGCTTGTTTATACAGCACATAGTTTGGTTGCATTGGGTACCTGTGAATGTGGTGTCTGACAGGGGAGTGCAATTTGTGGCCAGGTTTTGGAGGGCTTTTTGTAAGAAGTTGGGGGTTACGTTGTCATTCTCCTCTGCTTATCACCCAGAATCTAACGGACAGACTGAATGCACCAACCAGTCATTTGAACAAATTGTGAGATGCCTGGCCTCTTCCAGTCAGGAGGACTGGTGTGAGGTATTGCCCATGGCAGAATTTGCGTTCAACTGTCGTATTAATCAGTCTACTGATAAATCTCCCTTTCAGGTCAATTATGGGTTTGTTCTACAGTTTGGAAAATTTTCCCCCATGGATTCTGGATGCCCTTGTGCTGAGGGTTTGGTGCAACAGTTAAGAACTCTTTGGAGGGAGGTTTAGGGGAACATCTCCAAAGCCGAGAAGAAGTACAAACATTTTGCAGACAGGAGGAGGGGGTCAGCTCCTGCATTGGCTGTGGGGGAGATGGTGTGGTTGTCTACCCGTAACTTCAAAATTAAAATACCCTCTATGAAGTTGGGCCCCAGGTTTATAGGTCCGTACAAGAATGTAGAGGTGATCAACCCGGTGGCCTATAGATTACAGTTGCCCACCTCCTTCAAAATATCTAATGTCTTCCTCAGATCCTTACTAAAACCGGTGGGGACAGTTAAAGATTCCTCATTCAATGTTCCGCCAGTGTTGGTAAAGGGTCAGCTGTAGTACGAGGTAGGGTGCATTATTGATTCACGGTGGGTGCGCCGGAGGCTTCAGTACCTAATCCATTGGAAGAGATATTCCATTGAGGATCGGTCACGGGTTCCGGCTAGTTCTGTGCACGTTGATCAACTGGTACGGGCTTTTCATGCCAGATACCCTGAGAAGCCTGAGGGTCCAGTGGCCCCCCGTTAAGAGGGGAGTACTGTCATGGTTAGTACATGTTAATGTCCTGTTCTCTCAGGGTTAATTTTGCTGGCCTCCCTTTGGATCTGGGAGAGGTATTTATACTCACTCCGGACTACGATTCCCTGTCAGCTATACTTTCGTCTAGTCTGTGTTTCTGACCCATGGAGTGTGTGCTCTGTTTGCAATTGTTTTGCTTGCTCTCCGTGCGGTACTCTGTTTGGTTTTTTGGATTTCTGACCTATGGCTTCCCTTATGACAATCCCTTGTCTCGCCCCTTTGGTACCTCGTGATCTCCTGGTTCTGATCTTAGCTTGTTTGACTACTCTCCTGTGTTTTTCGTCTCCTCTGCACCCCGGCGTCTGGCTCCTCCTCTGACCACCTCCTACTCTGTCACATGGTTCAGGTCCTGGTTGACTGTTACCTGGTTAGTTACCTGGCACTCTGCTCTCAGCTCCCTTGCTGCGGAGCGCAGCTCTCCCCGCAGCAGTAATACCTGGAAGTCGTGACACTTTCCTTACAATACTTAGTAGTAATGAAATATATGATCTATGTACTGGTCATGTGAGATTATTAATTCATTATAATAAAAGAATATTAAACAAATTCTTAATTAATCTGCTTGAGCACAGAGGTATCAGGTTTTTTACTCATCTCTAACACATTTTTATTTTATTCTCATTTCTGCTAGCTCAACAAGTATAAAAATGTATGCCCGATAATGAAACACTACACCGCTTGGCTTTCTATTTTTGTAGCAGAATCATGGACCTGTCTGTGACTCTGGATGTCTCTTCTTTTTCTAAATAGGATTTTTGAGTTGCTGCCTCAAGAATCCTAAATTGCATCAGACAAATCTAAAGTTACGTTATCTTGCGTTCAATAGCTATTTAATTAAGCTATTTTAAGATATTTGTCATTGACTAAATTATGCAAATAGCCATTCAAGACTCTCAACATTCACTAAAGGAAAGAATTGTATTATCAGACAATGAGCAGGAAATGCACCAAGTGACAGATAAGAACCCATTGTACACTGTGTTCCAAATTATTATGCAAAAAATATTTCCTCATATTTTCTCTAAATTACCTATATGACTTGCAGTCATTGTTATTTTCCAGTCATCTAATATTCTAGTATAATTGCAATGTTTTTGAACAAACTGCCTATAAAAACAGTATATTTTTAAAAATAAGAAACACTCAAAATGCATGTTCCAAATTATTATGCACAGCAGAGTTTTCAACCTTTTTATTTTTACTTTGAACAAAAAAATGGTCGATTGTGAAATTATAAGCATTATCAGCTAATTACAAAATGAAATCAAACAGTTTTCAAGTCAAAACTTTATTCTAGGTGATGTTACACATAGGACCCCTTGTTCGAAAGAAACGTCTGAACTCTCTCATCCATTGAATTTGTCAGTTTTTGGATGGTTTGTGCTTCAGTTGTTTTGCATGTGGACAGAATACCCTCCCAGAGCTGTTGCTTAGATGTGAACTGCCTCCCGCCATCATAGACACTCCTTTTGATGATGCTCCAGAGGTTCTTAATGGGGTTGAGGTCAGGGGAAGATGGTGGCCACACCATAAGTTTGTCCTCTTTTATGCCCATAGCAGCCAGAGATGCAGATGTGTTATTTGCAGCATGAGACGGTGCATTATCATGCATGAAAATGATCTTGCTGCGGAAAGCACGGTTCTTCCTCTTGAACCATGGCAGGAAGTGCTGTTTTAGAAACTCCACATAGATTATGGAGTTCATCTTTACCTCTTCAGGGATCCTAAAGGGGCCGACAATCTCTCTCCCCATGATTCCAGCCCAAAACATTACTCCACCTCCTCCTTGTTGGCACCTTAGCCGTGTTTTCATGGGGTGTCCATCAACCAGCCATCCTCCACTCCATCCATCTGGACCATCGAGCTCAGTCAGTCTTCATGTTTCGTTTGGCTCACTGGAGCCGTTTCTGCTTGTGTGCAGTGGATAGAGATGGTCGACAGGATGACTTACGCACAGCTGCAAACCTCTGAAGGACCCTGCATCTTGTTGTTCGGGGGGACGTTGGAGGCACCAGCAGATTCAAAAACTTGTCTGCTGCTATGACAAGGCATTTTTGCAGCTGCTCTTTTAACCTGACGCAATTGCCTGTTGGACCCTTTTTGCATAATAATTTGGAACACAGTTTAGTGGTACAAGCTGCCATAATCTCACTAGGAAATACTTTTGTGTGAAAAGAAGCAGAGGATTTGTAGTTCTTCAGCAGAAAATTGGCGCTCTAAACTACACCATATTCCACATGATTATGCAAATTGGATTTAAGTGTCATAAAGATGTAATTTTTGGCTTTTCAAATAAACTCATGGACTGTATTGTGTGTCAGGACTTTTTGTCTCACTGAACAAATTCTCAAGCACCTGTGATCATGAGTTTTCCAAGTGATCCCAATTAAAGGAAAACTAATTAGAAGGATGTTCCACATTATTAAGCTTGAGGCTTGAGAAAGGTCTACACTTATGGACCGAAACGTCGCCACATGGACCAATATATAGCACCTTATAATTGAGCTATATATATATATATATCTCCATCTCAATGAAAAAATATAAATATATACATTTTTTAGAGGTGTGGGGAGGCCCAAATAGAACTTTTGCTACGGGCCACTGATTGCTATGTATGCCCCTGCTTGCATGGTGGTAATAATGAGGGCGATCTGGCTCCAGGGGTCCCATTGCCAGATTGCCCTCATCATAAGCAGCGTACCGGGCAGGGATGAGGGCCCAGACACATTTCTTTCACAGGGGCCCCATGGTCTCAGTGTCTGCCCCTGCACTGATCATTATGTCCCTGATAAGGGCAGCATGGTGGCTCAGTGGTTAGCACTACAGCCTTGCAGTGCTGGGGTCCTAGGTTCAAATCCCACCAAGGAAAAAATCTGCAAGGAGTTTGTACATACAAACGTACTCCCCGTGTTTGCGTGGGTTTCCTCTGGGTACTCCGGTTTCCTCCCACATTCCAAAGACATACTGATAGGGATTCTGGATTGTGAACCCTATGGGGACAGTACTAATAAGCGCTGTGGAATTAATGGCGCTATATAAGTGAGTAAAATAAATAAATGATAGCCACCATCCTCCCCTGACCTCAACCCTATTGAGAACCATTGGAGTATCCTCAAGCAAAAGATCTTTGAGGGTCGGAGGCAGTTCACATCAAAACAGCAGCTCTGGGAGGCTATTCTGTCATCCTGAAAGATATTCAAGCAGAAACGATCCAAAAACCTCCCAAGTTCAATGCATGCACAAAATGTGAAGGTGAGATCAAAGAAGTGGTCCCTATGTTAACATGTAACTTGACCTGTTAAGATGTTTTTGATTGAAAATGCTTTAGATTTCCATAAAGATGGCATCTGTTCAGACTGGCCTATGGCCTCAACGCATTAACCTAAATATGTGTTGTCCATTCAAAATTTTTACCATAACCAGGTTCCTCGCATCATGTTCTCACATGCTTTATGCATTTAATAGCCCTCTTTGTCTGTACTGTTACATATTTAGACTGTTAACTGGTTCATGCAGCATCACAGGAACATCCGATTCTTACACTATGGCTGTTTCGAACAGTAAAAGCAATTGTTACCATCCACCTTTCGTGTCTCCCCTTTTTCCTTATAGATTGTAAGCTTGCGAGCATGGCCCTCATTCCTATTGGTATCTGTTTTGATCTATGTATTTATTGATGTGCTATTCTGTAATGTCTATTGTCTGTAGAAGTCCCCTCTATAATGTAAAGTGCTGCAGAAAATGTTGGCGCTATAAAAAAAAATTATTATTATTATTATTTTTATTATTATTATCTCTATATATAAAAATGAATGTGTGTGTGTGTATCACCAACCAATCACGAAGCATCTTTCATTTCACCTGACCTGTTCAAAAGAAGCTGAGCTGTGATTGGTTGCTATGAGCAACAGTTTTCCTTGGAAACAATCACTAAGCATCTCTCATTTCACCAGAGCTGGTTAAAAGAAGCTGAGCTGTGATTGGTTGCTATGACCAACAGTTTTCCCACTTGACAACACCTCAGCAGACACTGACATGGTGGGAGAAATCTAGCATCCCTGGGAACATAAGCTCCCAGCCATTGTCTGCCCCCAGAAAGGAGCAGAGAGCACATGACAGAAATGAATCCCCCCCTCCCGTGCCTATATACACATCACACATCCTCCATCCCAGAGACACATCTTCCCTCTTAAAGGGATCATTGGTATGGAAGTCAGAGCAAATCCATCCAGCGCTTTGGTTTGACCCCAGGCCTCTCTTAAAGGGATCCACGGTATGGAAGTTAGGACCGTTCCACTCAGCTCTGTGGTTCTGACCCCAGGGTCTCTTAAAGGGATCATTGGTATGGAATTTAGGGCAAATCCACTCTGCGCTTTGGTACTGACCCCAGGCCCTTCTTAAAGGGATCTCCGGTATGGAAGTCAGGGTAAATCCATCCAGAGCTTTAATTCTGAACCCAGGCCTCTGTTAAAGGGATCCCGGTATGGAAGTCAGGGCAATTGCCTTCAAATGCGCTGGTACTGACCCAAGGCTCTCTTAAAGGGATCTCCTGTATGGAAGTTAGGGCAAATCCCTCGGCGCTCTGATTCTGACCCCAGGGTTCTATTAAAGTGATCATTGGTATGGAAGTTAGGGCAAATCCACTCAGCGCTCTGCTTCTGACCCAAGTCCCCTCTTCAAGAGATCCTCGGTACAGAAGTGAGGGAAAATCCACTCTGCGCTTTGGTACTGACCCCAGGCCTCTCTTAAAGGGATCTCCGGTATGGAAGTTAGGGTAAATCCTTCAGCGCTCTGATTCTCACCCCAGGCTTCTATTAAAGGGATCATTGGTATGGAAGTCAGGGCAAATCCACTCAGTGCTCTGGTTCTGACGCCAGGCCTCTCTTAAAGGGATCCCCAGTATGGAAGTTAGGACCATTCCACTCAGCGCTCTGGTTCTGACTCCAGGCTGACGGAATGATGTGGGATATTAGTGATAGTTGTCTGGTGGCTCTGGCTGATGGGATGATGTGGGATATTAGGAGTAGTAGTACTATGGCTCTGGCTGATGGGATTATGTGGGATATTATGAGTAGTAGTCCGGTAGCTCTGGCTGACGGGATGATGTGGGATATTAGTGGTGGTAGTCTCGTGGCTCTGGCTGATGGGACGATGTGGGATATTATGGGTAGTAGTCCGGTAACTCTGGCTGTTGGGATGATATGGGATATTAGTGGTAGTAGTCTGGTGGCTCTGGCTGATGGGACGATGTGGGATATTATGGGTAGTAGTCCGGTAGCTCTGGCTGTCGGGATGATGTGGGATATTAGTGGTAGTTGTCCGGTGGCTCTGGCTGATGGGATGATGTGGGATATTAAGGGTAGTAGTAGTCCAGTGGCTCTGGCTGACGGGATGATGTGGGATATTATGGGTAGTAGTCCAGTAGCTCTGGCTGACGGGATGATCTGGGATATTATAGTGAATGTGGCTATGCGGAATGGGCGGGGCTCTACACTCAGCTTTATATATATATATATATATATATATATATATATTATATATATATATACAGTATATAATCAATATAATTTGTTATACCTAACCATAGTTAGTTACTATGCCCTGGCAGCGCCGGGCTCTTCAGCTAGTTATTACTAAAGATGACCTATTGATGCTACAAATTCAACAAATGACCATTTTCGGTTCTTTACAACTTAGAAAATGTTTGGAAACTTTCTTGTCCATAATAATTTGGAACAGAGCATTTTGAGTTTTTTTAATTTTGAAAAAAATACTATTATCATTGGGCGGTTTGTCCAATAAAATGTGATTTATACTCAAATGATGGTGATTTGAACATTGTACTGACTTATTTGCATCGACCATTTAGGAAAATCAGAAAAAAATAGAGTTTGTATAATAATTTGGAAGGCAGTATTTTGTTACAGTTTCCACAAAAACTCTTCCAATGCACAAATATCAGGAGAAAATGTGTGTAAAATAACTGGCCCTGAAATGTTGGAGTGATTCTTGGCGCTCAGGTATGATGATAAGTGACAGTGGCCTTTTGTCTATAGTGTCATCATGCATTGTAGCTTTGCTGTCCAGTGGCATAGGTGACAGTGACATTTGCTACAGTAACATTTTGCCCTTGACATCAGAAAAGAGAACTAAGGACCAGTATTGAAGTTCCTGCAAAGAGTTTAGCTGGTAAAATAATACAAGAAAACCCTCCATTGTTGATGGTAGAAGGCAAATAACCATTATGGCTTGCAGGCACACGGTATTTTCAGTCTCCCCATTATCTGTGCCTTTTTACCCTTTAAGGCTAGTTTCACACTTGCTTTTTTTTTGCAGCGCGTTTTTCCCGCAAAAAAACGCATTAAAAAAACGCATACAAATGCATACAAACGCTGCGTTTTTTTCAAGCATTTTTATGCGCATGCAGGAAAAAAACGCAGCGTTTTTGCGCGTTTGTATGCGTTTTTTGTGCGTTTGCGTTTTTTTACAGATTTTGGAAAAACCCCACAAAAATGAAAAAACAACCATTCAACAACACACAAGACCAATGGGACTTCATTGTGGGTGTGGTATGTTAATATATAGACCCTGTCTACAGTATTCTTCACATTTGCTTGATTCTTCTCGTGACCATGGATCTGCGCTGGAAGAGTTTTCACTTCAACTTGGATTTGGACATCGCGATGGCTCAGGCGTATGCAGTTGCTTGCCATGAACAAAGGAAGAGAGAGAGGCAGCGAAGACGGCGGCGTATGTGGATACATCCGATTGTTGAACTCCGGGAGAGCCGTGGGGCATACCACACCCTCTACAGCGAGCTACAGGCAAACCCGGAGAAATTTACAGATTATATCAGGATGTCCCACGAAAGTTTCATGGATTTGCTTGCTCGTGTCCAACAATCCATCCGGAGACAGGACACACAGCTCCGTCGTGCGATTCCTCCTGAGGAACGGCTACTGGTGACATTACGGTATGTTTTAAAAACCAAGGGGTGCGGTCTGATGTTTTTTTTTTAAATTTAGTATTCAAAACCTTGGGTAATTAGTTTTCGTGAATGTACTAATATTTTATTTTATAGTTTTTTAAAATAATATACATAAATATTAATTTTACTTCTTTGTCTGTTCACAGATTCCTGGCGACTGGAGAAACCCTATCTTCACTACACTTCCAGTACCGTATTTGAATCTCTACCTTGTCTGGAATTGTTGCTGACACCTGCCGGGCTCTCTGGAATGTTCTTTGCCCAGAATTTATGCCCCTGCCCACCGCTGAAAAGTGGATGGAAATTGCTGACAAATTCTGGACAGTATGCAATTTTCCCAACTGTTTGGGAGCTGTTGATGGTAAACACATACGGATCATCAAACCCCAAAGAACGGGATCTGAGTACTATAATTACAAAAAGTACTTTTCAATAGTACTCATTGCGATTGCGGATGCCGGATGTATGTTTGTAGCAGTGGACATTGGAGCATTTGGCCGTGGTAATGACTCACAGGCTTTTAAAAACTCAGACATGGGCCGGAGGTTGTATGGCAACCAATTTAATTTCCCTATGCCACGGCCTCTTCCTCACACCGAAGCTCCGCCACTGCCCTTTGTAATGGTTGGCGATGAGGCTTTTCAAATGTGCGGAAACTTACTGAAACCCTACTCCAGCCGGGACTTGGACCACACCAAAAAAATATTTAATTACAGGCTGACCAGGGCCAGAAGAACTGTCGAGTGTGCTTTTGGGATTCTTGTTTCCAGATGGCGAATTCTGGGCACGGCCATTAATCTTAAACTTGAAACAGTCGATGAGGTGGTGAAGGCCTGTGTGGTTCTACATAACTTTGTGATGGCTAAAGAGCACCCGACCTTTGAACTGGACGATGATGCTCCTAACCCATTGCCTGAATTCACTCAGCACACTCTCAGGTCATCCGTTGAAGTTGGCCAAATGAGGGACCAATTTGCGGCCTACTTTATTTCTGATGTAGGACGGGTGCACTGGCAAGATGAAATGGTGTAATGTTTTTGTTTGTTTATGGTAATAAAAAACCTTATTTGATACCATTACTGAGTGCACTATATTTTTTAAACTCCAATTAAAGAAAAAACTTCCCATGTATAACTGAATTTTTTGATGTTCACACACCTGGGCAGGTAAATACACATATGAGTTAAAATGCAGCATTGCTAGTCTGTGTGAAATATATTGGAACGAGCAAAGCTGCAGGCCATGAATCAGGAAACCATTTTTTTTCAAGAGAAAATTGTGCAACTAGTTGAAAACAAAGTATGTGATTTTCTCAAAACACAACCCTCAAAACCCAACCCCAATGAAAGTCCATGGGGAATACAAGTCAGCATTGAGTGGATGAATGTAATCTGCTCCATTCCAACTTAAAAGTTATTACACTAGGCCTTGGAATGACTATACTAGGCCGTGGTATTTCAAATATGAGTATAGTAGGCCTTGGGCCTACTAGTATAGTAATATGTGAAATACCACGGCCTAGTATAGTCATAACAAGGCCTACTCGATTTTTGCCAACTAGGATCTTGTTTCACGAAAAACAAACGGGTGAAACTTGACAAGTTTCAACAGTTTGTTTTTCATGAAACCAGATTCTAGTTGGTAAAACTAGAGTTATTACACTAGGCCTTGGAATGACTACACTAGGCCGTGGTATTTCAAATATGAGTATAGTAGGCCTTGGGGCTTGTAGTATAGTAATATGTGAAATACCACGGCCTAGTATAGTCATACCAAGGCCTACTCGAATTTTACCAACTAGGATCTTGTTTCACGAAAAACAAACTGGTGAAACTTGACAAGTTTCAACCTTTTTTTTTTCATGAAACCAGATTCTAGTTGGTGAAACTAGAGTTATTACACTAGGCCTTGTAATGACTATACTAGGCCGTGGTATTTCAAATATGAGTATAGTAGGCCTTGGGGCTAGTAGTATAGTAATATGTGAAATACCACGGCCTAGTATAGTCATACCAAGGCCTACTGTAATAACTCGATTTTTAACAACTAGCATCTTGTTTCACAAAAAACAAACTGGTGAAACTAGAAAGAAACTTATTTTTAAGACAAGTTTCAACAGTTTGTTTTTCATGAAACCAGATCCAAGTTGGTAAAACTCGAGTTATTACACTAGGCCTTGGTATGACTATACTAGTCAGTGTTATTTCACATATGACTATACTAGGCCTTGGGTTGGTTTTTAACATGTATTTACCCATCAGTGTGTGTGAGCGGCGCAAACAACATTAATGAAACTTATTAATGGTGAACCACAAATGTAAATTTATTTTTTATCACAAAAATAAACCAAAAAATTATTTTTTCCGGCGTTTGGGGGCAGATGGTTTCAATTTGGGGGTGTGCAGGGAATATGCAACACTTGCAGTTGAAGACGGTGTTTGAGGGGAAGGGGCAACAAAACTTGTGGGGGAAGGTAGTCCAGTTAAGGGAATTAAACTAGGAACACTTGGAGGAGAGGAAATCTGTTCAGGTACATTAGTTGTAATGGCATGTCGCCGTAGGCTTGTGTGCCTGGACCGACTTTGGCCCAATGCCCGCCTTGATAGATTTCGCCTTGAACTAGGGGCAAATATTGAATGTAGGTCCCCCGTCTGCTGGTATGGCTGCTGCTGCTGCTGAGGTGGCGGCTGCTGCTGCTGAGGTGGCGGCTGCTGCTGAGGTGGCGGCTGCTGCTGAGGTGGCTGCTGCTGCTGAGGGGGTTGCTGCTGCTGAGGTGGTTGCTGCTGCTGCTGAGGTGGCTGCTGCTGCTGCTGAGGTGGCTGCTGCTGCTGCTGAGGTGGCTGCTGCTGAGGTGGCTGCTGCTGCTGAGGTGGCTGCTGCTGCTGCTGCTCTTCGTTGTCAGTGCTCGTCCTTGCAGGAGGACTGGTGGCGGCAGTGATGGTCCAGGTTTGCAGAGTGGTGGTGGCAGGGCTACTACATGTTGTTGTAGCGGCAGGGCTGTTCCATGTTTGCCTAGTGGCTGAGCTCCACGCATGCATGGGAGTGGCGGTGGTGCTCCAGACAGGAGCAGCGCTTGCCATGGTGGTGTCGGTGAAGTGACCAGCTGCACTCAGACTTGTGGTGGTGTAACGGTGGGTGTCCTGGCTTTGAATAGAGGTGTCCGTGCAGTGGTATGCAGCACAAGTCGGTAGTGAGGTGAAGCGAGTCAATGGTGGCACAGGTGGAAAGGACACCACTGACTGCTGACCGTACCGATTATGCTGCATAGCCTGCAAGAAAGCATTGTTGCAGGCCTGCAGCACATTCAGCTGTTGATCAGGACTAAGGTGTTCCGCCATGCCCTTTTCAATCTTACTAAAAAAATGGTGTGCTGGTCTGTTGAGGTCGGCCTCCAGACGGTCAAGGCGCTGTTCTACAGAATTGAAGCGGTGTTCAAAGTGGTTAAAACCACGTTCCATGAGTGCAAAACCGCTTTCAACTCTGTCGGACAGTGACTTGAGGCTGGAATTAAATGTCTCGCTCAAATGCATAAACTCGGGCAAGACATTCCTGTCCAAGGCCCTCTGCCGCTGGCGGGTAGTGCCCGCATAACCAGTGGCAGAGACCTGGGACAGGGGAACACCTGATGGCCCAGCTTCCTGGTCACCAGCTGTGTGTGTGGTTGACCTGCAAGGTGCTTCCTGGCTGTCGGATGGCTGGGACGGGTCAGAGGACGTCCGAGGAAGGACCGCTCCAGGGCCAGGTTGCAGGGTGCTGCTCCAGGTGCTGTGAAAGAAAGGAAAATCATTACTACCATGCCTTTACAAGAAGCATCAGCTGTGGATTAGAAAAACACAGATTAATAAAAATAAAAATCCAAAATTTATAATACTTACGATCTCGTGGCAAGGACCGGTTTTAGGAACTGCAACGCGTGATAGTGACGGTATCTAGTTCTGGTCCTTGACGCAGATCCACTGCGAACCTGGCCCTCAGCACGAACATCACTGTTGAAGCGGTCCTTGATCAAACGCCAACGTGTTCGGACTTTGTCCACTGTTGATAAAAAAAATACAGTGCCGTCAAGGACAACAGTCACTGCGGCACAATGTAGCAATACAATACTCAAAGCAGTCACTGTAGACCCCGATGACACTGTTGGGTTTCCTGCTAGAATACACCTAGCACGAAACCCAACAGTGCCGTCAAGGACAACAGTCACTGCGGCACAATGTAGCAATACAATACTCAAAGCAGTCACTGTAGACCCCGATGACACTGTTGGGTTTCCTGCTAGAATACACCTAGCACGAAACCCAACAGTGCCGTCAAGGACAACAGTCACTGCGGCACAATGTAGCAATACAATACTCAAAGCAGTCACTGTAGACCCCGATGACACTGTTGGGTTTCCTGCTAGAATACACCTAGCACGAAACCCAACAGTGCCGTCAAGGACAACAGTCACTGCGGCACAATGTAGCAATACAATACTCAAAGCAGTCACTGTAGACCCCGATGACACTGTTGGGTTTCCTGCTAGAATACACCTAGCACGAAACCCAACAGTGCCGTCAAGGACAACAGTCACTGCGGCACAATGTAGCAATACAATACTCAAAGCAGTCACTGTAGACCCCGATGACACTGTTGGGTTTCCTGCTAGAATACACCTAGCACGAAACCCAACAGTGCCGTCAAGGACAACAGTCACTGCGGCACAATGTAGCAATACAATACTCAAAGCAGTCACTGTAGACCCCGATGACACTGTTGGGTTTCCTGCTAGAATACACCTAGCACGAAACCCAACAGTGCCGTCAAGGACAACAGTCACTGCGGCACAATACAGAGCAGGGAAATACTCACTAAACGCCTTTTTGGAGGATGCTGTGGCGCTGTCCCAGCCATCCATCAACGCTGCGGCCACCTCATTCCATAGCCGCCGGGTCACCACAATGTCCTTGTGCAGCCGGTCACGGCTGTCCCACAACGGCGAACGCTCCTGGACCAGGCTGATGAGCTGCTCATTATCCAGGTAGACGTCTTCATCCCGTTGTGGAACCTAGACAAAACACATTCATTAGAATAATCCAATTTAAATTGAATAAAAAGTTACAAAAAAATAAACATAAAAAAGAGTAAAAATAGAAGATAAAAAATAAAGAACATTACAAATCATTTGATACTTACATTCCGTATCACCACTGGGACTTGGCTTCGCTGCTCCTGCTCTTCGCCCTCACTAGTCCCGTCCGCAGAAGATGATGATGACGATGTCTTAAAAAAGTTGAAAAAAACGTAAGAGATTTGGAGAAGCAGCAGATATACTTACCAGATGCACGAAAATAATCACCTCACGGTCTGCTTGCGCCAATTCCTGCCGCGATGGGGAATACTCGGATTCTGAAGACATACTGCATGTAAAAATAATAAAAATCATTAGTACATACATAATTTAAAAGGACAGGCATATAATGTAATATACTCACATACTTCGCTGATATAATGGGTTCTTGGTTGACTGTCTGCTCTTCAATCTGTCAGTGTAGTAGTGGCAGAGTTTTGGCAGGCACCTCCTTTATATAGACTTTTTTTTTTTGACTTTAGAAGATTATAACTAGGACAACAAGTGGACACCACCAAAAAAACGCAGCGCTAAAAAAACGCTTACATGCGCATGCCAGTGCGCACGTATGCGCATCCATAGGCTATAATGGCCATTTTTAGCGCAAAACGTGCGCATACGTGCGCATGCGCTTTTTTCCAGGGCCAAAAAATGCAACATGCTGCGTCTGGAAAATACCAACGCACACCCCAAAAAAACGCAGCGCATGAAAATCGCATACGTGCGCTTACCAGCGCGCAGGTATGCGCACCCATGTTAAATATAGGGGAAAAAACGCATGCGCAGGTATGCGTTTTTTTCCAGCGCAAAAAAACACAAATGTGAAACCAGCCTTAGATTCTTTTTTTCATCATCAGCAATCCAGTGGAGACAATAAGAACAGTAGCGTTGAAGCAGGTATCGGACTCATGGGGTGAGCTGCGAGCATATCTTCTTAAAATCTCATCGCTTGCTGCTGTCAGTTTTTTAAAATAAGGCGGAAAACCCATTTAAAATATTCTACAGTCCTCTTACATCTCGTTATTAACACTGCAATGAACAGGAGAAGATTTGTAACTTATTTCTTTATTTTTTTCATATGTGAAAAACAATGATAAAACTGATGATAAAATCTGACACTGAGAAAACATTGATGAAAATATGATCAAAAGCACTGATGACAGTGGGACCATTTTTTTGCATATGTGAAAAACCACTCGCATCTAAATAAGGTCTAAACTGCAGATGAGACAGTCGACTGATGAACACAACTTTAGTGCAGCTTCACTAGACATAATAACACATCTCACCTTACAGCCAGATCTAGGTCATAGTGCCTGGCAAGTACAGAATCATTAGAAGTGTTTCCTATTTTAGCCTGAACTGTAGGTCATGGATAAACGAGATACTGGTGTGACTTCGGAACATAGGACATGCACGTCAGTCTAGGAACACTCGACCCTCAATCTTTCCATTTCTTCTTAGGTCACAAAACAGATCTGCCAGTGAGATGGAAATGCATAATTTATCACCCTTATTTTCTCAATACAGTTGTGGCCAAAAGTATTGACACCCCTGCAATTCTGTCAGATAATACTCAGTTTCTTCCTGAAAATGATTGCAAACACAAATTCTTTGGTATTATTATCTTCATTTAATTTGTCTTAAATGAAAATACACAAAAAGAATTGTCCTAAAGCCAAATTGGATATAATTCGACACCAAACATAAAAAGAGGGTGGACAAAAGTATTGGCACTGTTCGAAAAATCATGTGATGCTTCTCTAATTTGTGTAATTAACAGCACCTGTAACCTACCTGTGGCACCTAACAGGTGTTGGCAATAACTAAATCACACTTGCAGCCAGTTGACATGTATTAAAGTTGACTCAACCTCTGTCCTGTGTCCTTGTGTGTACCACATTGAGTATGGAGAAAAGAAAGAAGACCAAAGAACTGTCTGAGGACTTGAGAAAACAAATTGTGAGGAAGCAGGCGCAATCTCAAGACTACAAGTCCATCTCCAAAGACCCGAATGTTCCTGTGTCTACCGTGCGCAGTGTCATCAAGAAGTTTAAAGCCCATGGCACTGTGGCTAACCTCCCTAGATGTGGACGGAAAAGAAAAATTGACAAGAGATTTCAACGCAAGATTGTGCGGATGTTGGATAAAGAACCTCGACTAACATCCAAACAAGTTCAAGCTGCCCTGCAGTCCGAGGGTACAACAGTGTCAACCCGTACTATCCGTCGGCGTCTGAATGAAAAGGACTGTATGGTAGGAGACCCAGGAAGACCCCACTTCTTACCCCGAGACATAAAAAAGCCAGGCTGGAGTTTGCCAAAACTTAGGTGAAAAAGTCTAAAACGTTTTGGAAGAATGTTCTCTGGTCAGATGAGACAAAAGTAGAGCTTTTTGGGCAAAGGCATCAACATAGAGTTTACAGGAGAAAAAAAGAGGCATTCAAAGAAAAGAACACGGTCCCTAAAGTCAAACATGGCGGAGGTTCCCTGATGTTTTGGGGTTGCTTTGCTGCCTCTGGCACTGGACTGCTTGACCTTGTGCATGGCATTATGAAGTCTGAAGACTACCAACAAATTTTGCAGCATAATGTAGGGCCCAGTGTGAGAAAGCTGGGTCTCCCTCAGAGGTCATGAGTCTTCCAGCAGGACCATGTCCCAAAACACACTTCAAAAAGCACTAGAAAATGGTTTGAGAGAAAGCACTGGAGACTTCTAAGGTGGCCAGCAATGAGTCCAGACCTGAATCCCATAGGACACCTGTGGAGAGATCTAAAAATGGCAGTTTGGAGAAGGCACCCTTCAAATATCAGGGACCGGAGCAGTTTGCCAAAGAAGCATGGTCTAAAATTCCAGCAAAGCATTGTAAGAAACTCATTGATGGTTACCGGAAGCGGTTGGTCGCAGTTATTTTGGCTAAAGGTTGTGCAACCAAGTATTAGGCTGAGGGTGCCAATACTTTTGTCTGGCCCATTTTTGGAGTTTTGTGTGAAATGATCAATGTTTTGCTTTTTGCTTCATTCTCTTTTGTGTTTTTTTCATTTAAGACAAATTAAATGAAGATAATAATACCAAAGAATTTGTGTTTGCAATCATTTTCAGGAAGAAACTGAGTATTATCTGACAGAATTGCAGGGGTGTCAATACTTTTGGCCACAACTGTACATTGGGTCATACTAATCAATAATGTCTAGTTCTTAAAGAGGTTGTCTCTTAAATGGGAAAATTTGAAAAATCCTTGTTAAAGCAAGAACGCAGGAATGTTTAATTCTATATTCTACAGTGCATTGCTTAGGTTACTGGCCACCCTGTATGTTCAGAGTGGCTGCTTACCTATATAAGAAGCATGAACTGCTAGCAAGCTTTATGCTTAGAGCCCGCTCATTTCTGCTCAGAATCTAATATGGATCACTGGATTCGGCCAGCTTCAGTCCCCCTAAGCTTCTGCCATGATGCAGTTGCCTCTGGTAGCTTCTTGGGAGAGTTTGGATCAGAGGTGCAACCTGCAGTGGTCTGAACTGTAAATTTTTACAGGTAACCTTTCACCAAGACTAATGCTATTAACCTGCAGATATGGAATTAATCTGCAGGTTAACAGCGTTTTGATGCTGACCAGCGCCTGCACGCAGCCAAATGAAGCGGGTAGAAAATTAACTTTATTCTCCCATGCCATCATTCGGTTTCAGTCACGAGGGCAGCAGCGGTTCAGTTACCACTTTTATTATATAGAACTTTCACTGTTACTGCGCTCCCAGCCCTGACAGACCCTGGCTCTGCATTGGAGCAGACATTGTGGGTGAGTGGGGAGAGGCAGCGAAGACGCAGAAGAAAACCAAGTCTGTCGATACAAAAAAAAAAAGATGTGTGCCTCCTTCCAGATATAGTGGCGGCGGTCACTAAAGAGGAGCCTCCGCCGAGCGCCGGGCCTTGGAGCGGTAAGTGGAAGGCGGCGGTGGCCACCGGGAACCGCAGGATACAGGGCTTCTGCAGGAGCCAGGGGAGGGCGCGGGACGCCAACAGTGGCGCGCGCGCACGCGAGCGAGCACAGCTCACTTGAGAAAGTGAGGCGCAGTGCATTGCTGGGAAATTCGCGGTGCGCATGAGCAGGTGGTCACTTCCGCCGGAGGCGCGGGGCACCTCTGGGAAGGGGTGATGACGCGGCACCGCGCTCCAGGAAAAAAAAAAAGAGAGAAGTCCATATTTAAACCCCATTAAAGGGGCAGAGGGCAATCACCATGGGTGACAAGCCACAGAAGGAGAAGGAGACGCGG
Organism: Dendrobates tinctorius; assembly: GCF_039654945.1. Lineage (NCBI taxonomy): Eukaryota > Metazoa > Chordata > Amphibia > Anura > Dendrobatidae > Dendrobates > Dendrobates tinctorius. The sequence continues at coordinate 103,131,958 of NW_027361671.1, forward strand.
CGGCAGTCCCCGAAGCAGGGGCAGCGACAAATGCAAGAGCAGCGCCAGCATTCACAGCGCCAGCGCACCTCTTCCCAACAGCGCAGCAGCAGCGGTCATTCGGGATTGTGGCGCAGCCAAAGCTCCACCATGGCGGCACAGCCAGAAGTGGATTCAGCGGTAGAAATAATCCCTACGCCCAAGACGGTATCTCTCGTTCCACAAGGAAGGTGAGTGATCTCCGTGAAAGTCCGCTCGCTAATTTGCGGTTATTAATTTCTTTCAGAGGCATAAATGCACAGCCAAATCCAAACACACGGTATGTGCCATATGCACGGAGGAGTTACCCCCAGCACACCTCTTCCCAACAGCGCAGCAGCAGCGGTCATTCAGGATCGTGGCGCAGCCAAAGCTTCACCATGGCGGCACAGCCAGAAGTGGATTCAGCGGTAGAAATAATCCCTACGCCCGAGACGGTATCTCTCGTTCCACAAGGATGGTGAGTGATCTCCGTGAAAGTCCGCTAGCTAATTTGCGGTTATTAATTTCTTTCAGGGGCGTAAATGCACAGCCAAATCCAAACACACGGTATGTGCCATATGCACGGAGGAGTTACCCCCTACGTGGGAGAAAAAGCTCTGTGTGGCGTGCATAGAACAGACAATCCAGGAGGAATCCCCGAGGTTCGCTTCAGACCTCAAAACACTGATAAGGACCCAGGTCGAAGACGCCCTTAAGAGCGTTAGAACCTCAAAGAAAAAAAGTAGATCCAGGCATAGGTCTCCAGAGTCCAGTGTTAGCGAGTCAGAAAGTGAACTATGTGACTCAAGTAATTCATCATCCTCCCAGTCCTCTTCATCATCCTCAGAAGGGGAACGCAGCTGCTTCCCTACTGAAGAGACAGACGCCCTGGTAAAAGCCGTGAGGACAACTATGGGGCTGGTAGACGAACGCCCTATGAAAACGGCCCAAGATTTAATGTTCAGTGGACTAGAACAGAAAAAACGGAGGGCTTTTCCGATAAATGAGAAAATCCACTCCCTAATTAAACGAGAATGGAAAAAGCCAGACAAGAAAGTCCTCCTAACACCCATGAGAAAATACCCCTTTGACGATCCGGCCTGTTCCCTATGGAGTAAAGCACTTAAACTAGACGTAGCGGTTGCAAAAGCTTCTAAAAAATTTGCCCTGTCCTTCGAAGACATGGGCACCCTGAAGGACCTGTCAGGGTCCTGTCAGTGCCAGCATGCAGCCTCCGCTGAGCAGGGACTCACCAGCACTGTAGGGGGGCCCGGGGTCAGATACAGCTGGAAAGTACAGATACACAGGACCTGTGGACGCTGAAGTTTAGCAAGCAGTGTAGGACCTACGGTCATGTGACTGCAGGGGGGCGGGGCTTAGCGTCCTGCTTTCAGAGATGGCAGGACACTAAACAGAAATACTCAGAGTCAGGCAAAACGGAGGTCATACACAGAGATAGCAGAAAAGTACCAGAGATGAGACAGAACGGATAGTCGGGGCCAAGCAGGGGTCAAAACCAAACAGACATAGAAGGTACCAAGCAGAATCCAACAAGCAATATCCAGAGAACAGACCGAGTCGTACACAGAGTATCAAGCAACCAGAACACAGCACAAACACACTCAGGGGTCACCACACTATGCCAAGGGCGAAAGTATAACTGACGGGGATGGGAGCGTCCTGAGGCTATAAGAAGCTTTCCTTGAACCAATGAGAGGCCACCATAATAAGTCCCAGGTGTGCAGGTAAGAGTCTGCACTGAGATCAAAACATTAACCCCAGAAGTGCAGGTCCACCAGCACTGGTATCATGAAAGGACCCAATGGATAAAAAGCAGATTCCCAAATAAAAGAAAAAGTCTCAAGAGAAACAATGCAAAGATCAGTTTCTATAATGAAAGGAGCAGCAGCTTTCCTGGATGATGCGTCAGTGGACTCGACTAGGTTAGCAGCCAGAGCAGCCTCCTTCTCAAATGCCGCGAGACGTGCCTTATGGCTAAAATGCTGGCCAGGAGACTTGCAGACAAAAACCAAATTGTGTGCAATCCCGTGTGAGGGGGAATTTTTATTTGGCTCAACGCTAGACGACATCTTGGACAAGGCAGGGGACAAGAAAAAGTCCTTTCCCGGGTTCCCTAGTCAGTCATACAAACGGCCTTTTCGGAACAGAAGATTTATGCGACGAAGGCCCCCAAAAGGGAACAAAGAAGGATGGGAGGATAAAAGAAATAAAAAAAAAGGCTTTATGTTTAACAAACCCCCCGACAACAAAAAGCCACAATGAAGGTGCTCCCCGGGTCGGGGAAAGGTTGTCCTACTTTCTCCAGGCCTGGGAAAAAATATCCACGAGTCCGTGGTTATTGAGCATAATAAAAGAAGGCCTAAGACTAAAATTCAATACCCTCCCAAACAATTCTTTTGTGATAACACCCCAAAAGACACCACACGAGCAGTTGGCTCTTCAACAAGAAATCGCGAATCTAAGGGAGAAGGAGGTATTACAAGAAGTCACCTACCAGGACAGAGACAAAGGCTTCTACTCCCCTCTCTTCCTCCGCAGAAAGCCAGATGGAACATACAGGGCAATCATAAACCTAAAAAGACTGAACAAGTTCCTGGAAATTCAGCATTTCAAAATGGAGACAATAAAATCTTGTGTAAAAATGCTTCCCTCATCGTGCTTCATGGCTGTATTAGACTTGAGAGACGCATATTGCCATGTACCCAGTGGCGTAGCGTGGGAGGGGCGGGGGGGAGGTCCGCCCCAGGCGGCACGTGTGTGGGGGCGGCTCGGCAGCATGACAGCTCCTCAGCTGCTTTTAGGAAAGGCCCCAGCAGCCGTGTTGTTATGGTAACACTGTAGGACTACATTACCCGTCATGCCTCGGGCGCACGTTCCTGGTATGACCCCGCTGCAGCGCTGTAGATTGGCAGTCACATGACCATGGGATCTGCCGAGGCTCCGGCTGTCACATGCCCAAACAGCGAGCGGAGCGGCCGCACAGCACGGAGCATGGCCAATGTGGCCAACAGGGTGTCGTGGTGGCCGGGAGCAGCTGGAGGAGGCCAGGGAGAGCACGCCGCTGCTGAACGGAGTCGGCAACCGGCAGGTGAGGGCGGGAGGAGGGATACTGGGAATTGGGGGGCTGTGCAGATAGGTGGCCACGGCGAGGCTGTGCAGGGGAGGACATGGGGGGGCTCTGTAGGGGGAGGACGTGGGGGGCTGTGCAGGGGAGGACATGGGGGGCTCTGTAGGGAGAGGACATGGGGGGCTCTGTAGGGAGAGGACATGGGGGGGCTCTGTAGGGGAGGACATGGGGGGGCTGTGCAGGGGAGGACATGGGGGGCTGTGCAGGGGAGAACATGGGGGCTGTGTAGGGGAGAACATGGGGGCTCTGTAGGAGGGACATGGGGGGGCTGTGCAGGGGGGTACATGGGGAGGCTGTGTAGGGAAGGACATGGGGGCTGTGCTGGGGGGTACATGGGAGGCTGTGTAGGGGAGGACATGGGGGGCTGTGCAGGGGAGGACATGGAGGGGCTGTGCAGGGGGGTACACGGGGAAGGGGGGAGGTGCAAGGGGAGAACATGAGGGCTCTGTAGGGGGTGTACTGTGGGTCTGTGCAGGGGGAGGACACGTGGGTCTCCTTACACTGTTTTATGGTGCGGCTCTCGGCAGGGCAGTGGTGGAGGTTCAGTAGCGTCATCAAGCTAATACATACATATATATATATATAGAGAGAGAGAGAACTGCAAGAAGATGAAAGTCTAGATATTTAGAAATAATAACAGCAGAGTTAGTAGTAGACTAAAAATTAGATCTTTAAGTGTAGTGTGGGCTCTTCGGATGCTTCCGGATTATCAACGACCAAAGGGGCGGCAAATTTTTCGGCCGCCACAAACAGTTGCTACGCCACTGCATGTACCCATTCACAGAGACCACAGGAAATACCTCAGGGTGGCGGTGACGATCCGGGGAGAGATAAAACATTATCAGTTCAGAGTTCTCCCCTTCGGGCTAGCTATTGCTCCAAGAGTATTTACAAAAATAATGTCAGAAGTAATGGCCCACATAAGAGAGCAAAACACCCTGATAGTTCCATACCTGGACGATCTCTTAGTAATAGGCGTCACCTTTCACCACTGAAAACAACAACTGGACATGGTCATGAGATCTCTAGTGAGTCTAGGATGGATGCTGAATTTGCCCAAATCCAGACTTGTACTAAGTCAGGTACAGGAGTACTTGGGGTTAATACTAGACTCAACCAAACAGAAATATTATCTTCCGCAGATGAAGATTCAAAAGATGACACTGATGGTGTCACAAATGATAGCTTCCCCAGTCACTACCCTGAGGAAAGCAATGTCTCTATTGGGATCAATGACAGCCTGCATGCCAGCGGTACAGTGGGCACAAAGCCACACTCAAAACCTACAGTGGGAAATATTAGACACAGACGTTTCCCTACACGGGAATTTAGACATGCAATTAGACATCTCACCAAACACAATACATTCCTTAACATGGTGGGCAGATCCAGTCAATCTAACCAAGGGGGTTTATTGGGCATTACCAGCGACAAAGATCCTAACTACAGATGCAAGTCCCTGGGGGTGGGGTGCACATCTAGGCAGTCAGGTGGCACAAGGGCCCTGGACCCAGGGAAAAGAGTCAGCTTCCTCAAACATGAAAGAGATGCTGGCAGTAAAACTAGCTCGCGTTCATTTTCTGGATTCACTTCGCTCCCAACACACACGGGTCTTCTCAGACAACCAGGTAGTGGTAGCATATCTAAACCACCAGGGGGGAAACAGGTCTCGAGCGCTGATGGAGGTAATAAAATCCATCTTCTTAGGGTGGCACGGTGGCTCAGTGGCTCATCTGCAAGGAGTTTGTATGTTCTCCCCGTGTTTGCGTGGGTTTCCTCCGGGCACTCCGTTTTCCTCCCACATTCTAAAGACATACTAATAGGGAATTTAGATTGTGAGCCCCATCGGGGACAGTGATGATGATGTGTGCAAAATGTAAAGCGCTGCGGAATATGTTAGCGCTATATAAAAATAAAGATTTATTTATTATTTTATTTATCTTCCACCTAGCAGAACACAATCTAGAATCTCTGACAGCCCTCCACATAAAAGGTTCGGAAAACCGAACAACGGACTTCTTAAGCAGAACACGCCTAAAACAAGGGGAGTGGGAACTAAGCCAGTTAGTGTTCAACCAGATTGTGAAACTCTGGGGCTGGCCAGAAATAGACTTATTTGCGAACAGTCAGAACCGGAAGTTGGAAACCTTCTGCTCGATCGATCCCCGAGGGGGCCCATTAGTTCTAGACGCCTTCACGATACCCTGGGATTATCAGCTTGCTTACGCTTTCCCACCAATATCTCTCATCCCCTTAGTACTGAGGAAAATATGGGGGGGACAAAGCGATGGTAATTATGATAGCCCCCTTCTGGCCTCGGAGAATATGGTTCTCCTGGCTGAGAAGAATGTCCGTTACAGACCCCTGGGTCCTACCAGAAACTCCAGACCTTCTATACCAGTGACCAGTGTATCACCCCCATATGAAAAACGTACACATGACAGCTTGGCTTTTGAAAAGGAACTCCTAAGCAATAGGGGCTTCTCGTCAAACTTGGTATCCATGCTACTACAAAGTCGAAAGTCAGTAACCATTAAGGCATATGGGAAAGTATGGAAAAAATTAATTTCAGTATCAGGTTCTGACCCAACGGGAGAAATCCCAATAGACAGAAATCTGGAATTCCTACAGAAGGGGTTGGAAAAGGGGTTAGCTACCAGCACCTTGAAAGTACAGGTGGCGGCCTTGGGAGCTTTGTATAACCATGACTTAGCCAAAAATCGGTGGGTTATGAGATTCATTAGAGCCTCAAGTAGATCCAGGCCGATCCCTCTATGCACCCCCCTCCGGGATCTAAACCTAGTGCTAAAAGCACTAACCAAATCTCCCTTCGAACCCCTAGTGGAGGCTCCCTTAAAAATATTATCCCTTAAGACCTCCCTCCTCGTAGCCTTAACTTCTGCCCGTCGCATTAGTGATATGCAAGCTTTATCTGCCCACTAACCCTTCACTCAAGTACTGGAGGATAGGGTAATTCTCAGAACCGACCCAGCCTATCCCCCCAAGGTTCCGTCACAGTTTCATAGGACCCAGGAGATCTCCTTACCCTCCTTCTGTCCCAATCCCAAGAACAAAACAGAAGGGGTACTGTACACTTTAGATGTAAAAAGGTGCCTGGTCCAATACTTGATAACCACAAGGGAGTTTAGGAAGGATAGGGCTCTGTTTGTCTGCTTTCAGGGTCCACGGAAGGGTCAAAAAGCATCGAAGGCCACACTGGCGAGATGGATAAGAGAGGCCATCACCCTATCCTACTCCTCTTGTGGGGCGGCCATCCCGGAGGACGTAAGGGCCCATTCAACCAGGGCAGTGGCGTCATCCTGGGCGGAGAAAGACGGCGCTTCAATAGACCAGATATGTAGAGCTGCCACTTGGTCTTCCCCCTCTACAATCTTCAGACATTACCGTCTAGACTTGACCTCCTCTTCAGATCTCACCTTTGGGAAAAGGGTTCTGTGTTATGAATGAGCCACCGAAGGAGGAAAAAACAAAAATACAAGCTAAGTCCAGAAAACCGGAGAGGTTGGTAGCTATCGGATTGCAGACCCCTGATCCTATCCACAACAACTAACAGCAGCCGTGGGGGGTTCCTACGATGCCCTAGACCCCTCGATCACAGCCGGAGAACTAAATAGGCCTAAAGAAAGAAAGGGGAAATCTAAACTGCCCCAGAGCAGACCCCAAAGCAATAGGCAGCCCCCAACATATAATGACGGTGAAGCAAGATGAAAACACTAACACAGATAGAAAGATAGGTTGAGCAAATGATGGGGCCCAAGCTAACTAAAAAGGACAGGACAGAAAAGCTGCTGTCTGCAATCCGCAAAAAACCCTACCAAAAAATGTCCCAACTGTCTGATAGGAAAAACAGGCCCTGAAGTCGCTAGGACTTCAAAAAGACTATATCAGTACTCAGGTAAATTCTGAAGACAGAGAAAAGAGACAAACTGATCAGAGACAAAAGTGGAACTCAGCACACCCCCGACCGGGGATGGCTGAACTCCAAAAAACAAGGAAAACAAAACTAATAAGTTCAATAGCAGAGCAAAAACTTATCTTTGGGAAGCAGGAATCAGACTGGTCTCCAAGAATCCAGCAGAGAAATCACCAGCGACTCAGAAGGGCGTCGGCTGCCTTATATCCAGTCAGAATTTCCTGTTACCCAGTCATCATCTACCATATCAGGTGTTTGGTAATCAGCCTCACTACCTTCCTTCACCAGAAGAGGGAGTTCATCAGACATCGACGATGAAGGAGAAAATGAACTCACAACAGTACCTCCCCCTTGAGGAGGGCGATCAGGATGGGCCCGATGAAAGGCACGAACCAATCCTTCGGCATGAATATCGGATGCAGGGACCCAAGAATTACAGTATCCTCCTGGCCATAACCCTTCCATTTAACCAAATACTGGAGTCTTCGTCTAGCCAGGCGAGAATCCAGTATCTTCTCAACCTCATATTCCACATTACTTTCAACCAATACCGGGTCAGGAGGTGCCACCACAGGAACTACTGGCTCAACAAACCTCATTAACAGAGACTTATGAAACACGTTATGGATCTTAAATGTAACAGGAAGAGCCATTCGAAAAGAGACTGGATTAAGAATCTCCAAAATCTTGTAAGGTCCAATAAATCTAGGTTTAAACTTTGGAGAAGCCACCTTCATAGCGATATTCTTTGATGACAACCAAACCATATCACCCACCTTAAACTGGGGACCAATGGTCCTATGCCGGTTGGAAAACCGCTGGGCCTTTTCCTGGGAGAGAGACAACTTATCCACCACTTGGTCCCAGATCTGGTGCATTCTCTCCACCACAGTGTCAACACCTGGGCAGGCAGAAGGCTCCACCTGCCCTGAAGAGAATCGAGGATGAAACCCAAAGTTAGAAAAAAAAGGTGACATCAAAGTGGCAGAACTAGCTCTATTATTTAAAGTAAATTCGGCCAAGGGCAAAAATGAAACCCAATCATCCTGATCAGCAGAAATAAAACATCTCAAATATGACTCCAAAGTCTGGTTTGTTCTCTCCGTCTGCCCATTGGTCTGAGGGTGAAAAGCAGAGGAGAAGGACAACTGAATTCCCAGCTTGGAACAGAAAGTCCTCCAAAATCTAGACACAAACTGAACTCCTCTGTCAGATACAATGTTCTCAGGAATCCCGTGCAAGCGAACCACTTGTTGCAAAAACAAGGGCACCAACTCTGAGGAAGATGGCAACTTAGGGAGTGGTACAAGATGGACCATCTTAGAGAATCTATCACAAATCACCCAAATAACAGTCATTCTCTGAGAGACAGGCATATCAGAGATAGAATCCATTGAAATATGGGTCCATGGCCTCCTGGGCACCGGCAAAGGCATCAACAACCCACTAGAGCGAGAACAAGGTTTAGACCGAGAGAGAGTCCCACAGGACTGCACAAAATTCCTGACATCACGAGACAAGGCGGGCCACCAAAAAGACCGACTCACCAAATCTCTAGTACCAAAAATACCTGGATGACCATCCAATGCAGAGCAATGAACTTCAGACATCACTCTCTTCCTCCACTGGTCAGGAACATACAATTTTCCAATGGGACAACGCTCAGGTTTGTCCTCCTGAAACTCTTCCAGAGCACGTCTCAAATCGGGCGAGATGGCAGAAAGAACTACCCCCTCACCTAAGATGGTAGCAGGCTTGGTCACAACAGGAGAATCAGCAAAGAAACTCCTAGAGAGGGCGTCTGCCTTGACATTCTTAGTGCCCGGAAGAAAAGAGACCACAAAATCAAAACGTGTGAAAAACAAGGCCCACCTAGCCTGTCTAGGATTCAAGCGTTTGACCGACTCCAGGTAAATCAAATTCTTGTGGTCAGTAGGGACCACGACTTGATGTTTAGCTCCCTCCAACCAATGTCTCCACTCCTCAAATGCCCATTTCATGGCTAACAGTTCCCGATTCCCCACATCATAGTTACGTTCGGATGGGGAGAACTTTCGGGAAAAGAAAGCACAGGGATTCATTTTAGATGTTACAGGATCTTTTTGGGACAAAACAGCTCCTGCACCAATCTCAGAAGCGTCCACCTCTACCTGAAACGGGAGTGAGACATCAGGTTGCCGCAAAACCGGAGCAGAAGTGAACCTTCGCTTCAGCTTCTGAAAGGAAGAAACAGCCTACGGAGACCAATTCAGCACATCAGCACCCTTCTTAGTCAAATCAGTCAATGGTTTGGCAATACCAGAAAAATTAGCTATAAATTTACGATAAAAATTAGCAAAACCCAAAAATTTCTGGAGGGCCTTCAAAGAAGTGGGCTGAACCCAATCATAAATGGCCTGTACCTTGGCCGGGTCCATTTCAATAGTTGACGGAGACAAAATAAATCACAAAAATGAAATCCTCTGTACACCAAAAAGGCATTTCGATCCCTTGACATACAGGGAATTCTCCCTCAAAATCTGGAACACAGTCCGAACATGTTCCACATGAGAGTCCCAATCCTTGGAAAAGATCAAAATATCATCCCGATAGATGATCAAAAATTTATCCACCAAGTCTCGGAAAATATCATTCATGAAGCACTGCAAGACAGAAGGGGCATTAGTGAGCCCAAAAGGCATCACCAGGTACTCAAAATGTCCCTCCGGAGTATTAAACGCCGTCTTCCATTCATCCCCATGCTTAATGCGAATAAGATTATACGCCCCCCTGAGGTCAAGCTTTGTAAGCCAGCAAGCACCTTTAACTCTGGAGAATAGATCAGAAATCAGGGGTAACAGATACTGATATTTAACAGTAATTTTGTTGGGGGAACGATAGTCAATACAAGGCCTTAATGACCCATCTTTCTTAGCCACGAAAAAAAAAACAGCACCTAAGGGTGAAGAGGATGGTCTAATATGACCCTTCTCCAACGACTCCTTAATATAGGATCGCATAGCCTCGTGTTCGGGTACAGATAAATTGAAAAGTCGACCCTTGGGAAATTTACACCCAGGGCTCAGCTCAATTGCACAGTCATAACTCCTATGAGGAGGCAAAGACGCAGACTCATTCTCACTAAATACATCATAATAATCACCCAAATAGTCAGGAACTTCATGCGACTGGGGAGAGGTGGAGAAAACAGGAGCATCACTAAGGGCACACCGACAACCCCAACTCACCACAGACACAGATTTCCAATCCAAAACTGGATTATGGATTTGCAACCAGGGAAACCCCAGAACGATGGTATCATGCAAATTATGCAACACCAAAAATCTGCAATTTTCTTGATGGTCTGGGGCGACCCGCATTACCACCTGGGTCCAAAACTGAGGTTTATTCTTCGCCAAAGGAGTAGCATCAATACCCCTCAAAGGGATAGGCATCCGCAGAGGTGTCATAGGAAACCCACAACGTTTAGCAAAATCCAAGTCCATCAGGTTCAGAGCTGCTCCCGAATCCACAAAAGCCTTAGCGGAAAATGTGGACAGGGAGCAGATCAGAGTAATTGCCAGAAGAAACTTAGGTTGAACACCACCCACAGCAAATGTGTGTGCAAAACGTTTCTCTCGTTTAGGGCAGACAGAAATAATATGCGAGGCATCACCACAGAAGAAACACAGCTTATTACGCCTTCTGAACTCCTGACGTTGCGCCCTAGACAAAACTCTATCACATTGCATAGGTTCAGACATTTGTTCAACAGGTGGCAACACCTCTCGTGCGGTTTTGCGTTCACGCAAACGCCGATCAACCTGAATGGCTAATGACATAGAATCGTCAAGACCAGAGGGAACAGTAAATCCCACCATAGTATCTTTTACGGTTTCTGACAAACCCTTCCGAAAGAGAGCTGTCAAGGCACCATTATTCCAGGTAGTAAGGACCTTCCACTTTCGGAATTTTTGACAGTACAACTCTGCAGAATCCCGACCCTGGCTCAGCGCCAACAGGGCCCTTTCAGCCTGATCAATAGCATTAGGTTCATCATACAACAACCCCAAGGCCTGAAAAAATGCATTCACATCAGTCAGAATAGGATCATCAGGTTTCAAAGAAAACGCCCAATCCTGGGGATCGCTGCGCAGCAAAGAGATGTCAATTTTAACCTGCTGCGCGGAGCTCCCCGACGAGTTAGGCTTCAAGACAAAAAATAATTTACAATTATTCTTAAAATTCAAAAATTTAAACCGATCCCCAAAAAACACATCAGGAGTAGGGATCTTTGGTTCAGCAGCATGTGAATGAGCAAGATAGGCGGAAATTCCCCGCACTTCAGCAGTGAGCTGCTCCACATGATCAGACAATTGCTTAATCTCCATTGAGAAAAAACTCCTCCTACGGCCTCAGAGAAATAGAGGAAAAAATATACACAAAAAAAAATTTTGACACTTTTTTTTTTCCTTTTTTTTTTCTAACAATTCTTTCCTGCTATTGAGTACCCTAGAATCTGCGGTATGGCTGGTGATTCTGTTATGAATGAGTCACCGAAGGAGGAAAAAACAAAAATACAAGCTAAGTCCAGAAAACCGGAGAGGTTGGTAGCTATCGGATTGCAGACCCCTGATCCTATCCACAACAACTAACAGCAGCCGTGGGGGGTTCCTACGATGCCCTAGACCCCTCGATCACAGCCGGAGAACTAAATAGGCCTAAAGAAAGAAAGGGGAAATCTAAACTGCCCCAGAGCAGACCCCAAAGCAATAGGCAGCCCCCAACATATAATGACGGTGAAGCAAGATGAAAACACTAACACAGATAGAAAGATAGGTAGAGCAAACGATGAGGCCCAAGCTAACTAAAAATGACATGACAGAAAAGCTGCTGTCTGCAATCCGCAAAAAACCCTACCAAAAAATGTCCCAACCGTCTGATAGAAAAAACAGGCCCTGAAGTCGCTAGGACTTCAAAAAGACTATATCAGCACTCAGGTAAATTCTGAAGACAGAGAAAAGAGACAAACTGATCAGAGACAAAAATGGAACTCAGCACACCCCCGACCGGGGAAGGCTGAACTCCAAAAAACAAGGAAAACAAAACAAAACTAATAAGTTCAATAGCAGAGCAAAAACTTATCTTTGGGAAGCAGGAATCAGACTGGTCTCCAAGAATCCAGCAGAGAAATCACCAGCGACTCAGAAGGGCGTCGGCTGCCTTATATCCAGTCAGAATCTCCTGTTACCCAGTCATCATCTACCAGATTAGGTGTTTGGTAATCAGCCTCACTACCTTCCTTCACCAGAAGAGGGAGTTCATCAGACATCGACGGTGAAGGGGAAAATGAACTCACAACAGTTCTGGAGGCGGTGGTCCCTCCCTAGAGGTACAATCTTTATAATTCTCTCCGTGGTGCCGTCATGGGGGAAAGAGAAAATCGTAGTTACTTACAGATAACCGTATTTCTCTGATCCCATGACGGCACCCGTACACCCCCTCCCTTTCACACACAGGTGTGCACATTAGAGTGAGTTAATTAGCTTTAGTACGCGGTGCCTCTATTAAGCTTAATTTGATTAATTTTGGATTTTTATAACCATTTGAGTTGCAGCTGAAAGTTCTGTATAATGCTCTGTAAACCAACTGATGTGGGAGAGAGGTAACGCCTTTTTCATCTGTAGGTTTCCTGTCCCTGAGGGCGGATCCCTTTCTCTCCGTGGTGCCGTCATGGGATCAGAGAAATACCGTTATCGGTAAGTAACTACGATTTTTATTTATATAGCGCCAACATATTCCGCAGCACTTTATAATTAAACGGTGACATACAGACAATAAATTCAAGATGAAACAGTTACAGGATAGAGGGAGGGCCCTGCTCGCCAGCTTACGGAGGCTATGTTGGACTCACTGTATATATGGAGGCTATGTAGGGGGCTCATACTGTATATTGGAGACTATATGGGGCTCACACTGTATATATGGAGGCTATGTGGGGGCTCATACTGTATTTTGGGACTATGTGGGGCTCACACTGTATATATGGAGGCTATGTGGGGGCTCATACTATATTTTGGAGACTATATGGGGATTCATACTGCATGGTTAAGCAGGATCAGATTTCCTAAATAAATCAGCGAAAAACATCATGCAGGAGGGAGAATTGGGAAATAAAGTCAGACAGGTGAAACTACGTTCCCTGTTGTGCCCAATGCAATATCTCCCATCCTGATAAGGACAGTGCTTAACTTAGCCCTCTAATGTGTAACTTATGCCTCTAAAAATGTCCTTGTACAAGTCCTCCCGGGAACAGGGAACGTAGTTTTACCTGTCTGACTTTATTTCCCTTTTCTCCATTCTGCATGATGTTTTTTTTTGCTGATTGAAAGCTTCTAATGGTAAGTTTCAACCATTTTCTTATTGAGCACTGGTTCACTTTTTCACTTTAATGTCTGTATATGCAATTACAATTGGCTAGACAAATTTTAATCTTGAATATTAAAAGTTATATTTTATTTAAGAAACCTGATCCTGCTTACCCCTACTTAGATTGATTGGATTCTTGTACCCCTAGTGTACTTTGCTTATCTTGGCTCATACTGTATGTAGGAGGCTATGTGAGGTCACATACTGTATGTAGGAGGCTATGTGGGGTTACATACTGTGTGTAGGAGGCTATGTGAAGTCACATACTGTATGTAGGAGGCTATGTAGGGTCACATACTGTATGTAGGAGCTATGTGGGGTCACATACTGTATGTAGGAGGCTATGTGGGGTCACATACTGTATGTAGGAGGCTATGTGAGGTCACATACTGTATGTAGGAGGCTAAGTGGGGTCACATACTGTATGTAGAAGGTTATGTGGGGTCACATACTATATGTAGGAGGCTATGTGAGGTCACATACTGTATGTAGGAGGCTATGTGGGGTCACATACTGTATGTAGGAGGTTATGTGGGGTCACGTACTATATGGAGGAGGCTATGTGGGGTCACATACTGTATGTAGGAGGCTATGTGGGGTCACATACTGTATGTAGGGGGCTATGTGGGGGCTTATACTTAATGTATGAGGCTATGTGGAGGCACATATATATAGAGAGGTTATGTGGGGACTATATATAAGGTGCTATATTGTGGCTTATATTGTATATAGGAGACTGTGTGTTGGCTCATATTGTACGTTATATAGGGGGTCTGTGTGCAGGCTCATTCAGTATATAGAGGCATGGGCGTAGCCACCGTGGGGCGGGGGGGCAACTGCCCTCCCCTAGAAGAAGGGGCGCACAATTAAAGAACACCTGGCCGCGGTAGTGGAGAGCGAGTTTACTTTTCCCGCCGCCACGCCCCCTCATGCACCCCATCCTCGCCCTCCCAAAGAGACCCACTGCAGCCCCGGGCCCTCACTGCTAATAAATCCCAGCATTGACGTCGCTGGGCTGCTCTATGCGCACAGGCCTTTGATGAGGTCACAGGAGAGGAGGAGTCAGGGGTCACTTGATCAGGGGCCTCAGTGTATGCAGGACTCTGCTGTGCTGGTTGTCATGGTGCTGGATGAGGGGAAGTCTATGTGTGGAGTCAGGAGGGGTTTAGAGGGTGGGTGTAGCAGAATTGTTTGTGTACAAGGTGTATGGAGCGGAGATGTGTGTGTGCGAGGTATACGGAGCCGTGTGTGTGTACGGAGCGGAGTCACGTGTGTACAGGGTGTACGAAAAAGAGCCCTGTGTGTACGAAGTGTACGGAGCGGAGCCGTGTGTGTACGAGGTGTACGGAGCGGAGCCGTGTGTGTACAAGGTGCAGGGCCGGTGTTAGGGGTAGGCAGACCAGCTGCCTAGGGCCCCCGCTCCTCCAGGGGCCCCCAGCCAGCGGCACATCACACAGCCACTATGGGGTCCCCGTGAGGCAGGGGGGCCCGCCTGCCCCCAGCGCCGACTCCCGCATTGAAGGAGGCAGTGATGGAGGAGTGTCAGCTGACTCTCCCTCTCCCATCATTCCCCGCTCTGCCTCTGACACAGCGGGGGCGCGATCACTGTGTGCCAGACAGAGCAGGAGGAGACAGGAGCAGCCAGCAGCGCAGGCACGAGGAGAAGGTAAGGAGTGTTTTTTTTTTTTTATTCAGTGTGAGTACTGGACTGTGGGGCCACTCTGGGGGGACTATATACCATGCTGGGGGGGCTATATACCAGCCTGGCCTGTATTATACCATGCTGGGGGGGCTATATACCATGCTGGACTGTATTATACCATGTTGGGGTGGCTGTATACCATGCTGGACTGTATTACACCATTCTGGGGGGGATATATACCATGCTGGGCTGTATTATACCATGCTGGGATGTATTACACCATCCTGGGGGGGCTATATACCATGCTGGGCTGTATTACACCATTATGGGGAGCTATATACCATGCTGGACTGTATTACACCATTCTGGGGTGGCTATTTACCATGCTGGGCTGTATTACACCATTCTGGGGGGGGCTATATACCATGCTGGGCTGTATCATACCATGCTTGGGTGGCTATATACCATGCTGGGCTGTATTACATCATTATGGGGGGCTATATACCATGCTGGGCTGTATTACACCATTCTGGGGGGCTATATACCATGCTGGGCTGTATTACACCATTCTGGGAGGCTACATACCATGCTGGGCTGTATTACACCACTTTGGGGAGGCTATATACCATCCTCAGCTGTATTATACCATGCTGGGCTGTATTACACCATTCTGGGGGGCTATATACCATGCTGGGCTGTATTACACTATTCTGGGGGGGGCTATATACCATGCTGGGCTGTATTACACCATTCTGGGGGGCTATATACCACGCTGGGCTGTATTACACTATTCTGGGGGGGGCTATATACCATGCTGGGCTGTATTACACCATTCTGGGGGGCTATATACCATGCTGGGCTGTATTACACCATTCTGGGGGGCTATATACCATGCTGGGCTGTATTATACCATGCTCGGCTGCATCATACCATGCTGGGGGTGCTATATACCATGCTGGGCCGTCTTATACCATGCTGGGCTGTATTACACCATTCTGGGGGGGGCTATATACCATGCTGGGCTGTATTATACCGTGCTGGGCTGTATTATACCATTCTGGGGGGCTATATACCATGCTGGGCTGTATTATACCGTGCTGGGCTGTATTATACCATTCTGGGGGGCTATATACCATGCTGGGCTGTATTATACCATGCTGGGCTGTATTACACCATCCTGGGGGGGCTATATACCATGCTGGGCTGTATTACACCATTATGGGGTGGCTATATACCATGCTGGGCTGTATTACACCATTCTGGGGGGGGCTATCTACCATGCTGGGCTGTATCATACCATGCTGTGGTGGCTATATACCATGCTGGGCTGTATTACATCATTCTGGGGGGGCTATATACCATGCTGGGCTGTATTACACCATTCTGGGGGGGGCTATATACCATGCTGGGCTGCATTACACCATTCTGGGGGGCTATATACCATGCTGGGCTGTATTACACCATTCTGGGGTGGCTATATAAAATGCTGGGCTGTATTATACCATGCTGGGCTGTATTACACCATTCTGGGGGGCTATATACCATGCTGGGCTGTATTACACTATTCTGGGAGGGCTATATACCATGCTTGGCTGTATTCCACCATTTTGGGGGCTATATACCATGCTGGGCTGTATTATACCATGCTCGGCTGCATCATACCATGCTGGGGGTGCTATATACCATGCTGGGCCGTATTATACCATGCTGGGCTGTATTACACCATTCTGGGGGGGCTATATACCATGCTGGGCTGTATTATACCGTGCTGGGCTGTATTATACCATTCTGGGGGGCAATACCATGCTGGGCTGTATTATACCGTGCTGGGCTGTATTATACCATTCTGGGGGGCTATATACCATGCTGGGCTGTATTATACCATTCTCGGGGGGCTATATACCATGCTGGGCTGTATTATACCGTGCTGGGCTGTATTATACCATTTTGGGGGGGCTATATGCCATGCTGGGCTGTATTATACCTTCCTGGGCTGTATTATACCATTCTGGGGGGCTATATACCATGCTGGACTGTATTATATCGTGCTGGGCTGTATTATACCATTTTGGGGGGTGTGAGAATCATGTGGGAATAGTGGATGAGGGCAGGTATATCTCGCCCACATACCTTTCCTATGTGGCCTAGTCTGGTCAGTATATCACCTGGTTACTAATGAATAATGGGAGGCAGATATAAAAGGATGCCAGGTCGTTGTGTGAGTGTCTCAGCCTGGGAACACAGAGAGCTTGTCTGTGTGAGAGACACACGTGAGTGGAAGCAGTGCCCACTGCAACTGTGGCTTTGCTGGACGGGAGAAGCCCGCCAGTTGGTAGTTAGGTTGTACCTTGTTTAGTTAGTGCCGGACAGGCAAGGATTTGTTTTATGTTTTTTTTCTTTATGCATTGCTTTCACCTTTAATAAACCTGACCCAGTGTCAGTTATACCCGGACCCCGGCTGTGTGCCTGAGTTTCATGCTGAACGCACGTGACCTTTGACCCCAGCAAAGGCTATCCCGGAGTGTTTTATCACATTGTGGTGGAGAACGCGGGCATCACGTTGGAAGCATGAGCATGGAGGACGTGGTGAAAGCGCTGGTACAGTCCACCGCCGTCCAGCAAGAAGCTAATCGGGTGATGATGGCACAGCTGAAGGAGTTGGTGGACATGACAACTACCGATCGTTCGCTTCTCCAGCAGGTGGCGCAGCGCCTGGCAAGCTTACCTGAGGTTAACCTGGAAACAGAGTCGAGAGTGATTCACGTGAGTCGGTACTGGCAGAAGATGTCGTCGAGGCATACCTGACCACGTTTGAACGGACGGCGGTGCGAGAAAAATGGCCGAAGGCACGATGGGCCGGCCTGATTGCCCCGTTTCTTTCCGGTGAGGCCCAAAAGGCTTATATGACTTAGAGCCTGAAGCTGCGCAGGACTTTGACAAACTGAAAGCCGAGATCTTGGCCCGGATGGGAGTGACGACCGCTGTCCGTGCACAGAGAGTGCATCAATGGACTTATCAGCCGGATAAACCACCGCGGTCACAGATGTTCGACCTGATCCACGTGACGAAGAAGTGGCTACAACCCGAGGTGTTGACAGCGCCAGAGATAATCCAGAGAGTCGTCATGGACAAGTACCTGAGAGCTCTACCGCCAGCCCTGAGGAAGTGGGTAAGCCATGGAAATCCTACGACGGCAGATCAACTGGTGGATCTGGTTGAACGTTACTCCGTGGCGGAAGGACTCCGAGACGACGCTACCCCAACTCGTTCTTCATCGTCTCCACATAGAACCGGTAAGACTGTTCCAGGGAGTAGGGGAGAAGGAAAAATCCCTAAGACAGTGGGGGAGGAAAACGGGACTGCCCGCAATGCAAGGCCGAGAGTAACGAACTATGGTCTAAGCAAGGGGCCCGTTAGGTGTTTCCGCTGCCAAGAGATGGGACACATTGTTGCGAACTGTCCGCTCACTACTGAACCCATGCAGTGCGACGTCACAGACTCTAAAAAACGCATGTCTATGGTTGCACGGGTACTGAGTGTGAATGCTGGTCAAAAGGATGTGGAAAAACACTTGTGTGATTTAACTGTTGATGGAAAAAATGTGGTGGCATTGTTAGACTCGGGAAGTGTGGTGACTGGTGAAGGCCAGTCTGGTGTCAGCCCCGACTGGACCATCAGACAAATTTTCTGTAACGTGTGTGCATGGAGACACCTGTTCGTACCTCACCACGGTCATATGCATTACTACTTCCTATGGGTCTGTGCAACATAAAGTGGGACTCGTCCCGGCGTTATTGCATGATGTTATCCTGGGCCGGGATTTTCCCCACTTCTGGCAATTGTGGGAGAATCAGTTGATGCCTTTGGGTAATAGTGTACATGATTCTTCTCCCAGGGCGCGTGTGGGTCCCGAACCCCTGGAAGAGGTCTCCCCGGAAGACTCGGGGGAAGAGTCTTCTGGAAATGACCTGCAGTTCCCGTTTTTAGTCATGGCAGGTGATACGGAGGAGACCGGGGAAGAGGAGGAGGCCGACAGCCGTCCACCTCCCCGTTTGCCGGATTTAGAAGTTCAGAAAGATGACTTCCAAAGCGAGCAAATAAAGGATCCTACCCTTTCTCAGGCTAGGACAAATGTAAAAGTTATAAATGGGGTACCCGTAGAACCTGGCTCTAGGCTGGCATATCCTTACATGGTTCTGGAGAATGATTTACTCTATCAGATAGAGAAAAAGGGGGAAGACACGGTGCAACTATTAGTCGTGCCAAAACCCTACCGGCGGCAGGTGCTGGACCTGGCCCATGGACATGTGATGGGAGGTCACCTGGGAGTCCAGAAAACCACCGAAAGGATATTACACTGTTTTGTTTGGCCAGGCATGCATCACGATATTCGTGTATATTGTGAGTCTTGTCCTGACTGCCAAGCCTCTGCACCTAAGCCCCGATTCTGTAGCCCTTTGGTACCCCTACCTATTATTGAAGTCCCGTTTGAGAGGATTGGGATGGATTTAGTTGGGCCCCTTCCACGGTCTGCACGTGGACACCAACATATCCTGGTCATCTTGGATTATGCCACGCGTTACCCGGAGGCCATCCCTTTGCGTAACACGCCACCAAGACGATTGCCAAGGAACTGGTGCATGTGTTTAGTCGGGTCGGTATACCAAAACAGATACTCACCGACCAGGGGACCCCTTTTATGTCCAGGGTAATGAAGGAGCTCTGCCGATTGTTACAAATCGAACCGTTATGCACATCCGTGTATCACCCTCAAACAGACGGGTTGGTCGAACGGTTCAATAAAACTCTGAAGCAGATGCTGAGAAAGGTGATAGACAAGGATGGGAAGAACTGGGACTATTTACTTCCGTATTTGCTTTTTGCCATCAGGGAAGTACCCCAGTCTTCCACGGGATTCTCGCCTTTCGAGTTATTGTACGCCCGACGTCCTCGCGGAGTGTTAGACGTTGCAAAAGAAACCTGGGAGGGTCAGGTCACTCCGTTTAAAACACTGATAGATCACGTCACACAAATGCAGGACCGTATTGCGGCTGTTATGCCTATCGTCAAAGAACACATGATGCAGGCTCAAGGAGCCCAAAAAATAATCTATGATAGGGGCGCCAAGATCCGTACGTTTGCACCCGGAGATAGGGTGTTGATCCTGGTCCCCACGGTGGACAGTAAGTTCCTGGCAAAGTGGCAGGGCCCCTTTGAGATCAAGGAAAGAGTTGGTGAAGTAAACTACAAAGTATACCAGGCAGGTAAACGGAAACCTGAACAGATTTATCATGTAAATCTGATAAAACCCTGGAAAGATCGGTCTGCCTTGTCAGCGGAGCTGGCCCGTCCCGTCTGCTCGCATACCGTACCGGAGGTACGGGTTGCAGAGACTCTCTCGGAGCAGCAAAAGACTGAGGTCAGGCAGTTTCTACTTCACAACCAAAAGTTTTGCTCAGAAAAACCCGGGCAGACTACGCTAATGAAACATGACATCGTAACGGAACCTGGTGTCACAGTTCACGTAAAACCCTACCGAATCCCGGAAGCGCGCCGTGAAGCCGTTTCCCGAGAAGTGTAGGCAATGTTAGATTTAGGAGTCATTGAGGAATCGCACAGTGCTTGGTCCAGCCCGATTGTACTAATTCCTAAACCGGACGGCACCATCCGGTTCTGCAATGACTTCAGGAAACTGAATGCAGTCTCAAAATTTGATGCCTACCCTATGCCCCGGGTCGACGAGTTAATAGATCAGTTAGGAAAAGCCCGGTATATTACGACCCTAGACCTAACAAAGGGGTATTGGCAGATCCCTCTGGCGGAGGCTGCCAGAGAAAAGATGGCATTTGCTATGCCGGAAGGTTTATTTCAGTATGGGTATATGCCGTTTGGACTGCACGGGGCACCGGCGACCTTCCAGAGACTGATGGATCGAGTCCTGAGGCCACATAGGCAGTACGCTTCGGCCTATTTGGATGACATTGTCATTTACAGCTTGGACTGGGAGACTCATCTCCAGAAAGTACAAGCTGTGATTGACGACCTGTGGGAGGCAGGTCTAACTGCGAACCCCAAGAAATGTCACATCGGGCTAGAAGAAGCCCGGTATTTGGGGTATGTAATTGGGAGAGGTATTGTTAAACCCCAGCTCGATAAGATTCAGGCGGTTCAGGACTGGCCGCAACCTGTCAAGAAGAAGCAGGTGCAAGCCTTTCTGGGGATCGCCGGCTATTATCGCCGGTTCATACCCAATTTTGCAGCCATCGCTACTCGCTACCCCCCTGACGGATCTTACAAAAGGGAAAGACTCCGTCATGATTAAATGGAGTTTAGCGGCTGAAGAAGCCTTCCATAGCCTAAAACGGGCACTTTGCTCTCAACCAGTACTGGTGACTCTGGACTTCTGCAGCGAGTTTGTGGTACAAACGGATGCCTCTGATACCGGTATCGGGGCCGTACTGTCACAAGTGAGGGACGGAGTGGAACACCCAGTCCTCTATCTCAGCAGGAAGCTGAACAAACATGAGCAAAAGTATGCAGTCATAGAAAAAGAGTGCCTAGCCATTAAGTGGGCTCTAGAGGCCCTCAAATATTACCTGGTGGACCGAAAGTTCAGGCTGATCACTGACCATGCCCCTCTCAAGTGGATGCACTTGAACAAGGAACGGAATAGCCGGGTGACCCGGTGGTTCCTTGCCCTGCAGGCCTACACTTTTACGGTGGAGCACCGTCCAGGGGTACAGATGGGGAATGCAGATGCCCTGTCCCGAGTGCACTGTTTGGCGGGTGTCATTGCTCGACCGGAGTGGTCTGAGCAGAGGGGGGGGGATATGTGAGAATCATGTGGGAATAGTGGATGAGGGCAGGTATATCTCGCCCAGATACCTTTCCTATGTGGCCTAGTCTGGTCAGTATATCACCTGGTTACTAATGAATAATGGGAGGCGGATATAAAAGGATGCCAGGTCGTTGTGTGAGTGTCTCAGACTGGGAACACAGAGAGCCTGTCTGTGTGAGAGAAACACGTGAGTGGAAGCAGTGCCCACTGCAACTGTGATTTTGGCGGGAGAAGCCCGCCAGTTGGTAGTTAGGTTGTACCTTGTTTAGTTAGTGCCGGACAGGCAAGGATTTGTTTTATGTTTTTTTTCTTTATGCATTGCTTTCACCTTTAATAAACCTGACCCAGTGTCAGTTATACCCGGACCCCGGCTGTGTGCCTGAGTTTCATGCTGAACGCACGTGACCTTTGACCCCAGCAAAGGCGATCCCGGAGTGTTTTATCACAGGGGCTATATACCATGCTGGGCTGTATTATACCGCGCTGGGCTGTATTATACCATTTTGGGGGGCTATATACTATGCTGGGCTGTATTATACCATGCTAGGCTGTATTATACCATTCTGGGGGGTATATGCCATGCTGGGCTGTATTATACCATGCTGGGCTGTATTACACCATTCTGGGGGGGCTATATACCATGCTGGGCTGTATTATACCATGCTGGGTTGTATTACACCATTCTAGGGGGCTATATACCATGTTGGGCTGTATTATACCATTCTGGGGGGCTATATACCATGATGGGCTGTATTACACCATTCGGGGGGGGCTATATCCCATGCTGGGCTGTATTATACCACACTGGGCTGTATTATTCCATTCTGGGGGGCTATATACCATGCTGGGCTGTATTATACCATTCTGGGGGGGGCTATATACCATGCTGGACTGTTTTATACCATGCTGGGCTGTATTATACCATGCTGGGCTGTATTATACCATGCTGGGCTGTATTATATCATGCTGGGCTGTATTATACCATTTTGGGAGGCTATATACCATGCTGGGCTGTATTATACCACGCTGGGCTGTATTATACCATTTTGGGGGGGCTATATACTATGCTGGGCTGTATTATACTGTGCTAGGCTGTATTATTCCTTTCTGGGGGGGGTATATGCCATGCTGGGCTGTATTATACCATGCTGGGCTGTATTACACCATTCTGGGGGGGCTATATACTATGCTGGGCTGTATTATACCATGCTGGGTTGTATTACACCATTCTAGGGGGCTATATACCATTCTGGCGGGCTATATACCATGATGGGCTGTATTACACCATTCGGGGGGGGGGCTATATCCCATGCTGGGCTGTATTATACCACACTGGGCTGTATTATTCCATTCTGGGGGGCTATATACCATGCTGGGCTGTATTATACCATTCTGGGGGGCTATATACCATTCTGTGGGGGCTATATACCATTCTGGACTGTTTTATACCATGCTGGGCTGTATTATACCATGCTGGGCTGTATTATATCGTGCTGGGCTGTATTATACCATTTTGGGGGGCTATATACCATGCGGGGCTGTATTATACCGCGCTGGGCTGTATTATACCATTTTGGGGGGGCTATATACTATGCTGAGCTGTATTATACCGTGCTAGGCTGTATTATACCATTCTGGGGGGGTATATGCCATGCTGGGCTGTATTATACCATGCTGGGCTGTATTACACCATTCTGCGGGGGCTATATACCATGCTGGGCTGTATTATACCATGCTGGGTTGTATTACACCATTCTAGGGGGCTATATACCATGCTGGGCTGTATTATACCATTCTGGGGGGCTATATACCATGATGGGCTGTATTACACCATTCGGGGGGGGGGCTATATCCCATGCTGGGCTGTATTATACCATACTGGGCTGTATTATTTCATTCTGGGGGGCTATATACCATGCTGGGCTGTATTATACCATTGTGGGGGGCTATATACCATGCTGGGCTGTATTAGACCATGCTGGGCTGTATTATACCATTCTGGGGGGGCTATATACCATGCTGGGCTGTATTATACCATGCTGGGCTGTATTATACCATGCTGGGCTGTATTATACCATGCCGGGCTGTATTATACAGCCCAGCATGGTATACAGCCCAGCATGGTATACAGCCTGTATACCTTGGTGGGCTGTATTATACCATGGTGGGCTGTATTTTACCATGGTGGGCTATATACCATGGTGGGCTGGGCTGTATATCATGTGGTGCTGGGCTATATACCATGTGGTGCTGGGCTATAGACTATGCGGCTGTGTTATATACCATGGGGGGTACATTTTACATTTTATTCTATAGGGGGAGGCTGTGTTATATAATATGGGAGGCTACATTATATTCTATGGGGAGGTGGGCTATGTTATATTCTATTTGGGGCTACATTATATTCTATGGGGGCTGTATTATATTTATTATATTCGATGGGGGATGCATTATACTATATGAGGAGGGCTACATTGTATTCTATGGAGGGGCTACATTATACTATATAAGGGGCTGCATTATATCCTATGAGGGGGTTGCCATATATTCTATGGAGGGGTTGCATTATACTATCTGGGGGGTGGGGCTGCATTATATTCTATGGGGGGTTACATTATATTCTGTGGAGTGGCTGCATTATACTCTGGGGTAGCTGCATTATTCTCTAAGGGGTGGCTGCATTATACTATAAGAGGGGGGCTGCATTATATTCTATGGGGTTACATTATATTGTATAGCGGGGCTGCATTATACTCTGTGGGGTGGCTGCATTATGCTCTATTGGGTGGCTGCATTATACTATATGTGGGCAGCATTATACTGTATCGAGGACTATGGGGAATACATTATATGATGAGCTATGGGGTGTATTATACTATGGGAAGTGAATTGTACTACATGGGTGACTATGGCGGTGCATTATACTATATGGAGAACTATGAGGAGTGTATTATGCTATATGGAGGACTGAGCAGTGTATTTTAATATATGGAGGACTATGAGGATTGTATTATACTATATGGAGGACTGAGGAGTGTATTATACTATATGGAGGACTGTGGGGCAGATTATATTGTATGGAGGACTATGGGGCGTAAACTGTAGATGTGCTGCTGATAACATGATACTGTATGGTGATCTGTTAGGGTGTGTGCACACGTTGCGGATTAGTCTGCGGCTTTTTCTGCAGAGAATCCATATCTGTTGGCAGAAACTGCAGGGTAAAACACATGCATTTTTCCTGTGGATTCCTAGCATGTGTACAGCTGATTTGATGCAGGTTCTAGTGCGGTTTGGCAGTGTGGATGAGAGATTGATTGATTTGTATGTCCCGGAACGTACACTGCAGCTGCGGTTCCACAAAAAAGTAACATGCTGCGGAAAATAAACCGCAACAAATCTGCACGGAATTTTCCGCAGCATGTGCACGGCGGATTTGGTTTTCCATAGGTTTACATGGTACTGTAAACCGCATGGAAACTGCTGCGGATCCGCAGGAACAAATCTGCTGTGGATCCGCAGCAAAAATCGCAACGTGTGCACACACCCTTAGTGATCCATTAGTGATCGTTCTGTCCCCATTATTCTTTCTCAGACGGTGGAAAGAGGCTGGGAAACAAGTGTTGAACGACTTCTTCAATTTTGTCGATCACACTCATTTAGCGGCCTGAAGTCAGTGCATGTAAATACAATCGAAATGCTTCTGTGTGATGTGCAATATGTTCGCATTTGGAGCCCCATTTTAAACTTTGCCTAGGGCCCCACTTTGCCTAAAACCGGCCCTGACAAGGTGTACGGAGTGGAGCCGTGGTGTACAAAGTGTACGGAGCCGTGTGTGTGTACAGAGCAGAGCCAAGTGATACAGGTTGTACGAAAAAGAGCCCTGTGTGTACAAGGTGTATGGAGCGGAGCCGCGTGTGTATGGAGCGGAGCCGCGTGTGTACGAGGTGTACGGAGTGGAGCCGCGTGTGTACGAGGTTTACGGAGTGGAGCCGCATGAGTACAAGGTATACAGAGTAGAGCCGCATGTGAACGAGGTGTATGGAGCACAGCCGCGTGTGAACGAGGTGTATGGAGCACAGCCGTGTGTGAACGAGGTGTATGGAGTGGAGCCATGTGTGTATACGAGGTGTACGGCGTGTGGCCACATGTGAACAAGGTGTATGGAGCAGAGCCACATGTGTACAAGGTTTACAGAGTGGAGCCATGTGTGTACGAGGTGTACAGAGCGTGGCCGCGTGTGAACGAGGTGTATGGAGCAGATCCGCATTTGTACGAGGTTTATGGAGTGGAGCCATGTGTGTACTGAGTGGAGCAGTGTGTGCGCGAGGTGTACGGAGTGGAGCCGTGTGTGTACGAGGCATATAAAGCGGAACCGTGTGTGTATGAGGTATGCGGAGCAGTGCGTGTACAAGGTGTATGGTGGGGGACAGTCCCGATTTTGAAGTTCTGCCCCGCTGTCTTGGCCGGGAGCTTACTTTTCCCGTGGACGCAGGCGTACCCAGCGGATCCCCGAGGAGCACTTTAAAACTCGCACGGGACATTCCACCGGAAGTGACGTGCTGGAAGCTGACTGGAAATTAGGTAATTTCGGAAGGAGATTGTGATGGAACCATGGAGGCACTTCAGGGAATGCTTCAGATCCATCGCCGTGTCCTCCTCCGACAGCGCAGACAGCGGGATTGCCTTGGAATCGGGGATGCCAGCCATGTGAGCGGATCATGATATGTCCTGCACCAGGAGTCTCAGGTGGGCACTACAATGGGAGCCGGGCTGCTATAGTATCTTTATAGAATCTTTCTTTCTCTCTCTGTTTCTTTCTCTCTGTTCTTTCTTTCCTTCTCTAATCTTTCTTTCTCTGTTCTTTCTTTATTTCTCTCTGTTCTTTCTTTCCCCTCTTTCTTTCTCTCTCTGTTCTTTCTTCTTTCTCTCTGTTCTTTCTTTCCCCTCTTTCTTTCTTTCTCTGTTCTTTCTTTCTCTCTCTGTTCTTTATTTCCCCTATTTGTTCTTTCGTTCCCCTCTTTCTTTCATTCTTTCCCCTTTCTTTCTTTTTGTTCTTTCTTTCTCTCTGTTCTTTCTTTCTCCTTTCTCTCTGTGTTCTTTCTTTCCCCTTTCTTTCATTCTTTCCCCTCTCTCTTTCTCTGTTCTTTCTTCTTTCTCTCTGTTCTCTTTCTCTCTCTGTTCTTTCTTTCTTTTTCTCTCAACTACTGCAAAATCAACCCAGGAATTTTTTAAGGAAAAGAAATGAAATTTTCTACAATGGTCGAGTCAATCACCAGACCTCAACCCCATCCAGCAGCTTAACACAAAACTTAAGGCAGAATGAACAACAAACAAGCCAAAACTAAAGTCAGCTGCAGAAAAGGAAAAACATCACCAAGGAGGAAACCCAGTGTTTGGTGACGTCCACGGCTTCCAGATTTCAGGCAGTCATTGCCTTTAAGAATCCTCTACTAAGTATTGAAAATGAACATTTTATTTACGGTAAAGTTATTTTGTCCATTTACTTTTGAGTCTTTGTAGAAAAATGGTTGCAATTCCTAAACCCTTCAAGGGACATTTTTGTTCAACCCCTTTATTTAAACCAGAAAGTCTACAATTCAATTGCTTCAATCTAAATTAAAAAAATAATGGCCTGCAGAGGCCAAATCATGAAGATTCGGTCACTGTCCAAGTATTTCTGGGCCCCACTGCATGTATATACCTGTATATGGATATCATTTTATTGTGGGCGAAGGTAAGGGGAGATATCGCTTGGGCCCCCGATCTTTTAAGACGGTAGTAATGTGCCTGGAAGCAGCGCTCCACTGCGGCCAACAAGGTGGGTCACGGATGGATCCAAATCACAATTGCTGTGGAGATACATGAATTATGGTCGGGGGTCTCTTCAGAGCTGAAAACATAAGAAACATAAGGGGTTAAAAATAAAACCTGATCGTCCCCCCCAGAGACCAATTACGTGGAAGAACCGAACACCTAGTAGACCGACGGAGAGGACCGCGGGGTGGACGTCAACGACGGGTGTGGGGCTTGGACTGGTGAATATGTTTTATTATTTTCTCACCCCACACTAATAATGCAGCCAGTTGTCAGGGTTTGTGGGAGTCAAATCCCCCAAAAAATTAGGATTCACCAGAATTCAACATCTTTGGTAACTTCGTAATGACCACACTGGCCACAACACGGAGAGACGGTGGCATTGTGTGTCGTCAGTGACTCGGGAGCCACCTCTGCCATAGACACGGTACAGGCTCCTCAGTGCCGCGTCTACTGTGCCCAGTGCTGCCATCTGCCCGGCGTGCCCGCCTGACAGAACAGCGCCGTGCCTACTGCGGGGAATCCTGGTGACGTACAATGACGTCAGGCGGTCACGTGTCTCACCGCAGTTGCCTCCCTCCTCCGGCCTCCTGAGTGTCAGTGCGGTCCAAGATGGCGGCAAAGGTCGACCGGACTCCTGGAAACCGGCACTGAGTGCGTCGTACAGGACACAGAGAGAGTCACCGGGACAGCGGGAAGAGTGCGAGCTAGGAGAGCTTGTGACCGGCCGAACAAGCGCTGAGGGGCTGACTAGCGAGGAGCCGGCGTGTCCTTGAGGAAGAGGAAGGAGCGACACGGAGGAGGACGAGGAGGAGAGCAAGAGGCACGGGGGACCGTCCGGGGCCATGTTCTCGGTTCTGTCGTACGGCAGGCTGGTGGCCAGAGCCGTGCTCGGCGGTCTCTCCCAGACGGACTCCCGGGACTACAGCCTGGTCACCGCCAGCTGCGGGTTCGGTAAAGATGCCAGGAAGGGCATCCTCAAGAAGGGCATGTGCTACGGGGACGACGCCTGCTTCATCGCCCGGCACCGGACGGCGGATGTGCTGGGTGAGTGTCTGCGGGGGCTGCTCCCGCCGGTGTCGCTGTGTACCACGTTTCTATACGTCCGGTGTAGTGTACGAGGCACGTGATAAGACCCCGACTCTCCAGGCTTAAAGGGGCAGCGCTTACCCAGACTAGATCCCGGCACGGCTGCTATCAGAGAACAATGGCGTAGTCATGCAGGAGCTGGTGTTCTCCCCAGACTGTGCTTAGTGCAGGGATCAGGGCTGTGAGCCATTAGTCCTGCACCCTCCTGTGTAAGGCACGCTCTCCAGACCTCTCTGTACATTTGGGGGAGACCTTGCTCTCTTTCTCCTCTTGTAAGGAGCCGGTGGTCTGCACTGTGTATGGTTATGGTGGGCGTCATTGCTGCTGACAGAATGGTGACTCCAGGGCCCGTCCTATAGGACACATTGGTTTGGTAGAGAGGGGAACCTCACTCAGGACCCCTGATCATAACCAGAGTATGGCCCCCACGTGCCAGGACTGGCTGGCGGGATCTGGACAGTGTCGCCCTCCTCATGGCCATACTGGGGAGAGGCCTCATCTGTTATGTGTCCTTGAGATGTGCACACCGTGGCCTGGTGACATTGTCAGCCGTGCAGAGGACATGGGACAAGGGCTTGTACTCCGTGTCCTGACAAGAAACCCAACCCTTACCTTCTGGTGTAAACTGACCTGAGCAGGATCCCGGCCCATTGCTGGCTTCTGCACTCAGTAACCTTGCACTTCTTGATTTTTTTCCTCTCTCTGGCAGAGTCTGTATTGTATTTCTGCTGCCACAGTCATAGAGTAGTAGAAGCAGGGTCTGTAGGATTTCACGAAACACGCTGAGGCTATCACACTGCCGCCATCTTCACACATTGCGTTTTTGCAGCATTTCTTTCTGCATCAGAACCTGCTCTCTTGGCACTAACGTAAAAGCAGGTTTTGCTGGGTGTTTGCCTCGGTTTTGCTGCAGATTTCTCTGTTCAAGCTGATAAAGTTTAGTTGTTAAAAAATGATTCAGCCTCATCAGGTTTTGGCAGTAAGTAAAACCCGATGCCCATTGCTTTCAGAAACGCTGCTAAACTGCTGAAAATGACATGCTGCGTTTTTATAGATCTTTAACAAAAGTCAGGAAAAAAAACAAGCTGTGTGCGTGAGTTTCTGAAATCTCAGACTTTGCTGGTACTGTGCATAGAAAAACTGCAGAAACACATATACTTGCTAGCGTAGTTGTATTAGGGCATCACACTGATTATATAATTTCAAGTAATTTTCCCGGATTAGAAAAACACGAGACTTCTACTAAAAATAGTGCCACACTTGTGCGCCCCTGAGCCTTTCTGCAGGCTTTCTTTTTGGGGTGTACGCTTTCCCTCCTCCTTGCCAGATGCTGCCAATCATAGCTCGGCGGTCTAAGGCTATGCGCACACGCTGCGGATTCTGCTGCGGATTTGGCCTCTGTGGATCCGCAGCAGTTCTGCAGACAGTGTACAGTACAATGTAAGTCTATGTGATTTACATTCTGCTGTGCACATGCTGCGGATTTTCAACTGCAGAAAAACTGCGGTTTTGAATCTGCAGAAAGAATTGACTTGTCACTTCTTTCTGCAGATTCCGCTGCGGTTTGCCAACTATTCCATTGTCCAGGTGTAAACCACAGGGGAAAACCGTTGGCCAATCCGCAGATAAACCGCAGGTCATTTTACCTGCGGATCCGCAGATACAAATTCGCGGGTGAATCCGCAGCGTGTGCACATGGCCTAATGGTTTGAGTGAGCTTTCACCTCTCCCGGACAGTGCCAATTACAGCTGCCGAGCTGTGCTTACCAGCATCTGCGAGGGAGAAGCTCGTGCCCCAGAGAAGAGCAAAGAAATGTCCAGTTGTAATGTAAGCAGAGATTTCACGTATTTCACTCCAAAAGTGATAATGAGAGTATCTCTGCAAAGAAACGATGAGGCGCAAAACAGAAAGCAGGGGCAAATCCAGGGCAGCTCAGGGACTTTTATAAAGGATTTAACACTTTTTTTTTTTTTTTTTTTTTTTTTTTTTTGTTTTGTTTTGTTACCAAGTGTCAGGTCGTCTTTTAAACAGGTTCTTCTTGATTTTACAAAATCTGTCCAATTTTATAAACATACATTTAATTAAATCCAGCTCTTGGAGGTCCCTGCTACTTCCAGAAGTGACTACCTGTTTTCCAGTCATCTGTGCTCTACATCTGATCTCACGAGTCATAAGCCAAATATGATGACCAGAACGTCATCACTTCTATCTGTAAGGACCACAGAGTTGCTGGAGCTTAGTCTCAAGGAGTAAGCTATTAAAGAGAATCTTGTCACCCCATTTTAGCCCTATCAGCTGCCGGCACCGCCATCAGGGGCTTATCTGCAGCATTCTGTAATGCTGTAGATAAGCCCCCGATGTAACCTGAAAGATAAGAAAAACGAGTTATATTATTCTTACCGAGGGGCGGGGTTGGGTGCGGTGGGTGTCACGGTCCGGTGCCTCCCATCTTCTAGACATGACATCCTCCTCCTTCTGCCGCGGCTCCTGCGCAGGCGTACTGATCTGCCCTGCTAAGGGCAGAGTAAAGTACTGCAGTGCGCAGGCACCAGGCAAAGTCAGAGAGCTCCAGTGCTTGCGCACTGCAGTACTTTACTCTGCCTTCAACAGGGCAGATCAGTACGCCTGCGCAGGAGCCGCGGTACAAGTAAGAAGGACGGCATCGCTAGAAGATGGGAGGCACCGGACCGCGACACCCATTGGACCGGACGCCCAGGTGAGTATAATCTAACTAGTTTTTCTTCTCTTTCAGGTTACATCGGGGCTTATCTACAGCATTACAGAATTCTGTAGCTAAGCCCCTGATGGCGGTGACTGCAGCTTATAGATGAAAAAATAGGTGACAGATTCCCTTTCAGCAATAGTTACCGTATTTCTTTATATTATACCGGTCTCTACCCTGGCGGAGATTATGTAGTGTTGTGGAAAACCCCTTTAAAACCTGTCTGAGTTATTTGTACTTCTCTACATGCTGCACATGTTGCCCTGCTGAGCTTGTGTGTCCCTTTTGTTCTATTAAATTTCTGCAATTATATTTCTGTTAATACCAGTATACTGTATGTTGGGACTGGCTGAGATTAGCTATGCTGGTTCCTGCAACACATTAACACATTGCACCTGCATTAACCAGGTTGTCCTGAGATGCCCATTACCCAGACATGGCAATCCTCTGTATTTCTCCCTCTGGCTACTTTGTTGTGAAATATTGCCAGAAGTTTGTGTACTAAAGAGAATGGTGAATAAAAGCAAGTGCAGCTAATATAGAGCTATTTATCCATAGTAAATTATTCCTGCTCTCATTCTGCTCAGGGAAATGAAGGCTATATGTTGTAATTTTAAAGGTCTGTTCAACTGCTGACAGTGCTATATGGGTGATGTGCATGGTCATGTAGGGTTAGTGACCAAAGAATCCCTGGTTTTAATCATCCCGGAACATTGACCGTAGAAGACCCATTTATGTGCTGTATCCCAGGCTCTCAGCATTGGGTGTTGCCTAAACGCTCTTCTTGCTCTTGAGTAATGGATGTAGCATCTAATTAGAATTTACCTTCTACAATGCAGTTGGTAACTTTGCACTAAATAATTTTTATACACACTTTTTAAAGAGGATCTATCACCTCTTGGAAAACTTCACAACTTAAAAGGAGTCTAAAATATCAAGCTTTTTTCCAAAATGTTACAATTTTTTTTGAAAACGAAAAGATTTCTGTTGGATTTTGTTATAATGCCTCTAACCCTTTAAAAATGGTAGGCTGAAAGTAGCTAAACTTGGCTCTTCAGTGTGTCACTATTTTGACAGCTCTGTGAGGCTGAAGAACTTTGCAGGTGAAACAGTCACTGTATGTAAGAAGGGTTCCTGTGTATTGTGGAGCAGCAGTAGGAAACTCGAAATGGGGAGGGAGAGAAGTAGTCTCACAGATTCTCCTCAGTGATGTACACACATTGTAGTGATTGTCAGCCTAAAAGGGTCAATGTGCCAACGATTCTGGATGCAGCGTGTTTTCGTCTAAAATGCTGCTTTCTATTGAGCGCAGGTAAATCTGCATGTGATCACTGAACCGTGCTGATTTATCGAATCCAATACATTCTATTGAAGAAACTTCTCTTGCGGGGGACTAGTATTTCCACATTAGAAATTCATGTGCTGCATGTCCGTCTCCACGGGTGATCCGCAGGCGTCTGTGCACGCGTAGTGGGCAAGGGGTTTCTAGAAATTCCATCCACTATGCTGTAACATCTGGCCGATGTGGGTTTGACGCTGCATTGATGGACCTCGTCAAACCCACAGCTGTTCCTGATCGTGGGCGCGTACCCCAACAGGCAGCTGTTTGCTCTTGCAGATGAACTCTTAAGAAGCTGCCGTATTCTCCTTCTTTATTTGGTCGTCATAATGCTCAGGATCATCTTATTATACCGCTGATAAGTATTAATTAACAATATGATGTAAAGTTCAGGTTCCTGGCAAATTTTCATTGATTCGTTCTTTGGGATGCATTGAAATGATTCACCATGTTATACATTCTCCACTAGTGAAATTGAGGGGAAAGAAAAGGTAAATTTGATTCTCCGACTGTATTCTATGCACTGATGAGTCAACAGAACAGTGATCAGGCCAGATCTCTGCACAAGGCTCCGTCTACCAGATGCTATAAGGAATCTCTCTCCTCACCGTTGGTATCTCCCAGAGAAGAGTCTTGCCAGACTGTGCGCTCATTTTTGTTAAAATGAAAGTAAAACCTGTGTTCCTGTAATAGTCTGATTACTCAGATGTATTTGAGAGAAGTCACTCTTCATGTTTTTCTCATAACTCATAGGTTCTCTTCGAGGATAAGTATTCCTGATGCTTCAGCACTCCAAGGTGTATTAGTAATGACACACAGAACCACTAATAAAGAACGTCTTCCAAGTATATTGATAAAAATTGTGATTAAAGGGTCGCGCTAGGGAATTTTACTCACCGGCCGCCGTCTTCACCTTGTATCTTCCTCACTGCTGCACTACGTCACCACGTTTGTGACCGGCTGATTCACACAGTGGTTGCTGTATGGGGCAGAGAGAACTTTCTCAATCTAAGGCTAAGGGACTTCAGAATGAGACTCTGTAGTCATGTTCTGAGTCCCATGAACATACAACGTCCTCTGCACATAGTGATTTGGCAGGTGGCAGAGGTGGTGTTGTGAATCCAGAACATGGCTGACACTGGGCGAAGAGGGCGGTGAGTGTTACTACACTAATTACCCTCACAAACATGATACCTAGCACACAGGAAAATTCAATGTACTCTTTAACCTTGGCTCCTCAGAAAACATTGTACTATTTCTCCTTTTAGGAGCAGTCTGGGTAACAGAGCGGCAAGTGTCAGAAAACCAGATTTCACACAACTGCCCTGTAGGCTCCTTGGCAGAAAGCAGATGCAGTCTATGATGCCGGTATTCTCTAAGCACAAGGCAGCGCTGCTGAGGATTGTGACTGATTCCAGCTCATCATTTGCAGTACACAGACTTTGTAGAGCAGTCCACTACAGAGTCATTTCTCTGCCTGTGTTCTCGTACATTATCCAAGTCCCTCCATTTTAGAAACAAACTAGTTTGGTTAAAGGGAACCTGTCACCAGGGTTTTTCTATATAAAGTAGGCCCAGCACTTGTACTCCCTCTGTTACAGCATTCTGGTATGCTGTATATCTGTCCCCAATGTGCTCTGCATAACACAAAAAATAGCTTTTATTATACTACCCTACTGCAGAGTTCAGTCCAATGGCATCGCTGGTCTTGATCCGGCGCCTTCTCTTTTTGCGATTGCTGTCCTTTTCTGCTTTGTGGTGATGACTGTTCCTACACCTTCCACACAGTGTCCTCCATCACTTCTCTCTGCCATGCCGAGGGCAGATCAATGTGCTGTAGTGTGCATGCTCTGGGAAAGGGCAAAGAGTGCCTGTACATGCACACTAAAGTACTTTGCTCTGCCCTCGTCAGGGCAGAGAGTAGTATGGCTGCGCAGAAGTGTGGTGGAGGAAACTGGATGACTCCGGACACGTCATCCATATGAAGGTGGACGGTGATCATAAAAAGAGAGGAGGCGTCCATAGAACCGGACCTTGCTATAGGCAAGTATAGTAAGCTATTTTTTGTGTTGTATAGAGCAAGTTGGGGACAGCATTATAGATTGCTGTATATGAGGGCATACTGGTGCTGGCCTTGCCTCATTTGGGAAAAACCTGGTGACAGGTTCTCTTTAATGAATATAAGTTACTGATAATTTCTGGAATTTGTGAAAGGGGTTTTCCTGTAAGAAGCATAACTAGAGTGGTGGTCAAGCATGTTACCGCTGTTCTACATCTGTGGAGCTTTCAGAAGCTGCCACGGGCTGTGTTCAGGAGTCATATACTGTACACCGACGAGAACAGAGTTAAATGTTCATCCACCTTCGAGCAAAGTTCTCATCTCTAAAGTTGTGCAATGAGGTTCTTGGGACCCCAGTTCTAGTGAATAGTGGAGCCCCCAGGGGTCAGACATTCAACACACAGCCTGCAAATAGATAATTGCTGTTTGTGGTAAACCCCTCTAAATTCTGCCTGTGTAGTTAATTTTTGGTTAAAATATTCCCTCGGTGTAAAGGTTAACTGCATCCACAACATGTCCTAGTAAGAATTTAGTGTTAGATTTTGTCTGGTTTTCTTCAATATATTCTTAAAGCACTACTATCTTATTTTTTTTCTTCTATATTAAGGCCCCGTTACACATAACGATGTCCCAGCGATCCCACCAATGATCCGACATGGATGGGATCGCTGGGACATCGTTAGGTTGATCGCTGGTGAGCTGTCACATAGACAGCCCCTCCAGCGATCAGGACCAGCGAGCAAGCTGGTTTCTAATGTCAACATCGGGTATCCAGGAGCTGCGGCTCTTGGAGGATACCCGCTGTTTACCTTGGAAACCGGCGTACACGCTGGTTTCCAAGGTAAACATCGGGTATCTGAGGCTGCGTTCACACGTCATGTTTTTTTTTTGCGCTTTCACGGCGGTTTTAAATGCGCGATTTTGCCGCGAAAAATAAGCATCCCATGCAATCCTATGGGATTCCGCAATGCTGTGCTAATGCTGCGTTTTTTTCCGCAGCAGAATCACTTCACAGTAAAAAAACGCAGCATGCTCATTAATTTAGCGGAATCGCGGCGATTCCACCCACATAGGAATGCATTGTTCTGCTTAGTTTCCACATGTAGCTGTGCCTACCATACGAAAAGTAAGCACAACATTTGCAGATGGTACCCACGGTCCGGAGGAAAGGAGACTGTCCTCCGGGCTGTGGGTACCATATCCCTGTAAAAAATAGAATTAAAACAAAAAATATTGTTGTTCTGACCTTCCGGCGTCCTGCGCCGCCTTCCCGCCTCTCTCCACGCTCCCGGCATCTTCCGGTCCCAGTAATCCTTTGCGAGAATGACAGCGATGACGTCGCGGTCTCGCGGGAGCGCGACATTTCGCGGTCATTCGCGATGATGTCGTGGGAGCGCGACGTCTCGCGGTCATTCACGCAAAGGATTACTGGGACCAGAAGATGCCGGGAGCGTGGAGAGAGGCGGGAAGGCTGTGTGGGACGCTGGAAGGTGAGAATAACAATATTTTTTACATCCTATCTTTTACTACTGATGCTGCATAGGCAGCATCAATAGTAAAAAGTTGGTCACACTCGTCAAACACGATGTTTGACGAGTGTGACCAACCTGTCAATCAGTTCTTCAAGCGATGCTACAGATCGCTTGGAAAACGCTAGCATTCTGCAAGCTAATTACGTTTGCAAAACGCTAGTTTTTCTGCGGGAATTTAAAATGCGATTTTCCTGCGGAATGGAATCCGTAATTCTCGCGGTAACTTTTGCGGGAGTTCCGCTACGTGTGAACTTAGCCTAAGAGCCGGGTGGCTCCTGGATACCCGATGTTTACATTAGAAGCCAGCGTCGCTGGTCTCTCGCTGCCACACGCAGCGATGCGTGCTGGCCAGCGGGAGACCAGCGATCAAAAAATGGCCCAGGCCGATCGAGCACGATCAGCGATAACCGGCAGGGGGACCGGTCGCTGATCCCCGTCACGCACAGCGATCTCGCTAGTGAGATCGCTGTGTGTGACGGGGCCTTTACTGCTGAAGTGGTAGCTCTAATGTGTTCCCTGCCCGTAGTAATATACTTATCAGCTGCCACGTCTTCTGCTTTTCCCCACATTGCTCCTGTCCCATTCCCCATTCTGCCATCTTGTGACTGCAGCTGCTGACTGACTGGATGTCAGAGGTAACGGTCACAAGCTCTCAGTGTGATTCCGAGAGTCTCGTTCTGGCTCTCATATACTTACATTTAGAAGTGACCCCCGGCTCGCCGAGCCAACACGAGGGTGAATCCGGCATGTCACAACTAGCGGTAGCTGACCGGAGTGGCCCTGAGAGTAGAAGGCAGCTGGTATGTATGTTAAGGCCCCGTCACACATAGTGATCTTGCTAGCGAGATCGCTGCTGAGTCAATTTTTGTGACACAACAGTGATCTCACCAGCGAGATCGCTGTGTGTGACAGCGATCAGCGACCGGCCCCCCTGCCGGTATCGCTGCAGGAAAGGCCAGGACTTTTTTTTGGTCGCTGGTCTCCTGCAGGCCAGCACGCATCGCTGCGTGACAGGCGGGAGACCAGCGATCTGCTGGTAACTAATGTACACATCGGGTATCCAAGGGACGTGCGTCCCTTAGATACCCAATGTGTACGTTAGTTACCAGCGCGCTGATGCAGGGAGCTGGTAATTAACGTACACATCGGGTGTCTAGGGACGCACGTCCCTTGGATACCCGATGTGTACGTTAGTTACCAGCTTCCTGCATCAGCGCGCTCGTAACTAACGTGCACGGCGTCGCTGTGCTGATCGCTGGTGAAGCTGTCTGTGTGGCAGCTCACCAGTAATCACATAGCGATTCACCAGCGATCCTGACACATTGATATCGTTGTCAGGATCGCTGGTGAGTCGCTATGTGTGACTACAGCCTTACTAGGGGCAGGAAACATGCATTAGTGATATCACTCCAGGGGTGAAAAAGAAGCTAACAAAAACACTGGGGTGCTGCTTCGATTCTGCATGCCTAAGTAATTGTAGTGTTTCCAGCGCTTGCTCACAAGTCGCTCATAATACTGCAAGCTTCCAAGTGGAGCTCCGTAATTCTGGTCAAAAGGTGGATCTTCACTTTTTTTTCCTTCTTGACATCAGTCCTAAGACTGCACCACCTGCTAAGATCATACAGCGGGACCTGTCACTAGGATTCTGAGTATGAAATCTAATTTCTGGAGTCTTTTGCTATCGATGTTCCCAACAATAAAATGGCTTATTTAGACAGTGGTGAAACATAGCGTGCGGTCACATTTCTTCAGTTAATTCTTGCATGTGCTTTATGTAGGCACAGAATGGGGTGTGGAGAAATGTAGAATAAAATGAGTCACTCCACAGTGGAAACGTTCAGTTCTGGGCCTCGTGGATTTTCCACAGTTCAGTGACTCATGCGGGAGAATGATTCTCTTATTTCAGTTTTGCCATATATGGGATCAGCGTTCTTTATGGAGACATAAGAGGGCAGCAAATAGTCCAGTTCTTAAGCCTATATTTAATTCCTCTTCTTGTGCTTCCAGCTACATTTAGTTTGTTCTGTAGCTATTCACAGCAGTGTTGAATGGAGGACAGATTTTACTTAAAGGGAACCTGTCACTAGATTCATGCTGTCCAAACCCCGATTGTAGCCAGGTATGTCTTTTTCAGAAAGCAAGACCATAGAAAGACATTGGACTAGTCCAATACTGTCCCCGGCCGGCTTCTCTCCATCTTGTGCCATGAGGGGAGCTGTTTACGTGAGAGCCAGCTTGGGGCCACGCCAGATTAGTCAGGTCTCTTCCATTGTCCTCAGTCGGATTTACAAGCTGTTTTCTCTGAGACATTGTAGCGTTTCAGAGAAAGACACAGGGTGTGATTCATGTTCCCCTGGCCCTGGAAGCGCAAATCAAGTGATAGGTCCCTATAACCTAGCATATATGATTGTATATAGTTTCTGTTGTCTAGATATTTGAGGTATGGGAATGTGACCGACTTTGGCTACTAACCACACTCTGGTATTGCTGAAGGTCATAGAAAATACATCCATGTTCTAATGTCATTTGTTCATTCGCCTTTAGAAATTTCTAATAGATCTTTTGAAGGTGGACGGCGAAGAATAAGGGCCAGGAAAATAAATATTAAAATCAAAATGAAGCATTCAGAGCAACACTGGCACATTGTATACCTTGAATTACAATATGCAACAGTCTTAGTGAATTGGAAGTGTTTGTCTGCTGCCATACATGAAGGGAATCCGCCACCAGTTTGTGCTACACAATCTAAGGGTTTAGAGACCTTGATTCCACTACTCAGGGCTGTAGAGTCAATAAGCCAAACCTCCGACTCCTCAGTATCCCCGACTCACGATCAGGAATAGAACAGACATTTAATAACTTTCCAAAATTATGAAATAATTTACAGCACATCCTGCACTGAACTACTGTACACAATGTTTTATATATTTTAGGTGTCGGGAGTCGGTCCTTTTTATACCAACTTTACCAAAATGGACTCAGCCCTGAAAGTAATGTGTGCGTTACTGGGCTCCTTGCTGTAGTTTTTATTAAGTCGCTGTTACCTGCTGTAGCTGTTAGTCCTCTCAGTGATGCACTGTGTATAACCTCACCATTCCCCCTCCCCCACACCAGTAATTGATCGCCTTCCACCAATACTGTAGATAGCTAGAAAGCTGACACAGTGGTGGTGGGCAAGGATAAGTAAAGCTCATGAATATTGAGAATTACATTGCGCGATCATGGAGAGGTCTTGCGGGATATAAGCCAGTGATTTGTAAAAACAAGATGCCCAGTATCTGGGTTTCTGTCTCTCCTTTATGCTGTACTCAGTTGGGGTAATAAAATTCTGGTGACTGTCTCTTTAAAGGGAATCTGTCACCAGGTTTTCGCTAGTTTATCTGAGTACAACATGATATAGGGACAGAGACCCTGATTCCAGCTATGTGTTACTTACTTTGCTGATTGTGGCAGTTTTCATTAAAAATGTTTTTTTGTGCTGTAGATCTACCGGTTCTCTGAATTCTGAGCTCTATATAACCCTGCCCACACCACTGATTGGCAGCTTTCAGTGTATTCTGTGCATAAGCAGAAAGCTGTGGTGGGGGTGGAGCTCTACAGAGCTTATGAATATGAAGGACTACATGGCAGTAGGCTTACTAGTCCTCAAGTGATAACATCATTGTTTTATCAGGAGATTATCAAAATTACAGCAAAAAGCCCAGTAGGTGACACATCGCTGGAATCAGGGCCTCTGTCTCTACATTATACTGCTTTCAGATTAGGTGGTAAAAACCTGTTCTTGGATTCCCCTAGAGTATAGCAGCCTTACTACAGGGTAGGTGTTTTGTGTAATTGTTACATTTTTTACGACTTGTCACTTGCATGTGTTTAGTTTGCAAACATTTTGCCAATGTCCAAGAACAATATTTTCCTTTAGAGGATAGGTAACACATGAAAGAGCCACTGTTTACAGGGTTGGGATTTATTTACAGTCTGATTTCCTGGCATGATATAACTTGTTAGTTTATCCATGTCATGCAAAATGAAAGCCCCCATGCACTCTACACAAACATCAGCCAAACCCACCAATATCTGTACCGCAGAGGATTGTCGGGCGAGAATGGTATCCAGAGAGTACTATTCTCTAATGTTTACGGTAAGCTTCTCCTGTGTATGGAGAGATGGGTAAGAGAGCTGATGGCCAAACCATCATCCCACCGACAACTATCTAAAGCCTATGGGCCTTTAGGGCCCCGTCACACATAGCGACTCGCCAGCGATCCTGACAACGATATGATCTTGTCAGGATCGCTGGTGTGTCACTACATGATTGCTGGTGAGCTGTCAAACAGGCAGCTTCACCAGTGATCAGCACCTGCAACACGCGCGTAACAAATGACGCACGTCGCTTAGTTACCCGCTGTGTACGTTAGAAACCAGCGCGCTGGTGCAGGGAGCTGGTAACCAAGGTAAACATCGGGTTTCTAAGCAGCGCTTAGAAACCCGATGTTTACCTTGGTTACCAGCTCCCTGCACCAGCGCGCTGGTTTCTAACGTAGACATCAGATTTCTAAGCGGCGCTTAGAAACCCGCTGTTTACCTTGGTTACCAGACTCCAGCTCGCTGATCGCTGGTCTCCCGCCTGTCACGCAGTGATGTGTGCTAGCCAGCGGGAGACCAACGATCAAAAAATGTCCTGGCCATTCCAGCACGATCAGCGATACCCGGCAGGGGGGCCAGTCGCTGATAAGTGTCACACACAGCGATCTCGCTGGTGAGATCGCTGTTGCGTCACAAAACTTGTGACTCGGCATCGATCTCGCTAGCGAGATCGCTGTGTGACGGGGGCTTAAGGTCATCAAATTTTTTTGCTAGGCAATCACCTAAAGACACTTGTCTGCTAGTAAAGTAGTTTGTGATTTGCCCTCATATCCCAAGTCATTTGATAAGGCCCTTCAAAGAGGCCATTATTGACTTTTACTGTTGCAAACTAATCACAATCCTTAGGCTATGTGCACACGTTGCGGATTCTGCTGCGCTTCGGCCTTGCGGAAACGCAGCAGTTCCGCAGACATGGTACAGTACTATGTCACCCTATGGACTTTGAAATCCGCTGTGCTCACGATGCGTTTTTTTCCGCGCAGTTTTGCTGCGGTTTACAAACCGCAGCATGTCAATTGTTTGAGCGGATTCCGCAGCGGTTTCACACCTTTAACATAGTAGAGGTGTGAAACCGCAGGGCAAAACCGCAGGTCACTTTACCTGCGGATCCGCGCGGAAAAAAACGCAGGTGAATCTGCAACGTGTGCACATTGCCTTGCTTTTTATTTTTTTTCAATTTGTAAATGAAAGCACAGTAAACTATGCTTTTCTACTCAGATCAGTTGCTGATAGAAAGCATATCGTGCTGTGTACGTTTTTGCATTGTCCTACTCCAGGACCTTCTGTTGGAGGTGTTTAGAAAATCTTCCCAATAATTCTTCTAACTGGTAGATGTATGTGTTTACAGTCTAGTGGAGAGTGAGACGTATTCTAATTTTTATGTAATTTGATAATTGTTTATTTAGCACATTATGTTGTCTTTCCCGCCCCGTCTGTCTCACTTGCTGCCCACGGGCTGTACTCCAGTGTAATCTATCTCTGGCCAGAGACATTGACAGATTACAGGAGGTGTCTTTGCCTCTGTGCTCCAGGCATGATGTCAGCCAAGCAAGTCTTGTTGGACAGGTAATAGGCAGCATGGTCGCCCAGGCTCTATAGCACTACACCAATGCCTGTGTTATGAACAGGGAGAAGACAGTAGACTGATGCCAGATACCCCTGGACACAGCTACCATCCATTAAGAGCAGGAGAAACCTAGTGAAATGCAACATGCCCCATGATTTTTTTCCACTCTATCAACCATTCCCCATGAAGATCGCCATGTGAAGCTTCAAGCACTGTAGTCAGGTGATATTTGATATGTGATATCCTTGTCCTTTTAGATACTTAAGGTTGGAATGTTTAACCTACTGTTTGGAAAATTGCCTTTTGCTTTAACATTATAAAGTCACCTCAATGTTATTTGAAGTTCATTGATGTTTAGTAAACAAAGAGCATGATTACCAGGACTCATGATGTGTCTGCTGACTGGTTCCCTTCACCAGTGCTACTTCAATGATCTTAGATCTCTTCTCACATGTTGGCTACTGCAGAACCATTCAGCCTTTCAGAGATGATTAAACTTTTACTGTTGTGAAGTTATAAGGGTTAAGAGTTGACCAGCGATTTCTCATTTACAAGACCATTTTTTTAGGGACCACCTCACATTTGAAGTCCGTTTGAGGGGTCTATATGGCTGAAAATACCCAAAAGTGACACCATTCTAAAAACTGCACCCCTCAAGGTGCACAAAACCACATTCAAGAAGTTTATTAACCCTTAAGGTACGTCACAAGAACTGAAGCAATGTGGAAGGAAAAAATGAACATTTTACTTTTTTCACAAAAAGTTTACTTTGGAACCAATTTTTTCTTTTTTTTTTTTTTCTATTTCCACAAGAGTATCGGGAGACAATGGACCACAAAATTTGTTGTGCAATTTCTCATGAGTACACTGATACCCGGTATGTAGGGGAAAGCCACTGTTTAAGCACATGGCAGGACTCAGAAGGGAGGGAGCACCGTTTGACTTTTTGAATGCAAAATTGGCTGGAATCAATGGTAGCACCGTGTCACTTTTGGAGTCCCTCTGATCATAGAATCCTAGAATGGTAGAGTTGGAAGGGACCTCCTGGGCCATCTGGTCCAACCCCCTGCTCAAAGCAGGATTCGCTAAATCATCCCAGTCAGATGTCTGTCCAGCCTCTGTTTGAAGACTTCCATTGAAGGAGAACTCACCACTTCTCGTGGCAGCTTGTTCCACTCACTGATCACTCTAACTGTCAAAAAGTTTTTTCTAATATCTAATCTGTGTCTCCTCCCATTCAGTTTCATCCCATTGCTTCTAGTCTTTCCTTGTGCAAATGAGAATAAAGTTGATCCTTCTACAATGTGACAGCCCTTTAGATATTTGTAGACCGCTATTAAGTCTCCTCTGTCTTCTCTTTTGCAAACTAAACATTCCCAAATCCTGCAACCTTTCCTCATAAGACAGGGTTTGCAGACCGGTCACCATTCTGGTCGCTCTTTTCTGAACTTGCTCCAGTTTGTTGATGTCTTTTTTAAAATGTGGTGCCCAAAACTGGACACAATATTCCAGATGAGGTCTGACCAAAGAGGAGTAGAGGGAAATAATGACTTCAAATGATCTAGACTGTATGCTTCTG
Source organism: Dendrobates tinctorius (assembly GCF_039654945.1). NCBI lineage: Eukaryota > Metazoa > Chordata > Amphibia > Anura > Dendrobatidae > Dendrobates > Dendrobates tinctorius. The sequence goes on from NW_027361671.1 coordinate 103,175,776, forward strand.
TTAATACTTCCTAGAATTGCATTTGCCTTTTTTGCTGCTGCATCACACTGTTGACTCATATTCAGTCTGTGATCTATTAGTATACCCAAGTCTTTTTCACATGTGCTGTTGCTTAGCCCTATTCCTCCCATTCTGTATATGCTTTTTTCATTTTTATTGCCCAGATGTAGTACTTTGCATTTCTCCCTGTTAAAAACCATTCTGTTAGTTGCTGCCCACTTCTACAGTTTATTTATCTTTTTGAATCCTCTCTCTCTCTTCTTTAGTATTAGCTATCCCTCCTAGCTTTGTGTCATCAGCAAATTTAATCAGTTTACCCTCAATTCCTTCATCTAAATCGTTGAAAAAGATGTTGAACAATACAGGGCCCAGGACAGAGCCCTGTGGTACCCCACTTGAGACATTCCTCCAACTGGATGTGCAGCCATTTACGACCACTCTTTGGGTCCGATCACTAAGCCAGTTATGAATCCACCTAACAGTTGCCTTGTCCATTCCATACTTAGTCATTTTTTCAATAAGGATTGTATGAGATACTTTGTCAAATGCTTTGCTGAAGTCAAGATATACTATATCTACAGCATTTCCTTGATCCATCCAATCAGTGATTCCGTCATAGAAGGAAATTAAGTTAGTCTGACATGACTTATTAGTTACAAACCCATGCTGACTCTGTTTAATCACTTCATTCTTATCCAGGTACTGACATACATGTTGTTTAATTTGTTTAAATTACCTAAACAGTGGACCCCCCCCAATTCTCTAACTCTAACCCTCATACCTACCCTAATCACAAACCTAACACTAACACACCCCTAAAAGTAATCCCAACCCTAATGGAAAAATGGAAATAAAAAAAGTTTTTATTATTTTTATCCAACTATGGGGGTAATAAGGGGGGGGGGGGGTTAATTTACTATTTTTATTTATTTATTTATTTTTAGAAAAATCTATTGTTGCCGGCCGGCAGATCTTGGCGGGCGCACTGCGCATGCGCCTACCATTTTCTTCAAAAAGATGGTGACCGTGGAACAGGACTAGGGGATGCAGGAGGGTCCAGGGACACCAGAGGTACTGGGGGGAAATTTGGGGACCCCATTTCTCTCCTCTGATGTGCGATCACATTAGAGGAGAAATTTAGTTTTTTGGGGTTTTTTTGCGTGTGGTCGTCGTTATTTCGTTAACGGCAACTGCAACACTGAGATCAGTAAAAACCGACCCGAATCATGTTCTCTGGGGTCAAAAGGCGTATCGGCGGTCGTTAAGGGGTTAAAAAGAGAGTCCTGGTATTTGGGACTTTTTTTTGTGGGAGGGGATTAAAAAGCCTTCTTCACAACAATTGAACCTCCTTTAACGTGTTTGTTGATTTGGGGGCAATCTTAAAAGCGGCAATATTCCTTTGACAGTTACATGTCAAGCAGCACTCCACTCACTGCTGCTAACCTGGTAAATGCCACTGTCAATCTTTCATCGCAATATTGCAAGTATACTAAGGCCAGTCTTATAGTAATATAATAAGTGTACAAATCCCAGCCTGATACCAGTATCGTACCTATCTGCATCATCAGCTCTTAATATGCTGTTGGTCTAGTGATCGGATGAGTGCTGAAATGCACCAGTATGAAACTCGTGTGGCTACCTCGCTGCGTGCTGAGGCTTGCAGATAAGATACTGTCTTATACTGTAATTTGTTTCATATGTTAGCCTCAGGACAGGGTGTAGGCTAGGGCTGAAATCTGTGGTTTGTGTTTGGTGTTCTGATTTTACCTCTTATCCCAGAACTGATACAGGTTAGGAAAGGTTTCTTCATACTTCACTGAGCAATGTGGAATAGAACTGTCCTGGAAAGTCTTGTTCAACTCGTTGACATCCATTTTTTTTTTTATCCTTTTCCCCACAACAAGACTTCTGATGGACAGAGGATCAAATACTTGCTGACTGTGTTTAGTAATGCACATGTCTTCCGTACAACTATAGCTGATATTTTACCTTCTCCCAATGTGACATACAGCTGGGTATAGGTGCATGAAGGGGACTCAGGAACTGAGCGTGCTACATACAGCTGGCTCCTAGCTTTAATAACTCTGCTGATGGACGCTAGCACCAACCATGGCAGATTCAACCTACTTAGATGCCATAAAACAATACTGTAGCAACAATGACAGAACTGCATTTAATTTTTTATCTTTTACCATTCTGCTTTTCCATTTATTGTGGTAATTTAAACGGACTCGTCTGAAAAAAAAGAAAAAAAAAATCAGGTCCACATTCAGCTAAGTCATAGGGGAAAAAATAAGATTCTTGGAAGACTTGATTAAAAAGCAAAACAACAAAATTTGAAAAAATGGCAATGACTGGAAGGGACTAAATGAAGAGTAATGCAGCATTGGACACATGTCGAAACTCTTCACTTGTACCAGAGTAAGGTTGTTTTACACATGTGACTTTCATTGTCCAAGTACTGGACCATGAGGTCTCCTTACATTAACTCAGTATATGTTTTTAGGAAGCTGTTGAGCTGAATTAGGACCCCCAGCTTGTCCATACTCAGAATGTGAACGTCAGATGTATGAACCTTTCTGAATGAAGTGGTGTCCAGCGGTCATCTTGAAGCTGGGAGTATATTAATGCGCTTTACTCTTTCCGCTGACCACACTTGTTCTAGTATAGTGTCCTTTTTATAGGTGCCACTATCCTTCCATGTGTATGCTTGAAGTTGCTACTGTTTCCCAGTATCTCCAATTTCCCAGCATGGTTTGACTGCCTGCCTGTCTTCAGCTGGATCATTTCAGCTCCGGCTCTCCTGGCCACTTCTCCTCTCTTTATAACAAATCCGGGAACCAGAGAAAGTGAGGAAACAGTTGCAGTTCTCACTTCCTCTGGGTGTCTGATTTGTCCGAAGGGTGGGAGAATGACGTGACCTGGAAAGCCAGTGGTGATACCCGCACTGGAGGCGAGTATTGCTGTTACTATTTTAAAAGGGGGGGAAACATAATGATTGAAAAGGGATTGTCCGAGTAATGGACAATGCCATTAAGCTCCCCAGAGAATTCAGTCCAAGGCATGTTCGCACAACACATCTTTCACACTGATTTCAGCACACATTCTGCACATGAAATGGGTCACTTTTTGAAGCAGATCTGCAGCACAAATTGGAGGGTATGCCTCGGATTCTCTAGCATTTCTGCTTCAGTTTAATCAGCTTAAAGAATCTATTGTGTGAACATGGCCTGAAAGAGAGAAGCTAACACTGCATTGAGAAAGTTCATACGGTTTTGTCATCGAGAACCTTCGTAGGAAAAGGTAAAGACAAAACTTAGCAAGTGTGGTGTGGAAAACCTTGCTGGGAACAGTCATGACCAGTGAGCCAAACTTTATCCCCCAACAATCAGTTCCTGACCTCACTTATTAATTTGTAATTGAATGGACAATGATCCACAGTCGGGGGACGGTGAGCGCAGCAAAGACGGTAACCAATGTCAGTGGTTGTGTAGGGAGATCTTCTCCTAGTGCATATGGGGGTCTTGTTTCGTGTCCACATACCTCTGGCCTCGTTGTGAGTAGGGGCTTGTGCTGATGTGTTGCAGTCACTGTTCGCATGTAATCACACTTAGTGCTAATCTTCACTAACCTCTAATCCCTGGCATTCTGCATCAGATTTACATACCTATAAATACATTTTGACATGAGCAGGAGACCTTTTTCCATATGTATTACTAAATACTTTGTCAGGCTCTTATCGTGAATATCCGATTGTCCAAGTTCTGTAAGTGGCACCCAAGAGGAATCCCACTCACACTGAATACAACCAATTTTCTTTCATTGCTGAAGTTCACAAAAAACTCGAAAGGGTTTTCCAACAAAAAAAAGTTAATTTTAAAGTTAACTTTAATCAACACATCTTGAAATAATAATAATTTCCACAATTGGATGTGTTTAATAAAATGTCCCTGTACTGAGATAATCTTATAAATGTGCCCCTGCTGTGTAATGGCTGTGTCTGACCGTACAGGGACATAGTCTGATCATACCACAGCTCCTGAGCAGGGGAGGAAGGAAAAAAGTATAGAAACATTACAGTATGAGATCGCAAGTGATTCTTTTTGAAAGGTAAAAGATTTCCCGGCCAGGGGCACATCTATAAGATTATCTCAGCACAGGAACATTTTATTTAAACACATCCAATTGTGGAAATTATTATTACAAGATCTATTGATTAAAATGAACGTTGGTCGTGGGAAAACCCCTGTAAAGGCCCCGTCACACACAGCGAGGTCGCTAGTGAGATCGCTGATTTTGTGATGCCACAGCGATCTTGCCAGCGACATCGCTCTGTGTGACACACATCAGCGACCGGGGCCCCCTGCTGGGTATCACTGATCGTGCAGGATCGTCCTGGGCCATTTTTTGATCGTTGCTCTCCCGCTGGCCAGCACGCATCGCTTCGTGTGTCAGCGGGAGCCAACGATCAGCGAGGCTCCCAGCGCTCTAAGCAGGCGCTGGGAGCTGGTATCTAAGGTAAATATCGGGTTACTAAGCGGCGCGCGTCACTTAGTTACCCAATGTGTTCCCGGCGCGAGCACGCAGGTTTCTGAGGTACACATCGGGTAACTAAGTGATGCGCGCCACTTAGTAACCCGATATTTACCTGATATACCAGCGTCCTCGCTGGTGCTGATCGCTGGTCAAGCTGCCTGTTTGGCAGCTCACCAGCGATCATGTAGCGATGCACCAGTGATCCTGACAAGGTCGCATCGTTGTCGGGATCGCTGGTGCATCTTTATGTGTAACGGTACCCTAAGGAACTTTTTCACAATGTCATTGAGGATGACCTTTACATTACAATCTGCTCCTCTTTTATGATGAACAGGTGGTGGTACGGTTGACCTCTATTCTTTTTAATAGAATCTGATTAATCTGTTCAGGCAGTAGTCTGGCAACATGTGTCACTCAGATTATAGGGTTCAAAGCTGGGTCAGGACAAAAATCCCATTCTCAGTCTGTCAAGGCACCTTTTTGGAGGACTTTCTCTGCTAGTGAAATGCATATAGTAAAGAAGGTGCATTAGGCTTAGTTCACATCTGCATTAGTTATTTCCAGATTTGTGTCTATTGCCGGAGGAGAAATGCCAGAAAAAATGGCAGTGCTGGAACTGTCGCATAGTGGAAACCAACAGCACCCAACAGACTCCATTGACTATTGACTATCATGGGGTTCATCAGGTTTCTGTTATGGTGGCTGATTTATAATAATAAAATAGATAAAATGGCGCTGTATTCCCGTATTATTTTGTTCAGCATTCTTGGTGTAATCTACCACTGATCCTCCATCATAGATGTGAAAGTAGCCTAGCTTTTAATTTAGTAATCTGATAGTATACATTCCTCAACATTGAAATTGCAGCATCAAGAAGGACGCGCTGTAAGGTTATGTAAATGGAGGAAGTGTCGGGTGTCTCCAAGGTCCTTCTCTAAGGTAAAGGAAGAATTATTATTAAGGAAAAAGATAGAAAAATGACCTTCATATTTTAATCTATGGAATATCATTCATTAAAAGGTGTTTTCTGGGCTTGAGGTAAATTTATGTGGTCTAGTTTTGTTAGTGAATCCTGGCACTCCACACACGGTCTGGGTTCTCCCTCAATTTCCAGACTGAGCAGTTGGTCACTTGCTGAGTAGTTCTCATCTTTTCCTCAATAGACCATTAAGAGAAACAGATGAAACGCTAATCGGCACGTGACCACCCACTTGACCTGGCAATTTAGGAGATCCACACTGTCAGAATTCACCATTCATTCATGGTGAGTGCGGACATTTCTCACACCCAGAAAACCCCTTTAAAAAAAAATATTGAGACAGATTTTCTAATGTGTTTGTTTCCGGATCTGGCACATAAGGTTTGATTGTGTTATAGCAAATTTAAAAAGCAAATGTTCCCAAAAAAAGAGAAATTCACTGCATCTAGCCATTTTGTTGTGCTCTCTAGCTTCATGGCTTAAAGGGAATCTGTCACCCTTTTTTCTGACAGCTGCCGGCATTGACATCGGGGCTTATCTACAGCATTCTGTAATGCTGTAGATAAGCCCCCGATGTAACCTGAAAGATAAGAAAAACACGTTAGATTATACTCACCGGAGGGGGCGGTCTGGTCCGATGGGTGTCGCAGTCCGGTCCGGCAGCTCCCATCTTCTAGCAATGCCGTCCTCTTCTTCCCTTCCTGTAGTGGCTCCGGTGCAGTGCGCAGGCGTTGGGAGAGGTCTAGCGCCTGCGCACTGCAGGACTCTGCTCTGCTCAACAGGGCAGAGCAGTGCGCCTGCGCTGGAGCCACTACAGGAAAGGAAGAAGAGGACGTCATCGCTAGAAGATGGGAGGCGCCGGACCACGACACCCTTCGGACCGGACCGCCCCCTCCGGTGAGTATAATCTAACGTGTTTTTCTTATCTTTCAGGTTACATCGGGGGCTTATCTACAGCATTACAGAATGCTGTAGATAAGCCCCGATGTCAATGCCGGCAGCTGATAGTCAAAAAAAAGGTTGACAGATTCCCTTTAATGTCACATGAGCATTGCGACTGATCAGCTTTTGATCGGATGCAGTTTCATTATTCCATCAGTGCAGAAATCTACTCTTGATGTAATAGTGATGGCAGCTGCACTGCTCCTGTAATAAAATTGTTCTTCTTTCTCCTCTTCCACTTGAATATGTCATTCATTCAGGTTAAAAAAAACAACTGACAGCACAGTGAGGTGTCTGGTTAGTGTTTTATCTTGTGGGGATAGATGGAGAAAGAGAGTGTGCAGAGTTTTCTAACAAGTTCTTTACCTCACCCCAGAGTTGGATTCACATGTACAATGCTCAGCAGGTCTGTGTTTTATCCTTCAGGCTGCTGTTTCTGTCTGTGTGCTAAATAATGAAGAACAGGAATCCCTTTGTGTGCTGTGTATTTGGGGAGATTACTGCGGCTAGTCTCCTTCCACCAGCCCCGAAGCAATTGCAAATGGTGATGGACAACCGCAGCCAGAAATGCACACAATTTATCCTAAAACGTTACCTGAATGTACTGTTACCCTTTTAATGTGTGGTAAATTGACAATTGCTTTTTAACTGCATATTTATGTGAAGCTATAATTCCTCTATTTCCAGGTGTGGCCGATGGAGTGGGTGGATGGCGAGACTATGGAGTTGACCCATCTCAGTTTTCCGAGACTCTTATGCGCACGTGTGAACGTTTGGTTAAAGAAGGACGGTTTGTGCCAACAAACCCTGTCGGGATCCTGACCTCCAGTTACTGTGAGCTGCTCCAGAACAAAGTACCTTTATTAGGTAAAAAGTTTGACTGTTATACTAGTATTCTCTGGTATAAAAGACTGTCTGAAAATATTTGCAGTACTAAATTAGTGTTAGATTTAAAAAATAAATGGTGACATTTAGTGTTCATGTAATTAATATTTTTAATATGTGGAAAAAAACTTTGATACTGCAGCCATGGAAAAATCTTACCCTGGCCTAGGAGGCATCAATGACTGCACAACTGGATTGAAGAATAAGCTTCATTCATGGGAGGCCATGTCCTAGCTTCCTAATTGCCTCCCCAGCAAAAACATGAGACTTCCTGCAATAGTAGTGGTCACTTATTCAGCTGCAGGTGGAACCTAGTCTGCAGGTATTGGTTCAGGTTATCTATATCTATCTATCTGTCCAAACATTGACACATTTGTGGCAAAAAAGAAATCAATGTTACAGTAACATCTAGGTACATTGCTTACAGCATGTCTCAAAAAAAATGTATATAATAATTTTTTTTGACATGCTGTAGGCAATGCACGTAGATGTCACTGTAGCAGTGATTTTTTTTTAAATTTTTTTTGGCACAAATGTGTCATAATGTTTGGACCAATGCCCTTGGCGGTGTCTATGTCTCTGGAGGGATAAATCCTTCTAAGAAAATGCAATATCCAAAGGCACCTGCCAACATCTCAGGAATTGCAGTCATGTTACATTACAGTTTTGTCCTGAAGGGGAGGTTCAGTTATGTGAATTGGGGTCTGTTAATGATTTACTTAGAGACAAATAAGTTCCAGGATTTTGTTTACTCTAAGAATAATCCTCTGATGGTCTAAAGGTACTGTCACACTAAGCGATATCGCTAGCAATATCGCTATAACTTGTGACATTATAGCGATATTGCTAGCGACATCGCTGTGTGATACTTACCTACAACCCGCTCCCCCGCTGGTTATCGCTGATCGCGCGAGAACGTTCAGGACCGCTTCTCGTCGTCAGCTTCCTGCGGCGCTTCCTGTGGAGAGATGAGCGACGAGCGTGGACGTGGGCGGGAGGACGCAGGATCGCCGCGTCTGACAGGTAAGTAGCGACCCCCGTCCCCAGCGATGTCGCTGGTGAGATCTGCCTGTTTGGCAGCTCACTAGCGACCACTTAGCGATGTACCAGCGATCCTGACCGCGTCATATCGCTGGTCGGGATCGCTGGTGCATCGCTAAGTGTGACAGCACCTTAAATCGACTTCTCCACAGATGTAGAAATAGGCATTTTGTTAAAACATGCTCTGTTTGTGCTTGATTTCACATCTCTGAAATAGAGAGAACTTGATAGATCTGAGTCCGTCCTGTATATTCGCCTTGTAAATTCTTTGGTAAAGAAGCATTGTGTATTGGATTTGTGGTGGAGTAGAGAACGTCTTGAGTTGATTATTTTGGTTACCTCAGCTCTGTCTAAATGGAGGATACAGTAGATAGTTCTATATATTATACACTACAATCCACAGGTCACCCAAACAATGGTGGCCCAAGGAGAGCAGTAGGGTACATCTAGGAATCCCCTCTACCAAAGATCTCTGCAATACAACAATGTGCAAATCATTATTTTTGTTAAATTCATTATGATCACACACCGGCGTCTGTGGCAGGGATACTTTACGCCATGTCCATTACTTGCCTGCAATGACTTCTGTGCTGGTATTCCAGTTGTACTTGCGTTTCAATGTAGCACAGTCATTTGCCTATTTTTGTAGTATTCTTGTTTCATACAGGTATCAGCGGCAGATAATGACCTCCGTTTTTCAATACTGATTTAATTGTCTTTCATAAAATCTCCATTTCTTACAATTTTTATATTGTGTTGGTTTCTTACAACCAAGGCAGGCACCATAGAGTAAATACCCGTGCTCTGGTCAGCGGTGTAAAGGAAACCTAAGCAAAATGACACAAGAAATAGGTACATGGTAATTGGATGTGCCTTGTTTTTACAAAGTCAATATGCAAAACAAGTGCACAAATTTTATTTATGGTTTACAAAACCACAGTATCTGAAGACAAACCTAGGATAAAACAAAGTGCACACCCGTATAACCAACCACATGCCTGGCCATATTGCACTAAGGTATAACCACTGCCATAGCGGAAAATGACCAGACACTATATTCTAATGGGTCGAAACATACAATTGTGACGATCAGCCAGACGTGCTATAAAAAGCATGGGGAAAAAATGGAAACACGTAATATATGTGAAAAAGGAGGCCGATGGGTGGTTGAAGAAAAAGCTGGAGTATATGTAGTTGTAACAGAGAAATAGAGGAAATCTGTCAAATTCCAAATAAGCAAAGTGTATGATTGGTAATGTTGAAAAATAGTCCTCTTCGTAGAAAAGAGAAGAAAAAAGTCTCTGCAACGGATTTATAAGGGGGAGAGTCTGTATGTCTGTGGTCTAAAAGTGCATTGAGACTACACAATTATCGTGACCGATCTTTCTTAAGAATGCGCCTTCTCGATAATTGCACAGTCTAATCTGGCTGCCGATCACCTGATGAACGAGCAAAACGTTCGTGGGGTGAAATGATCTTTGTTCTCGACAATGCATCAACAGGACTCGCACTTCTGGGAACGATATAAACCGATGTGCATTGAACAATGTATTACTGCTTATTCCCCGTTTACCTGAAGTGGAGTCGGCCTATGGCTGGATTGCCTCCATCCTTCCTGAGAATAGAAGAGGCCACAGTGCTGTTTTAGCTCCTATAAGTTTAAAACATCAGCACTGCGGCCACTTCTGCTCTCAGTATGGTAGTGGCCTGAGGTTGGACCCTTATATAAATTGATGGCATATCCTGGAGCTGTCTGATCACATTTTATAAAACAAATGCTCTTTTAAAAAATGAATAAAATTTGGGGGTCATCTTGTCAGTGAAGTAGTTTACATGATTCACTATGTATCGGTTTAAAAAAAAAAAGTACATTCCACCTTGACCCTCCAAGATTTGGGGACTAAATGGGAAATGTATCTGGTGGGCTCCTGCAGGTCTTGTGATAGGACATATGTTCCTCTTAATCTAAATGTAAAGGTCAGACGGGAGCAGAATGTTCTGCCGAAGTACGAGGATCCATTTTATGACTTTCCAAGTATAGGAGATCATATTAATAACTCACAAGACGGATGGGTTTTTAGTACAGAAAGGGGCCAGTGATTACAGCCAATGTGTCTGAGCAGCTTTCGCTGACCTTCTGAACAGCACTTGTGGAAGCAGAAGAACCTGATGATTTCTAGAAAATGACACTCTGCACAGGCTGATCATACACTTCACTGGAAATACAATTTAATGATGAGGGATCTAAAAGAGGTTATTTAATTTTAAAACCCCAATCTTGTAAACCATACTAGGGAATTGTGGGTTAACAGAATGGCTCTTATGTTCACAACTTTTTTTTTTTTTTTACCTAATTTGGTAACTGTTAGTGTCATTCTTTGTGCTGTATTTACATAGGCAACCCATTGATTTTAATGGGCATTATGATATATGTAATACTTGGTGGTTGTCCATTTCATGTTATATTAAATTTGGGACCGCTGGGTGGCGTGGAGGCCTGTTTCTAAATTTAAAAAAAACAAAACGTTTTCCTACCAGACCGCCGCCGCCCCTCCTCATCACTACCTGTGGTCTCCCCACAGGTCTTCATGGCTTCCTCTTGTGTGGCCAGACTTCACTTTCATTTTTGGTGGACACTGATCAGGTGCATCCTTTATAGACAAGGGAGCCTTCAAACAAGTAGAGTGTGTGATAAGCGGAGAATCCCATTTTTTGGCCACTTGCATTGTGGACCCGTACGGTTTCCAAGAAATGGTGATGGCTCCTACCTTGAAGTCCTAACAAGTCTGAATTTATAGAGGTTGTCCTGTGACAAAATGGAGTTTATTATCTGTGCGTTTACACAAAACATAACTTTTTTTCATTTGAATGAAAAAAATGATTGGCTAGATGCTTGTTTTGGGTGAAGCCTCTCAACATGCCCACCTATTGTTTCCAATCCTGATGGTCACACACACTCAGTCTCGCTGCCTGCATTGTGTTTAGGGGGCAAATAGGCTGATTCATCAAGACACACGCCCCCTTAATGAATTCGGAACCTCTCCTGAGTGGTGTGCGCGCCTCCCTGGAATACAATTACTGGCGTGCAAAATACCCTGTTACACCCTGAATCCTCCCAGTTCTGCCCATTTCAGTGGAGTTGATGAAAATGCCTAAAGTTTTGCCAACTCTCTGCTGCACACAAAGGTTTTACAACAGTTTTCTGGCTGTTGTGCAGACCAGCCGTTAAAGGGAATCTGTCACCCCTTTTTTGAGAGATCATTCTATTGTGTGTCTCATGAGGATTCTCTTAGTACTTTTGCTTCCCCCTGACCCCGCACCTTTCATGCATAAATACCTTTTTTTATATCGGTTCAGATGTATATAAACTGCCGCTGTCTGGTCCACTGGGCGGGGCTTATTCATCTGCTCCCCCCCCTCCCTGTCTTGCTCTACACAAGAAGAAATGCGTAGAGCAAGACAGGGAGGGGGGAGCAGGTGAATAAGCCCCGCCCAGCGGACCGGACAGCGGCAGTTTACATAGATCTGAACCGATATAAAAAAAGGTATTTATGCATGAAAGGTGCGGGGTCAGGGGGAAGCAAAAGTACTAAGAGAATCCTTATGAGACACACAATAGAATGATCTCTCAAAAAAGGGGTGACAGATTCCCTTTAAAGTGAATCTGTCTGAGGGTTTTTGCTATGTAGTCTGAGCGCAGCATGAGGTAGGGGCTGATGCACTGACTTCCGGGATGTGTTGCTTATTAAGACTTATTTAGACTATTTTTTTCAATACAATAAGTGTTTTCTCAGCAGGAGATGAAGTATCTCTCACTACCAGACTAGCAGCCCAGTGCTTCCTGATCCAGCCATGACCCCAGCACTGATTAGCAGCTTACTGTGAATATACAGTGCCTACAAGTAGTATTCAACCCCCTGCAGGTTTACACATTCGGAATTAACTTGGCATTGTGACATTTGGACTGTAGATCAGCCTGGAAGTGTGAAATGCACTGCAGCAAAAAAGAATGTTATTTCTTTGTTTAATTTTTTTTTAAATTGTGAAAAGTTTATTCAGAGGGTCATTTATTATTCAACCCCTCAAACCACCAGAATTCTGTTTGGTTCCCCTAAAGTATTAAGAAGTATTTCAGGCACAAAGAACAATGAGTTTCACATGTTTGGATTAATTATCTCTTTTTCCAGCCTTTTCTGACTATTTAAGACCCTCCCCAAACTTGTGAACAGCACTCATACATGGTCAACATGGGAAAGACAAAGGAGCATTCCAAGGCCATCAGAGACAAGATCGTGGAGGGTCACAAGGCTGGCAAGGGGTACAATACCCTTTCCAAGGAGTTGTGCCTACCTGTCTCCACTGCTGGGAGCATCATCCGGAAGTGGAAGGCTTATGGAACTACTGTTAGCCTTCCACGGCCTGGACAGCCTTTGAAAGTTTCCTCCCGTGCCGAGGCCAGGCTTGTCAAGGACAACAAGGAAGGAGTTCCGGGAAGATCTCATGGCAGTGGGGACATTGGTTTCAGTCAATACCATAAGTAACGTACTCCACCGAAATGGTCTTCGTTCCAGACGAGCCCGTAAGGTACCTTTACTTTCAAAGCGTCATGTCAAGGCTCGTCTACAGTTTGCTCATGATCACTTGGAGGACTCTGAGACAGACTGGTTCAAGGTTCTCTGGTCTGATGAGACCAAGATCGAGATCTTTGGTGCCAACCACACACGTGACGTTTGGAGACTGGATGGCACTGCATACAACCCCAAGAATACCATCCCTACAGTCAAGCATGGTGGTGGCAGCATCATGCTGTGGGGCTGTTTCTCAGCCAAGGGGCCTGGCCATCTGGTCCGCATCCATGGGAAGATGGATAGCACGGCCTACCTGGAGATTTTGGCCAAGAACCTCCGTTCCTCCATCAAGGATCTTAAGATGGGTTGTCATTTCATCTTCCAACAAGACAACGACCCAAAGCACACAGCCAAGAAAACCAAGGCCTGGTTCAAGAGGCAAAAAATCAAGGTGTTGGAGTGGCCTAGTCAGTCTCCTGACCTTAACCCAATTGAAAACTTGTGGAAGGAGCTCAAGATTAAAGTCCACATGAGACACCCAAAGAACCTAGATAACTTGGAGAAGATCTGCATGGAGGAGTGGGCCAAGATAACTCCAGAGACCTGTGCCGGCCTGATCAGGTCTTATAAAAGACTATTATTAGCTGTAATTGCAAACAAGGGTTATTCCACAAAAATATTAAACCTAGGGGTTGAATAATAATTGACCCACACTTGTATGTTTAAAATTTATTAAAATTTAACTGAGCAACATAACTTTTTGGTTTGTAAGATTTATGCATCTGTTAATAAATCCTGCTCTTGTGTGAAGTTTGAAGGCTCTAACTTATTTGCATCTTATCAAACCTGCTAAATCTGCAGGGGGTTGAATACTACTTGTAGGCACTGTACAATGTACATAGAAAGCTGTGGTGTGGGCGAAGTCAGCTTTTGAGCTCTTCTACATCTACAGCAGAGATTGTATCACAACTGCTGCACCCAGTAAACAAAGTGGTACATCACTGGATTCAGGGTGTCTTTCTCTACATCTTCCTGCTCTCAGATGAGGTAGCAAAAAATTTGCTGACAGATTCCCTTTAAAAATTATCAGAACAAGAAGCGCCTACTTCTTGCCTAGACTGAGCACATTAGGTGGACCTTCTCAGAGGAAATAAAATAGTGCATTAGGGGGTGCTATAAAGGTATTATTTAATCATGGGACAACCTCTTTAAAGTCCCAATGACTTTCGGTTAATTATATTATGTAATACTTCATTAGTAGATTTAGGAGAGCATCCTTGCTATAAACTTCCTAGTTATGTAAAAGCCTTAATTTGTAGTAGAGGTGCCTAACAAATGCTGCCAACTCTGAGGGCAAGCTGATAGGCTTACGATAAAAATGTTTATTAATTATGATAAAATACAGGAATAATAATGGGAGCAAAAGAATCAATGTGTTAAAAAGTTAATTAAAAACAAGGCCACACATCCACATAAGAAAAAATGGCCATAAGTAGTAAAACCCTGAGATGTAATCAGGCCAAAAAAATGCGGTTCTTAATGTGATGCAAAAAATCCGTAGTTGGTAATAAATTATCAATAATACATATAATGTGCATATAAAGAGTTACCAGGAATCAACCATAAAGTTCTTAGTGCTAAAATGTCAAAAACAAGAAAAACTCGGGTGTAAAGAAGGTGTCAAAAGAATCAGTATGAACACAAATTGTGGATAGGGACGGTTAATAAACTGATATATAAGCACATTGGAACAGCAGTGCTACTGGATAGAGATAAGACCATCTAATTATGAAATGGTCATAGTAGTATTTGAATGCTTACAGAGGTAGTGGGGTCTTACTCTCCTGGATAGCGTGCCTCCCCAACGTGCGTTTGAGGACGTTGCGTTCATCAGTGGTTGGTGGCATAAGAATCAATAACCAGCAGCTGCACTGAGTCATCGGAAATGCTGGGGACACATGGAGACCACATGACCTGGCAGCACCAGGCACGACAGCGCTTCCGGTGACGCAGCGCAGCTACTGGTTATTGATTCCTATGCCGTGCTCTGCTTCAGCTTTGACCACACCCCCCGTTGCTGCTATTGGTACTTGCACGCGCACACACCTTTATCCAGGTTCACAACCCCATTATGTGATTGGCCCTTACACACATACCTTCATCTTTTCGAGACTTCTGATTTGCTAATCTTTATATTTAAACCTCCCTCCTGCTTCATGCCACCAGCCATGACGAAGGCAATGTACCGAAACACGCGTTGGGGAGGCACGCCATCCAGGAGAGTGAGACCCCACTACCTCTGTAAGCATTCAAATACTACTATGACCATTTCATTCCTGACTTGATTTTTACATAATTAGGTGGTCTCCTCTCTATCCAGTAGTACTGCTGATCCAATGTGCTTAAATATCAGTCTATAAATTGTCCCTTTCCTCAATTTGGGTTCATACTGATATTCTTTTGACACCACCTTTACGCCTGTGTTTTCCTTGTTTTTGACATTTTAGCACTAAGCACTTCATAGTTGATTCCTGGGAAGTCTTTATATGCACATTATATGTATTATTGATATTTTATCACAAACTACGGATTTTTTGTATCACATTGAGAACCACATTTTTTTGGCCTGATTATATCTCAGGGTTTTGCTACTTACGGCCATTTTTTCTTATGTGGATGTGTGGCATTGTTTTTATTCAACTGTTTTTCACACATTGATTCTTTTGCTCCCATTATTAGTCCTGTATTTTATCATAGGATAAAAAGATTTTTATTAATTATTATATACCTTTTGGACTTTGTGGTCTTTTTTTACTCCTTTTGTCTGTTTTTCCTTGTTATATTCTTATTGTCCGTAATTAACTGTATATTGTCCAGACTCAGTTATCAGGGCTATCCTTCTTATTCACTGAATTTTTGATTATCTCTACATATCTGTACCCTGCCCCTATTATCATTCATTTGTTATGAGATAAAAGGCTTGTACAATCTTGCTGTGATGTAGTATTCAGGCCATGTTCACACAGTATGGTCTAATTCACGCTTCCATGTTTAAACCTGGTCTGTGTCTGTTTTTACCATCAGTTTGTGATAAATAAATGTTGAAGCTTCTCTTATATTTTTGCAATGATAAATACTGACAGCACACAAATGTCTGAATGAGGCCTAAGAAGGTGCTCTGCACTCCCAATGAAACTAAAGATCTGTATAGTTGTAGTAGAATAACATTCCACAGAGTGAAAGGTTTTGTTTTGCAATCCTCAAACCCTCAGACCTTTCTCCTTGGATTGTGTGGCATCAGTGGGCATGTTTAGGGTACTATTGGGAGTGCTGAGAACCTTCTTACTATATTTTAAAAGGAGTTATCCGGTCAAAACCGATAACTTTGCAATCACTGTGTGTGACTGCAGACTTATGAACCCCCCCCCCCAGCGCATAGTGTGCTGCGGGGATTTGCCGGGTTCAGACCGGAGGGTGTGTATGCATTACACATACTCCCGGCTGGTAGGCATGGTCTCACTCCAAACACTTGTATTGAGCAAGATTGCACCCCATCTAGTGACGCGGCCGGTGGGCGTGGCCCATTAGAGGGCGCTGCCTCGCTCCATACAAGTGTATGGAGAGCACGGCCACCTCCACTGGCTGGGAGTATGTATCGCTCCTACATACACTCTGTTCCCAGGTCTGAAACCGGAGAATCCCCGCAGTGCATACTACGTGTTCTTCTCCATGGTGATGCAAGACCATGTATAACACAACTAGATCGTATCATGAAAATAGGTCTTTTAGGCTATGTGCACACGGTGCGGATTTTACTAAATCCGCAGGTCAAATGACCTGCATTTTTCCTGCGGATTTAGTGCATTTTTTGTGCAGTTTTACTCCAGTTTTTCTGCGGATTTCCACCTGCGGATTTGTAGAATGGGGCAGGTGGAAAACTGCAGCAAAAGCGCACAAAAGAAGTGACATGCTGCTGCTTTTATTCCGCGCGGAAAAATCTGCAGCATGTGCACAGCGGGTTTTTTTTTTTACATAGGCTATAATGGTACTGCACATCACATGCAGTTCTGCTGCGGATCCACAGGGCCAAACCCGCTGCAGATCCGCAGCAGAATCCGCACCGTGTGCACATAGCCTTAAAGGAACTGTTACAAGTTTACTACAGTTTTATGCTCTTTGCTTCTGTTGCTGTATAACCATGTATTGGTCCATAAGCATTTCACTTTTATTTCCTTCAAGGAAGCAGCACTGCCTGCTTGGTTGTTCTGGATAGAAGTAGTCATCGTTTACACACCGCAAACTTAGGAGATTCTGGTTTCTTAGTGGTACGGGCCGGAGAAGTAGTGCATCGGTCAGATGAGCAGCAGCATTACTTCAACACTCCATTCCAGCTGTCTATAGCACCTCCTGAGGCTGAAGGTGTGGTACTCAGTGACAGGTAGGTATCAGTGTACCTGGTGATGACTAAATCATGTGACTTTCCTTTTTACTTAGCATTGAGCTCCTAGTTTTCTACCCAATCCTGGCCCCTTTAAAGGGAATTTGTCACCCCATTTTAGCCCTATAAGCTGCGGCCACCACCATCAGGGGCTTATCTACAGCATTCTGTAATGCTGTAGATAAGCCCCCGATGAATCCTGAAAGATAAAAAAACACGTTAGATTCTACTCACGGGGGGCGGAGTCTGGTGCGGTGGGTGTCGCGGTCTGGCGCCTCCCATCTTCATACGATGTCCTCTTTTCACGAAGTGACTGGCCCTGCGTTACGCATCCCGATGATCTGTCGGTCACAAAACCAACAAAGACAAGCAAAGGGACACAATTACAACGGTGGGCCCTGCAATAGGGAACGGAGCAATGGACACCTCCTGCACTCTCCTAAGAAGTGCCCTGAACTCTCATGATGTTCCCTATACAGGTTATTTCAACCTGTCGCCGACCAGGATACCTTGGTACCTCACTTGCCCTGCACCTATCTCTTACTAGGGTTACTAGGGAACTGGCAAGTGCGGACACTGGTCCCACCGCTGTACTAATAAAACACCAAGGAAAAATAACAGACAGGGAAAAACAAACAGCACTTGGCTTCCTCTGCTGTCATGCATCGGACAGCAGAGTAAGGCACCCGAACACCACTTTCAGCTGTATGGCCACTGCACCAGATAAGGTGCTAACACCACTGCTCCAGATAACTCCTCTCTTTAGAACGGTTGGTTTCCAAAGGACCTGTATTTCACCAACAGTGAGCTGCAGCACCTGGTGACCTTTTATAGGAAGAGGGAGTGGTCACCACCTGCTGACTAACTAAACATGTAGTAACACCAGCGGTCACCGGGGGGGGGGGAAACCCACCAGCAGACTCATTAAACTTGTAGTAACACCAGCGGCCACCGGGGGCAAAAACTAACATTAACCCCCGATGGCCTGAAAAGAAAAAAAAGCCCACATAAGAGAATCCAGACTGACACAGATCCAAAAATGGATCGAGACACCTCTGTTATGAATGGGTCACCGAGGAGAAAAAAGCAAAACAAGCTAAGTCACAGAAAACCAGAGAGGTTGGTAACTATGCAGATCCCTGATCCTACCACACAACTAGCATCAGCCGTGGAGCGTACCTACGATGTTCCTAGACGCTTCGTCACAGCCGGAGGACTTAATAAGCCTGAAGCAAGAAAAGGGGAAAACTAACTGCCCCAGAGCAGACCCCAAAGGAATAGATAGCCCTCACACATGTATTGACGGTGAAACAAGATGAAGGCACAAACACAGGCAGGAAAATAGGTTGAGCAAACAATGGGGCCCAAACTAACTAGAAAGGAAAGAAAAGACACTGTCTGCAACCTGCAAAAAACCCTACAAAAATAATGTCCAACACTTCTGATAGCAAAATTAACCCGGAAGTCACTAGACTTTTCCCACTATATCAGCACTCTGAAATATTCTGAGACCGAGCAAAAAGAGACCAAACTAGTAAGGGACAAAAAGCAAATTGGCAAAATACTGATAAATAAGAGTGGAAATTCAGCACAGCCCCCAGCCGGGGCTGGCTGACCACTCAAAAAACTGAATAGACCAACAAAATCAAGTGTGAACTTTAGCAGAAAAACTTAGCTTTAGATGACTGGAACAGAGCTGAAAACCAAGAGCTGATAAGCCAGAAGGAATCACCAGCAACTTAATAGGGTGTCGGCTGTCTTAAATCCAATCTGAGACTCCTGAGGTCCAATCGTCATCCTCATTCTCAGGTGGCAGATCTCCACTGATCAAATCAGCCTCACTACCTCCTGTTACCACCAGAGGGAATCTGGAAGGAGAACTCACAACTGGTGAACCAGAGAATGAACTCCCAACACACCTCCTTGCTTCTCCCTCGGCTCCTGCACAGTCGTACTTTATCTTCCCTGTTGAGGGGGGAAGGGGGGTGTGGTATCCACACAAATGACATACAGATCCAAATTATTGGTAGAAAATCCCTTTATTGGAAAACATCGGCAGAACAGGGAGGTAAGGCCTCTTTCACACATCAGGTTTTCTGCTTCAGGTGCGATCCGGCGCTTTTGACTAAAACCGGATCCGTCGAAATGCAATGCCGGATCCGGTTTCCCCCCCATTGACTTGCATTAGAGCCAGATCGAGCCGGATGGCCATGCGTTTCATCCGATTTTCGCCGGATCCGGCAATGTGACGCGATCCGGCGTCTGGAAAAAACGGTGACTGTAACGTTTTTTGTATCCGTCGAAAAAGCCGGACACGCCGGATCCGGCGTGTCTGGCTTTTTCATACAATGAAAGCCTATGAGCGCCGCAATGCGCCGGATCCGAGCATGAGCATGCTCAGTAGCTCTGCCCACAGGACATATATAAAAGCAAGACAATGGGACCCTCAGCCACACCCAACATGCCACCCAAGCCAAGAACCAGGAGCAGGAGAAGGCAGCAGACATCTGCAGCAGCAGCACCATCAGCACCACCCCAAATGGAGCAGCATGCTGAACAACGGGAGGGGAGTCCAGCAGCAGATGAGAGACGGTAATTATCAAATCCCCCATTCCTCCAAACTAGGGCTATGGAATATCAAGATATTCATTGGCCCTTTGTTTCTCTTTATTCAACAGCCGCCCAATAGATGCAGCAGCAGCAGCAATGGCAGCAGCAGAAACACCACCCACAGGCATGGAGTGTGGCCACCAGGAAGACAGCACATCATCTTCTGGGAGCCCTCCCTCGCATCGTCAGCGTTTGACGGTAAGTTTTTATTTCCAAAATCCATCATCTCTGTAATATATGTGTATTCATTGCCTTTTATTTCAAAACAGGAATCACAAGATGAAGAGGAGCTCCCAGAAGAAGAAGGAAGGGGTGGACAGACACTTGGAGTGGGCTCACAATTGGTAAGTTTTTTGCATCAAACGCAGAAACACAACATCACACTACACACAACACATAGAAAACAATGTTCTGCAGAGCACACACAGCAAACAAATGCCTACATCCAAAGACATAACATTTTTTGTTTTCTTCTCTAGTCTTCCCAATCTGGTGCTCGGCCAAGAGGTCCTCGCAGTGCCTCCCAGGGTCGTCGGCGACAGCAACGCGGCGGTCACCAGCGTGTAAGTATAAATATTTTTGCTTTGTTTTTTTTTGCACTTTTTATTTCATTTCTTTTGTGGAGGCTAATTGTTATTTTTGTCTTTTTCTTTAACAGCCTTCACAGCGTGCTCCCGACTCTGACGGTGAGGATGGAGGGATTGATGTGGACCGCCTCATCGATCTCGTCAGAGAAAGGGAGCCGCTCTGGAATATGGCTGACCGACGCCACGCTGACCTGATCGTTACCCGACGACTCTGGGAGGAAATCTGTTCGCTCCTTGTGGACCGCTGGGAGGACCTCGAAGCTCGGGCCCAGATTAAAGAGCGTAAGTATATACAGTACCGGTTGCTTGATTTAAACCAGTGTTTCCCGAACTCCAGTCCTCGTGGTCCCCACGGATCATGTGTTCAGGATTTCTATTTACTTTGGAAATCCTGAAAACATGACCCCTGGGGACCATGAGGACTGGAGTTTGGGAAACACTGATGTTGTATACTAACCACTTTGTCCTTTCTCGTTTCAGGGGAGAGAATTGTGAAGCGGTGGCGGTCTGTGAGGGATCGTTTCAAGAAGGAGTTCAATAAAGAGATGCGGGCCCCGAGTGGATCTGGAGGACGCAGGAGCAAGTACAAGTACGCACGAGCCCTGTCGTTCCTCCGGGAGACAATGCTCACCAGAAGGTAAATATTACACACCACATGTGACAAAAAAATGTTTAGATGTAACTTTCTTTTTTTCAGCCAGGGCCATACCATGTCACTATTTTAATTGTTTTTTTTTTCTCTTTATTCCACAGCACGGTGAGCAGCACTCGGGAGCCTGCACGATTGGACCCTTCTGAGGCGATCCCTGAGGAGACCGGCACCGAGGGACACTTCGACCGCCCCGGTACATCTGCACCTTCCCAGCCTTCCCACACATTCGACCCATCTGTCCCATCCACCAGCACAGGAGCATCGTGGCCGCCTACATTACATGAAGCTGCTGGTGAGGAGATCGCTTTCCCTTTACCCCACCCTTCTGCCCCTGCCACCTCTAGTACACCTGCGGGTACTGGGCGGCAGCGGCAGAGGGGTCAGGAAAAGACTTATGCGCCAGAGTTCTTGCATCTGAATGCATCTTTCCAGAACTGTCTAAAAGTCTTGTCAGAGCAAATCTCCGCAGGCTTTCAGCAGATCAACTCCAGCATTCTGGAGGTGAAGACACTTCTGCAAACCATGCATTCAGAAGCAAGATCTTCGCCAAACCACACCTTTTTCAGGTCTGTTGTGGAGCGCATGGAAACGCTCTCTCCTGCCCAGCAGATGCATGTAATGCATTCATGCCACGCTGCTCTCCAGCAAGTTACCTCCCAACCTCCTCCTCCCACCACAGTAGTTCCTCCACCTGCACCCCCTCCAGCCACTTTCCATCCTCCCCCTCCTATTACATCTACACCCCCTCCAGCCACTTTCCATCCTCCCCCTCCTATTACATCTACACCCCCTCCAGCCACTTTCCATCCTCCCCCTCCTATTACATACCATCCACCTCCCCAGCACCATCCACCTCCCCAGCACCATCCACCTCCCCAGCACCATCCACCTCCCCAGCACCATCCACCTCCCCAGCACCATCCACCTCCCCAGCACCATCCACCTCCCCAGCACCATCCACCTCCCCAGCACCATCCACCTCCCCAGCACCATCCACCTCCCCAGCACCAGCAACCTCCCCAGTACCAGCAACCTGCCCCGTACCAGACATCTCCCCACTTCCAACAACCTGCCCCGTACCAGACATCTCCCCACTTCCAACAACCTGCCCCGTACCAAACTCCTTCCCCATACAACTTGCCATCAACATCATCTGCTCCTACAGTCCCTGCCCAACCCTCCACTCCACCACCCACCACCTCTTCTGCTTCCCACATGTCCACCCATTCTGTAGTTTTTTCCACACCTTCACCTCTAACTGTTCCTTCCCCACCACGATCCCAGTCCTCTCTCCACACTCCCAGTGTCGAAGTGTCCCGCAGCCCCTACAGCAGTATTTCCACCACACACTACACAGATTTATAATGTGTGTATTTAAATAAAAATGACCAGTTTTATGGTTTCAGTTTTATAGTTTCAAAGCTTTATTAAACAAGTTTATTAAAATTTTAAAAAAGTTTACTAAAAAAAACATTTTTCAATAAAAGTTAAATTATTTTACACTGGTTGTCTGTCATTTCTTTCTGCGGCGAAAAAGGTTAAATACAGGGTATTTAAAAGGTGAAATGGTATTCAAAACTAGGTATATAACTGTGGGTAAATTTTAGCTTTTTGCCACAGTTGTGTTCCTGGTTGTGTTTGAAGCAAAGTATTTCACCTAAAAAGTTGTGTTTATTGTTGGTGATTTCCTAACAATGTACACAACTTTTGTTAAAAGGTGAAATACTTTGCATAAAACACAACCAGGTACACACCTGTGGCCTAAAGGTAAAAATAGTAAGACCATGACAAGATAGCCAACTTTGGTTGGCAAAGGTATATACTGTTGGTACAGAAGGTACACAAGTTTGGTTGGGCACAAATCTTTCACACTCTGTCATCCTGCCAGTGTACTCTGCCTTGAGGTGACAAAGTATAGTGCAAAATTGTCCCTCATTACTGAAACCGTCACAGAACTTCTAGTGGTAATGTCATGGTAATCTTGCAAGGTGGTTTCTTCAGAGGTGTCCTCAATGGAAATGGGTTCCTTGCAGATAACAAAATTGTGGAGTACCACGCACGCTTTGATCACCTCGTCCACAGTTTCTGTCTTGAGGTTGATCGCAGTCAATAGGACCCGCCATTTGGCTGTCAGAATACCAAAGGTACATTCAACCATTCTTCTTGCTCTTGTGAGGCGGTAATTAAAAATGCGTTTTGGTCTTGTCAATCCTCTGCTAGAGTACGGTTTCAAAAGGTGTTCTGACAGCTGGAAGGCTTCATCCCCTACACAGACAAATGGCATAGGTGGACCAGATGTTTGCGGCAGCGGTCTAGGTGGTGGGAACTGGAAGGTGTTTCCATACAGTTTACGCCCCATGGCAGACAGTTTGAAAACTTGAGTCATTGGAGCGGCCATAGGCCCCAATATCAACCGCAATAAATTTGTATTCCGCGTCAGCGATGGCCATGAGGACAATTGAAAAATATTTCTTGTAATTGAAATATTCCGATCCCGATCCGGCTGGCTTTACAATGCGGATATGTTTCCCGTCCACAGCGCCCAAGCAGTTGGGAAACTGACATATCTGTTGAAACTTGTCAGCAATTTCAATCCACCTCTCTGTTGTGGGCTCTGGTAAAAACTCTTCAGCTAAGGAGTCCCACAGTGCACGGCATGTGTACTTCACTATTCCAGATATGGTGGAAATCCCGAGTCTGTACTGGAAATGCAGTGACGAAAGGGATTCTCCAGTTGCAAGAAATCTGTGGGGAATTAAAAAACAATAAATTAGTTTTAAATCACAGCATTACATACCAAAACTGAGCTATAACACTTGGAGATACAAACTACCACCAACAAGATTGCAGTGAAAGTGTGCTCTGATGCGATCATATCCAATAAATGTGGCTTACCTTAAAGTCACCATCAGACGCTCTGCGGGTGAAACAGAGAAGCGGCAATAGGTGTCCGCTTTTCTTATGAGGTGTGCAATGCGCTCCACCAAGTAATCAAAATTCTCCATTTTCATCCTAACATATCCAAAAAATTTATCCGGGTTTCGTCGAAGGTCCATGCAGAGTGTAGAATAGACCCCACGCGTCATTCTCTTGGCTGTGATGGGGTGGATCCACAAACGTCGTCTACGATGCCTGATGCGCTGCTGTCTCGCTCTCTCCTTCTCCAGAACAATCACCCTCAAACGATTCGCCTCCGCTATAAAATCCGCCAAATTCTTCAAAATATTTCCAATGACAACATCCATCTTCGCCAGTAACTTGCTCTTCTCTCCAACCTGCACTTTCTCCTCTACAACCTGTCAAAGAAGGGCTGTAGGAACATGCTATATATAGTTTTCCAGTAGCCAATCCCGTTCGGAA
The DNA here is from genome assembly GCF_039654945.1 of Dendrobates tinctorius. Taxonomy (NCBI): domain Eukaryota; kingdom Metazoa; phylum Chordata; class Amphibia; order Anura; family Dendrobatidae; genus Dendrobates; species Dendrobates tinctorius. Next base: position 103,200,374 of record NW_027361671.1, read on the forward strand.
GGCCACAAGGGTCAATTTTAAAAACCGGATCCGGCGTAATCCGTCGAAAAACGGATAGAAAAACGGATGAACCGGATGAGACGGATCCGGTTTTGTCTGTCAAGAAAAAGACGGATCCGGCAGAAAACCGGATCCGTCACATCCGGTTTTACTAAACATTTGCCGGATCCGGCGTTCCGGCACGACGCCGGATCGCGCCTGACGCCGAAAACCTGAAGTGTGAAAGTAGCCTTAATATACAGGAGTTGTAGGATTACATAACAAGTGCCACATTAGAATGATTTATCATACTCTCCACATTTATATATTCATTTACATGTTGTAACCATAATGTGAGCTCTAAAGAATCAAATCAAGCTGCCTAGGGTATAACCTGATAAAACCTTTTCTATGTGCCAATTAGAGTAGAATAGCACCTCAAATTGAGGTGACAAGGTATTTATTTTAAATTGCACAGGGTTTAAACTGGCCTCCCAGAATATAGCGTGTAGTTAACCCATTCTGTGTACCTAATATAATTCAGTGGTACCTTTAAATTAGGTTGCAATATAAACTGCACAGGGATTAAAGATTACTAGCCATTGTGTCACTAAGCAGCCATAAGCAGGAATGCACAGACACATGCATCCAGAGCAAACACCCCCACACAAGCGAGAGTACAGTGAGCTCTCACAGAAAATACCGAGTGAGGAGGGGAGAGGAACAGGGAGGAAAATCCTCAAGGTTACCTGAACGGGCACTGGCGGACAGAGTAAGTTGGCGGCGCATCTCCCCAGACTAACATTAACCCCCGATGGCCTGAAAGGGAAAAAAAAGCACACACAAGAGAATCCAGACGGACACAGATCCAAAAATGGATCGAGACACCTCCTCCTTGCTTCTCCCTTGGCTCCTGAGCAGGCGTACTTTATCTTCCCTGTTGAGGGCAGAGTAAAGTACTGCAGTGCTCAGGTGCTGGGAAAGGTCAGAGAGTTCCGTGCCTGCACACTGCAGTACTTTACTGTGCCCTCAACAGGGCAGATATAGTATGCCTGAGCCAGAGCCGAGGGAGATGCAAGGAGGAGGACATTATCATATGAAGATGGGAGGCGCTGGACCGGACCGCGACACCCATTGGACCAGACCCCCGGGTGAGTATAATCTAACGCTTTTTTTCTTCTCTTTCAGTTTACATCGGGGGCTTATCTACAGCATTCTAGAATGCTGTAGATAAGCCCCTGATGGCGGTGCCGGCAGCTGATGGGGTGACAGATTCCCTTTAAACAGCTAATTGGTGATGATGCCGGTAGTTGGATCCCTACTGCTCTAGTATGCATGGCCTATTCCAAGACTGAGTAATACATTTAACAAAAAAAAAAAACGGATTTTAAATGCATTGACATTAGAAATAAAAAAAAAAAAAGCCTAGAAAGTGTTAGCTGAGGACCACCCATCTACTATATAATCGTCTAATTCTGTCTGTAACAGAAATCCCGTGGCGCTGAGTGGTCGCGCCCAGCCGGCCACGACCAATCGGCACATTGGAACGACGCACGCCTCCGTCGGGAGATAGAGATTGATTCTAGAATACCCGATGCATTAGAATCAGGCCACCATCTAGTATACTATAAGTGTCCAGGTGGTCCACGTTCTGCTCTGCAGTGATGTTCTTAAAAAGTTACTGCATAGTAGAGCAACTGCACAACATTGTGTTAGTATGGAGTCCGGCTGTCTGACACAGCCAGACTCCCCATAGTAAAGGTAAGTTTTTTTTTTTACCATATCTGCCTGTTTAAATGGCCCTGAACAAGCTATGTGTATACAGAATAAAGTGTACGGAGGGAGCAGGAGCTGCTGGGTCCTAGGAGATGGTCGGCACTATGCAGCCCTGAGGCGGAATTTCCCCTGCAGTTGGCTGAAACAAATGAAAAATCTGAAAACGTGTCCAATGTCTATTAAAAAAAAAAATGGTTGTGGAAAGGGGATCAAGATTTAAAATGTATTTTAATGGTCCTTTTTGGTCATAAATAATTAACACATTTCCTTTATTTTCCCACTGATATCAAAGGAAAAAAATGAGTATGAAAAGAACATAAAAATTAGTCCCTATGTATCACAAAACAGATCTAAAAATTATTTGGTTATCCGTACAAGGGAAAAATTTACAACCCTTTTAAACTGCTTGTAGGAAATAAAAATAAATAAATAAAAAATGTGCCTGGTCAGCAGTGGGGACAAACGGTCTGGTCTTGAACTGGTTAGCTATCCTGCTTTAGTGTAGACTGAGGAGCATGTGCTGGATGCGATGCCTCATTTCCTTTGAGCAGAACTGTAGGCATGTGAGCAGAGTGGTCTCATGTTGCTTTCACATCAGTGTGAAAAAATTTCCAGCAGCACACTGTGTTCTTGCAAGGGAAAGCAACAGTCCACTTGGCAGCGAGCCGTGTGTTAGATGGGAGTGTTCAGATGGCAGCCGTTTATAGGATGTGTGCAGGATCCTTCCCCCGACCCATCAGATGGCACACCATGCACATTCAGCAGGAGGCTGACCATTGTGCTGAACCTTGATATGTCAATGTGCTAACACACAACGAAGATATAGTAGATTAATAAAAACAACTGTTTCTATTAGATGAATAATAGGTACATTATATTAATAGTATCTAGTTATAGCCCATGACGCTAGTGATGCCGAGGTGGACCTTCTGTCTATCGGAGGAGATGCTAATGCTTCTTCTCGTTCTCCTCCGTACAGTCCGGATGCAGCAGACAGCAGTTCATTTGATGTTCAGCTCGGTGACATTATTCTAACCGCAACTGATGGACTTTTTGACAATATGCCGGATTATATGATTCTTCAAGAGTTAAAAAAGTTGAAGGTATGCAGCCATAAGTGACCAAACTCATGATGTGCATTTATTTTGGTATGTCCTGATTTCACCTAACAACCATGTAATACTTTTTCTCCTTCTAAATAGTTCCAATGACAGTCAGTACCATGTCTAGTAATCTGTTGTGCACGGATTCTGTTTGGGGTAGATTGTAATGAGCAGGAATCTGTCGGGGAAGCATTCCAGGTTGAAGGACAAGGGGCAGTAGCTTATTGGTCCCCTTTACATTAGGGACCAGTCATTGAACATATGATGATGCAGTGTGTATTTTAGGTTGGTGACCTTTCTAATGATGAATTTCCTCCTTCTCTCCAGAATGCAAACTATGAAAGTATACAGCAGACGGCACGCAGCATTGCTGAGCAAGCCCATGACCTGGCATATGATCCCAACTACATGTCACCATTCGCACAGTTTGCATGTGACTATGGTTTGAATGTCCGAGGTGAGACATAGTCTGTGTATGTAACACACTGGAAAGAGTCTGGGAGTTTGCATATGTGCAAATAGGGATGCTATTCCAGATGACAAACACTCAATTGCATACAATGCGCCAGAATTAAAAAAAAAAAAAAAAAAAAAAAAAAATTGTCTTCGTCTCTCTCTTCCTGATTCCTTCTATTACACTTCTTGTAACTATCACATTTGAACCCTTAACAGAATCAGTCAGCAGGTTTTTGCAATATAATCTAAGAGCATGATATAGGGACAGAAACACTAATTCCAGCGATGTATCACTTACTGAGCTGCTTGCTGTCACTTTTTTATACAATCACTGTTTTCTTCTGTAGATCTAGCAGTTCTCTGAATGCTGAGCTGTGTATAGCCCTGCCTAATCCACTGATTGGCAGCTTTGTGAATACTGTACATTGTCAAAAAGCTGCCAATCAGTGATGGGGCGGGATCACATGATCAGGTTGACTAGGAGGCACGAGAAAACTAGTCCTGTAGCGATAATCTTTTGCTGATAAAACAGTGATTTTATTGAAACGGCAAAACACACAGCCCTCTAAGTGACACGGTATTGGAGTCAAACTCTGCCCCATCCTGCTGCTCTCAGGTTAAATAGCAAAAACCTGCTGACAGATTCCCTTTAACCCCCGACACCCCTGGGCCATTTTCTGTTTTTGTTTTTCCCTATGATACCATTTTGAGGTAGAATGTTTTGATTGCCTCCTATTTCATTTTATTTCAATGTTACGGCTAACAAAATCCGTAATTATGGCTTTTCTAATTTATTTTTCTTGTGGCGCTGTTTACCAATTGGATTAATTTATTTTCTATGTTGATCAGACATTTCTGAATACAGTGATGCCAAATATGTGCTGCGATCATCTGATCGCCTGTGCAATACATCAGCACTGCTATGTATAGCAGAAATCATGATCTATGAATGCCGGCCATGAGCCTGCGTTGACAGGAGTAGCGTAATGACAAGCACGAGGGGCTTTCATGAAAACCCATTGCCCACCCCCACCCTACAATCACGTGACAGGGCCGAATTAAACCCTTCACCCCGATTCCTGTTTTCACCTTCGTGACCAGGCCAATTTTTACAATTCTGACCACTGTCACTTTAGGTAATAACTCTGGAACGCTTCAACGGATCTTGGTGATTCTGAGAATGTTTTCTCGTGACATATTGTACTTCATGATAGTGGTAAAATTTCTTCGATATGACTTGCAATTATTTGTGAAAAAAAACAAAAATTTTGAAAATTTCGCCATTTTCAAACTTTTTAATTTTTATGCCATTTAAATCAGAGAGTGATATCACACAAAATATTTAATAAATAACATTTCCCACATGTCTGCTTTACATCAGCATACTTTTGGAAACATAATTTTTTTTGTTAGGAAGTTATAAGGGCTATTTGAAAAAGGAAGTTATAAGGGTAAAAAGTTGACCAGTGATTTCTGTTTTTTACAACAAAACTTGCAAAACCCTTTTTTTTAGGGACCATATCACATTTGAAGTCACTTTTAGGGGCCTATATGATAGAAAATACCCCAAAATTACACCATTCTAAAACCTAGCTCTCAATTCTCAAGCTACTCAAAACCACATTCAAGAAGTTTATTAACCTTTCAGGTGCTTCACAGGAATTTTTGGAATGTGGAAGAAAAAATAAACATTTATTTTACTTTCACAAAAATTTTCCTTTAGACATAATTTTTTTTTTACTTTCGCAAGGGCAACAGGAGAAAATGGACCATACAATTTGTTGTGCATTTTCTTCTGAGCATGCCAATACCCCATATGTGGGGAAGATCGAACTGAGTGCACGGCAAGGTTCAGAAAGGAAGGAGCGCCATTTCACTTTTTGAATATAAAATTTGCTGGCATAATTAGCGGTTGCCATGTCGTGTTTGGAGAGCTCCTGATGTGCCTAAACAGTGGAAACCCCCAACAAGTGACACCATTTTGGAAACTAGACCCCTTAGGGAACTGATCTAGATTTGTATTGAGCACCTTGAACCCACAGGTGCTTCACAGAAGTTTATAACGTTAAGCTGTGAATATAAAAAAAAAATTTCCCTCAAAAACTCTTTTTAGCTACAAATTTTGTATTTTCACAAGGGCAAAAGGAGAAAATGGACCCCAAAGTTTGTTGTGCAATCTCTCCTGAGTTCAGATATGACCCCATATGTGGTCTCAAATTACTTCTGAGGCACAGTGCAAAGCTTAGAAGGGAAGTAGCGCAAGGTACAGTGCAGATTTTACTGCACTTGTTTGAGGGTGCCATGTTGCATTGGCAGAACCCCCCCATAATTTACCCCATTTTACCAATTAAACCTCTCAATGAAGTCATCTAGGGGTGCAGTGATTATAGTGACACCACAGGTGTGTCACGAACTTTATACCATTGGGCAGTGAAGAAAAAATAATTTACATTTTTACCACCAATATTGTGTGTTAGCCCCAAGTTTTACATTTTTACACTGGGAAATGGGTAAAAATGGCACTAGAATTTGTCCCACAATTTCTGCTGAATGTAGAAATACCCCATATGTGGCTGTACTACTTTGCCATACGGAGAGACTTGGGAGGGACGGAGTGCTATTTGCCTCCTGGAGCACAGATTTTTCTAGACTAGTTTGCGGATTCCATATAAAGACCCAAATAAGTGCTAGAAAAGCAGAATCCCCCCTCAGGTGACCCCATCTTGGAAATTATAACCCTTTGGGAATTTATCTACGGATGATTTTGACTCCATGGGTGTTTTCCAGAAACAGGCAGCAGTGGATGTTGCTGAGTGAAAATTGCAACTGTCATTGTAGTGACCAGTATGTTGTAGTGACAAGTACATTATGCCCAGCTCGTGCTTCTGGAGACACACACTTGTAAATTAGGCGGGCTCTCATCACTACCGAAATGCCAAACGTGGGGAATAAATGTGGTTTAGGCACAATGGGGGTCAGAAGGGGGGGGGCATTTGGATTTGGGAGCGGAAAATTTGCTGAATTTCTCTTGGGGAGCGAGGAGCCTATTCGCTTTTCCAGTCTTTTTGCTACCAGTAACGTAGAAGCCCCCTATATTTCCGTTAGCAGATGACGGCCCTGATTGAGGGCTTGCTTTTTAGTGGATTGAGTTAAAGCTTTTATTGGGAAAATTTTACATACCGTTTGGGATCACATTTATCTGGCGCTCTACGCTGAGCACTTACTTTGGGGTTTCCATCTAAATCTCCGAGTGACATCACGGATGAAACCCCCGAGGTATCCATTCTCTATAATGAGGCAGCAGATTTACTCTGGACCCCGTCTGGCCTCTGTTCGGCGATGTCCTTTTCAGAAGTGCACAAAACTGTGCAATCCTAAAAAGACTGACACCACCAGATCACAGGTCCCCTGGTGTCCACAGTGACTCCATCTGCCTCATTATAGGGAATTTTCCGCCGGGAGTTCTGTTTGAATCGCGTATTTCAGAGATTTACACGGAAGCGCTCATTGCAAAGCGCAGGATAAATGTGCACCGAGCCTTACTGCGATCTTTGGAAGGCAGAATGAAAAAATCAACCTCATCTGAAGAATTGTTTTTATTTATTTTTTTACGCTGTACTTCGTGCGGTATAAGTGATTACGTGACTTTATTCTTCGGGTTGGTGTGATTACAGTGATACCAAATTTATAGCAGGTCTATGTTTGGTTGCTGTCACACATTAAAATATGCTTTTTATTGCGAAAACTAGTTTTTGCATCACTATATTTTGAGAGCTATAATTTTTTTTCCATATTTTGGCCCACATTCATGTGAGGGCTTGTTTTTTGCGGGACGAGCTGACTTTATCGGTACCATTTTTGGGCACATTACATTTTTTGATCGCTTTCTATTCTGATTTTTGGGAGACCGAATGAACAAAACCCAGCAAATCAGGAATTGCTTTTTGTTTTGTTTTTTATACCGTTCCGTGTTTTGTAAAATTGGTAAGACAGCTTTATTCTTCGGGTCAGTACGATTACAGCAATCCCTCGTTTATATTGGTTAGGTTTTGGCGCTTTTACACAATAACTCATTTAGAGAAAAAAAATAATAATTTTTGCATCGCTTAACTCTGAGAGCTATAACAGCGGCATCATAGTGGTTAAATGCCTGCGATTGGTGCTAGGACCGATCCTGGGCATTGCTGCGGGGTGTCAGCTGTCACATATAGCTCAGCGTGAGGCAGTGCAATCGTTCTGCCGTAGATATACTGCACCTCCCGCAGAACAGTATATGTATGGCGCGTGTCGGGAAGGGGTTAATGATGCGCTTCCAGTCGCGGGTAGAGCACCGCTACACCTGCAGCCACTAAAGGCACATGACAGCTGATTAAGTCAGCTATGATGTACAGGGAAAGATGCGGCCTCAGTGTCAGAGCCCGTGTCAAGGTCAGGGACTCTACAAATGACGTCCTTTGTCGTGAAGGGGTTAGAACTGTCAGAATGCTGGCATAAAGGAGGCCCACACTTTCCATACAGCCTTGGGCTTTTCTGATGTGTCTGCTGTACACGGATTATTTTATTTTTTTCTCTTAAAATTGAAGTCCTGGTCGGGCTATTCACAAATGATGAAATATCTAAATTCGTGACACAATTTGCAAATTCTTGACCATGTTTGCGACCAGTTTGGCTGTCACTTTGAGCCTATAGATAGATGGGGATAGATATAGTGAGCTGATCTGCAGTAGCCACTTCATATTAAATGGAGCTGTGCTGTTCAGCTCTTTTCAGTGTTATTACTATGCTAAGGCTGGTTTCACACTAGCGTTTCACTGACCTGTGTCGGTCTGTGCATGGCTGCCGCTAAGCTCCACCCCCTGCCGCGCCTCCTCCTGTCAGCTCCACCTATGGGCTCATGACGCTGCATGCGACATGCGTACCCTATCTCTAGCATTGGGTACACAGGCTGTGCGCAGGTATGCGTTTGCCGGCGTATGCGTCCTTTTCACGGTGCGGCGACCTGCGCCAAACGCACCGTGTTGCATTTTGGTGCGCTCGGCGCACCGTAAAAAGGACGCATACGCCGGCAAACGCATACCTGCGCACGGCCTGCATACTCAATGCTAAAGATGGGGTACGCAGGTCGCATGCAGCGTCAAGCGCCCATAGGCGGAGCTTAGCGGCAGCCATGCGCAGACCGACGCAGGTCAGTGGAACGCTAGTGTGAAACTAGCCTAATATTGCGCCATCATATTTCACAGCGCTTTACAGATACTGTCATCACTGTCCCCATTGGGGCTCATAATCTATATTTCGTATCAGTATGTGGGAGGAAACCCAGATAAACACTGGGAAACCATACAAACTCTTTGTAGATGTTGTCCCTTGTTGAATTTAAACTCAGAACCCCAGTGCGGCAAATCTTCAGTGCTGACCATTAAGTTTTGTTTCTGAGCTTTTTGTTTTTTCACACCAGTTCCTGAGCCTGTTCAATTCGCCTGCAATATCCCTGTGACATGCATTGCTTCCTGGGGTGGTGCTATGGTATTCTATTAAGCTGATGGCTAATACACAATTTTGCAATTGGATATTATTAACCATTTATATTCTGTCTTGCCTGCTTGATATCATCATATAGACTTCAGATTACAGTTGACAGTCTACTATGCATGTTTGTATCTGCTGTGTACAACAACAACAAATTATAATCGTTTTGTTTTTCCCTTTAGGAGGGAAACCCGATGACATCACTGTTCTTCTGTCAATTGTAGCTGAATATACAGACTAAAATACCTGGAACATCTGCTACAAATTTAGCGTTCTGTTTCTTTCCCTGTAACCCTTGAACTTCTAATTTTATGTTATACTGTATCCTGCTGGCAGGACTGCAATTTTTCAGCATATTTCATTGGCCATTTCTAAAACCACGCCATGTGCGGATTACAACGGAGGACGAAGTTAAAACCACTACTGTTATAATGGTTGTGATTTACAGAAGGCGTAAATTTACCTTCATCACCCAACTAGGAGCAACATAAGGACGTGCCTCTGTATAAAGCAGCGCTTTTATCAGGACACTGGGTTTTGTTTCTAATTTTTCATTTTGCCAAAAAGCACATTTAGGATCCATTCAAAATTGGGGAAAAAATGCGGATTTTGTAATTCATGAATTTCCTGACATTTAGTAGATCTTGAATTCCCCATCATCATTTTGCATCTTTTGAACCTTGACTAGAAGCCTTTTTATATTTTGAACTGCTGTACTATACGACACAAAGAAGTTCCTTCAGATGTTTGTGTTCTTTTTAAGACTACTTAACTTAAAGCCATGTTTATATATGTGTTATATACAGATCTGTATATAATATATATTTTGGGTAACATTTCGTGACTATGCAGTGAAATTCTACCTGTCACTTCAGTTTTGGGTGTAAGTCGGTCACTTTAAAGGACTTTACTGTATTTTGAAGATTGCAACTCAGAAATACTATGTGACTGTGATTTCATTGTATTTTATACGTGTGTTGTGTGTAATGTTACCTCAGATTGTATATTAACGTTTTTCTTCATTTTTGTGAAACTGTATATTTGCATACCTATGTTGGGCTTTTATTTCAATGTCAACATGTACCATGTACATGTCATAATGATAGCACATCATGCTTGTAACAGGCATTAAATTCTCAATGAGTTACTCGTGTGTACGCAGTTAAGAAATGTATGTTCTCTTGCTAACCTGTTGTCTTGTCTACACAAGGTCACATCGAATGACTTCTGATATTGCCTTAACTGCCCAAAACTTGACAAAGCAGGAAAACCAGCATATTTACTCACAAAAAAACATGACTTTTCAATGGAAATTTGACATTCATTGCAGCTTGCCTTATTCATCCTCCTCATTCACAAGTAACCTACTTATCCTCCCAGCTGGGCTGTTAGCTCTTTATGCTTCTATACCTACCTGCTAATACACTTTCACTTTTTTGAGATTTTATCCAGGGAGAAAACCTCTAAAGACTCCAATATACATTAGATGAAAGTGGCTGAACGTGCCAATTTTGGCAGGATCAGACAAAAATCTAATGTTTATGGTGCCTTTAAACTGTCCCCTGCTACGTTATGATACGGATTGGGCAATTTCAATTCAATGGGCTGATGGTTTTGTTTAGCGGGGAGACCACCCGCTGCCAGAACACTCAGCCTGTCGACATGGCTACTAGCCTGGAGTACCACATTGGTTAGCGCAGGGTAAAGTGAAGGTCCAATTTTTACTATACATGTCCTCTACAATTCTTTGTATCCAGAAATGTAGGGGCGCTGTGCTGACAAGTGCCATTGGCCCTTTCTCAATGTGGCTTAAACCAGGCACTCCAGGTAATAGTTTCATTAACTGTGGCCTGGTATTCACAAGTAACCACTAGTTCCAAAAGGGAGGGGAGCCTGTTCTTAGGGAGAGGATGCCATCCGCTGACACAAACCTCCTAGTGCCCTTAAAGTGTTGTTCCTAACTTCAGACATGGATATTGTCAGATGGTGCTTAAAAATACTATTGTAATTTACTGCCTATTAAAATTTTCAGCTGTTCTTGAAAATTAAGAATTTTGTTTACAACTCGTTGCCAAAGAGACCGACCACTGGTGTTCTCTAGCTTGTAAGCACTGTGCTCTTAAGGCCTGTTTCACACATCAGTTTTTCACCATCGGTCAAAATCCGCCGTTTTGCAAAAAAAAAAAAACTGATCCACCATTTTGGTTGGCGGATCCGTTTTTTTCCCATTGAGTTGCATTACCGGCGGATCTTAACGGCTGGCCATCCGTTGGATCTGTTATTTTGCGGATCCGCCAAAATTTTGGTGTCCGCCAACATGCCTGGACAGACCATGCAACGTTTTTCGGCCGTCTGAATCCACATTTTACATTGCGCATGCCTGGAGGATTTGCCTTGGCTGCAAATTTAACCCTAAACCCTGTTCTGGCGGCAGAAAAAATTTCTCTCTCTTGCTCTCTCTCGCTCTCTCTCTCGCGGTTCCTTTAAAATTCTTCGATGGATCCGTTAAAACAACGGTCCGGTGCCAAACGACGTGGTCAGTACAGGAACGGATCCGTTGTCTGCCATTTTAGCGGATTTTAACTGAGGAAAAAAACTGATGTGTGAAACAGGCCTTAGATGGCAGGGATTAGGAGTTAACTATCACTCCAGGGATCCTGACCAGCTTCAAAACAGTTGATACAAGCTCTATAGAAAAGAACTTGCCAGTGCTGCACATGTTCTGCTGTTTAGCAGGGGTGGTCAAGCCTTCTAGGCAACGATCTGTAAGCATAAAAAAAATCTAAAGAACGGCTGAAAATGTTAACTGCAATAACTAGGAGATCTGACTCTTTATGAAGATATGAATAACCCTTTAACATTTGGACCTTATTGGTCACGCTGTTTTAATATGTCAATTAGGCACATTATAAATTGTTTGCTGGAATTGAAAATGATGTAAAAATTCTTTCCCCAAACAAGCGTTTGTTTGCATCATCCCACTATGAAATCCCTGCCCTGGAGATCAATAATTGCTCTGATAGTTTAATCATGTAGTACATTTACTAATGTTACTAATTTCACTGTCAGGAAAGAACATTTTGGAATCTTAAATTCAAGTTTACTGACAACCAGTTATTTGTCATATTGGGCTAAATAGGATTATATTTGGGGCTGACATTTGTTACCTATGTTGCTCTTCTTCACAAGACCTCCTGGCATAATAATTATGTATTAAGTGGGAATTAGAATTAAAGTAGAAAACTAAAATGTATAACGGGTCAGAGGCTGGCTCCTCTGTGGGCAGGCTAATGCATTGGTATTTCCTTTGCGATGTATAGATGATATTGGCCACCATAAATGTGGTTGTTATATAATGCCTTTGCTACATTAACCTCTTATAGACGGCATATTATAACACACATAAACATCCCGACCAAATATAGCTCTTGGGTAGCTTTCTTTTTAACTTGGTCATCCATAGTTCTACTGTTTTTAGATCCTAGTGGAGCAAATGATACCTGGCCATGTTTGTAAGCTGGTGATTGATGACAGACCATCTCTGGTTGTCCAGTTTGCACTAGAATGTGCACCAGCTTGGTTATTCTGCTTACAGGGGTGTTATACTGCTTCTTGATCCTCTGAGAACCTGGATCAGGTCACCTGTCCGCACACTAATCATCCTCTTTGCCACATTAGTTCAAAAACCTGATGGTGCAAGAGGATTGAAATAAAAGAATTCAGACTCCTTTTATTCTAGTAGTTTGTTTGTGTGTTGTCCTGGTCATTATGTCTTATTTGGGTGGCAAGAACAAATGTTCATGGGGAGGAGAATGGTCTCATATAATCTATTAGGCCAAACATTTTTGCTTTCTATAAAGTCTTTCCGGATAACCCAGCCTTCCATAAATTGTAAGTGAGCCTGAAGATACCATGGAAAACGTCTTACCTGGAGAAGTTTGATTCTTCATACAAAGTAACATTTACTGAAATTTGGAATGGTTGTGATCATTAAAGCTCAGTTGTCAGTGTGTTATGAATTATGATTAATTTAATCTTCGAGGCCAATGAAATGATTTCGTACTATTTTTAGTCTTCTGTTGGGCCATTTCACAGGGAATCTTAGTTGGATATGAAAAATTTAAAGTTGCATATTGTCAAAATGAGTTTATGGACTTTGCTTTTAGTCTTGTTATGGGGGCCGTGACTAAAGATGTTCGGTTACTCAGCAGTGAATATGAAGTCGCATGACAATCCAGTTTAGCTGTCTGTATGTAGATCGGTCTGATAAATTATGCATCTTAAAATGACTGGACGGTGAAGCAACTATCCTTGATAAAGATGCACCGATACATTTTAGGGCAATCACATCATAAATTACAAAGTAACCCTTAAAAGTCTTTCCCAGCATTAGAAAACCAGTCTGCTTTCTTCTAAAAATGGTGGCACATCTGGCTACTCTAATTGACATGGCATTACTTTAGCTCAAGTAATGCTGTGTCTGAGATCTCATGGATCAAGACATGTGGCTCTAAGTGTGAGTGCACACGTTGCGGATTGTGCTGCGGATTTTTCTGCTCGGATTTGGCTAAGGGTGTGTGCAGACGCTGCGGAATCCGCTGTGGATTCATCCGCACGGTTTTTGTAAAAAAACGCAGGTCAAAAGACCGCGGATTATCTGCGGTTTAGCCTGCGGTTTGGTCCTGCGGATTCACCATCTCCACAATGGTGGAGATAGGAACCCGCTGCGGATTCCGCAGAAAGAATTGACATGTCAGTTCTTTCTGCGGTTTCAAAACCGCAGGAAATCCGCGCGGATTTTTCCGCAACGTCTACACAGCGGTTTTTGTTTACCATTCATTTGAATGGTACTGTACACCGCAGCTAAAACTGCTGCGGGTCAGCAGCAGCCAAAACTGCTGCGGAACCTGCAGCGTGTGCACATACCCTTAATCCGCAGGTCAAAAGACCTTTGTTTTATCTGCGGTTTGACACCTGTACAATGGAGCAGGTGTGAAACCGCTGCGGATTCCGCACAAAGAAGTGACATGCTGCTGATTGAAAACCGCAGCAAATCCGCACTGAAAAATCCGCAGCATGTGCACAGCGTTTTTCATTTTCCATAGAAAATAAAGGTACTGTACAATGCAGCAGAAACTGCTGCGGATCCGCAGGGCCAAAAACACTGCGGATCCGCAGCAGAATCTGCAGTGTGCACACACCCTAAGGGTTAGACTTCTTTCCTCTGCCAAAGCAGCCTGAACCAATTCTGTTGTCCATTCAACAAGATCCTATGTTTTTGATGATCAAATTAAAGTCTCGTGTTTGGCGATATTTACCCATCCAGGTTATCATTGGTTCTATACAGGGTACAATTCCTATATATTTTTTTTAATTCTAAATAAATTAGATTGTTCTGTTTTTTAAAAAGGTCTCTTTTCATCTTGGGCATTTATGGCATAAACTATGAATATATTTTGACCCCAACTCGGATGAGAAACACAACGAAAATGTTAATGTAGAACCTGTCTTTCCATCTGTGTATGCTTCGTCTGCTTCTATACCTCTACTCATAATGATCAAAGTTGGAACACTGAGCAATGTAGCTCTTGGCTTCTCCCTCAAGTAACACCAAAGACGGGTAACAGTAATAGCTTTCCATACATCTAAAAGCAATATTGTAAGATAGATGCTTATGTTTTGCCACTTGTGTGATGTTCTGCACTCTACATATCAGCCTGGTCTCTTCCTTTTAACGCTGAATGCGCACAAAACATCTATTTTAAGATGAAAACAAAACCCATGCACTTCCTAAAGTGAAAATGATAATGTGATCAAAGTTGATGCTAGGACTAGTACAGAAACTCTCGCGTGTTAGGTTTTTGTTGTTTTTTATCATCTTTTATATGATGAAAGTTTAGTGGTTTTGGGGAAAAAGGGATATTCAGCTACTAAAATGCTGCTTTATCAGTATGTTACTACATTGTGTAAATTTGCATTAGTGGGAAAGTTTTGTGCGCTTGCTCTCTGCAGATCTGCTGAATGATAAGTGTAATGTAAAAATAAGTGTACTCAACTGAACGTAGTCTTAGAGTGTTGTCTTAATGTTGGGCCTCTTCCCTGGAAGAAAGAATACGATGTGTTATAAATGGGTTGTACAAAATTGGAATCACACTTTGTGTGTGTGTTGTAGTGCAACTCGGCTACATTAAATCGGATGTGGCTGAGGACCACATACAACCTACTCACAGGTGTCTAGTCCTATACAATCTGTACGAGGCTGAATCTTGGATGTGCATATAACCGCTATTTATGGGTGATCTATCTAGGACAGATGATATCTAGCTGTGTGTAAATGTTCAGTTACGTAAAGTTGCTAAATTTCTGCCTTTCAGTCGGAAAGTCTACTTTAAGATTTTAAGGCTGTACATGGTAGATCTTGGTGACAAGGGTACATAAACAGAGTATTTTGAATGTTTGTTTTTTTTATGTAGCTTCTAAATGGAAATGTCTGCATTTCATGTATGATGTCACAAGTATGGGAATAGACTATGTAAATATATGAAAGTAAACAGTAAAGTTATTTAATAAATATAGTATTTATACTAAAATGTTCGTAGTCACGATCAGTGTGTTTTTTTTTTTTTTTTTTTAAATCCCACTTGCCTTAGAATTTTACTGTATCCATTTTATTTGGTCGGTTTGGCCTTAGGTGTAGGGTTTTTTTTTTCGCATTGCTTTTGAGGACACTTTCTAAATATAGTAATGCTTTTTTTTTTTTATATACCTATTTTGAATAAAAAAAAAACCCTGACCAAACAGCATGAAAGATAAAGTACATGAAATTAAACAAAAGTAAGATTTCAGCACACCAGTCACATTACACTGGTAGTTGGTGATCTGCCATAATAGCCATGTAGTCCGCAAGATGTGAGTGCTTCAGTTCTTAAGGCTATGTGCACACACTGCGGTTTTGGCCGCAGCAGTTCTGCAGACAGTGTACAGTAGCATGTTATCCTATGGGATTTACATTCTGCTTTGCATATGCTGTGGATTTTTAACTGCGGAAAAGCTGCGGTTTTGAGTCCACAGGAAGAAATGACATGTCAATTCTTTTCTGCGGATTCTGCTGCGGTTTACCATCTCCTCCATTGTAGAGGTGATAATCCGCTGGTAAAACCGCAGATTATTTTACCTGCGGTTCCGCAGATAAAAAATCCGCAGACCAATCCGCAGCGTGTGCACATAGCCT
This sequence comes from Dendrobates tinctorius, assembly GCF_039654945.1. Taxonomy (NCBI): domain Eukaryota; kingdom Metazoa; phylum Chordata; class Amphibia; order Anura; family Dendrobatidae; genus Dendrobates; species Dendrobates tinctorius. The sequence continues at coordinate 103,216,445 of NW_027361671.1, forward strand.
AAAACTTGCGTAATCTTCAAGATCCTTCATATCAATAAAATGTTTTAAATAAGACATTTTTTTTTTTTTTTTTTGAAATTGCATCTGTAGTTATGTGACAAATGAATCAATGACTTAAGACTACAACATTTTCCCATTAGCCAGGTGAGTAGCAGTCAGACTCTTCATAGGGTCTGTTGGCAGCTAATACAGGACTTTAGGACAGAGTGGGGCAGGAGAAGGCGTGTAAATCTCAATACAGAGGGTTGCCAGTTAGGGATACTGAAGATCTGCTGAATTGTGAAGTGTAGGGCTGCTTTTTAAGTAAAGATGATCCTATAAATTTAATGTTACTTGCAGACTGTGCCCCCCATTAAACAGTTGTATAGATTTCATCCTGGTTATACTGTATCTCATCTGATGCTTCAGTTTCCTTTTTGTGAATGGTTTCTTACAAGCGCTTCCTAGCAGCACATCTTGGGTTTTTGTGAATTTTTTTTTTTTTTTCTACTACTCTTGGTTACTATCAAGCAGTTGCTAAGATGAAATGGCCAAATTGACTTCATACTTTACCAATGATCTGAAGTTCTTGCTCCAATTATCTTCTATTATACAGAATGTTTCCTGGCCACTGCCTGCTCTGCACACTGATTTGTCTCATACACGAGAAGCGGTGGTCAGCGGCACATAACTTGTTTGGCCTCGTTTCCTGGCTACCTAAACATGTGGTGAGTCACACAGGGGGGTGCTCTGCTTCCTGACATTGTTAATAAATCTCCCCTGGTAATCGCTGTTCATCTATACTCTCTTCTCATAAAGTTAGAGAAATTAAATTTGTCATGATGCATGAATGTTGTAGGACAGCATCAACATTTCTAAAAGTTGTGGGTATAATGCGGACGCTTCTTTGTAAACATTTCCTAAAATGGCCGTACAAGAAATAAAACAAGGCATGAAGAGCCATTTCAGCAAGGCTGTGAAAAGCTGCTCAATGCAGGATTGTACAATGAATGTTGCAGTTAATATGAAGGCACTTTACATCTCTATGTATTAATGTGTATATATAATCTTAGTATACACACATGCTGCCAAAGAAGGTATGTAAATGGTTCCCAGCCAAGAGGAAGAAAGCTGGATCTCTAGTGCCACCTATTGGAGGTAGGATGTTTCACTAAACCGAAGACCTCAATATGAAATTACATCAATTTGTAGACCGTTGTTTTTGTGTTCTTGCGTGGTCAGTGGCTGGGTGGGAAATCAAAAAACGCTCCGTTTTTTCTTTGTAATATTTCTTTCTGCAGGTAAATGTCCTTTTAATCAGCCTTACCAAATGAAGTCAGACAGTTGGGGATCATGCAGATGTTCACGTGAATCAGTCCTAGCACCGGCTGCTCATGTTTCTCTTGACTTGAGTGTGACAGCCTCATAAAATATATGAGGCTGTCACATTTGGGTTGGGAGAGACACGGCCAGTCCATGCATTGCAGTCTGAAATTGAACAGAGAGCCACGGACATCTGCATGAACTCTTAAGCCCCCATCTCACATAGCTGTTGTCTCACTGATTTTGTGACGCAACAGCGATCTCGCTACATGTGACACATTGCGGTGATTGGGCCCCTGCTGCGATGTCGCTGATCGTGCTCGAATGTCCTGGGCCATTTTTTTGATCACTGGTGTCCCGCTGGCCAGCATGCATCGCTGTGTTTGACAGGGACAACAACGAACAACCTCAATACTACAGGTCTGAGAGACAGGGTCCCAACGACCGTCGTTTTGTTGCTGTTGAGATCTGACTGACATCTCACCAGCAACCTCGTAGTGACACACCAGCGATCCCTACCACGTCGCATCATTGTTGGGATCTCTGGTGCGTTGCCAAGTGTGACGGTACCCTTACTTATTTGGTCGCTATGTAAAATAGGAGGCATTACAGCACATACTTTCTATGTGGATGAATAGTAGTCTGCATGCCCTTTTCACAGGGAGTATTTGCTGACCTAAAAATCTGGCTTTGCAAAGTTTGTTTTCTCCACCAGAGTAAACGGCACTGCTGAGGAAAAAGGAAAAGTGACCACTTCCTCCATCTGCTAAGTCACCCACAAGCTACCTGCAGTACTGGTAAAATCGGTTGCAGGGAGTGCAGAGGGAATTTGGGGAATAGCAAAGAGAGACAGATGTGCTGTACTGTTGCCTATGCAAAATGACCATACCTATAAATTATCAAGAATAACTGATTATTTTTCCATGCAGAAAATTATCACTTCTATATTAACCCTCCATACTATACTATTTATTGAACTGAACACCAGATATAAATAATAAATGTCCAGCACTGCATTGCTACTAAGGATCAGGATTGCAGAACGGGCTATGGTAAAATTTAAACTGGACTTATGTTTGGACATAGTGCAGTGTATGTCTGAGCAGAGTGGGGCATTGTCGTTTCTTCAGAGAAGAGGACTAGAACTCTAGTGCCACCTATAGGAAGTAGCAGTCCTAAAAGTCAATGTCGACCCTTTACGCTGTGTGCCCACAGTAGAGTTTTTAGGAGTCAAACTGCTTCAAAAATGCTTAAAATAAGCTTCCCATTCATTTTAATGCTTTTTGGCCTTTTTGTGTCAATGCATGCGTTTTTTACCGCTAAGGAATCGCTTAGCGGCTAAAAATGCAGCATGTTCATTACTTTTGCGGCTTAGTCCGCGTTTTTAGCTATTTCCTATGGTCCAGAAGACGTGTGGAAAAAACGCATCAAAAACGTGCATTTTCTGGGAAGGAGTCCGGTTTTGTGTCAGGTTTAAAACGCTACTGTGGGCACTTAGCCTAAAGGTGTCTTGTCACTTGACGTAATAAAGATTTTCAGGCAACGTCACATTACCTTTTGGTGTCCAGACAAATGTTATCACCAGTGTATTGCTAGGGGCATGACCTAAATGTTACCGGCGCAAAACAAAATATGCAGACATTGCATATTTCCTATGGATATGTCAGCAGCTCATCTGCAGCGTAATACAGTAACAGCAATATGGATGGGATTTGACCAATCTTTTTTTTACATGTGAATTAATGTGCAATGAAGATTTTCAAGTCTGTGGCATCTCACTTCTTTTTAAGGCTGCTTTTACACTTACCATGTTTTTGCAGGTCGTTTTTGCGGCCCCCAAAAGATTTCTATGGGGCCGCAAAATCGTCCCGCAAAAATTCCACAGTGTGCCGTACAGCCGTGAGGGCCGTGAAAAAGGATCGCGCCTGCTCGATCTTTTTCACGGCATACGGACACGGGCCCCCATTGAAAATGTTTTTGCGGTGCACCGTGACTTCTGGTTTTGCCTAACACCGGTTTTTTTTTTTCCAATACTATTTCCATAGTATTGGAAACATGAAAAACGTCGATCCGCAAGATTTTGCTGTCAGTTATTGCAGCAGACCGTAAAAATTGCGGCAATACGGCCCGCAAAAAACCCAGTAAGTCTGAAAGTAGCCTAAGGAATACATTGCCTTCACTCATGCAATACACAGGGTGAAGTCTGTGGTATTTCCATAAAATCCATGGCAAACCCTGCATGTAACATGGATTCTAATGCATATTTGTGGTGACCTTGCAGCAATAAGTTATAACTCTGAACATAAGTAAAAAGTATCATTTGGTTTGGCTAAAGATGCATTCACATATCTACACTATGCAGTCTATGCTCATAATACCTGGCCTGACTGTAGGTCTCCTTACCTGCTAGGAACTTGAGGCTTTTATTTTGCCTCAGAAGACCAGCAGTTGGGCCAGGAATTGAGATTTGATCATGAACGGTATGATATGGCTGTGCGAATATACCCAAGACCTACATTCATACGGTCAGTATTTGGTTGGTATTTTACATCAGTATTTGTAAGTTAAAATAAAGAGTGGAGCAATCAGATGAAAAGTAGAATAGAAACACCATATACAAATCAAAAGAATACCTGCGCTGGCTAACTATATCCAAAAAAACGACCAATATAAGTGAATGTGGATTGTTATACCACTTACGTCATAAAAGTTGCAGAACTGCAAATTGATCCAACGTGCACCACGTGTGGAGATAACCGTGCCGCGGTGGTGAAGAACAGAGCCTCTGGTCTTCACCACCGCGGCACGGTTATCTCCACACGTGGTGCACGCTGGATCCATTTGCAGTTCTGCAACTTTTATGACGTAAGTGGTATAACAATCCACATTCACTTTTATTGGTCGTTTTTTTTTGGATATAGTTAGCCAGCGCAGGTATTCTTTGTATATGTTTTTTTCTTTGGGTGTGCACAGACCCAGTATATATACCAGCAGCGGCTGCATTGCACATATCCATTCCTATCTGCACCAGGAAGCGCCAGTGTGTATTTGTTATTATAGAATAGAAACACCTCACCACTTCTGTATTTTCCACCAACTCCTGGTTTTACCTTACAAATACTGATTTAAAATACTGAATGTATGGAAGTGGCCTGATGGTGAGAAATTGTATATTAGGCAGCCATATACAGAAGAGAGGCAATGTGCTTAAATGCAGCAGCAACCAGTTGCTATGTCAATAACACTAACATGCAATACACAACACATCATTCAAGTGTATTGCTAAAACTCCCCCCCCCCCCCCCAAAAAAAAAAAAAAAAAAGCCATAAAATGGGTTCTGATGCAATATATGCATGTACAATACCATTTTGCAATAAGGGTAAGTTAGTAAATGTTTTGTTAAAGCATTAATAATATCTGTGTGGCAGGCCTATATATACCCACTGAGATAGGCCATCTACAACCACAACACAACATCTTTGTCATGAGGATCCTGCTTGAAATCCCCCTGAAAAAGCCCTTTAAAGAAAAAAAAAAAACAAAAAAACAAACTAATTAACAAACACGGCAATGTCAAAATGACTTACTGTGCATATGTTCAATCTTTTTAAGCTTCTTTTAACCACTTCAAGCCTCGGAAGCCATGAAGCAGCCAATAGAAGTCACCTGACCATTCTGCAGGCGGCTTCAGTTTGGAGGCCGCTCAATAGTTTCAAACACAGCTGGTGGTTTCCTGAAACGTCTTGTGCTTAAAAAACTCAGCAGGAATGCTGGCATCTGCAGACTTTGTGTGCACATACCCCATCTGTAAACCTATAGGGGTAGCAATATACAGAAAGGAAGTATCTGGCTGCAGAGCTCCTTCACCAGCAGAGGTTTAGAAAGTCTGTGACAGTTCCCTGCAGAATTCTTCATCTTCCTCCTCATCTTCACTTGCTGTCACCAAGGTATGCAATGCCTGATGAGGCTTTTCTTGCTGTTTTGATGACATTGCTCCGAAAAACAGGGAACAAAACTAAAAAAAAAAAAAAAAAAGCATATGAAGTTTATAGTTAGACATGCAGTATGACTTCACCTGTTCTACAAATGTGCACAATCTATACCAGATGTTCTCCAAATATCAACCCCACTAATTTATATAATTTACATTTGGAGGTAAAAAATAAAAAAGTTACACATTTTATCTCAGTAAAATGTATATAGTTGCTTTTTTTAAAATGCAAACATTCCCATTTTACTTTATCTGGTCACCTTTGCTCATCCTTACACAATGCCTTTATGTTGATAATAATTGTATAGTAGGAGGATGAGTTTTATAGATCAGGTTATTTGGTGTTGGGGGTCATGGCTTTGTCTGGCAGCATGGGTGTTGTGGGTCACCTAGGTTGCTCCTGCTGGTGCGGTGCCAAAGTGGGGGTGGTCAACTCACAGCGCTATACCTGAGACATTAGGGACCTCCTACCTAACTTAACTAAGAACCTCCTGTTTGGTTTTGCCGCAGTAAATCAACGTATATTATTTCTAGGTGTCTTTTCTCCAAGTTGGAGAAAAGATGTCGATCATTGAACTAGGACACCTAGAAGTATCATGTACTGAGAAGTGTGTATGACACAAGTGCACTATTAATTCGAGCACCTGCTGGACATTGGATGTGATTACTCCAAAGCCTACAATCAATAGTCATATATATTTGTTTTATATATTTATTTTATACACTTCTGTATCACTATTAATTCCACAGCGCTTTCCAGACATTATATATACAGTCATGGCCAAAAGTGTTGGCACCCTTGAAGTTGTTCCAGAAAATTTAGTATTTCTCCAAGAAAATTATTGCAATTACACTTTTGTTATACATGTTTATTTCCTTTTAATGTATTGAAACAATACACACAAAAAAAACAGAAAAAAAAAATCAAAACTGAAGATAATTTCACACACAGCCTTAAAAATAGGATGGACATAATTATTGGCATCTTTCCAAAATTGTGGGTAAACAACTTTGTTTCAAGCATGTGATGCTTGTTCAAACTGACAAGTGGCAAGTAACAAGTGTGGGCAATATGAAAATCACACCTGATAGATAAAAAGGGGAGACGTTGACTAAATCGTTGCATTGTGTGTGCCAAACTAAGCATGGAGAACAGAAAGAGGAAAAAACTCTGAGGACTTGAGAACCAAGATTGTTGAACAATATTAACAAAGTCCATCTCCAGAGATCTTGATGTTCCTTTGTTCATGGTGCGCAACATAATCAAAACATTTATAACCCATGGTACCAAAGGCGGACACTGACACAGGGGCATCAAGCTGTGTCTGGCACCCCTCCTTTTATGGTGACAAAGCTATACTAGATGGAGGCCCGATGCTATCGCATCGGGAGGGCGGTAATGTCACGATGGGGGCAGGCTTTTCAGCATTGAGAATCTCTGCCCACATGTGCTCACCCACCTATCCACTCTCTTTCCCCATGTGCCGACTTCTCCCGTCTGTGCTCTCTTCTTTGACCTGTCTACCCCATGTGCTGTCCCCCTTGTCTGCAGTCTCTCTCATTCCTGGGCTGTGTTCTCCCCTCATGTGCTGTCCCGTTTGAGCCGTCTCCCCCCTGTGTCTGACTGTGTACAAAACATACCACAACTCCTGAGCGGGGGAGAAAGCAAAAAATACTGACATTACAGCAGGAGATCGCAGAGGATACATTTTGTGAGGTAAAATATTGTTTAAAGACTGTCAGTGAAATATTTTACCTCACAAAATGAATCCTCTGTGATCCCCTGCTTTAATGTCAGTATTGTCTTTTGCTTCCTCCCCTGCCCAGGAGTTGTGGTATGCTCCGTACACGGTCAGACAATTTTTAGAATGAACTTTCATTCGCGGGAAAACCCCTTTAACGTGACCGGCTTTCTCTGTCTGTAGGCATGTCGCGCATCTGCCACCGGGATCAGCCAAATGATTCACTGTGCCTGCGCGGAATTTGCGCAGGCACAGTGCGACGGTGTTCCGCTTGTGGTACCACGCAAGAGGCTGCGTGAGTGTGAATGTAAGTGTGTGTGTGAGTTGCGTACGGCGTATAGAGCGTGTGTGTGTGGTGCGTCGGTGTTCCGCTGGTGGTATCGCGCAATAGTTTGTTACCAGCAGCAGTCTCCATATTGAGACACCCATCACTTGGGTGTCCCAATATGGCGGTCGGTGAACTTCCTCCGCTTGGAATTCTGGGATACGGTGACAACTGGACAGAACAGGAAATGAAAACATTACAAGGCATATTATATATATATATATATATATATATATTTATTAGACACACACACACACAGTATATATATAAAAAAATTGAAAGAATAGCACAGTTAAAAATAGGGTGCAGAGCCTCACAGGCACATACCAGTCCTTGCATATAAGGTCAAAAAGAGTTGAAGCAGCACACCATAATGCAGTGGTAAGGTGCTCTTTATTAGCCCCTGTGGCGAAGTTTCGGTCCTAGGTCCACACCTAGGAAAACGCTCCGCGACAGTCAACCCCTTAGGCCTGTTTTACACTTCAGTTTTTTTCCATCAGTCAAGATCCGCCGTTTTCGTAAAAAAACTGATCCGCCATTTTGTTTGGCGGATCCTTTTTTTTTTCCCATTGACTTGCATTACTGGCGGATCTTGACGGATGGCCATCCGTCGGATCCGTTTTTTGCGGATCCGCCAATTTTATTGCGTCCGCCGACATGCCCGGATGGAGCTTGTAACGTTTTTTTGGCTGAAGGATCCACATTCCTGTAGTGCGCATGCCCGGAATGATCTCAGCCGGAAATTTAACCCTGAAATCATTTCTGGCGGATGGTAAAAAATTCTCTCTCTCAAAACCGGACCGCTGCCATCCGTTCACTTCAGTTAGCAACGGATCCACTTTCCACCGTTTTGGCGGATTTTAACTGACGAGAAAAAACTGAAGTGTGAAACAGGCCTTAGGTCTCCTTGAGATTACAGATTACCTTGTTATAAGCTGTAGTAGGTAGTGGCTCTTCTGTGGTATGCTGGTTTGGTTTTTCAGCAGTGATTAACACTGGCATGGTTGTATGCAGTGGGCCGTTGTTAGCTAGATGATTTTCTTTGCTTCTTTCAGCCAATACACTGGCTTCTTTGTGCACAACAGGAGTAGACCTATTAGAAAAATGTATAAAATTGCACAACTAATATTACTTTGTTTTACTTTAAAGTGAGTACACACAGTGCGGATTCACCTGCAGATTTTTCTGCGCGGATTTGCAGGTAAAACCGCAGGTAAAGTGACCTGCGGATTTGCCAGCGGTTTTCCCCTGCGGATTGACACCTGGACAATGGAACAGGTGTCAAACTGCTGCGGAATCCGCAGAAAGAATGGACATGCTGCGGATTTGAAACCGCAGCAAATCTGCGCGGAAAAGGTTTTGAAATCCCATTAGCTAACATGGTACTGTACATTGCTTGCGGATCTGCTGCGGATCCGCAGGGCCAAATCTGCTGCAGATCCGCAGCATGTGCACATACCCTTAGGCTTTCAAGCAGTGTTAGATCTGTCAGTGCCTGAATAGAAAGTAAGGACTTTTCCTACTACTTGTAACGTTTGGCAAAATATCAATTTCAAGAAAAATTTTACAACTTTTTTTTGCATACTGTGGTTTTTTCTGTTTATTGTTTTTTTTATTATGAATTGGATGTTTTTATTACACAATAATAATTACAAATATTAGTAAGCAGGAAATAATCTGAAATACTAGACATTATATACGGTATTTATTAAAAAAATAAGGTGTGGCATTTAGAGAGTCGGTTTTCAATGTATTCAAATCTTTCCTGTGTGATTCCTATGTTTGAGCCTATCGTATAGTTATTTGTTGATTAGTTCTTTGAGGACTTGCACATAGATCTATATTCGTTATTCACAGGCACCCCCATGACAGATCATCATTTAAAGCAGTTGTTTAGTACTTTTATATTGATGGCCTATCTCTTGAATAGATCAATATCAGATTGTTGGAGGTGCGACACCCAGAATATCCCACCTCCGATCTGCTATTCCTGCCGCCGGCTGAACATGATCACTTGCGGAGCAGAACAGCACAGCTCCATCAACTGTATAGTGGCTGCAGCCGTATACTGCACATCCGCCCCCATTCGACTGATTAAAAGTGGATTTACAGTACCCCACTGTGGCTACTATACAGTTGAAGGAGCTGTTCTGTTCTGCTCCACAACTGATCACATCCAGTTGCCACTGGCAGCAGAAACAGTTGATCTGGGAAGGTGTTATACCCCCACCGATCTGATATTGATGACCTATACTTAGGGTCCTGTCACACCAAACGATGCACCAGCGATCCCAACAATGATATGACCTGGTCAGGGTCACTTGTGCATCGCTACATGATCGCTGGTGAGCTGGCAAACAGGCAGACATCAACATTAATGTTGAGTAGAATTAATTTCGGCCTATTGGTTCGGCCCTCCACAACAGTCAGTTTCCCCTCGGGAAAATTAATTGCCCACTCCTGGTCTAGACCAACTCTTGAAAAACAACCTTATAGCATTATCCCTTCTCCACCGACTTTTAAAGTTGGCAAAATGCAGGGGATACGTAGCTTTGGTTGCTACACACTACTAAATTTCTATATTAACACTTGTGCAATATTAAGGAAGGAAGAATTTTCACAAATTGACTTTTTGAAATGGTGGCATCCCATGACTGTACTCCTGAGGAAGCCATCTTGGTATGGCAATACAAGTAAGGTAGCGGTCCCAACACAGTTAAATTTTGGAGGATGGGACATACCCTTTGGCCTAGATTCATCAAAACAATTTTGCGAACCCCCCCCCCCCCCAATATATACAAAAAAAATAATGAATACATGATCTCCGCTACTGTAAACATTAAAATATAAAAGGTACTTGGTTAGAGTTTTTTGATCAAAGAATTCAAAAATCATCCAACCATGTCAAGTGTACCTTTTATAAAAAGTGGATCCTTAACGATCTTCCAATATCTTAAAAATAATTTTAACATCCTGATTTGGAGTCGTCCTCTATGTTAGAGATCACCAACATATTACCAAAAAATATAAAAAAACCTATTGCATTCCCAAAACAAGTCATACAACTTCTTGATAATCTAAAATACAACAATGTGTGGAAATTAAACAAACTTTAAACTATATTTAACAATAATTTGGAATTGGAAAAAAAACATTGAGAAAAACTAAAGACCTAAAAAAATCAACTAAGTCAAACTTAAAAGTCAAAAAGATACAAGTATGATAGCTATGTAATCTACATATTAAAGTGTTGGTGTCTGCTAAAAAAACCCAACTCCCTATTATTGCATAAGTTCTATGAGTGTATATAAAAAACGTCTAGCTGAAACCCTTTTTTATTTTCCACATCCCCTCTTTGTATTCCTGTCCCCCATCACCATCACCCCCATCATTCCTCAAACCTCCCTGATTTTACAGAAGTTTGATAAAACCAATAAAAATGTATTGAAAAAATGCAATAAAAAACAATGTTCTGAAAAGGAAGGATCATATCCATGGCAAGAACAAAGGATTTCAATCTATGTGGAATATGTTTGTAAAAAAGACTGACTTACCCAATAACTGAGCCTTCAGAAGATGCATTGTCCATTTCTTCTAATGTTGCCAAAACAAAGTTTGCTTCAAATACCATGTCATCTATACTGAAAATTATTGGTCTAAAATGACACAGTTAAGTAATTATTGGTCTTGACACAAACAGTTTGTTTACAAGATGATTAGAAAAGCTGAGATTACCATTGGCAATTAATATTTAAAATAATGTTTATAAAGAAATTTATTGGATAAAACCTACTCTCCTGGTTTGTGGAAATGAATTGTAATGACAGCACTGGTCGCCTCTGCAAATGACAAGAAGCCCTATAAATAAATAGAGAGCGCTGTGTTAGAAATGAGTGTCACAAGGCAATTAGATTAAGGCTTAGTCTTCACAATATAAAATATTTACATATACAGTAACTTACATTGCTTTTACTTATCTTTTACCACTAGGACACCTGTCTCACTGGCTCATATGATATCCATATGCCCTCATTAGGAATACACAAGTGTTTAATTCCTTTAGCACCAGAGGGTGTTTTGAGGTAGGACAACCTTAATCCAGGAAAGAAGACGACAATGGCCTTCATTTATTAAGACTGGCACTCTGCATGCCACTCTTATTCATGGCCGATCAGTAATAAGATGCACCTAATTCATGGACTCCTTTCTCAACAGCCGCTGTGCTTATATAGCGCAGCAGAAAGTGCATTCCCGCAAAATGCTGTACATGTACAGTGTGGTGATCTTGCCAGCTCAAGAGCAGAGCTAGCAAATTCATCAGCAGGTGTCCGCTATATAGCTTGCAGTGACGCCCACGATTGGTGCTACTACTGATTATGGTCATTTAACTCCTCAAAAGTGACAGCAGCATCTATCTGCTTATTAGAGCAAGAGGGCTACAACCTTGTGGTGAGTGCCTTTGTGTCTCCATGTCACAGACATTACCAGTAGTGAAAATTTAAGGTAACATTATAGGACAACAGCCTTTGTTGAAACCATGTGGTTGGTCTCAAACTATCTTACAAGGATTTACGAATGTGGTGAAGTAAAAGCTCTATAAAGCCCTCCTAAATGTCAAAGAAATGTTAAACTCTGTAGGCGTCTCTTCAGAAAGAACAACCAGTCCATCTTTAATCAAAAAGGTAGGTTTACTTGGGGGTAATATAGGACCGATGAGAGAGATTGAGTGTTACGGTTCTGCAGCACAGGGCTAGGGTAGGAGGGGGAAAACTGACCCTGCACTGCGACTAGGCTGATGCCTTATGATGGAGTGGGCGGCCCATTCCTTGTGAATAGACCCACCGACGATCCTAGGCTAATCTCAAGCGAAGACCTATAGCTAGGGGGATGGACTGGGTACAAAAACGGGTCACCTCCTAGCAGAAAACACAAAGAAGGCTGCAGAAACAAACTGAAAACAAAAACTAAGAGTAGCAGAACCGGGGTTCCCAGAACTGCACTAGTTAAACACACAGAAAGCAAAGCAAGGCTCCAAGCGGATTAACACTGTTGTCCAGCAAGGAATGGGAGACAGGTGCAAGCTAATAAAGGGTGATACAATCACCTGACCAAAGGCAAAACCCAGCACCAGGGGAAAAAGACCAGCAGCCAGAACTCTACAAGAAAATGGCGGATAGTCACAAACTGAGCAGATTCTAACATTGAGAAGCATTTCTATACTGTATATCACACTGAAGGAAGAAACTTCTGGCTGTAATCAATTGCCTTAGGTATGGTTGATGTAGTGAGTTATAGAATGTCCCTAGACTATATGGTTAGTTTAGATGACTGGGCGACATGGTCTATTGGCTTATTAATCCCTTAACGACCAGAGGTATTTTTGTTTTTGCATTTTCATTTTTTGCTCCCCTTCTTCCCAGAGCCAAACTTTTTTATTTTTTGGTCAAAATGGCCATGTGAGGGCTTGTTTTTTTGTGGGACGAGTTGTACTTTAGAACGACACCACTGGTTTTACAATGCTGTGTACTTGAAAACGGGAAAAAATTCCAAATGCAGTAAAAATAGTGAAATCCCACAGTTGTTTGTTTTTTTTCTTTCACCAAGATCACTAAATGCTATAACTGCCATTATGATTCTCCAGGTCATTACAAGTTCATAGACACTAAACATGTCAAAGTTCTTTTTTATTTACGTGCTGAAAAAAAAAATTCCAAAGTTTGCAAAAAAAAAAAAAAAAAAGTGCCATATTCTGATACCTGTAGCGTCTTCATTTTTCGTGATCTTAGGTTGGGTTATTGCATTTTAATGCAATGTTGCGGCGACCAATAAAACGTAATTCTGGCACTTTTCATTTTTTTCTCGTTACGTCGTTTAGTGATCAGGTTAATAATTTTTCTATATTGATACAGCGGGCGATTCTGAAGGTGGTAATACCAAATGTGTATGTTTGATTTTTTTTTTTTTTAAATGTTTTACTTTGAATGGTGCAAAAGGGGGGTGATTTAAAAAATATTTTAAAAAATTAAATTTCAAACTTTTTTTTTTTACTTTTTGCATGCTTCAATGGTCTCCATGGGAGACTAGAAGCTGAACTTGTCCAATCGGCTCTGTTACATACAGGCAATGATCAGATCGCCTGTGTGTAGAGGAATTGCTGACTTGGTATGAGTGCCGGCCACTGGGCGGCGCTCATAGCAATCCGGCAGTGACAACCATAGAGTTTGACAGCGGTATTTAACGGGTTAACTGCGATACCACCCGCGGCGGTTCCGGGCACATTTCAGCTGTTCATAAGAGTTGACATATGCCGGGAAAGATCAAAGGGAGGGAGTCCGACATCGGCATACTATTACGCCGGATGGCAGAAAGGGGTTAAGGAGCTTTTAATACCTTGATATTTGGATTTTTGATGGCTGAGATTGTGAAAAGCATATCCTTAATTGTGGCTTCCATTCTGTTGGTAAGGTGGGGCAGAGTAGTGGATACAGTGGGGAAAATAAGTATTTTATACACTGCCGATTTTGCAAGTTTTCCTGCCTAGAAAGAAAAGAGAAATCCTCCTACTCTGCACTCATTACCTGTATTAACTGTACCTGTATAAAAGACACCCATCCACACACTCAATCACACTCTAACCTCTCCACCATGGCCAAGACCAAACAGCTGTAAGGACACCAGGGACAAAAGCGTAGACCAGTGTTCCCTAACTCCAGTCCTCAAGAGCCATAAGGTCAGGTTTTAAGGATTTCCTTAGTATCGCCCAGGTGGTGGAATTATTCCCTGTACAGGTGAACAGATCTCACTTGTGCAATTTTAAGGGAAATCCTGAAAACATGACCCGTTGGTGGCTCTTGAGGACTGGAGATGGGGGAACACTGGTGTAGACCTTCACAAGGCTGGGATGGACTACAGAACAATTGGAAAGCAGCTTGGTGAGAAGGCAACAACGGTTGGCACAATTATTAAAAAAAATGGAAGAAACACAAGATTGTCTGTCAATCTTCCTCGGTCAGGGACTCCATGCAAGATTTCGCCTCGTGGGGTAAGTTCTGCCCAGAACTACACAGGTGGACCTGGTCAATGACCTGAAGAGAGCTGAGACGACAGTCTCAAACATTACCATTGGTAACACACTAGTTCGTCATGGATTAAAATCCTGCAGAGCATGCAAGGTCCCCCTGCTCACGCCAGCACATGTTCAAGCCCATTTGAAGTTCGCCAATGACCATCTGGATGATCCAGAGGAGGCATGGAAAAAGATCATGTGTTAAGAGGAGACCAAAATAGAACTTTTTGGCATCAAGTCCACTCGCCCTGTTTGGATTAAGGATAAGTACAACCCCAAGAACACCATTCCAACAGTGAAGCATGGTGGGGGAAACATCATATTGTGTGGGTGCTTTTCTGCAAATTGGACAGGACGCCTGCACCGTATTCAAGGGAGGATGGATGTCATGTATCACGAGATTTTGGCGAACAACCTCCTTCCCTCAGTAAGAGTATTGAAGATGGGTCATGGCTGGGTCTTTCAGCATGACAATAACCTGAAACATACAGCCAGGCCAACTTAGGCCTGTTTCACACATCCGTTTTTTGGCATCTGCATGCATCCATCAAAGTGTTAAAAAACGGATCCGTTTCCGTTTTGCCGCAAACGGATCCGCCTTTTTGACGGATCTGCAGTAGCCGCTAATGGAAGTCTATGGGGCAAAAAACGGATCCTCCTGAAAAAATGGCAGATCCGTTTAACGGAAAACAACGGATTTAGACAGATTTTAAAAAACGGAAGTGTGATCCAGGCCTTAGGAGTGGCTCCGTAAGAAGCATTCAAGGTTCAGGAGTGGCCTAACCAGTCTACAGACCTGAACCCAATAGAAAATCTTTGGAGGGAGCTGAAACTCAATGTTGCCTAGCGACAGCCGCCGAAACCTGAAATATCTGGAGAAGATCTGTATGGAGGAGTGGGCCAAAAATCCCTGCTGCAGTGTGTACAAACTTGGTCAAAAACTACAGGAAACATCTGATCTCAAAAGTTTCTGTAACAAATATTACGTTTTTCTATTTTATTAATTATTTCATGCAATAAAATGCAAATTAATTACGTAAAAATCATACAATGTGATTTTCTGTGATTTATTTTCAAGATTCTCTCTCACAGTTGAAGTGTACCTACAAAAAAAAATTGCAGACCCCTCCATTCTCTGTAGGTGGGAAAACTTACAAAATCGGCATTGTATCAAATACTTATTTTCCCCACTGTATATACAGGTGCTTCTCACAAAATTAGAATATCATCCAAAAAATTTCAGTTATTCAATATAAACGTGAAACTCATTATATAGAGTAATTACAGAGTGATCTATTTCAAGTGTTTATTTCTGTTAATGTTGATTTATTATGGCTTACAGCCAATGAAAACCCAAAAGTCGTTATCTCAGTAAATTAGAACAAAAAACACCTGCAAAGGCTTCCTAAGTGTTTTAAAAGGTCCCTTAGTCTGTTTCAGTAGGCTCCACTATCATGGGGAAGACTGCTGACTTGACAGATGTCCAGAAGGCAGTCATTGGCACACTCCACAAGGAGGGTAAGCCACAAAAGGTCATTGCTAAAGAAGCTGGCTGTTCACAGAGTGCTGTATCCAAGCATATTAATGGAAAGTTGAATGGAACAAAAAAGTATGGTAGAAAAAGGTGCACAAGCAACCGGGATAACCGCAGCCTTGAAAGGATTGTTAAGAAAAGGCCGTTCAAATATTTGGGGGAGATTCACAAGGAGTGGACTGCTGCTGGAGCCATTGCTTCATGAGCCACCACACACAGACGTACGTACCCAGGACATGGGCTACAAGTGTCGCATTCCTTGTGTCAAGCCACTCATGACCAATAGACAACCCCAGAAGCGTCTTACCTGGGCCAAGGAGAAAAAGAACTGGACTGTTGCTCAGTGGTCCAAGGTGTTGTTTTCAGATGAAAGTAAATTTTTCATTTCATTTGGAAATCAAGGTCCCAGAGTCTGGAGAAGAGTGGAGAGGCCACAATCCAAGCTGCTTGAGGTCTAGTGTGAAGTTTCCACAATCAGTGTTGGTTTGGGGAGCTATGTCATCTGCCAACTACCAGGAAATTTTGGAGCACTTCATACTTCCCTCTGCCAACAAGCTTTTTGGGGATGGAAATGTCATTCTCTAGCAGGACTTGGCACCTGTCCACACTGCCAAAAGTACAAATTACTGATTTAAAAACAACAGTATCGCTGTGCTTGATTGGCCAGCAAACTCGCCTGACCTTAACCCCATAGAGAACTGTCAAGAGGAATATGAGAGACACCAGACCCAACAATTCAGACAAAAACAGAGAAACACAGGACAACAAACGTGAAAAAATACTCTGCTGTAAAAAAATATATCTAACAATAAACAGCAAGTGCTAGTAAAAAATGATGACAAAACAGGGTATTTAATTGATACGCTTTTTGCAAAAAAATGTATACTATGCCGCTCTACCAAACGACAAGGTATACGCTTCAGAGCAGTCCTAACTAATGTATTTAAAACCTGACCATGTGAACAGTACCTATATGAGCAGAATTCAGAAAGGTAATGTCTAAAGTGGACACGCTGTGTCAGATGGCTTTATATGTACATGGCCCCCAAGAGAGGGGTGGGAACCTGCCAAAAACTTGCAAAAGCAAGAGACCAATTGAATAACAAATTCAGACAAGCTGAAGGCTGCTATCAAGGCAACCTGGGCTTCCATAACACCTCTGCAGCGCCACAGGCTGATCGCCTCCATGCCGCATTGATACAGTAATTGATGCAAAAGGAGCCACAACCAAGTATGCATTTACTGAATATATATTTCAGTAGCCCAACACTTTGGATTTTAAAATCATTTTTCAAGCTGGTGTTATAAAGTATTCTAATTTACTGAGATAATGACGTTGGGGTTTTCATTGGCTGTAAGCCATAATCAACAATAACAGAAATAAAAACTTGAAATAGATCACTCTGTAATGACTCTATAATATGCGAGTTTAAATTTTTGTATTGAAAAACTGAAATTAACTTTTTGATTATATTCTAATTTTGTAAGAAGCACCTGTATATCTTAGCTTGTAGCTAGACGAAGAATGCAATAGAGATTTTGGGGTATTTAGAATTAAGCTCTGAAATAGTATACGTTGATGTGAATGATCTAATAGAGCTATTGATAATTTAAGTCCCATTTTATACCAAAGGTAAAAAGTATGATGGGATTGTTAGGAGATTATATGTGCTGTATTATATATAATAGTTGATGTCTGGGGGGCTGAAGATGGCGAGGTCGGGGGCTTTTGATACTTACCAGCTGGGACTTTTACGAGCATTAGTATAATAAGCCATGTTATAACCCTGTTAGTAACCATGCGCTGCATCACATTTAAAGGGGACCTGTCACCCCCCAGATGTATATGACCTATTAATATGGGCATACACGTATTAGAAATGCTACACTCGTCCTACCTGTATGCCTCATATTAATGGTATTGTTGCTGAAAAATGTTATATTCTGTGTGTACGCTTATGATTTCTTCCAGGCTCCGAGGCATGCGGTACTGTAAGATATCCCTGCCCGTTTTCATTACAATACTACCAGCCTCCCATCACCTTCTGTTATGGCCCTGGAATTCTGGGCCTGCGCCCTTCACTCCTTCAGAAATACCTCATCCTCCCTTCTGTGGGCACAGCATTCAGGGATCTTCTGTGCAGGCGCCAGCGACTTGCGCTCCAGTTGCCTCTGGTATGCGCGCCGATAAAGTGCTCTCCCCACTTCCTCCCTGGATAGTCATCACCTGGTACACATGATTCCTAGCAATGACTATGCAGGGAGGAAGTGGGGAGAGCATCTTATTGGCACCTACACTGGAGGTCACAGTGACTCGCCTGCGCAGAAGATCCCTGAATGCAGTGCCCATAGAAGGAAGGGAGCGGTTCAGACTGTGGTGACTCGCAGGGCGCAGGCATAGGATTCCGGTGCCATAACTGAAATACATGGGAGGAGGGTAGTATTATAATGAGGAGAGAAGGCAGGGATTTCTCACAAACACGGCACGCCCCAGAGCCTTGAAAAAATTATTAGAATAAGGAAACAATATAACATTTCTCAGCAACAAGACCATTAATATGAGGCATACAGGTAGGACTGACTAGTGTAACATTTCTATAACCTGTATATTCTCTTTAAAGAATCACTCCAGCCCACCCCCACCCCCTCCACACCTAAGCTGAAACCCTAGTTACGCCTCTGGGGCTTCCACATTACTGGTGGCACAAGGATTTTGGAGAAGCGACATGGCTGCCACCGAAAGAAATCCAGCGAAATCTGCACTCTCAAATCCAAATGTCCCCCTTCTTCTGAGCCCCAGTGTGCCTATACTGCAGTTAGTATCCACATATATTTGCCATTGCTTTAGCAAGGAGAGCCCACTTAATTGATGGGTGCATGTCTTCAGAAGCACGAGCTTGGCACACTGTTCAGGCACCACACTGGCATATCTGCATTTTCACTAAGCAACATCCACTGCCACTTGTTTCTGGAAAATGCCCATGGAGTCAAAATAATCACTACACCTGTAGAATTCCCAGAGGGGTGTAATTTCCAAATTGAGGTCAACTAAGGGAGATTTCTGCTCTAGCACTGGGCCGACTTCTCAGTTGGCTACAAGTTCTACGCTAGGGATGGGCTGCACCTCAATGGAGAAGATGAAGCTGTGCTGGGGGAGAAAATAGCTAGAAAGTTGGAGGAGTGTTTAAACTAGGGACTGGGGAGGGTATTCATTTTATAGGAGGGGAAGACTGTGCAGATAGAGACCTGGGCACAAATAATGAAATTGGGGGTGGGGGGGGCTAGAACAGTTAAGATTTTAGGGAAGAATAGAGGTACAGAGAGAGATACATAAAGTGCATGTATACTAATGCCAGAAGCTTCACCAACAAAATGGAGGAATTAGAATTAACTTTGTTGGAACAGAATTATGACATGGTGGGGATAGCTGAGACATGGCTGGACGAGAGCCATGACTGGGCGGTTAATTTACAGGGCTATAGTCTATTCAGAAATGACCGTACAAATAAGCGAGTGGGAGGTGTGTGTTTATATGTAAAATCATCCTTAAAACCCATCCTGTGTGATAATATATGTGAATCTAATGAAAATGTAGAGTCCCTGTGGGTGGAGATAAGGGGAGGGGGGAAAAATATATTATTGATAGGTGTTTGTTATAAGTCTCCAAAAAAATAATGGAAGCAACGGAGAATATCCACGTAAAGCAAATAGATGATGCAGCGACTCAAGAAGTCATTATTATGGGGGACTTCAACTACCCTGAAATACATTGGGGAACAGAAACCTGCAGTTCCAGCAAAGGTAATAGGTAATTGTCTTTCATAGTTGTCAAAAACCTTTCACAACTGGTTCAGGACCCAACGAGAGGGAGGGCACTGCTAGACCTAATATTAACCAACAGATCAGACTGCATATTAAATATAAGGGTTGGGGGTCACTTGGGTAATAGAGATCACAAAATAATAAGTTTTCATGTATCCTTTAATACGATGTGTAGTAGAGGGGTTACAAGGACACTAAACTTCAGGAAGGCAAATTTCCAATGGATGATAGATGATCAGTGAAATAAACTGGGACGAGACATAAAAGTACAAAAGAAAATGGGAGACGTTTATTTGCATCCTGAATAGGACCTGTGCACAATATATACCGTATGGGAATAAACATGCTAGAAATAGGAGGAAACCACTATAGCTAAATAGAGCTGTAAGGGGTGCAATAAGTGACAAAAATAAAGCATTTAGAGAATTAAAGCAAGTAGGTAGTGAGGAGGCATTAAATAAATATAGAAGATTAAATAAATTCTGTAAAAAAGCAAATCAAGACAGCAAAGATTGAGACAGAGACTCACTGCCAGAGAAAGTAAAAATAATCCCAAAATATTCTTTAACTATATAAATAGTAAGAAACTAAAAAATGATAGTGTTGGTCCCCTTAAAAATAGTCTGGGTGAAATGGTGGATGAGGATGAGGAAAAAGCCAATATGCTAAATGACTTTTTTCAACAGTATTTAAACAAGAAAATCCCATGACGGATAACATGATCAGTGATAAAAATTCTCCATTAAATGTTACCTGCATAACCCAGCAGGAAGTACGTCGGAGTCTAAAATTCAATAAAGTTGACAAATCCCCAGGTCCAGATGGGATACACCCCTGAGTACTGCAGGAATTAAGTACAGTCATAGATAGACAATTATTTTGAATCTTTAAAGATTCCGTAATAACAGGGTCTGTACCACAGGACTGGCGTATAGCAAATGTGGTGCCAATATTCAAAAAGGGGACAAAAACTGAACTTGGAAATTTTAGGTAAGTGAGCTTAACCTCAACTGTGGGTAAAAATTCTGGAAATTTTTCTAAGAGATACTATACTGGAGTCCTCACTGTATCTGAAACTGAACCTGTCAAAGACTGAACTCCTTGTTTCCTCCCGCTACTAATGTACCTATACCAGACATTGCCATTTCCGTGTGTGGTCCCAGTATTACTCCCCAGCAACATGCCCACTGTCTTGGGGTCATACTTGACTCCAAGCTTTCCTTTGCCCCCCACATCCGATCACTGGCTCGCTCTTATCTGCATCTCAAAACATTTCTAGAATTCAACCTTTTCTTACTTTTGACTCGGCAAAAACTCTTACTGTTTCTCTTATTCATTCTCGTCTGGACTATTGTAACTCTCTTCTAATCGGTCTCTCTTACCAAACTCTCCGCCCTCCAATCTGTCTTGAATGCTGCAGACAGGATCATATTCCTCGTCAATCGTTACACCGATGCCTCTACCTTGTGCCAGTCATTACACTGGCTACCCATCCACTCCAGAATCCAGCACAAACTTATTACTCTCACCCACAAAGCTCTCCATTGCTCAGCACCACCCTATATCTCCTCCCTTGTTTCAGTATACCACCCTACCCATGCCCTCCGTTCTGCTGATGACCTGAGGTTAGCATCCTCAATAATCAGAACCTCCCATTCCAGTCTCCAAGACTATACACGTGCTGTGCCAATTCTTTGTAATGCACTTCCCAGGTCAATACGATTAGTCCCCAATCCCTACAATTTTAAGTGTGCCCTGAAAACGCATTTATTCAGACTGGCCTACCGCCTCAACACATTAAACTAATCTATCCCTGTGTGGTACAGTCAAAAGTTTTACCATAACCAGGTTCCCTGTATCATGTTCCCACATGCTTTATGCATCTATTAGCCCTCTGTGTCTGTACTGTTACACACTTATTATGGCTGGTCCATACAATCGGGGCAATTGTTACCACCCACCTTTCGTGTCTACCTTTTTCCTCAGATTGTATGCTTGCGAGCAGGGCCTGAATTCCTCTTGGTATCTGTTATGATCTGTGTGATTATTGTTATGCTGTAATGTCTATCGTCTGTACAAGTGTTATGAATGGGTCACCGAGGAGGAAAAAACCTAAACAGGCTAAGCCCAGAAAAACCAGAGAGGTTGGCAACTATGCAGATTGCAGATCCCTGATCCTAACCACACAACTAGCAGCAGCCGTGGAGCGTAACTAGACGGCTCGTCACGGCCGGAGGACTAAATAAGCCTAAAGCAAGGAAAGGGGAAAACTAACTGCCCTAGAGCAGACCCCAAAGGAATAGACAGCCCCCACACATGTATTGACGGTGAAACAAGATGAAAACACAAACACAGGCAAGAAAATAGGCTGAGCAAACAATGGGGTCCAAACTAACTTGAAAGGAGAGGAAAGGAAAGACACCGTCTGCAATCGGCCCAAAACCCTACAAAATAATGTCCAACACTTCTGATAACAAAATTAACCCTGAAGTCACTAGACTTCTCCCACTATATCAGCACTCTGAAATATTCTGAGACAGCGCAAAAAGAGGCCAATCTAATAAGGGACAAGAAAGCAAATTGGCAAATACAGATAAATAAGAGTGGAAATTCAGCACAGCCCCAGCCGGGGCTGGCTGACCACACAAAAAACTGAATAGAACAACAAAATCAAGTGTGAAAATTAGCAGAAAAACTTAGCTTGAGCTGACTGGAACAGAGCTGAGAACCAAGACCTGACAAACAGAAGGAATCACCAGCACCAGAGTAGGGCGTCGGCTGTCTTAAATCCAATCTGAGATTCCTGAGGTCCAATCATCATCCTCATTATCAGGTGGCAGATCTCTACTGATTAAATCAGCCTCACTACCTCCTGTTACCACCAGAGGGAGCCTGGAAGGAGAACTCACAACTGGTAGACCAGAAAATGAACTCACAACAAGTCCCCTCTGAAATGTAAAGTGCTGCGGAATATGTCGGCGCTATAGAAATAAAATTTATTATTGGAGTATTAGAAGAATAACCTCATGACCTAATATCAACATGGGTTTAATCTGATGAGTTTCTATGAAGAGGTACGTTACGGACTGGACCAAGGGAATGCAGTGGACATGGTGTACATGGATTTTTCAAAAGCTTTTGATACGATGCCACACAAAAGGTTGATACATAAAAGGAGAACAATGGGGATAGGGGAAAATGTGTAAGTGGGTTAAGAGTTGGCTCAGGGATAGGAAGCAAAGGGTGTTTAGCAATAGATCACACTCAGACTGGGTCGCGGTTAGCAATGGGCTCTTTATATGGAGTCTGCAAATTAGTCTCCGAAAATTTGTTCTCCAAGAGTCAAATAGCGCTCCTTCCCTTCCAAGTCTTGTCGTGTGGCTAAACAGTACTGTACAGCCACATATGGGGTATTTCCATGTTCACGAGAAATTGTGTAACTAATTGTGTGGTAATTTTTACCTATTTTCCCTTGTGAAAATTTAAAATATGGAGCCAAAACATTATCATGGTAAAAAATGTATTTTTTTTCTTCACCGCTCAATGGTACAACATTTTGTGAAACACATGTGGTGTCAATATGATCACTGCACCCCTAGATTACTTAAGTGGTGTAGTTTGTAAAATGGGGTCAGTTATGGGGGATGCTGCTGGCCTGAGTCCTCAGAGGCTCTGCCAATATGACATGGCACCCGCAAACCATTCCAGGCAAATATGCACTCCGATATGGCGCTCCTTCCCTTCTAAGCTTTGCAAGGTGCCTAAGTAGTTTTGTTACCACATATGGAGCATTATCATACTCATGCAACATTGTTTAAAAAAAATTTGGCCCAAAACTTGAGGCCAAAACATTTTAGTTGAAAAAATGAAACTTTTATTTTCATAGCCCAATGTTTTATACAATCCTGTGAGATACCTGTGGGTTTAAAATGCTCAAAACACCCTTAGAGGAATTCTTCAAGAGGTGTAGTTTCCAAAATGGAGTAATTTTTTTTTTGGGGGGGGGGATTCCACTGTATATGCGCATTTAGGGCTCTGCAAACGCAATATGGCGTCCGTTAACTATTCCAGCCAATTTTGTGCTCCAGAAGTCAAACGGTGCTCATTCCCTTTTGAGCTCTGCCCTCAGCCCAAATACTTTTTCACCACATATAGAGTATTGGTGTACTCAGAAGAAATTGGACAACAAATTGTATTGTCCACTTTCTCCTGTGATAATGAAAAATGTGGAGCTAAAGCAACATTTTGTGGGAAAAAGTACAATTTTAATTTTTTTCTGTGATGCACCTAAAGCATTGATATATTTACTGAATGTGGCTTTGAGCACCTTGAGGGGTGCAGTTTTTAAAATGTTGTAACTTTTGGGTATTTTCTGTCATATAACCACTGAAAGTCACTTCAGATGTGCTGTGGTTCCTAAAAAAATAAGTTTTGTAAATTTTGTTGGAAAAATGGAAAATTGCTGTTAACTTTTTAACCCTTCTAACTTCCTAAGAATTTAGTTTTTTTAAATGATGCCAACATAAAGTAGACATATGGAAAATATTTATGAATTATTTTGTTTGGTATAACTCTCTGATTTAAGGACATACAAATTCAAAGTTTGAAAATTGTGTCATTTAATTGACAAATTTTCAATGTTTTCATACATAAACGCAAATTATATTGACCAAAATGTACCACTAACATGAAGTACATCATGTCTTGAAAAAGTTGTGTAAGGTGGTGAGATATAATGTCTTTCATGCTTCCATTCCCTCTAATTATCTTCCAGTACTTAATGTTTACAGATGTGTTTTATGATTGCCTGCGGTACTGCTACATGTATAACTATGTATTACCGCTCATTGCTTATGGTATTGCCACTTGAATGTGCTACCATTATATAGAAAACTGTATTATTGTCTTGTATTCCTTTATTATAGTATTGCATGTATGTTATGTGTCCTTTGTACATGTACCGACAGGGAAAGTTAGTGTATCCTTCTTGGGATGTTAGAAGAGGGCACTCTTAGTACATAGTTTCCCCATAGACCGAGTAGATGTAATTATGTTGCAGGCCACTAGATGGGGGATGTTCAGAGGGTTAATTGTAGGAGGGGCTGCTGAGAGTTAAGGTTAGTGATGAGTGGTTTAGTTAAATGGGGCCAGGACGCCCAAGTGTCCACATGGGCTATAGACCCAGACAGTTCAGCAGTCACGTAACGTTAAGTCGTTATAGCCCATGTTACCCACGGCCACTGCATGTCTTAGCAGTGGGTCAGAACAGAAAAAGGAAGATGTGGCATCTTACCGCCTGGGCCAATGCTATTAGGGCAGAAGTTGGCTGGACTAAGGAAATAGGAGGAGCTGGAGCTTCGACGAGATCTGTACAGACGGGCCAGATGCTTCACCAGGAGCCACCAAACAGTGATTGATGAATTCGTGTCTGGGGCGAAACAGACTGAAGGAAATGTCATTATATTGAGGTCAGGCCAGGAAGGAACTGGGAAGCAGTCTAGTGCGGTCCGGTCCAGGTGTGCACTGAAGTGAAAGCAAGCAAGAGAAAGATGAGGAAGCAAGCAAATGTCATAATATAAATCAACTGAACCATAGAATCGTAGAGTTGGAAGGGACCTCCTGGGCCATCTGGTCCAACCACCTGCTCAAAGCAGGATTCGCTATATCATCCCACACAGATGTCTGTCCAGCCTCTGTTTGAAGACTTCTATTGAAGGAGAACTCACCACCTCTCGTGGCAGCCTGTTCCACTCATTGATCACTCTGTCAAAGTTTTTTTCTAATATCTAATATGTGTCTCCTCCCATTCAGTTTCATCCTATTGCTTCTAGTCTTTCCTTGTGCAAATGAGAATAAAGATGATCCGTCTACAATGTGACAGCCCTTGAGATATTTGTAGACAGCTATTAAGTCTCCTCTCGGTCTTCTCTTTTGCAAGCTAAACATTCCCAAATCCTGCAACTTTTCCTCATAAGACAGGGTTTGCAGACCGGTCACCATTCTGGTTGCTCTTTTCTGAACTTGCTCCAGTTTGTTGATGTCTTTTTTAAAATGTGGCGCCCAAAACTGGACACAATATTCCAGATGAGGTCTGACCAAAGAGGAGTAGAGGGCAATAATGACTTCACGTGATCCAGACTGTATGCTTCTGTTAATACATCCTAGAATTGCATTTGCCTTTTTTGCTGCTGCATCACACTGTTGACTCATATTCAGTCAGTGATCTATTAGTATACCCAAGACTTTTTCACATGTGCTGTTGCTTAGCCCTATTTCTCCCATTCTGTATATGCTTTTTCCATTTTTATTGCCCAGATGTAGTACTTTGCATTTTTCCCTGTTAAAAACCATTCTGTTATTTGCTGCCCACTGCTCCAGTTTATTTATATCTTTTTGAATCCTCTCTCTCTCTTCTCTAGTAATAGCTATCCCTCCTAGCTTTGTGTCATCAGCAAATTTAATCAGTTTACCCTCAATGCCTTCATCTAAATCGTTGATAAAGATGTTGAACAATACAGGGCCCAGGACAGAGCCCTGTGGTACCCCACTTGAGACATTCTTCCAACTGGATGTGCAGCCATTTACGACCACTCTTTGGGTCCGATCACTACGCCAGTTATGAATCCACCTAACAGTTGCCTTGTCCATTCCATACTTAGCCACTTTTTCAATTAGGATTGTGTGAGATACTTTGTCAAATGCTTTGCTGAAGTCAAGATATACTATATCTACAGCATTTCCCTGATCCACCCAATCAGTGATTTTGTCATAGAAGGAAATTAAGTTAGTCTGACATGACTTATTAGTTACAAACCCATGCTGACTATGGTTAATCCTTTCATTCTTATCCAGGTACTTACATACATGTTGTTTAATAATTTGTTCAAAGATCTTTTCTGGTATAGAAGTCACTCACCGGCCTATAGTTGCCTGGGGCCACCTTCTTCCCCTTTTTGAAGATAGGAACAACATTTGCTCTTCTCCAGTCTTCTGGGACTTCTCCTGTTTTCCAAGAATTTTCAAAGATTATGGAGATGGTGATTAAAAATTTCTTCTGCCATCTCCTTCAGTACTCTGGGGTGTAATTCATTTGGACCTGGAGACTTGAATTCATTTAGGTTATTCTAAGTGTTTCCACACTATCTTTCTGTTTTATAGATATCCTGGATTCTTCTATTCCCTTAATAGGACAGTGAAGAACAGTTGATGTTACATTTCCTTTTTGAGAGAAAACAGATGCAAAATAGGAATTTAAAAGTTTAGCCTTCTCAATATCCTGTCTTACCATTTCATCATTTTCATCCTGTAAAAATCCTATAGCATCTTTGACTTTTCTTCTACTTTTGACATATCCCCAAAATCCTTTATTGCTTTTGATGTCTCTTGCAAGCCTCAATTCATTGTCAGCTTTAGATTATCTGATCTGTGCCCTGCAGGTTCTGCAGATAGCATTATATTATTCTTTAGATATGCCTCCCTCTTTCCATTTTATAAACATTTCTTTCTTCCTTTTTAGCATGTGCTTAAGTTCTGTGTTCATCCATCCTGGTTTCCTTAAATGCTTCCTATTCTTCCCTCTTTTCGGAATTGTTAACAATTGTGCTTTGAGAATTTCATTTTTCAAGATTTCCCATCCTTCCTGGACATTTTTGTCCTTAAGGATATCCCAGCCATTGGATCCCTCCAATTCTCTTTCTGAATCCCTTAAAATCTGCCTTTGTGAAATCTAACCTTGATATCTGAGTCTTCACAGGTCTTCCTCCTCTAGTCATCCAAAATTCTAAAATAGCATGGTTGCTACCTCCAAAGGTCCCAGACACTTTTACCTCCTCAACCATTTCCTCCCTGTTTATGAGGATTAGATCCAAGGTAGCAGTTCCCCTTGTTTTCTCCCCTACCTTTTGGAAGATAAAGTTGTCAGCAAGAGAGGATAAGAATTTCCTTGACCTGTTAGTTTTGCCTGAGAGAGATTCCCAACAAATGTCTGGATAGTTGAGATATCCCATGACAACCATGTCATAACTTTTGGAGAACTTGGCCATTTGATGTAACGTGGATGTAACGTGTATGGTGCAGTAACCCCTGTTAAAGCTAGGGTGCGCTTCATATACGACTCAGAATATGCATGTGGGCATTTCCTTGATGGAGAAACAGTGACCGGCATGGTTGTAAATGTGTTGCAGAGGTTCTCTGTGCTATAAGCCAAAATAGCGTTATGCTGGGACTTGTAGTCCACGAGTTGCTTATCTATAAGGGCGGCTTATAGGGCTAGTCAGAGAACTGGGCGGGATCGGCTAGCCACACATAGACTGCCCACATATGGAGGTCATTTGGGTTATATAATGGGACTGAGGTCTGATCACATGGGTTGTGTGTTTGATCCTCAGTGGTCAGAGTGCAAGGTCCCGGAAGGCCTGTGTGTGTTGGAAGTGTCTGGGACTGAACTTCCTGGAAGAGCACATAGAAAGGCTTGGACAGGGTAGAGTCTGTGACGGCTCCCTGTAGGGAAGCTACTGCCCGACTGTGGCTCTGCAACTGGAGACTGCCTAGTGAGCAAGGCTCTGTCTGGAACAGTGATCCCAGTGCGGCCGCTTCCTTGATATCCCGTGAGGGGTAAACCGTGACTAACGCTGACCAGGGTCAGTAAGAGACTGTGTATACTGTAAACTGAATGTTTAACGGACATTGTAATAGAAGCTACATGCTGTTTAGTTGATGAAGAGCGGTTTATGCTGAAGTGTAACCCCTTAATGTCAAATGACAGACACAGTCCGTCATTGGACATTTTCCCTGCTTTGATTGTTATGAACAGCTGACATGTGCCCGCAATAAGCGCGAGCGGAATCGCCGTCCGCCCGCGCCTATTAAATAGTTAAATCCCGCTGTCAAAGCTGACAGCGGGCATTTAAATAGCATTTCCGGCCGCCGGGCCGAAAATGACGTCATCGCCGACCCCCGTCACATGATCGGGGGTCGGTGTCTTGTTGTCTGGACAACCAGAGGTCTCAGACCTCTATGGTTGTTCCAAGCATATGGCTTTCAGCGCCACCCGGTGGTCGGCGCTGAAAGCGCAGCAGTAAATCTGCTACATATGGGCGATCTGCTCATCGTCCATATGTAGCAGAGCCGATGGGGTTGCGCATGCTTCTAGCCTCCTATGGAGGCTATTGAAGCATGCCAAAGGTAAAAAAAAATAAAAAAATTTAAAAAAATAAAAAAACCTAAAAGTTCAAATCACCCCCCATCAAAATAAAACAGTAAAAAAAAAATCCCACATACACATATTAGGTATCGCCGCGTTCAGAATCGCCCGATCAATAAAAAAGCATTAACCCGATCGCTAAACGGCGTAGCAAGAAAAAAAAATTCAAAACGCCAGAATTACGTTTTTTTGGTCGCCAAGACATTGCATTAAAATGCAATAATGGGCGAACAAAAGAACGTATCTGCACAAAAGTGGTATCATTAAAAACATCAGCCCGGCATGGAAAAAATAAGCCTTCACCCGACCCCAGATCATGAAAAATAGAGACGCTACGGGTCTCGGAAAATTGCGCAATTTTTATTTTTTTATTTTTGCAAACTTTGGAATTTTTTTTCACCACTTAGATAAAAGAGGACATAGACATGTTTGGTGTCTATGAACTCATAATGACCTGGAGAATCATTATGGCAGGTCAGATTTAGCATCTAGTGAACCTAGCAAAAAAGCCAAGCAAAAAACAAGTGTGGGATTGCACTTTTTTGGCAATTTCACCGCACTTGGAATTTTTTTTCCCGTTTTCGAGTACATGACATGGTAAAACCAATGGTGTCATTTAAAAGTACAACTTGTCCCGCAAAAAATAAGCCCTCACATGGCCATATAGATGGAAAAATAAAAAAGTTTTGGCTCTGAAAAGAAGGGGAGGGAAAAATAAAAATGCAAAACCAAAAATACCCCTGGTCGTTAAGGGGTTAATAAACCGAATGAACTATTTAACCTGGAGTGTTGCCTTGTATACCTCAAAGACCGGCCAAGTGAGTAAATCCCCGTCCACTCATTTGGTGGATCTCTACACGTGCGAAATCCTAAGTAAATAAAGTGTTAAAGTTGTCTAGGACTGTGTCTCGATCGCCTAGACTAGGGACCGTTAGGGCCAGGGCCGGACAGGGACTAAAATTCAGCCCTGGCATTTGAAGTTACACAGGGCCACTAGTCACATGGTGACTATATAATATCTTTGTACACTTGTAGGTTACAAGAAGTGAGAGGAGATTAACACGACTATATAACATGTAGTCACAGCTGTGCCCAGTATTTCAGTTCAGTCCTATTTATTGCTTTTAGGTACAGTACTCCTCCCAGAGCTCTGTCCCCTTTTGTACACACGGTGACAGAATTCCTGGCAGAACTGCTATACATTGAGCAACCAGACCCCCTGGTCACAGCCGCCGATATCATACCTCCCAACTTTTGAAGAAGGGAAAGAGGGAGAAAGACAGCAAATTTTAAGCCACTCCCCGGCAACATCCATTTCGCAACTAGTCACACCCATGTTCACGCCCAACCGCACCCATTTAGTACTGCTGATCACACTGACTGGTACTGAGGGCACAGTGGCTGGCATTATGGGCATACTGACTGGCACTTAGGAAGAGAAAACAAAGAGCGAAAAAAGAAAAACAGAGAAAGAAAGGAGAGCGAGAAAGAAAGAACAGAGAAAGAGGGGAAAGAAAGAAAAGAGAGAGACAGAACAGAGAGAAAGAAAGAAGTAAAGAAAAGAAAGAAAGAGGAAAGAAAAAGAAAGAAAGAGGGGAAAGAAAGAACAGAGAGAGAGAAAGAAAATGAGGGAAAGACAGAACAGAGAATGAGAAAGAAATAACAGAGAAAGAAAAAGAGAGAGAAATAAAGAGAGATTCTATAAAGATACTATAGCAGCCCGGCTCCCATTGTAGTTCCCACCCGAGCCTCCCGATGCAGGACATATCATGATCCGCTCACATGGCCGGCATCCCCGATTCCAAGGCGAACCTGCTGTCTGCGCTGTCGGAGGAGGACATGGTGATGGAGCTGAAGCATTCCTAGTTCCGTCACAATCTCATGAAATTATCTAATTTCCGGTCAGCTTCCAGCATATCACTTCCGGTGGAACGTCATGTGTGAGTTTTAAAATGCTCCTCGGGGCTCCGCCGTGTACTCCTGGGTCCGTGGGAAAAGCCCGCTTTGTATGCTTCGTACACACGCGGCTCCGCTCCGTACACCTCGTACACGCGGCTCCGTTCTGTACACCTCGTACACACACGGCTCCGCTCCATACACCTCGTACACACGCGGCTCCGCTCCGTACACCTCGTACACACGTGGCTCTGCTACATCTATCCTGTAAACCCCACACATATCAGGCAGATTGCGGCCCCCCAGCCAGCCTCAGCTCAGGGCCTCAGGCAGATTGCGGCCCCCCAGCCAGCCTCAGCTCAGGGCCTCATGTTATGAGTTCATTTTCTCCTTCACCTCTGATGTCTGATGAACTCCCTCTGCTGGTGAAAGGAGGTAGTGAAATTGATCTGGATGGGAAGAACCTGTCATCTGAACAGGTGGAGTGTGATTGGACATCTGGAATTTCTGAGTGGATATAAGGCAGCTGACGCCCTGCAGGGCTGCTGGTGATCCTTTCTGCTCTGAGCTCTGGCATCCAGTTTAGTTCCTGTCTACTAAAAGCTAAGTTTTTGCTCTGCTATTTTTTCATGAGATTTTGTCTGTTTACTTAGTGTTTGTGTTCAGCCTGCCCTGGTTGGGATGGGCTGAACTCCATTTTTGTCTCTGATCAGTTGATCTCTTTGCTCTGTCTTCAGAATATACCTGAGTGCTGATATAGTGATTTTGAAGTCTAGTGACTTCAGGGCCTTTTCTATCAGACGTGTTGGACATTTTTTTTGGCAGGTTTTTTTGCGTGATTGCAGCCAGCATCTTTTCTGTCCTTTCCTATCTAGTTAGTTGGGCCCCATCATTTGCCCAGCCTGTCTTTCTGTCTGTGTTTGTGTTTTCATCTGTTTTTCACCGACAATACATGTTGAGGGCTGTCTATTGCTTTGGGGTCTGCTCTGGGGCAGTTTAGATTTCCCCTTTCTTTCGGTTTATGTAGCTCTCCGGCTGTGACGAGGGGTCTAGGGCACCGTAGGAACCCCCCACGGCTACTGTTAGTTGTGGTGAATAGGATCAGGGGTCTGCAATCCGCTAGCTACCAACCTCTCCGGTTTTCTGGACTTAGCTTGTGTCTTTGTTTTTTCCTCCTCTGGTGACTCATTCATAACAGCCTCAGGCAGATTGCGGCCCCCCAGCCAGCCTCAGCTCAGGGCCTCAGGTAGATCGCGGCACCCCCAGCCAGCCTCAGCTCAGGGCCTCAGGCAGATTGTGGCCCCCCAGCCAGCCTCAGCTCAGGGCCTCAGGCAGATTGCTGCCCCCCCAGCCAGCCTCAGCTCAGGGCTTCAGGCAGATTGCGGCCCCCCCAGCCAGCCTTAGCTCAGCCTCAGGGCCTCAGGCAGATGGCGCCCGCCGCCCGACCTCCCCACCCATAGGCCCTCTTTATAACTAAACTCACCCCAGCCAACTTACTGGAGTCTGGACCTGTCCTGAAGCCTGCCCTGAACCAGCGCGCGGGGGTAGGAGACTCGCAGCAGCAGCCGCTCCTGGATTCCTGCTGCCACCCTGGACGCCATCGCCGATGATAGGACACAACACAGTGAGACGTGAGTAGGCGCTGCCTGCCCTGCAGGCAACCATTGACGGCACAGCGCGCTCTTTCCGGCTCCGCCCTCAAAGAACATGCCACGACGTAGTTTCACATTGCCACGCGTTCTTAACCCCTAGGGTGCCAGTGCCACCCCAAAATCTACAGCGCGAGCCGCGCACCTTTGAAACCGCCGCTGCGCCCGCAAATTTAAAGGGCCAGCTGCGGGTAAAAGAGGCCGGTGGCTGCCGCATTAGCCTGCGGCCCACAACAGGCTAATAAATAGCGGCCCACCGGGAAAATGCCCGGTTAGGCAGATTACCAATCCGGGCCTGGTTATGGCCTGGGAAGTGCCAGGGTGAAGTTGAATCTGGAGATTCAGGTATGCCGAGAAGAAGAGTATTGTTTCATGTAGGGGAAGAACTGGGCGCAGCTGCCACTGGAATACAGGTCACGAATACGGTCTTGGCCCTCCCTTACAGTAGTCTCAGAATCACTGGGATATGTTGAAGTGTTATTACATCATAAAGTGACGCATGTCAGTTTTTAAAAATGAGGCTTGGTCCTTAAGGGGTTATTTATATAGCGCCAATAATTCTATGGTGTTGTACATGAGAAAGGGTTGCATACAAAGTTATAGATATCGTTTACAGTAAACAAACTTACAATGACAGACTGGTACAGAGGGGAGAGGACCCTGTCCTTGCGGATTTACGTTGTTCGGGATAATGGGGAAGAGACAGAAGGTCGGGGGTAAACAAAAAGCAAAAAACACAAATATCCTGAACTAAAAAGTAAAAAATATACTGCAAATAATGCATAAAGGTAATAATAATAATAAGGGTATTTAGTAAACATAATTTTGATCAAAATAATGTACAAGCCATCCCGCCACGTCACGGCAACCCTTGTGGGACAGTCCCTACTCGGGGGTGCAGCAGCTCTGGTGGTGGTGAGGCGGGAGCTTGGGTGGTGGTGAGGCGGCAGAATGGTTATTGCAGGCTGTAAGCTTTCCTGAAGGGATGGGTTTTCAGGTTCCGTCTGAAGGATCCAAGGGTGATGGATAATCGGACATGTTGAGGCGTGGAATTCCAGAGGATGGGGGATATTCGGGAGAAAACATGGAGGCGGTTGTGTGAGGAGCGACTAAGTGTGGAGGAGAGTAGGAGGTCTTGGGAGCATCGAAGATTATGTGAGGGAAGATTTTGGGAGATTAGTTCAGAGATATAGGGAGTTGACAGGTTGTGGATGGCTTTGTATAGCATGGAGTGGTAATATTTTTGTCATATTGGACCTATAATTTTTGATAGGTGCAGTATTCCTAGTCATTCCATGTCCATACTGCTATTACTATGGGTATTGGTTTGATAACCAATCATTTTGAGCCCATAATACAAGATAGTGATTGATTTGGTACTGGGTAGGTGGAGCGCTGATGTCAGTGTTGTTTTACGGTAAGTAATTGGTCACGTGACTATGTCTATTGACTTACACTATTGAATACTGAAAAGTGATAAGAAAATAGGTGCATACATGATAGGATGTGATTTGTCGCTGTGCTGGTGGAAGTGATATCATCCAGTTAACACACGTCTGGATCAACATGACTGTCTCTACAGTAGGTATAATAGCAGTATGTTGTTTAATTGTATAGAATGAGGATAATTATATACGGTATTTTTCTGACCATAAGACGCACTTTTTTTTCCTCCAAATTTGGGAGGAAAGTGTGGGTGTCTTATGGTCGGAATGTAGCATGTGGGGAGGGGGTAGCTGTGGAGTGAGACCGCACTGGGATCGCAGGAGGCAGGAAAATGTTGCCTGCTGCAGGAATCCAGCTGCTGGGAAAACCATGTGGTCCCGATACTTAAAGTGAAGTGAATATTCATGAGCCGCTTCCCCTCTCTCCTGTCAGCTGAGCAGTGAGTGGGGAGCAGCAAATGACAGACCCACATGGTTTCCCCAGCGCCGATTCCTGCAGCAGCTGGGGAGATCTGTGTTTGGTGGTGGAGGGGGCAGGAGGAGAGTGCAGCAGGAGGGATAGCCACATACCTGACAGGCAGCACAGCTTGGGCTGTTCTGATGCCATGCTGAATGCTCCTGTGGAGGACCTGTGGTGAGGTCATGAAGAGGGCGGGCTGGAGCATCACATGACCGCACAAAGCCCTGCCTCTTCATGATGTCATCACAGGTCCTGCAGACACCGCACTACAAACAGTGCAGCATCCTCTTGCATGACCTGTGGTGAGGACATAAGAGGGCTCTGTGCAGCCATGGGATGCTGCATTACCTCACCACAGCATGGCTGGCTGCAGGACCTGCACTGAGCACAGTGAGCAGCAGCCTGTACAATAATTAATTATAAGGTTAGTAATTGCAGCACATAAAAATCACTGACATCCTGTGGTGAACTATAAATCCCAGCATGCCATAGGATCTGCAGGACATGCTGGGAGTTGTGGTTCTCGCATGGGATCTTAAAGCAGCACCGCAGTGTTATTTTTCAGTGCTGGAGTGGTGCTTTAAATATAAGTCCTGTGCCCCCGTTCTTATACTCACCCTCCAGCGTCTTCCTTCAGTACTTTACAGACAGCACACTGGTCCCACAGCACCATCTTCTACCTGTAGCTCCCAACATAATACATATATATATATATTTATGTTTGGAGCTACAGGTAGAAGATATATATATTTTAACACCACATATATAGTAGTATGTTATTAAATATTTTACCACTTTTTTTGGTTCAAACATATTTTTCCTCTATTTTCCACCTCTAAAACCTGGGTGCGTCTTATAGTCCGGTGTGTCTTATAGTCCGAAAAATACGGTATGTTTTACTGGCTAGATCAAGCACTAAGAATGGACTGACCTCTTATGGTGAGTTATAGGGTAGAAGGCAGGTTATGGTGCATAGGGTTTACCTTGTGTGATCTTTATTTTCTCTGGCAGAAATACCTATAGAATATTTCCAGCAATGCATTAGTAATTTTCTTTGTATTTTATTACATTTAATGTCTTACCCTGACTTCCTTTAAACAAAATGTTACATCAGACGAGCCAATGTTAATTTGAAAGTCATTAAATTCATCAGAGCCAAGGTGAATTTCAGTGTGCATTAACTTTGATAGTCCTGCATAAAAACAGAAATATATATTGATTTACCTCTGGAGAATTAAGACAGTTTAACAATAATTACTTCACTTGTGAACTCACTTTTTGAGATTTTTCAGAGGAATACTGTACCTAATATGTACATGAATATTGCTTTTTAAATTAAATATGGTACAGAAGTCAGCTAATCGTGGCTGGTCAGGCTGCAAAATCCTCTGGCAAACAGCTATTATGGTTCAGGGAAAATGCTATTAGCCAACTATAGGAAAAATGTAGTATTTCATGATGGCTACTAAAAAAGTAACTGGCCATGTAACAAATGGATGGACCAAGTCTAATAGAGCAAAATACGCTTTTGTTAGGAACTCTCCACTCTGATACAAAAATGGAATTTTCTAGTGGGGAACCATTCTGTATTATGTCCATATGACCTGATAGGACACATGGAAATATGATGTCTTGCAACATTTATCTTTACAACTTTCTTTTTATATTGCCTTTTCCAAGGTAGATTTGAGCGTTCTTTCCTCTGTGCCTGTCTATGAGACATCTTCCATTACCCTGCTGTCAATGCATTCACAGTGGAAACAAGTAGGAGTCTGTTGATGCTGTGCAATCAATGACAGACATTTCTATAAATTGCTTGTGTGCTGAAGAAAAGCCAGTGCAACTTACTATTCTGGGCACCTGCAGTGGCCATAGCTCTTCCTAGCATCAACCAATATACCGTATCCAAGTAGATTCCAGAATTATGTGAGATTCTATCAGCACAATAAATGTTTTACTGATTGAATACCTTTAAGTATGACAGTTATAATAAGGTGGAACAGGGTGAATTAAGTGGTAAGACCACGTTCATCCCTGCATTCTGAAATATCGTTTGTCTATTCTGTTTTTAAGAATGAACAAAATTCATGTTAAAATTGCATCTGTTATATAAGTGTTGCAGACAGAGGCTTGATTGATTATAACGGGATCCGTCTTTTTTTGTCAGTATTTAGAATTGCAATTTTTTTTTTTTCCTTTAATGAAAAAAGACACATGAAAGAACCCAGCCAGACCCCCCCACAATAGTCAAAGGGGCCTTTTTGCATCTGTTTGTATCAGTTATGTAACAGATACATATTGGATATGAATTCTGTTTCTATGTTCCTAAAACTGAACAGACAAAAGTAATTCCCGAATGCAGGTTTGAACATAGTTTTAAGAGACAAAGAATGGTTGCTGTAATCTTCATATAATGCACCATGACAGTTCTAGAAAGAATGGACACCGAACCAAACTAAATACTTTGATTACTAAGAGAATAGTAGTAAATTTCAGAAATGTATGAGATCATTTCATACTGTTCTGCAGCACTTGCTTGATTCCTTTCATTTGTTTCTGGCAATAAAGAGGTTGTCTTGGATTTCTATATTGATGACCTATTCATCACCCCATCAATCAGCTGTTGGAGGATGTGCAGAGTGTATACAGGGTCATAACAGCTATCACGAGATCTGAGCTGCAGTACCAGAGAATGACTACTATACAGTGCACAGAGCCATGAGGTTTTAGCACTGTACGCTGCGTACATGCTGCCACATTTGGAAATACAAACAATTGTACAGTGGGGGTGGACGCAAGACCTACTCTAAGGGTTCTTCTTCTCCTTCTCCTTCTTCCATTCCATTAAAGGAATCCACAGGTGTAAAAATGCAGGCCAAATCCACAGGAAACACACGGGTTTTGACCTGCAGATTCTGCCAAAATATGCAGATTCCGCACAGCAATCCGCAATGTGTGCACATACCCTAAGGCCGCTATTTGCTCATGAACTGCCATGGCAAACATCAGGACCACACAATCCTGGTCTCAGGGTGCCGATGGGAATAAAGAGGGAGAAGCCACACTCATTTAAACATTAAGGCCTCTTTCACACTTCAGTTTTTTTGCATCAGTTCAAATCCACCAAAAAGGCAGACAAGCGGATCCATTGTCAACTGATGTGAACGGATGGCACAGGATCCATTTTTTAGACGGATCCTGAAAATGAGGAAGTTTAACCCCTTCACCCCCAAGGGTGGTTTGCACATTCATGACCGGGCCAATTTTTACAATTCTGACCACTGTACCTTTATGAGGTCATAACTCTGGAACGCATCTATGGATCCCGGTGATTCTGACATTGTTTTCTCGTGACATATTGTACTTCATGATAGTGGTAAAATTTCATTCAAATAACTTACGTTTGTTTGTGAAAAAAACGGAAATTTGGCAAAAATTTTGAAAATTTCACAATTTTCCAACATTGAATTTTTATGCCCTTAAATCAGAGATACGGCACACAAAAAAACTTGATAACTAACATTTCCCACATGTTTACTTTACATCAGCACAATTTTGGAACCAAAATTTTTTTTTGTTAGGAAGTTATAAGGGTTAAAAGTTGACCAGCGATTTCTCATTTTTACAACACCATTTTATTTTTAGGACCACATCACATTTGAAGCCACTTTGAGGGGTCTATATGATAGAAAATACCCAAAAGTGACACCATTCTAAAAACTGCACCCCTTAAGGTGCTCAAAACCACATTCAAGAAGTTTATTAACCCTTTAGGTGCGTCACAGGAATTTTTTATGAATATTTAAAAAAAAAATGAACATCTAACTTTTTTTCACAAAAAAAAATACTTCAGGTTCAATTTTTTTTATTTTACCAAGGGTAACAGGAGAAATTGGACTGCAAAAGCTATTGTGCAATTTGTCCTGAGTACGCTGATACCTGATATGTGGGGGGGAAAGACTGTTTCGGCGCATGGCAGAGATCAGAATGGAAGGAGCGCCGTTTGACTTTTTCAATGCAAAATTGGCTGGAATTCAGATCGGACGCCATGTCACGTTTGGAGAGTCCCTGATGTACCAAAACAGTGGAAAACCCCACAAATGACACCATTTTGGAAACTAGACCCCCTAAGGAACTTATCTAGATGTGTGGTGAGAACTTTGAACCCCCAAGGGCTTCACAGAAGTTTATAACATAAAGCCGTACAATTAAAAAAATCATATTTTTTCCACAAAAATGATCTTTTCACCCTCAATTCTTATTTTTCCAAGGGTAACAGCACCCTAAAAGATATTGTGCAATTTGTCCTGAGTACGCTGATACCCCACATGTGGGGGTAAACCACTATTTGGGCGCATGGCAGAGCTCGGAAGGGAAGCAGCGCCATTTGACGTTTTTGGCTGGAATTGAGATCGGCCACCATGTCGCGATTGGAAAACCCCTGAAGTACCTAAACTGTGGAAACCCCCCACAAATGACCCCATTTTGAAAACTAGACCCCCTAAGGAACTTATCTAGATGTGAGGTGAGCACTTTGAACCCCCAAGGGCTTCACAGAAGTTTATAATGCCAGGGCATGAAAATAAAAAAATCGTATTTTTTCCACAAACATGATCAATTATTCCCCAATTTTTTTATTTTCCCAAGGGTAACAGGAGAAATTGAACCCCAAAAGTTGTTGTCCAATTTGTCCTGAGTAAGCTGACACCCCATATGTGGGAGAAAACTACTGTATGGACACACGTCGGGGCTCGGAAGGGAAGTAGTGACGTTTTGGAATGCAGACTTTGATGGAATGGTCTGCGGGTGTCATGTGCGTTTGGAGAGCCCCTGATGTACCTAAACTATTGAAACTCCCAACAAGTGACCCCATTTTGGACACTAGACCCCCCCACGGAACTTATCTAGATGTGTGGTGAGCACTTTGAACCCCCAAGTGCTTCACAGAAGTTTATAACGCTCGGACGTGAAAATAAAAAAATCATTTTTTTCCACAAAAATGATATTTTTGCCCCCAATTTTTTATTTTTCTAAGGGTAACAGGAGAAATTGGACCCCAAAAATTGTTTTGCAATTTGTCCTGAGTAGGCTGATACCCTACATGTGGGGGTAAAACACTGTTTGGGCGCATGGCAGAGCTTGGAAGGGAAGGAGCACCATATGACTTTTTCAACTCAGAATTGGCTGGAATTGAGATCAGACGCAATGTTGCATTTGGAGAGCCCCTGATGTGCCCAAACAGTGGAAACCCCCAATTCTAACTCCAACCCGAACCCCAACACACCCCTAACCCTAATCTCAGCCCTAACCCTAACCCTAGCGGAAAAATGGAAATAAATACATTTTTTTAATTTTATTATTTTTCCCTAACTAAGGGGGTGATAACGGGCGGTTTGATTTACTATTTATGGCGGTTTTTATATTTGCTGGCTGTCGCACGCTAAAAAACGCTTTTTATTGTAAAAATAGTTTTTGCATCACCACATATTGAGAGCTATAATTTTTCCGTATTTTGACCCACCGAGTCATGTGAGGTCTTATTTTTTGCGGGACGAGTTGACATTTTTATTGGTACCATTTTCGGGCACGTGACATTTTTTGATCGCTTTTTATTCCGATTTTTGGGACGCAGAATGAACAAAAACCAGCGTTTCATGAATTTCTTTTGGGGGAGTGCGTTTACACTGTTCCGCGTGCGGTAAAATTGATAAAGCGGTTTTATTCTTCGGGTCAGTACGGTTACAGCGATACCTCATTTAGGTCTTTTTTTATGTTTTGTCGGTTTTATGCAATGAAAACTATTTTATATAAAAAATAATTATTTTTGCATCGCTTTATTCTGCGAGCTATAACTTTTTTATTTTTCCTCCAGGCCCCCGAAGGCCCCCGTCGCCATCTTGGATCCGGAGGCCTGGAGGAAAGGAGTCCCCAGCAGCAGCGCTGCACATTGCACTGCCGTGGGGGGCTCGGGGAAGCACGGAGGGAGCCCCCTCCCTGCCGATGCTTCCCTTTAACTCCCGGTACACCGCGATCATGTTTGATCGCGGTGTGCAAGGGGTTAACGTGTCGGGGGCGGTCCGTGACCGCCCCTGACACATAGTGCCGGGTGTCAGCTGTGATAATCAGCTGACACCCGGCCGCGATCAGCAGCGCTCACCACGTGGGCGCCGCTGATCGCGGTAGACGTACTATCCCGTCCATGGGCATAGGGGCCCGGGTCCCATGGACGGGATAGTACGTCGGATGTCAGGAAGGGGTTAAAGGAGAGAGAGAGACTGGGTGATTGCCTATTTTTTTTTTTTTTTTTTTTTTTTTACACCCTGAGCCGATGTTTTTATTAATACCATTTTGGGGTAGATACAATGTTTTTATCACCGCTTATTGCAATATTGCGGCGGCCAAAAAAACATAATTCTGGTGTTTCGATTCTTTTTCTCATAATGCTGTTTACTGATCAAAATAAATTTTATATTTTGATCAGTTTTTTTTACTGTTTTATTTTCAATAGGGCAAATCAGCTTTCATGTGCGGGGACAAATTGTGAGACCGCATCAAAGTTAGGGACATGATATATGACGTATATACACGTTACATGTCGTGAAGGAAAACACCACAGTCGTCAGTTCTGTTCCAACAGGAATACTTTACTAGAACAATACAATGCTTCCTGCTCTGTCCCTGCAACTTAGTGACATGGCACGGTCTCCACAGCTTCCATCCAGGTCAGGAACCATAAAGTCCTTCTGGGGTCGGTCATCAACACCAGGACACTGTCCCCACTGCCCGACAGTCCTTGGAAACTTGTGGCCCCGCAGACTGGGGTACTTTCTGCTGCGGGCTTCTGCCTCGGGTAAGGCCTCTTTCACACTTCAGTCTTTTGATGTCAGTTGCAATCCGTCAAAGTGTGAAAAAACGGATCCGTTGCAGATTGGCAAAAAACTGATGCACCGCTGATCACTGCTGACACCCGGCACAATGTTTCAAGGGCGGTCCGCGACCGTGACACGTTAACCCCTTGCACACCGCGATCAAACACGATCGCGGTGTACCGGGGGTTAAAGGGAAGCATCGGCAGGGAGGGGGCTCCCTCCGGGCTTCCCTGAGCCCCCCACGGCAGCGCAATGTGCAGCGCTGCTGCGAGGGGCTCCTTCCCTGCAGGCCCCCGAATCCAAGATGGCGACGGGGACCTTCGGGGGCCAGCAGGGAGCCGGCTTCCTCAGTGCCTGCTGCACTGCCTGTGACAGATAGCTGATCTGTCACAGTGATCTGTGATGTGACAGATCAGCGATCTGTCACAGGACAGTGATGTCCCACCTGGGACAATGTAATAAAGTTAAAAAAGAATAGCCAAATTAGAAAAAGAAAAAATATTCCCCCAATAAATTCATTTTTTGGAACTAAAAAAACAAACAATAAAAGTACACATTTGGCATCACCGCGTCCGTAACGACCTGCCCTATAAAACTGTCCCATTAGTTAACCCCTTTAGCGAACCCCTTAAAAAATAAAAAACGAAGTAAAAAAAAATGATTTATTATCATACCGCCGAACAAAAAGTGCAATAGCGCAAAATCAAAAAGACGCATATAAATATCCATGGTACCGCTGAAAACGTCATCTTGTCCCGCAAAAAATGAGCCGCCATACAGCATCAGAGAAAAAAAAGTTATAGCTCGCAGAATAAAGCGATGCAAAAATTATTTTTTTATATAAAATAGTTTTCACTGCATAAAACTGACAAAACATAAAAAAAAGACCTAAATGAGGCATCGCTGTAACCGTACTGACCCGAAGAATAAAAGGGCTTTATAAATTTTATTGCACGCGGAACGGTGTAAATGCACCCCCCCAAAAGAAATTAATGAAACGCTGGTTTTTGTTCAATCTGCGTCCCAAAAATCGGAATAAAAAGCGGTCAAAAAATGGTACCAATAAAAACGTCAACTCATCCCGCAAAAAATAAGGCCTCACATGACTCGGTGGGTCAAAATACGGAAAAATTATAGCTCTCAATATGTGGTGATGCAAAAACTATTTTTACAATAAAAAGCGTCTTTTAGCGTGTGACAGCTGCCAAATATAAAAACCGCCATAAATAGTAAATCAAACCCCCCATTATCACCCCCTTAGTTAGGGAAAAATAATAAAATTAAAAAAATGTATTTCCATTTTCCCGTTAGGGCTAGGGCTGAGATTAGGGTTAGGGGTGTGTTGGGGTTAGGGTTGGAGTTAGAATTGGAGGTTTCCACTGTTTGGGCACATCAGGTGTTCTCCAAATACAACATGGCGTCTGATCTCAATTCCAGCCAATTCCGAGTTCAAAAAGTCAAATGGTGGTCCTTCCCTTCCAAGCTCTGCCATGCGCCCAAACAGTGTTTTACCCCCACATATAGGGTATCAGCCTACTCAGGAGAAATTGCAAAACAACTTTTGGGGTCCAATTTCTCCTGTTACCCTCAGGAAAATAAAAAATTGGGGGCAAAAATATAATTTTTGTGGAAAAAAATTTTTTTCTTCTTTTCACGCCCGGGCGTTATAAAATTCTGTGAAGCACTTGGGGGTTCAAAGTTCTCACCATACATCTAGATAAGTTCCTTGGGGGGGTCTAGTTTCCAAAATGGTGTCATTTGTGGGGGGTTTCCACTGTTTTGGTATATCAGGGGTTTTCCAATCGCGACATGGTGTCCGATCTCAATTCCAGCCAAAAACCTCAAATGGCGCTGCTTCCCTTCTGAGCTCTGCCATGCGCCCAAATAGTGGTTTACCCCCACATGTGGGGTATCAGCGTACTCAGGACAAATTGCACAATAACTTTTAGGGTCCTGTTACCCTTGGGAAAATAAAAATTGGGGGTGAAAAGATCATTTTTGTGGAAAAAATATGATTTTTTAATTGTACCGCTGTACATTATAAACTTCTGTGAAGCCCTTGTGGGTTCAACGTTCTCACCACATATCTAGATAAGTTCCTTGGGGGGTCTAGTTTCCAAAATGGGGTCACTTGTGGGGGGTTTCCACTGTTTAGGTACATCAGGGGCTCTCCAAACGCGACATGGCATCCGATCTGAATTCCAGCCAATTTTGCATTGAAAAAGTCAAACGGCGCTCCTTCCCTTCTGAGCTCAGCCATGCGCTGAAACAGTGGTTCCCCCCCACATATCAGGTATCGGCCAAGAGGCCGTGGTTCTCATGGCTGAGAGCCATGTTAATAACCAACCAATGGATTCTGCCGTTACACTAGGACCTTCTCTCGCAGGGACCCTGTTACCATCCACAGGTCAAAGCCCTGCACCTAGCAGCCTGGAATTTGAAAGGGAACTATTGAAGCAGAGAGGCTTCTCAAAAAACCTGATTAATACCCTTCTGCAAAGTAGGAAGGAATCCACAAGAAGAATATACGCTAAGGTGTGGAGGAAATTCC
Organism: Dendrobates tinctorius; assembly: GCF_039654945.1. Classification (NCBI taxonomy): domain Eukaryota; kingdom Metazoa; phylum Chordata; class Amphibia; order Anura; family Dendrobatidae; genus Dendrobates; species Dendrobates tinctorius. The sequence continues at coordinate 103,260,300 of NW_027361671.1, forward strand.
TGGCCTTTCACCCAGTAAGATTGTCCGGTGAAGTACCCATTATGGCCATTCTAGAATTCCTTCAGAGAGGCAGAGAATTGAGGCTCTCAGTAAATACTCTAAAAGGTCCATGTATCGGCCCTAGGGGCCTTGTTTAACCACAACGTGGCAGCTAATAGGTGGGTGACCCAGTTTATTTCAGCTTGTCAGCGGTCAGAACCAGTTCATATTCCTCAGCTACCAGCATGGAACCTTAGCCTTGTTTTGGATGCCTTTACTCAGGCCCCGTTTGAACCCATAAATTCAGCATCAATGAAATGCCTTTCATTAAAAACTGCTACGCTAGTAGCCTTAGTATCGGCTAGAAGAGTAAGTGATCTTCATGCCCTGTCAGTAGTTCCCCCGTTCCTGTCAGTAACACGGGACAGACTAGTATTAAAAACGGACCCATCCTACCTTCCCAAACGGGCTACCAAGTTTCATAGGTCTCAGCAGATCTGCCTACCTTCCTTCTATGAGAACCCAACAACACAGGAGGAGGTTAAATACCACACCTTGGACGTAAAAAGAGCTGTGCTAGCCTACTTAGATAGGACCAGTCCCTGGAGGCAGTGTAGGTCTCTTTTTGTCTCCTTCCAGGGTAACAAGAGAGGGGCTAGAGTCACGACAGGCACGTTGTCCAGGTGGATCAGAGATGCGATCACAATGGCATATTCGGCAAAACGAGAGGACCCTCCACAGGGTATTAAGGCGCACGCTACTAGAGCCATGGCATCCTCCTGGGCCGAGAGGTCGAACGTCCCAATTGAGCAAATATAAGGCTGCAACCTGGTCTTCTCCGTCTACCTTCTATAGTCACTATAGACTAGATTTATCCTCTACCGAGGATTTGACTTTTGGTAGATCTGTCCTTAACACGGTGTGCCCTCCCAGGTGATCATCTCTGAAAATCTCTCAGTGGGTGCTGTCGTGGCGAAGAGGAAAAACCGGATTACTTACCGGTAATACTCTTTTGTAGAGTCCACGACAGCACCCGCTCACTTCCATCCCTTAAAATTTCACAAGTGGTTCTCTTTGGTGGTGGAGATTAGAATTAGGACTTAAGTTGTGGATAACTATAGCAAGCATAGAAGTATATAAGGATAGATGAATTGTCTAAACAAATTGACTAAAACATGTATGGCGGTTCCTCTGTTGTTCTCTGTAATACAAACGGAGGGAGCGAGGGGGACCGCCCCATTTATCTCTCTGTAGGTTTCCTGTTCCTAGGGGCGGATCCCCTCTCTCAGTGGGTGCTGTCGTGGACTCTACAAAAGAGTATTACCGGTAAGTAATCCGTTTTTTTTTTTTTTAGACCTTCACACGGATTGTATTTATGCTATGGGACCCACCAAGGTATATTAAATAAATCATTAGGAGGTCATATGGGTGTCATGGATACATCATATGTTTATATTGACTGATGAAGCAGTGATGGATTGCAAATATAAATCGGATCAAGTTATCAGCAGTACATCTCATGTTTACATTGGGATAAGCCTCCAATAACAACGGTTTTTGTGCATGCATCTGATCTCATCTTACCAGAATCATCCTCACAATAACTTTTCAATATAATTTTATGAGGAGTAGAAGAGAGCGTGATTTCCTCCTGACATGATGGAAAGTGAATTAGAATATCAGATAATGCCCTGTAAACGAACATTGGATTCATTTGTATAGGTAATACAACTAAATTTACATTTATAGTGTACAACAAAATAATTAATACATAGGAACATAATGGTCATATTTCTTCTAGCAACCAGATTCCGTTATCAGTTAGCAAACTATAGCTTTAATGTGATAATTACCAGCAGTTCTGATCTTGGGGATATTATTTATTCCAGTGACTTTACTAGAGCCAATAAAATATTCCTATTCTAGCATTGGTTTTAAACTATTTTAGAGGAAATCTGTCAGTTTTTGCTATGTAATCTGACAACAGCATGAGGTAGGATCAAAGACCCTGATTCCAGGGATGCGTCATTTAGCTTACTGTTACAGTTCTAGCAGAGCTCAGTTGTGGATTTGAGTATAATCCTACCCTCTCCACAGCTTTGTGTGTATATTGTATAGTGACAAGAGCTAATAATCAGTGCTGCAGTGTGTAATGTGTTTATAATTAGTGTGGTTGTTATTTTAATATTAAAAAACAAAAAAAATGGAACTTGCGCAGTAGCAGCTATCGGTGTATACAGAGGTGATCCGACAATTGTTATTGCGCAGGCAGCGCCATGTTGCTAGAGAAAAAAAATTTCCTCCAAGATGGCACCGACAGCGCCATCTTGCTATTAACCCCTTAAGCCCCAACGGTGGTTTGTACGTTCTTGACCGGGCCAATTTTTACAATTCTGACCACTGTCCCTTTATGAGGTTATAACTCTGAATGCTTCCATGGATCCCAGTGATTTTGACGTTGTTTTCTCATGACATTGTACTTCATGTTAGTGGTAAAATTTCATTCATATAACTTGCGTTTATTTGTGAAAAAAATGGAAATTTGGTGAAAATTTCGCAGTTTTCCAAATTTGAATTTTTATGCCCTTAAATCACAGAGATACGGCACACAAAAAACTTAATAACATTTCCCACATGTTTACTTTACATCAGCACAATTTCGGAACCAAAATTTTTTTTTGTTAGGAAGTTATAAGGGTTAAAAATTGACCAGCGATTTCTCATTTTTGCAACACCATTTTATTTTTACGGACCACATCACATTTGAAGTCACTTAGAGGGGATCTATATGATAGAAAATACCCAAAAGTGACACCATTCTAAAAACTGCACCCCTTAAGGTGCTCAAAACCACATTCAAGGAGTTTATCAATCCTTTAGGTGCGTCACAGGAATTTTTTGAATATTTAAAAAAAAAAAATGAACATTTAACTTTTTTTTTTTACAAAAAAAATACTTCGGGTTCTGCAAAAGTTATTGTGCAATTTGTCCTGAGTACGCTGATACCTGATATGTGGGGGGAACCACTGTTTCGGCGCATGACAGACCTCAGAAGGGAAGGAGTGCCGTTTGACTTTTTCAATGCAAAATTTGCTGGAATTCAGATTGGATGCCATGTCGCGTTTGGAGAGCCCCTGATGTACCTAAACAGTGGAAACCCCCCACAAGTGACCCCATTTTGGAAACTAGACCCCCCATGGAACTTATCTAGATGTGTGGTGAGCACTTTGAACCCCCATGTGCTTCACAGAAGTTTATAACACCTGGGTGTGAAAATAAAAAAGTCATTTTTTTTCCACAAAAATGATATTTTTGCCCCCATTTTTTTTATTTTCCTAAAGGTAACAGGAGAAATTGGACCCCAAAAGTTGTTTTGCAATTTGGCCCGAGTATGCTGATACCCTATATGTGGGGGTAAAACACTGTTTGGGCGCATGGCAGAGCTTGGAAGGGAAGGAGCACCATTTGACTTTTTCAACGCAGAATTGGCTGGAATTGAGATCAGACGCCATGTTGCATTTGGAGAGCCCCTGATGTGCCCAAACAGTGGAACCCTAACCCCAACACACCCCTAACCCTAATCCTAACCCTTGCCCTAACCCTAATGGGAAAATGGAAATAAATACATTTTTTTTTAATTTTATTATTTTTCCCTAACTAAGGGGGTGATAACGGGGGGTTTGATTTACTATTTATGGCGGTTTTTATGTTTGGCAGCTGTCATACGCTAAAAGACGCTTTTTATTGTAAAAATAGTTTTTGCATCACCACATATTGAGAGCTATAATTTTTCCGTATTTTGACCCACCGAGTCATGTGAGGTCTTATTTTTTGCGGGACGAGTTGACGTTTTTATTGGTACCATTTTCGGGCACGTGACGTTTTTTGATCGCTTTTTATTCCGATTTTTGGGACGCAGAATGAACAAAAACCAGCGTTTCATGAATTTCTTTTGGGGGGGTGCGTTTACACCGTTCCGCGTGCGGTAAAATTGATAAAGCGGTTTTATTCTTCGGGTCAGTACGGTTACAGCGATACCTCATTTAGGCTTTTTTTTGATGTTTTGGCGGTTTTATGCAATGAAAACTATTTTATATAAATAATTATTTTTGCAACGCTTTATTCTGCGAGCTATAACTTTATTTTTTGCGGATGACGCTATATGGTGGCTCGTTTTTTGCGGGACAAGCTTGCGTTTTCAACGGTACCATGGATATTTATATGCGTCTTTTTGATCGCGCGTTATTGCACTTTGTTCGGTGGTATGATAAATCATTTTTTGCTTCGTTTTTTATTTTTATTTTTTAAGGGGTTCGCTAAAGGGGTTAACTAATGGGACAGTTTTATAGGGCGGGTCGTTATGGACGCGGCGATTCCAAATATGTGTACTTTTATTGTTTGTTTTTTATTTTCAAAAAATGAATTTATTGGGGAATTTTTTTTTTTTTACTAATTTATTTAGCGATTGTTTTAAAAAATTATTTTTACACTTTTTTTAACTTTATTGCATTGTCCCATGTGGGACATCACTGTCCTGTGACAGATTGCTGATCTGTCACATCACAGATCACTGTGACAGATCAGCGATCTGTCACAGGCACTGCTGCAGACTTCCTCATGCCTGCGCTTTGCAGGCACTGAGGAAGCCAGCTCCCTACAGGCCCCCGAAGGTCCCCGTCGCCATCTTGGATTCGGGGGCCTGTAGGGAAAGAGCCCCCCGCCGCAGCGCTGCACATTGCACTGCTGTGGGGGGGCTCAGGGAAGCCCGGAGGGAGCCCCCTCCCTGCCGATGCTTCCCTTTAACCCCCGGTACACCGCGATCGTGTTTGATCGCGGTGTACAAGGGGTTAACTTGTCGGGGGCGGTCCGTGACCGCCCCTGACACATTGTGCCGGGTGTCAGCTGTGATAATCAGCTGACACTCGGCACAATCAGCTGACACCCGGCCGCGATCAGCGGCGCTCACCACGTGGGTGCCGCTGATCGCTATGACGTACTATCCCGTCCCTGGGGATTAAGTCCCAGGGCACATGGACGGGATAGTATGTCATATTGGATTAAGGGGTTAAAGAGAAAAAAGACCAGCGAGGACCCAGACTAAGGTTGATGTCACGACTCTGTTGTTGGGTGACCTGGGACCAGGGGTTCCTTCCCTGTCTCTAATGCTAGGGGGCACCCTAGCTTGCCCTGCTCACCGTGTTACTTCTAAAAGGTGAGGATGCCGGAGCCACGTACTTTGCCTTAACTCCTGAATACACCCTCAGTCTGTACCCCTCCCCCACCCAGGGAAGAGGGGAGTAGTAGTGCACCGTAGTACACCAACCACACTAAAAAGGTAATACGAACAGGGGTAATGGAAAATATCAAACATACAAATATACACTCACATATAACAGAGGTATGCACCGGGGAGTGGAGGATGGGTTAAAACCAAAGTAGGAGAAGAAAGGGAATTATCATACACACAAACCCATGCAACAGTAACAGATAAATCCACCAAACGCCTTTTCAATTAACCACCAACAACTATCCTCCAAGTCATGCAGCATAAACTAGCTCTGAAAATGTCTGTTAGTCAGGACCCAGATTATATAGTGGATGGAAGTGGCTAACAGTGCACAGCTGAGAGCCATAGGCCTTTTTCACACTTCTGTTTTTTTGTGATCAGTTGAAAAATTCCGTTTTGGAGCAAATGGATGTCAGCGGACATCCGGGCAGGCTCACTTGCAAAAAGCGGACCGTCTCTACAAAAAAAAAAAGTTTCAAAGTCCGTCTGCTCCGCCTGGGATCCGCTACAATTCAAACGGATCCGTCCAAAAAAACGGATGCAACGGACGACCTTTAGTCAAAATCCGCCACTAATGCAATTCTATGGGGGAAAAAAAAGGGAGATTTTTGTGTACTCACCGTAAAATCTCTTTCTCTTAGCCTTTAATTGGGGGACACAGAACCTTGGGTGTTATGCTGCTGTCCACTAGGAGGCGACACTATGCATAATCTGAAAAAAGATTAACTTTGGCTCCTCCTCTGCAGTATACACCCCTGGACGGCGTCAGCCTTCTCCAGTTTTGTGCCAAAGCATAAGGAGGAACGTAACCAAATAACATAACCATGCCTGTAAGAAGGCTACTATGTACGAGCTCAAGAACAATATGAGAACTCAACAGGAGACAACGGCCCGTAAGGGCAACAGGGTGGGAGCTGTGTCCCCCAATTAAAGGCTAAGAGAAAGAGATTTTACGGTGAGTACACAAAAATCTCCTTTACTCTGTCGCCTAATTGGGGGACACAGAACCTTGGGACGTCCCAAAGCAGTCCCTGGGTGGGAAGCAGTGGACGAATATTGTGCTGACAGTCCCCTAGACTTGGGGTACTGCCGCCTGCAGAACCAGTCTACCCAGGCTCGCATCCGCTGAGGACTGGGTATGAACACTGTAGTGTTTCGTAAACGTGTGTAGGCTAATCCAAGTGGCCGCCTTGCACACTTGTTGTGCCGAAGCCTGATGCCGAATGGCCCAGGAGGCCCCTACTGCCCGTGTAGAGTGTGCCGTGATACCGGCCGGAAGAGGGGAACTGTTAAGTCGGTAGGCCTCATGTATGGTGGACTTGATCCACCTGGCAAGGGTAGCCTTGGAAGCCGGCAACCCCTTGCGACTACCTTCCGTAAGAATGAAGAGGGAATCGGATTTCCGGAAAGGTGCAGTCCTGGACACGTAAATCCGCAATGCCCTGACTAGGTCAAGCGTATGCAGAGCCTTCTCCACTCTATGTACCGGAACCGGGCAAAGGGAAGGCAGTGAAATCTCTTCGTTAAGGTGAAAGTTGGACACAACCTTCGGAAGGAAGGATGGTACCGTGCGGAGAACCACCTTGTCCTGGTGAAAGGCTAGGAAAGGTCGTCTGCAGGAAAGTGCTGACAATTCCGACACTCTGCGTAACGAGGTGATAGCCACTAGAAAAACCACTTTCTGAGACAGAATGGAGAGTGGAACTTCTCTAAGAGGTTCGAAGGGTGGAGCTTGCAATGCTGTCAGGACCAGATTGAGGTCCCACGTATCCATCGGACGTTTGTAGGGAGGAACCAATCGGGAAACTCCCTGGATGAAAGTCCTTACTTGCGGTTTAATAGCAATGCGCTTTTGAAAAAGGACTGAAAGCGCCGACACCTGACTCTTAAGCGAACTTAAGGATAGCTTGGCATCTAGGCCCGATTGAAGAAAACCTAGTACCTTCGGGAGGTAATAAGGGAGTGGGACTTGTCCATGAGATTCGCACCAAGAAAAGAAGGCTCTCCAGGTACGATAATAGAGCTTGGCAGAGGCAGGCTTCCTTGCCCTGATCATAGTTGCAATGACTGCCGGTGAAAAACCTGCCTGGGTTAGAATCCAGGTTTCAAGGGCCATGCCGTCAAATTGAGGGCCCCTGAATTCTGGTGGAAGAACGGACCTTGAGACAGAAGGTCGTGGCGGTCGGGTAGACGCCAGGGGGCGTCTGCCGTAAGTTGGACGATGTCGGCGTACCAAGTACGTCTGGGCCAGTCTGGCGCGATGAGGATGGTCGGAACTCCCTCTTGCTTGACCTTCCTCACGACCCTGGCTATTAGGGGGAGGGGTGGAAAGATGTACAGGAGTCGGAACTGGGACCAGTCCTGGACCAGGGCATCCGCTCCGAGCGACCGCGGGTCGTGTGTCCTGGCCATGAAATTGGGAACCTTGGCATTGAGATGGGATGCCATTAGGTCCACATCCGGGGTTCCCCATCGTTGACAGATCTGGTAAAAAATCTCGGGATGGAGAGACCACTCCCCCGAGTCCATTCCTTGCCTGCTGAGGAAGTCGGCTTCCCAGTTTTCTACACCCGGAATGTGTACCGCAGAAAGAACCGACCTTGTGTCTTCCGCCCAGCGGAGGATATGAGCCACTTCTCTCATTGCCTGGGCGCTGCGGGTCCCGCCTTGGTGATTCACGTATGCCACAGCCGTGGCATTGTCCGACTGTATCCGTATGTGCGAGGCTGCAAGCAAGTGATGAAAGGCTCTCAGTGCCAAGAGAATGGCCCTGATTTCCAGAACATTGATGGGCAATGTCACTTCCCTCGGTGACCACTTGCCCTGTGCCCTGTGATGTAGGTGTACCGCCCCCCAGCCTGTCAGGCTTGCATCGGTAGTCAGGATCTTCCATTGTCCTGAGAGGAATGGCTTCCCTCGTGTAAGCGAGGTTGGTTTGAGCCACCAGTGCAGGGACCTCCTGGTCGATGACGTCAACCTGAACTCCCTGTCGAGGGAGAAGGGGTTCCTGTCCCAAGATCTGAGTATGGCTAGCTGAAGGACCCTGAGGTGAAACTGGGCAAATGGCACTGCCTCTATTGCTGTTGCCATCCTGCCGAGGATTCTCATGGCAAACCGGAGAGATCGAGGAGGACTGCGAAGGAGTGTGCGAACTCCCAGACGGATGGCCAGTGTCTTGTCCTTGGGAAGGAGCACCAGGCCCCTGGTGGTGTCGAATACCATTCCCAGGAATGTTAGAGTCCGAGTTGGGATGGTCGACGATTTCTGTAGGTTGACTAGCCATCCCAGGCGACTCAGAGTGTCTAGAGTGATTGAGACACTGACCTCGCAGTCTTTGAAAGTGGGAGACTTGACGAGGAGGTCGTCCAGGTACGGGACGACTAGAATGCCTCTTGAGTGCAGGACGTCCATGGTGGCCGCCATGACTTTGGTGAACGTTCTTGGAGCCGTGGCGAGTCCGAACGGAAGGGCGACAAACTGGTAGTGGTTTTGGTTGACCGCGAACCTGAGAAACCTTTGGTGGGCGGGAGCAATTGGTATGTGGAGATATGCATCCTGTATGTCTATGGTGGCGAGGAATTCTCCCTGCTCCATGGATGCAACGATGGACCGGAGGGACTCCATGCGGAAATGACGGACCCGTACGTAATTGTTGAGCTGTTTTAGGTCCAGTATGGGTCGGACGCCGCCTCCTTTCTTGGGGACTACAAACAAATTTGAGTAGAATCCTCGGAATCTCTCGTTCTCGGGAACCGGCACCACAACTCCTGTATTCCCGCTACACCTCTGGCGGAATCCAGGGCTGCATGAATCATGTAGTCTGCTACCACTGCCATCTGGACCGCTTGGTCCGAGAGTTCAGGATTTGAAGCCTGAAGACCCTCCTGTAGTCTTTTGGCCCAAGCTAGGATGGCCTTGGCTGCCCAAACTGAAGCAAACGCAGGGCCCAGAGAGGCGCCTGCCGCTTCGAAAATAGAACGAGCCATGCGTTCTACTTGCCGGTCTGCTGCGTCCCTGAGGGTTGAGCTATCCGGCAGAGAGAGTAAAGTCTGCGCTGCTAGCCTAGAAACCGGAGGGTCCACTTCAGGTGGATCTGCCCATTGTTTGGTGTCTTCCTGTGGGAAGGGGTACTTCGCTTCCAGATATTTGCGATTAGCGAATTTTTTGTCAGGCTGCGCAAACTGTTTGGTAAGTATTTTCTCAAACTCATCGTGATTAGGGAAGACCTTAGGTGGTTTTTGAACACTTTCGAAGCAAATCCTATGTTTTGGGACTTCCGGGGGCGACTCTGGAATTTTTAGCACCCGATGAATAGAAGAAATTATGTCCTCAACTAGCGCTGTATTGCTAGGGGGAGAAGGTACCACGGACCTGACCGTTTCATTATCTGAGTCGGAGTCACAGATGCCCTCCGAATCCTGTGCCTCACTAAGGTGATCCCTGGAGGGCGACCTGGGGCGGGGGTCTTCTGTGGTGGGGGATCCCTCTGGTAAATTGCACTGTCTGTCTGTGGCAGGGGACTGCCCAGGAGACCTGGAATGACGCTGTCTCTCCCTAGAGGGGAACGACCTTGTGCTATAGTGCGACTCAGGTGATCGAGACCTGTGAGTCCGCTTACGTCTGTGAGAGTCGGAAGCAGCATGTTCCTGAGACAAGCTGTCCGTTTGCTGTGTACCGTCCATAGCCGGGGTCCGACTCTGCAGAGCTTGCAGCAATGTAGCAGTTAGGTTGTCTATGGACTGTGACATAGACTGAGACATCTGAGTTGCCCATTCCGGCGTGGCCTGTGACACTGAAGCGTCAGTAGGGACTCCCTGGGGTTCTGACCCAGAGTTCTGGATGCAGACCCGGCAGTGCGGATACGTGCTGCCACTAGGGAGCGTGGCTTTGCAGGCTGTGCAGAATGCATAGAAACATTCCTGCCTGGTTCTCTTCCTTGAGCCCGGCATAGTGCACAGAGGCTGGCTATAAGGGATCGTACAGGGGTGGCTACGCAGAGGGAACCCACAGAAAGCCTTATAGGAAGTATAGATTCACAGCTGAGTAATGAGAACCCAGCTGTGAGCTTACCCCACCGGTGTGCCCCTAGGTCCAGCGCCGACAGATCCAAGTTCTGTGCCCCCCGGAGACCGCTGTGATGCTTCTCTCCTGGATCTCATCCAGAAAAAATGGCCACCGGGGCTCTGAGGAGAGGGAGGAGGGGGCGGAGAGCTGAAAAGGGCGCGCTGGGCTGTGTAAAAACGCGCCCTTTCTGCCTCAATCCGCCCCTTCTATGACACTCCAGTGTGTCATTTTGGTCATCCGGGGGGCGGGCCGGGGGGCGGGGAAAAGGCGGCGGCTTCAGCTAGGCCGAAGCCGCAGTCTAAATTTGAAGCCTGATGCCCAGGAGGGCTCCAGAGCGGCGCGGTAATCCGGGGGGGGGGAGCGGATTTGTACCAGACCCCCCCCAGAACTGGATAGCGGTGGGGGTAGCAGGGGTAGCGGTTTTTGTATGGGGGGCCCCTGAAGGGCTATGGAGCCGCTGCTGCTGCAGAGACAGGGACGCAGCAAAAGCCCTGTTTCTGCTGTGCCATCCAGTCTGCACCCTCCCCCGGCCCCCACAGGATCCCTCAGCCGGCCTGGGGTCCCTGGAAGCTGCGGAATGCTGCCTGATCTCCGACCCTACCTGAGGCGTCTCAACCTAATACCCCCTGCGGGGGATTAGGGAGGGTGCGTCTGTCACCGTCAGGGGGTCTTCATCCTCGCCTCGACCTCAACCCAGACCCCTTAAGGGTGTTGGGGAAGGAGGGGGGTCTCGACCTCGAACCAGGACCCGAGGGACTGGGGAGGGAGCGACATGGGGAAAAAAACCACCTCAACCTCAACCGGGTACCCCTAATAGGGGACCGAGGAGGGAGCCATGCCGGGAGTCTCGCTGGAGACCCACTTTTCTTCATCTGTATTTCCGTGAAAAAAGGAAAAAAAAAACGGAAGAAAAAAGGTGTGCCTCCTTGCGACACTAAGCAAAAACTGGAGAAGGCTGACGCCGTCCAGGGGTGTATACTGCAGAGGAGGAGCCAAAGTTAATCTTTTTTCAGATTATGCATAGTGTCGCCTCCTAGTGGACAGCAGCATAACACCCAAGGTTCTGTGTCCCCCAATTAGGCGACAGAGTAAACGGATCCGACAAAAAAAAGTGGCAAATCCGTTTTTTTTCTAAAACTGGTGGATTTTGACGGACGTCAAAAAACTGAAGTGTGAAACAGGCCTTTGCTTCATGGGCTCTCAGAGCAGATTAACCCCTGCACTGCCTAAGGAAATTTACACGATTTATTAAGAAGGTGAAGTGTTTTGCTATTCAGCGCAGGAGTAAGAGAAATCAGAAACTGCGGTATTCTGGCTCTTTTATGTCACGGTAAACCTGTGACAGTACCCTCTTTCAACGAGAGACCTCCAGAACTTCAGAAAAGGGTTTATCAGGGTGCGCCACTTGAAAAGACCGGATCAGCCTGGCCGCATGGACATCAGATGCTGGTACCTATATCCTCTCCTCAGGACCGTATCCCCTCCAGTGTACCAGATACTGAAGTGACCGACGAACCAAGCGAGAATCAACGATCTTTGCCATCTGAAATTCTGAGTTTCCATCCACAATGACTGGAGATAGTGGTAGCAGTGATGGTACAGAGGACTCAATGTACAGTGGGGGAAATAAGTATTTGATCCCTTGCTGATTTTGTACGTTTGCCCACTGACACATGAACAGTCTAAATTTTTGAGGACAGTAAATAATAAAAGTAGTACAGATAGGCATATGTAACATGTGGGGGAAGAAGAGGGAAAGAAATCAACAAACATGAATTGTAATTGGTATCTCACCCACATGTGCACCTAAGGACTGTAGATGACCAGTTGTACTAACATGCAAAGGACAAGCAGGAGGACAAAATCCAAAGGATACAACTATAGGTCATTTATAAAATTGCTTTATTGTGATAAGGGCAAGGTACAGGTGTGACATGCTATACAGCCAAAAAAAATGATAAAAACAACCAGACAGGGACACTAGGACTCCTGTGGCCAATACTGTATTAGAAGATACATATAATTATATAATCAGTGGCAGATCTTGCTATCATACATGATAGCTAGTGTTGCGCTAAATGACATATATGTCAATATAAACAATATTCATATATTGCTATCATGAAGAATTGTCAATGCTACAGTACATAGCGCCTATGCTTGCATCATAATAATATAAATATTTTTTTGTTACAGAAGCAAAGGCAACCAGGAAATCATGCAGTAAAGGATGAATAAAGTAGCCATTAAATAGTGCATAGATAGCAATCTAATTAACAGTAAGACAAGCAGCAATCAAAGATATAGTGTCATGTAAACATAATATTATACCTGAATACAATACCAACTGACCACTTCCAGCTTTGACGTCATTCTGACTTCCGGTTCGTGCCCGCTATTTAAACAGCGCTGCTCACATTATTTTAAGTGCCCCCTGACGAAGGTGTTCCGAAACGCACGTTGGGGCGGACACTGGGACCCCTGCCAATCCATTTGTCAGTTGGTATTGTATTCAGGTATAATATAGTGTCATGTAAACATAATATCTTTGCCACTGATTATATAATTATATGTATCTTCTAATACAGTATTGGCCACAGGAGTCCTAGTGTCCCTGTCTGGTTGTTTTTATCATTTTTTTGGCTGTATAGCATGTCACACCTGTACCTTGCCCTTATCACAATAAAGCAATTTTATAAATGACCTATAGTTGTATCCTTTGGATTTTGTCCTCCTGCTTGTAAATTTTTGAGGGTAGACTCATTTTAATATTGAGAGAATATCAAAAATAAAATCCAGAAAAATCACATTGCAAAAATTATATAAATTTGCATTTTGCACTGAGGAATAAGTATTTGATCCCTATGGCAAACAAGACTTAATACTTGGTGGCAAAACATTAGTTGGCAAGCAAAGCAGTCAGACTTTTTTTGTAGTTGATGAGGTTTGCGCACATGTCAGGAGGAATTTTGCTCCACTCCTCTTTGCAGATCATCTGTAAGTCATTAAGATTTTGAGGCTGTCACTTGGCAACTCAGAGCTTCAACTCCCTCTATAAGGTTTCTATGGGATTAAGGTCTGGTGACTGGCTAGGCCACTCCTTGACCTTAATGTGCTTCTTTTTGAGACACTCCTTTGTTGCATTGACTATGTTTTGGGTCATTGTCTTGGTGGAAGACCCAGCCACAATCCATTTTTAATGTCCTGACAAGAGGGAAGGAGGTTGTTCACGGTACGTGGCTCCATCCATTCTCCCATTGATGCAGTGAAGTAGTCATGTGCCCTTAGCAGAGAAACACCCCCAAAACATAATGTTTCCACCTCTATGCTTGACAGTGGGGACAGTGTTCTTTGGGTCATATGCAGCATTTCTCTTTCCCCAAACATGGAGATTTCAGTTAACGCCAAATAGCTCAATTTTTGTCTCATCTGACCTCAGCACCTTCTCCCAATCACTCACAGAATCATCCAGGTGTTCATTGGCAAACTTCAGACGGGCCTGCACATGTGCTTTCTTGAGTAGGAGGACCTTGCAGGCACTGCAGGATTTTAAACCTTTACGGCGTAATGTGCTACCAATGGTTTTCTTGTTGACTATGGTCCCAACTGCCTTGAGATCATTAGCAAGTTCCCCCCGTGTGTAGTTTTAGGCTGATCTTTCACTTTCCTCATGATCAAGGATACCCTATGAGGTGAGATTTTGCATGGTGCCCCAGATCGATGTCGATTGAAAGTCATTTTGTATTTCTTCCATTTTCTCACTATTGCACCAACAGTTGTCTCCTTCTCACCCAGCGTCTTACTTATGGTTTTGTAGTCCATTCCAGCTTTCTGCAGGTCTATGATCTTGTCCCCGACATCTTTATAAAGCTCTTTGATCTTGCCCATATTGTAGAGGTTAGAATCTGACTGATTAATTGAGTTTGTGGACATAAGTCTTTTATAAAAGGTGACTATGTAAGGCTAAGTTCACATTAGCGTTCGGGGGCTTTGCGGAGGGCTGCATACTTTCTGTTAAGCTCCGCTTACTTCCGAAAACTTCTGCATGCGTCCTGCGCATCTATCTTTAACATTGGGTACGCAGGACATGCAGATGTGTCATTTTGACACGCCAGTCATCCGCACATAACGCATGCAGAGCTTAACGGAGGAAGTACTGAGCCCTCCGCAAAGCCCCCAAACGCTAATATGAACTTAGCCTGTGACAGTTGTCTTTAATGCAGGTAACGAGTTGATTAGGAGCATCTTAACTGGTCTGTGGGAGCCAGAACTCTTAATGGTTGCTAGAGGATCAAATAATTATTTCTCACTGCAAAATGCAAATACATTTATATAATTTATACAATGTGATTTTCTGGATTTTATTTTTGATATTCTATCTGTCAATGCTAAAATTAACCTACCCTCAAAATTATAGACTATTCAGGTCTTTGTCAGTGGGCAAACTTACAAAATCTGCAAGGGATCAAATACTTATTTCCCCCACTGTATTTTTTTTTTTTTTTTTTTAGAAGAGATCGATGAAATACATTATGGATCCTAAAGGTGGGCGGCAAAGCAAGGCAGAATGCTACAGGATTTACGACGGCTACGATCTTATAAGGACAGATAAACCTGGGATCCAGTTTCCAAGAGGGAACCTTCAACTTAATGTTCCTTGAGGATAACCACACCAAGTCACCAACACACAGGTCCAAATCCACCAAATGTCTTTGATCAACCACACTCTTACATTTGGACCCTGTCTTCCTCAAATCATCAATAACCCCTTGCCACAAAGAAGCAATTGAGGAAGAAAATCATTCTTCAGGAGTTCCAGAAGAACGATTCCTATTAAAAGAGCTGAACTAAGGATGAAATCTCTGTGCCCTGAAGAACAGGGATCTGCCAGTAGACTCATGACGACAATTTATTGCAAATTCAGCTAGAGATAAGTAACCCAATCCTCATGATTCTCAGACACAAAATACCTAACGTAAGTTTCAACATTCTGGTTAACCCAGTTTGCCCATTAGACTGCGAGTAAAATGCTGAAGAGAAAGACAGATGGATCCCCAAATGGGGGAAAAATGCCCTCCAAAATTTGCAAATAAACTGCATCCCCCGGGTAGAAACAATATTGGTAGGGATCCCATGCAATTTTCTCTGATGAAAATTAGCACCAAGGTCTTGGCATTAGGTAAAGCTGGTAGCGCAATAAAATGAGACAATTTACTGAATCTGTCCACCATCACCAAAATTAAAGTATTCCCCACCGACACAGGTAGGTTTTAGGTGTCGGGCTTCTTCCTCTGCACAGGAGGAATCCAAGCCTTGCCTTCTGCGGTCTCCCATTCAGTTCCAGACGCCGAGGAGCCTGCTCAGCAAAGACGTCGGTCCCGGCGCCTTGCTCAAGCTAGTGCTGTCGGGTTGGTTGCAGCTGCCATCCCTGTGTCAGCTATAGCAGCCTGCACTAGCCAGCGGTGAGCAGCTCCTGGGACTAAGTCCCTCTTTTGCTCCACTGAGCATGCCCATGACTCAACTTTTCATTGGAGCGCAGGGGTCACATGCTCAGGTTGCCTGTTCTGATTGGACCATGTGGAAGGTCCCGGAAGGTCAGCATTATAAATATAATATAGACTCATATTTTCAGTGGTATGTGTGATGCTGGATGCATGAGACTGGTGACTGACTCCTTATGATTTCCTCCCTCTGATTTTGCTTGTTACAAGGTTTAGGGTATAGAGTCAGCGTCTATTAGTGGCATGGTGTAGCGCCACTGTGCTATCCAGTCACAGCACCTCATCCAGCGCCATTTTGTGCCATTTAGTCCTAGGCACATTAGTACCGCACTTAGCAGCTGCATCCGCCAGTGCGACGCCGTGTGCAAGTCTTGCACTTTCCTCCCTAGTCCGGGTGATTAGTGGCGTTCGTCAGAGCGGTGAAGTGGGCACTCGGTGCACTATATTTCTGTTACCGTCTTGCTGGCACTGCAGGTGCAGCGCCGAGCGCTGGTGGTCTAGAGGGACTTTTTCCTCTGTCTCTGGGAAGGAGTCTTGTGACCTTGTACTAGTGCTCACCCTGCCAAGTCCTGTGAGGTTAACAGGCTCCGGCGTTTGTTTCATCAGCTCTGTGCAGTAACAGAGTTCGCTTATGTACACACCGGGTCAGCGGTTATCCCGCCGGTGTTCAGTCAGTACACTGCGATATAGTGTCCGCCATTACCGAGCAGCAGTTTACCATCTCTGCACGGTGGACTCCGGGTTGCGATCGCACTGTCTCATATTTCATATTCAGTGCGATCCGCGAACCCTAACAGCAGGTCAGTGATAAAATCGACTGACAAATTCGGACAACTGGGAATCGTCAATGCTTGTGGACACCCAGACCGACAAGTATGAGAGGTTTTAGAACGTGCACACTACAAGTATAGTTTAGAGGCCTCCCTGAAAACAAACTTGAAAACTTGTCGCGCCCCCCAGATAACCTGTCAGGCAAAGCGATCTTAGACTACACTAGGGTTGCCTGGGAGTCATGGTCCCCAAACTTGAGGTGTTGCAGAACAACAGTGCATAGATCTGCCTCCGCCAGGCTGAGCTGCTGCAACTGCCCTGTCAGAGCAGCGAAAGGATCCATTATAGATGAAAAATCTGTTTCGGTCAGAGCTCATGTCACGACTCTGTTGTCAGGTGACCCAAGACCAGAGGTTCCTTCCCTGTTCCTAACGCTAAGTGGTGTCCTAGCTCACCCTGTTTGCTGGGTTACTTCTGAAGGTGAAGATGCCGGGGCCACGTACTTGTCTTAGCTCCTGAATCCACCCTCAGTCTGTACCCCTCCCCAACCCAGGGAAGAGGGGAGTACTAGTGCACCTTAGTATACAACCACACTAACAAGGTAATACGAACAGGGATAACAGAAAATACCAGATATACACTCACATGTAACAGAGGTATGCACCGGGGTGTGGAGGATGGGGTAAAACCAAAGGCGAAGAAAGGGAATTATCACACTCACAAAACCAAGCAACAGTCACAGATAAATCGACATCTTCTCATATAACCACCAACAACTATCCGCCAAGCCATGCACCATAAGCGATCTCTGATGAAATGTGTTAGTCAGGACACAGATTATATAGGGGATGGGAGTGGTTACCAGTGCACAGTTGTGAGCCTTAGCTCCAAGAGAGATTAATCCCTGCACTGAATAAAGACATTTACACCATTTAATAAGAAGGTGAAGTGCTTTCAGAGCAGGAGCAGTAGGACTTCAGAAAGGAAGATTTTAATGGACTCAAAAGGAGGGTAGGAAAGGATGTTCTAAAGGATGGGAGATTTTTTTAAATGAAATTCTCATCAGTAACAATCTCCCAAAAATGAAGAATTAGAAGCATTTAAAGAGACTAGGATGAATAAACAGAACATATTCACTTGTTAAAGGGAATCTATCACCTTTTTTTTCGTATATGAGATGCGGCCACCGCCATCAGGGGCTTATCTACAGCATTCTGTAATCCTGTAGATAAGCCCCCGATGTAACCTGAAAGATAAGAAAAACGAGATATTATACTCACCCAGGGGCTGTCCGGGTCCGATGCCTCCCATCTTCTGATAACGTCCTCTTCTTTGCTTTCCAGCGCACTGCTCTGCCCTGTTACAGAATGCTGTAAATAAGCCCCTAATGGCAGTGGCTGTATCTTCTATACGAAAAAAAAAGGTGAGGGAGGGGGCATAGTTGAAGAAAAATATAATGCTGTTTGCAGGGAATGCAGGGCAAGAGTAAGAAGAGTAAAGCCAGTAATGAAGTAAGGCTTCCAAGGGAAACCAAAAGCCGCAAAAAAAAAAAAAAAAAAAAAGTAAAAGAAGCTATAGGATTTTTACAGGATAAAGTGGTCAAAAATTATGCTGAGAAGACCGAACTTTTAAATTCCTGTTTTGCATCTGTGTTTTCTAAGAAAGCAAATGTAACATCAAATGATCTTCACAGTGCCATTGAGGGAATAAAAGAATTAACTCTATCCATAAACAGACAGATGGTGAGAGAACACTTAGCTAATTTAAATGAATGTAAATCTCCTAGTCCAGATGAATTACTTCCTAGGGTACCGAAAAGCCCCCGTTACACACTGCGATATCGCTAGCAATATTGCTGCAAAGTCAACGATTTTGTGACGTTGCAGCGATATTGCTAGCGATATCGCTGTGTCTGATACTTATCTCCGACCGTCTCCCCCGCTGGTTATCGCTGATCGCGCGAGAAGCTGCTGGACCATTCCTCGTCGGCCGCTTCCTGCTGTGACGACGAGCGTTGCGTGGAGCGTTGCGTGGAGCCGGGCGGGAGGACGCAGGATCGCCTGGTGTGACAGGTAAGTAGCGATCCCCGTCCCCAGCGATGTCGCTGGTGAGATCTGCCTGTGTGGCAGCTCACTAGCGACCACCTAGCGATGCACCAGCGATCCTGACCGCGTCATATCGCCGGTCGGGATCGCTGGTGCATAGCTAGGTGTAATGGTACCCAAAGAGTTAGCAGAGCTAACTGCAAAAAAAAACAAAAAAAAAAACAAACAAACACACACACACACACAGGAGAAGTCCTAGAAGATTGGAGAATCGCAAATATTGTCCCTATCTTCAAAAAAGAAAAGACGGAGCCATGAAATTACAGGCCAGTGACCCTTACTTTTATACCAGGAAAGATCTTTGAACAAATTATTAAACAGCATGTATGCAAGTCCTTTCATAAGAATACAGTAATTAACCAGAGCCAGTGTGGGTTTGTAGTAAACAAGTCATGCCAGACTAATCTAATTTCCTTCTATGATGGAATCACTGACTGGGTGGATCAGGGAAATGTGGTATAGTATCTCTCAACTTCAGCAAAGCATTTGATAAAGCATCTCATACTATCCTTATTGAAAAAAATGACCAATTATGGGATTGACAAGGCTACGGTTAGGTGGATTCATAACTATAGCTCAGTGATTGTACTCAAAGAGTGGTAATAAATGTTGCACATGCAAGTGGAAAAGTGTTTCAAGAGGGGTACAACAAGGTTCTGTCATGGCCCCAGTGTTGTTCAACATTTTTATAAATGATCTAGATAAGAGAACTGAAGGTAAACTAATCAGATCTGCAGAAGATGCAATGCTAGTAGGGATAGCTAACACTAGAGAAGACAGAGAAAGGATTCATAAGGATCTAGATAAGCTTGAACAATGGGCAGCGACTAATAGAATGGTATTTAACACTGAGAAATGCCAGATTCTACATCAGGGCAAGAAAAATGAAAATTACATCTATAGAATGGTAGGAATAGAACTAAGCAACAGCACGTGTGAAAAAGACTTGGTTATACTAATAGATCACAGACTGCACATGAGTCAACAGTTGAGTTGAGCGACTTTGGTCGGATTGGGTTTCATGAAACAAAATTTGTTTCAGACGAAACTGGTCCGACTAGGGCAAAAAAAGTCGGAGTTTCGTCCAAAACCTGAGCCCAATGCAAGTCAATGGGGATTAAAAGTCGGCATTGAGTGGATGAAGGTAGTTAACCGTTAAAGGATCTGGGAATGTTTAGCTTTCAAAGAAGAAGGCTAAAAGGAGACTTAATAGCTGTCTACAAATATCTGAATGGATGTCACAGTGTAGAGGGATCATCATTCTAATTTGCACATGGAAACACGAGAAGCAATGGAATGAAACTGAAAGGGAGAAGATACAGATTAGACATTAGGAAAAAAAAAAAAAAAACACATGGATTTTTGTGAGTACTCACCGTAAAATCCTTTTCTCCGAGACGCTCATTGGGGGACACAGAGACTGTGGGTGTGTGCTTCTGCCGTCTGGAGGCTGACACTAAGTATACAAAAAAAGAGTTAGCTCCTCCTCCGCCGCATACACCCTCGCCCCCAGACCGGGCGTAACTCAGTTTAGTGCATAAGCAGTAGGAGAACGTGCCTTAAACTCAGGCAAGAAATTATATGTCTGAAAAAGGGGCCACCCTAAACCCTACACAAGGATTTGTATAACTCAAAATAAGTAAATGCCAACTGGCTAATAGGGTGGGTGCTGTGTCCCCCAATGAGCGTCTCGGAGAAAAGGATTTTACGGTGAGTACTCACAAAAATCCATGTTTCTCCTTCGTCTCATTGGGGGACACAGAGACTGTGGGACGTTCTAAAGCAGTCCTCTGGGCGGGATCTTAGCTCACCCAATCCATGCTAATTTGCGCCCCTGATTAGAGGTGCGCAACTGCTGCCTGGAGAATCTTTCTTCCCAGGCTTGCATCCGAGGATGCCTGGGTATGTACGTTATAATGTTTGACAAACGTATGCAGACTGGACCAGGTAGCTGCTTTGCACACCTGCTCCGCTGAAGCCTGGTGTCGCAGTGCCCATGAGGCACCCACTGCTCGAGCCGAGTGTGCCTTGATCCCTGCCGGAACCGGCGTGCCACTGATTTCATAAGATTCTTGGATCGTCAGGCGAACCCATCTGGCCAAAGTCGCTTTGGACGCAGCGAGCCCCTTCCGCCGCCCTTCTGGAATCACGAATAGAGAGTCTGTCTGGCGGAATGGTGCTGTCCTTGTCACATACCTCCTAAGGGCTCTTACCAGATCCAGGGTGTGCAATGCCTTTTCTACCCTGTGCACCGGTGCCGGGGAAAACGAGGGTAAGACAATGTCTTCGTTGATATGGAACGCAGACACAACCTTCGGCAAGAAGGGAGGAGCTGGCCTTAAAACTACCTTATCTTTATAAAAGGTTAGGAACGGCGGTTTACAAGATAAGGCCGCCAATTCCGAAACCCGCCTAATAGACGTTATAGCAACCAGAAAAACGACCTTTCTGGACAGGTAAGGTAAGGAGACTTCTTGCAATGGTTCGAAAGGAGCCTCCTGAAGGGCTCTGAGCACCAAGTTCAGGTCCCATGATTCCGTCGGCGCCTTATAGGGGGGTACTAAATGTGCGACCCCCTGCATAAACGTCCTAACCTGCCAGACGGAAGCGACCTTTCGTTGGAAAAGCACCGACAGGGCCGAGATTTGCGTTCTGAGCGAACTCGGAGCCAATCCTGCGTCCAGCCCTGCCTGCAGAAAAGCCAGTACGTTGGGGATCGAAAAAACCAGAGGAGCAACTCCGCGATCCCTACACCAACGGAAAAAAAACTTCCCAAGTCCGGTGATATACTTTCGCCGAGGAAGGCTTCCGGGCACTCACCATCGTGGCCGCCACATCGTGCCTGAATCCTGCCTGTGTTAACAGCCAAGATTCAATGGCCACACCGTCAAACACAGGGCCCCTAAGTTCGGATGGCAGATTGGCCCCTGGGACAGTAAGTCCGGCCGATCTGGGAGACGCCAAGGTACGTCCACCACTAGTTGAACCAGATCTGCATACCAGGCCCGCCGGGGCCAGTCTGGGGCCACCAGAATTGCTGGAACCTTCTCTCTCCTTATTTTTCTGATGACTCTTGGAAGCAGAGGCAGCGGGGGAAACAAGTACGGGAGACGAAACTGGCTCCACGGAAGCACCAGAGCGTCTGCTGTGATTGCCTGCGGGTCGAGGGATCGAGCGACAAACCTTTGTACTTTGGCGTTCTCTCTGGATGCCATAAGGTCCACGTCTGGTGTCCCCCACCGTTGGCAGATCTGTTGAAAGACCTCGGGATGCAGGGACCATTCCCCTGCCGTGACCCCCTGTCGGCTGAGAAAATCTGCCGCCCAGTTTTCGACTCCCGGAATGTGCACCGCTGAAATTACCACGTGGTTCTTCTCTGCCCAACGCAGTACCAGCCCAACCTCGTGCATGGCTGCCTGGCTGCGCGTGCCCCCTTGATGGTTGACATATGCTACTGCTGTAGCATTGTCCGACTGAATGCGCACCGGCCGGTGTCTCAGCAACCGCTGAAAATGTTGCAGGGCCAATCGTATTGCCCGTATCTCCAGAATGTTGATCGGGAGATTTATCTCCCGAATGGACCACCGCCCCTGGGCTGTGTGACTCTGGAAAACTGCTCCCCAACCATGCAGGCTTGCATCGGTCGTCACCACCAACCACTGTTCCGGGGCAAAAAGGTTTCCCCTGGACCAGAGACGAGTCGCGAGTCCACCATCGGAGTGATCGCCGGACCGGCGGAAGCAACTTGCACTGATGATTGAGAGACAGCAGCCCCCGGTCCCATGCTGACAAGAGCGCATGCTGAAGCGGACGGAGATGGAACTGGGCAAACGGGATTGCCTCCATCGCCGCCACCATTCTGCCCAACACACTCATGCCGTACCTGATGGATCTGGTGCCCGGCTGTAGAAGGTTCCGTACCCCCTGCTTGATCCTTCGCGCCTTGTCCTGAGGGAGGATCACCAGCCCCCGGGAGGTGTCGAAAACCATGCCTAGGAATACGATTCTCTGGGCTGGAACCAAGGACGACTTGTTTCGATTGATCAACCAGCCTAGACGGGCCAGGGTATCCAGAGTGATACTGACATTCCTCTGGCACGCCTGAAACGACGGACCCTTTACCAAAAGGTCGTCCAGGTACGGTAGTACCGTTATGCCCCGTGCATGCAGGATGGCCATAACCACCGCCATTATCTTTGTAAAGACTCTGGGGGCAGTGGCCAAACCGAAGGGCAGAGCCACAAATTGGAAATGTCGCCCTCCGATCGCAAAACGCAGGAACCTCTGGTGTGGAGGAAATATCGGAATGTGTAGATATGCATCCTGCACATCGATCGAGGCCAGGAATTCCCCTGGATCCATGGCTGCAATGACCGAGCGGAGGGACTCCATCCGGAACCGCCTGACCCTGATGAATTTGTTCAGGATCTTTAGATCCAGTACCGGCCTCACAGTCCCGTCTTTTTTGGGGACCGAAAACAGGTTGGAGTAAAAACCCTGCGTCTCTTCGCCTTGCGGCACTGGGACAATGACCCTTTTGCGCTGAAGCGTCATTATGGCCTGTAACAAATCTTCCCCCTCCGATTCTGTCCCGGAAAGTCGGGAACGGAAGAATCGCTGTGGCGGGAGTCCGACAAACTCTATCTTGTACCCGGACGATATCAATTCCGCCACCCAAGCGTCGCGTGCCACTGCGACCCAAACGTGGCTGAACCCTAGTAGGCGTCCGCCCACTCTGTCGTCCGTAGGTACGAAGCGCCTCGAGTCATTTTGCCGGAGGCTTTTGGGATCTGGCCCCCCTCGCTCTGGGCAAACGGCCTCGGCCTCTACCCAGCGGATTGGCCCTGTAAGAGGTTTGCCTTTCCCTACTCTGGCCATTGTTTGCGGAGGAGGATGCCCTGGCCGAAGTCCCCCCCCAGGGGCTACGAAAAGGCCGAAAACGCCTCTGCGTTTGCCTGAATGCCGGGCAACTCCTCTGCTGCGGGAGGAAACTACTTCTCCCCCCTGTGGCTTCTGAGATAAGCTTATCAAGCTTCTCACCGAACAACCGATTGCCCTGAAAAGGCAATGAGGTTAAGGATTTTTTAGAGATAGAATCCGCTTTCCACAACCTCAGCCATAATGCTCGCCTAATGGCGATCGCATTTGCTGCTGCCACAGCCGAACACTCGGCCGCGTCCAGTGAGGCGCTGATGAGATAATCACTCGCTCCTGATATCTGATTTGCAACTTCCAAGACCTCCGCGGGCAGATCCCTGTCTTGGAGGGCCTTATGCAGAGCGTCCGCCCATGAAACCATGGCCTTAGCCACCCAAGTTGCCGCAAAGGAGGGGGCCAGAGCCGACCCTGCTGCCTCATACACTGAGCGGGCAAGCCCCTCTATGAGGCGATCAGTTGGGTCCTTGATGGAAGAAACACTGGGTATCGACAATAGCGACCTTGATGCTAAACATGATACCGGTGGGTCCACTACTGGCGACTCCACCCATCCTTTATGGAGCTCAGGAGGAAACGGATACTTTGCTTGCAGCGCTTTTTGCATTGCAAAACGCTTATCCGGGTGTTCTCTATGTTTTTGGACTAGATCCTCGAACTCCGGATGTGTGGCAAACCTTCTATGTGGTCGCCTGGTTTTCTTGAAGGAGACCTTGTGACCTGAGGCCGTGGACACATCGTCCTCGATCTCTAATGTCTGGTTGACTGCCTCAATGAGGCTGTCCACCGAGTCTTGGTACCCCAGGCTTTCTAGATTCCATGCCTCCTCCTCCTCGCCCTCATCCTGATCGCTCCCTGAGCTCAGCGACGGGGAACGAGATGCCCTAATACCCGCCGCCGAAGCCCCGGAGGGCCCGGCCGACGGGGAACGAGCTCTTTTGCCATGAGCTTGTCTGGAACTGGAGCGGCCTCTAACGGTCGGAGGGTCCTGAGACGTGGACGAGCTGTCTTCCGCTGGCAGACCACCATCCTTGTCCCTGCCCGGGCCTCGAAGGGATTCAATTGCCCTTGTAAGGGACAACATAGAATGTGATAAAGATACCGCCCATTCCGGGGGGTCCTGACCCCTGGGCTCTGAAACAGTGGGGGGCTCCTGGGCGCGCTCCGACTCGCAGGCTTCACAAAATTTACCCGCCTGCGCCTTTGGCAGCCTGACCCCACAGGAAACGCAAACAGCGTATAGGAAAGAGTGAGCTTTCCGTTTGCCAGACATATTGCCCAAGCTTGAAGGTAGGGTAGAAGGAGGAGGAGGGTAACCCCTTCCCTGAGTACCAGTGCGGCTCTCGAAATGGGGTTGCACTCACCCACAGGTAACGTTCCACTCCTGTTGAACGACCGCGGAAATGCGAGGGGGGAGGGGGGTCGGGAGTTTCCGCTCCGGTACTGTGTGCGCCCGCCGCTCTCCACCCCCTGGGCTGAGCCATACCGGAAGTCAGTGGGCGGGTCTTCCGGCTACCACCGGAAGTCGGCGGGCGGAGCCTCGCGCGATACCCACGGACTTCCTCATGCAGCGGGGGCCGCGGCCGCCGGCGGGGCTTCCGGCCGCACTCCGGTAGACGGGGCGTGCGGCGTTACTCGCCGGGGGCAGAACCGGGTACCTGCGGTGCCAGGAGAGAGGCGGACCTCCCCATTTATCAAAGGTGAGCAGGGCCTTCCACTCACCCATAGGTACGCCATGGGGGCTCTCTTGGGGTGCTCTCAACTCCATCCCCGGGCAGGGAGGGGGAGGCTTCTGGTATCGGGACGAAACATCGATCCCTCGGCTCACCTGCGCCTCCAACTCAACCCCTGGTCTCACTACCTAGGGGAGGAAGGGGCCTCAATGAATCGCGTTGCAGGAGAGGAACAACGTGGAGGGTCGCTCACACGTGCTCGCCCGTTGAGGTTATGGGGAAACCGAATCCTCTTATCAGGATGCGTTGCCGCCTCTTTACAAAATAAAAAAGAAAAATGGTTGTCTGGGGAAAAGTCCCAGATGTGTCCCTCGGTGCGGGAGAGAAACACGTGGAGGGTTACTCACACGTGGTCGCCCGTTGATGATTTGGGGAGATCGGAACCTCTCTATAGGATCCGTCGCCCCTGTCTTATCTTCATAGAAGAAAAAAAAAAAAAAAAAAAAAAAAAATCTAGTCTGGAGCTCCAGACTGCGTGTGCCTCCATCAGACACTAAGCAAAAAACTGAGTTACGCCCGGTCTGGGGGCGAGGGTGTATGCGGCGGAGGAGGAGCTAACTCTTTTTTTGTATACTTAGTGTCAGCCTCCAGACGGCAGAAGCACACACCCACAGTCTCTGTGTCCCCCAATGAGACGAAGGAGAAAAAAAACTTTTTTACAAGTGAGGGTGATCAATGAGTGGAACAGCCTGCCACGAGAGGTGGTGACTCCTCCTTCAATAGAAGTATTCAAAACAGAGGCTGTACAGACATCTGTCTGAGATGGTTAAGTGAATCTTGCATTGAGCAGGGGATTGGATACGATGACCCTTGAGGTCCCATTCAACTCAAACATTCTATGATTCTATGAGAGCCAGAATGAGGCCAAAGTGAGGCTCTCAGACTTAAACTGAGAGCTTGCCACCGTTATCTCTGACTTCCAGTCAGTCAGAAATGGAGATTGTGGATCAGGACCGGAGCAGCGCCGGCAATAGCTGAAGACGGCGACTGCTAAGCATAAGACTAGGGCCAGGTAACTTATATTACCACATTTTTTTCGGACTAAAAGACGCACCGGACTATAAGACGCACCCAACATTTTGGGTGTGAAAAATAGAAAAAAAAATAAAAAAATATTTGTATAAAATGGGGTCTGTCTAACAGTCGGAATTTAACTTCTTACCTGGGGTCCAGTGGCGGTCGAGAAGGTGTCACAGGAGGCATGGTCCCTTCCTCAGAGCAACACTGCAGGCCCTGGGTGGGAGGAGGGGGTATCCCAGTGGTGAAAGACCAACGTCACCAGTGAGGTAGAGCAGAGTGCACTGCAGAAATCTCAATCTGCACACGTGCCATAGGAGGCAGCCTTTTCTCTGAAAGCCACAGCCTCAGGAAAATGTCCGCTGGAAGCGACGAGTGCGGAGATTGAAATCTCAGCTGGGCCAACATCTCATTCTGTGCATGTGCCACCTCCAGCGGTCCATGAGTTCAGGAAGGTGGCCACCTGGAAACCAATCGTGTATTCTGCTCAGCTCAACACCGACACACAGATTTGCCACACTTTTGCCCCCACTGACTCTGTGAGGAAGTGGCCCTTCTACATAACCGCCGCAACCCCTGCCTTTCCGACTAAGATGCGCCCCCATTTTCCTCTCAAATTTTTTGGGGAAAAATGTGTCTTATAGTCTGAAAAATATGGTAGTTACCCCACTTCAGTTATGATATATAAAAGTGATACTGGAGTAGTGCTTTAAAAGCAAATGATATATAATATATTAAATATAAACTTAAGATATACTGTAAATACAACTAGTAAAAAAATGTGTGTGTATACTTGTGAGGTAAGCATACCTGGATTGGATCTTTAGTACATTTGGACACAAACATTTGGAATAAATGGCTTGTATTGGTTCACAGTCCTCATAGGTCAGGTTGTAAGTTTTAGTAAGACCTTGAAAAAATAATATATTATAAAATGCAATGTACTGTATTCTACTGCTAACTGTAAAGGTAGATTTTTCATCTGTATTGTCATTTGTATGTCATCAGTATAGCTTTTTTTTTTTTTCCCCGAGGAGGGCATAACATTTAAAAGACCATAACATTTCCTATGTGAAGAGCATATTCACATGGTGTCTCTTGAGCAGCTCAAAGCTCTGCAGTCTCCTTACTTCCTGAGGGGTAGGGTATGTCTCTGAGTGACAGTTCTGGTCAACTTCCTTCTGCTATTGTCATTGTTCTGAAGTGAAATTTGCATATAGAGAACCTCAACCTAAAATCATCATATTAGATACATTAATTAAATGGAACCTGTCAATTAAAAAAAATGCTGTTACTCTGCAGGTTATAGCATTCTGACATCATGCAGTGGCCACCGCACTGAGAGCTCCATTGCGGAGAGGAAATTAACTTTTCACCACAGCAGCCTCAGGCTTTCAGTCATAGGGGTGCAGCCGGCACAGTTTCAGTTACTGCTCAAAGCATAGAGAAAGCCAGCTGTAACCACGCCCCCGGCACTGACTGACAGCCGGCTCAGCACTAGGTCTCAGATGTACTCCATGGGAGACAGGTCTGGAGATGTTGTAGGCCATGGTAGCACATTGAAACACTTTGGAGAAATGGCCATACCACTGGATCCACCACCACAAAATAACTGTAATGCCGACCTGTTAATGTACCTGGGATGAAGACTATGGAGGTCCAGCAACCATACATTATGCCACCTGATACCATACTCCCGGGACTATAACAGGCATGACGTCCCATTTTGAAGACCTCTTCATGGGGTTGCCCATGTGGTCTCCAATCATTGCATCCAAGACAAAAGGAGGACTCATTACTGAAGAGGATAGATCTCCATTCCAGCTCCATTGCCGTCTTGGTCTGCACCATGATAGCCTTTGAGTATGATGGTATGAGATCAATAGAACAACTGTAGCTGAATGTCTGACTCGTAGCCCAATGTTGTGCAAATGTCTTCTGATGGTTTATGTAGATACTGTTTGATATCGTTGACTTGGTATGCGACATCAAATTTCACTTGCAGTTCAGAATGGATCAATCGTGGAAAAAGTGGTACGGCCCTTTCTCCAGTGTTCGTTTCTCAACATGACAATGCCAGGCTGCATTGTGCTCATGCTACTGTGAGCAGTCTGTGTGGCCTAAATGGCCTGCAGTATCTCCGGACTCTCCTCCCATCAAGCACATCTGGGACGTTATTGGTCTGTAATTGCAAAGGGAGCTGCTAGCAGCACATCTTGATGATTTGTGCAGACAGCCAATAATAATCTGACTTATGGCAGCCAAGGGAATGTACATGTGTGTATTTCTGCACACGTTGCTCATAGCTAGTACTAAATAAATTGAAATGTTTTGAAAATGTAGTTCTTCGTCTTTTTCTTCTTGGTGTGAGGAGTGTATCTCAGTTCTCCTTATAATACAATCAACATGAAAAATGTTGTACGAGTATTAATACCTGTACTAGGGGCACCAGAGATATAACATACAAAAAAACACTATGAATTAATAACCATTTACTCACCATTCTTGAAAAACAACTGAAAAACCATGTGGCATGAGCCAAAATACAAGTATATAAGGCATTTTTCCACATTCCTGTCCAATGTGCTTAAACATCTAAACACAGGAAGAACTGACTGCAATAAAAAAGTGCAATCAATAAGAAAGTGCAATGCACACAGTGTATGATCATATAGAGAATAAGCTGACATGTACACGTATTCACTATACTCTATAGTACCTGTACTGTAAATGTTAAATCACTTTGCACTAAAAATATTGCCACTTATATATGGGGTATACTTGGGCCTAAGTACAATATATATATATATATATATATATATATAGATTTGGCAAAGAAAACATACACATGGCAAATGTACACTAAGCATACACATGAGTATTCATTCAAGACATATTCCACATAATAGGGGTCTTTTTTGCCAAGTAATTTTTGTAACACAATACACTTTTCCATACTTAGAAAAAAAACAAACAAACTTACTTTTATTGAGAATTTGCATTTCAGTTGCAAAGGAACATTCCCATGGCCTTGCTCATGAATAAAAGCTTTATGATAGCTATGGAAGAAGAAGGATGAAAAGAAGATGCAGGCATACGCTGATCTGGAAGTACTCACTGCTCGTAAGGCAAGCTGAGAAAAAAAGTAAAATAATAGGCAACAGTCCTAGTAAGAGACATTATACAGTAGGTCCCCAAGAGGAAAATGCATGTGCAAATGGAACAGACAAGAGGTAGAAATAATAAACAATTAGCAAGACAACCCCTATAAAGGAGTGGTTCTGTAGGGGGTGACTATAGACCATTTCTCTGTTCTCGCCCTTTTTTGCTGTTTTAGTCACTTTTGCATTTTGTTATTGCTCTGAACAAAAGACTGAATTGTAGATGCATATCAATCCAAATAAATTTTAACCCCTTTCTGACATGTGGCGTAACAGTACACCTATGTCAGACTCCCCTCACCACTGGAGCCTGCACCTTTCAGAGCACATGACAGCTGATCTATACAGTTGACATGTGTGCGCAACAGTCGCGAAATCACGATTCACCAGCGGCTGCTAACTAGTTAACTGCCAATCTCTGACAGCGGCATTTAACTCACACTTACAGGAAGCGCAGCAATAATCCCGCTCATCGGTGACCCCGTCACATGATTGTGGGTCACTCATGGGTCGGCATGACAACCCTCCTGCAGCATACCTCTATGGTTGTTATTGCCCGTGGTCGGCGCTCATAACAAGTGAGCATTTCTACTACACACAGGCGATCTGATCATTGCCTCTGCTACACACAGACTATCAAAGTACTGCAGCTTCTAGTCTCCCATGAAGACTGTTGAAGCATGCAAAAAGTAAAAAAAAGTTATTTAAAATTATAAAAAAATATACAAAAGTTCAAATCACCCCCCTTTTGCCCCATTCCAAATTAAAAAAAAAACAAAAAAAACCACAAAACAAAAAAAAAACAAAACACATATTTGGTGTTGCTGTAATTGCCCTATCTATCGATAGAAAATAAATAATTAACCCGATCACTAAACAGTGTAATGAGAAAAAAATTAAAATTGCCAGAATTACGTTGTTTTTTTTTGGTGGCCGCTACATTGCAATAAAATGCAATAAAGGGTGATCTAAAGATTGTATCTACATCAAAATAGTATCAATAAAATCATCAGCTCTGTGTGCAAAAAATAAGCCCTCAACCAATCCAAGATCACGAAAAATGGAGACGCTACAGGTCTCAGAAAATGGCGCCTTTTTTAAACAAATCTTGGATTTTTTTTTATCACTTAAATAAAAAAGAATCTAGACATGTTTGGTGTTTGTGAATGAATAACAACCGGGAGAATCATATGGCAGGTCAGTTTTAGCATTTAGTGAACATGGTAAAAAAAACAAAACAAAACACAAGTGTGGAATTGCACTATTTTTGCAATTTCACCGCACTTGGAATATTTCCCGTTTTCCAGTACATATATGTGAAAACCAATGGTGTTGTTCAAAAGTACAACTTGTCCCACAAAAAAAAAAAAACATTCCTCACATGGCCATATTGACTGAAAAATAAAAAAAAGTTATGGCTCTGGGAAGAAGAGGTGCAAAAAATTGAAATCAAAGACTAAAATACCTCTGGTTGTTATGGTGTTAAAGGAGTTGTATAGCCCCAGGAGAAAAGTCTGCTCTCACTCTGTGTGAGTGCAGACTGCCAAATCAAGCGATGCATCTCACGCCATCAGGGTGTGTGCACACGCTGCGGATTCTGCTGCGGATCCGCAGCGGTTTTGGCCCTGCGGATCCACAGCAGTTTCTGTTGCGGTGTACAGTACCATTATTCCCTATGGGAAATTGAAACCGCAGTGCAGATGCTGCGGAATTGTCCGCGTGTTTTTTTTCCTGCGGTTTCTAATCCGCAGAAAGAATTGCATGTCAATTCTTTCTGCGGATTCTGCAGCGGTTTACCATCTCCTCCATTGTGGAGAGGATAAACCGCAGGCAAAATCTGCGCGGATCAATCCACAGCAGATTCCGCAGCGTGTGCACACAGCCTCAGGATTCAGCAGTCTGCAGTTTGTAAGGCAGTGGTAGCACCGTACGCAGACAAGAGGCAGTGACCCACAAAATTCAAACACTAAAGCCTATTTAATGTGTTTCCTCACAGCATTAAAAGTCCAATCCACACAAGTGCATATAACTAGAATCCATTTCACCATTTGCAGAATATATATTATACGGCACACTATACAGACACTAAAGACGACAGTCTTGCTCTGACTAGTTCCCGTGGGCGTCTATGCGCCGTATCCAAGACTCTTCACACAGCATTACATGTTGCAGGCACTACACACGCTAGTCCTCCTCTGACTAGCTCCCATGGGTGTCCTGCACCACTGCATCACTGTCTGTTTACTCACACAGCCGTACACAGTCCAGGATATCCTCCGGATCGCAGCTGGGCACCATATCTACCTGCTTTGCAATCGTTACGCACGCCAGTCTTCTTTCGGGCACAGGACTGTCCACATCCAAGACCAGTCACCGTGGATGACTTGCATCTCTGTGTACACTAGGGGTTGCCAGGCCTATCTCTGGTCCTGACACACCTGAGACTCACTAAGCCCTCACTCAGCCCTACTCAGATCTCCCTAACCCTTTCCTGCAGGGCTTTTATCACAGAAACCTGTGGCTTTCAGCCACATGGAAAATCTGGATCCAGAATGGAACAGCCTGCACAAACTACTATCATACTGCAATCTGTTTCAAACACAACATCCAGAGCAAGTTTTCCCTACCTCTGTCTTGGACACTAACATGTCCAAGACTAACACTTACTTTTTTTATCAGTCTGCATTGCAGTCACAGCTACGCCCGTGACTGCCATGCACACCTATGGCATTCATACACCTCCATGCATATCCTGGGTAGACTACACAGCGACCCCTACCTGTGACATCGGTCACTGCTTCCCCATTGCAACCCCAGCTACGCCTGTGAATGCAATGCATTCCCATAGCCTCAATACGCCTCCATGCGTACCTTGGGGAGAACATACAGCGCCCCCTAGCTGTAACAGGGGTTACTGCCTCACATATCCCCCTCCCTTGTTCAAACCTGTGGGGATGAACACTTGACTCCCCACATGGGCGTGAGACAGGGCATCTGCATGTCCCTGTGACATCCCCGCCTGACACTGCACTAAGAAACCAAAGTAGGGTCTGGAACCATCGATCAGCGCATGCATCCCTCCCCTTTGCGTATCTCCTCCATACTTCCATTACGGGACCACCCACCTCGCCGTTCTCCATTGCAGACGCCACGCTCACTTTCACATTAAACTGTAGATTTGGGCCGATTTTGGGTCGTCTCTACTTTGTTTATTTTGGGTTCAGTAACCCCGCATCTCATTCTGTCACCTTTGTACTTGCCTTCGGGCCTCTGGTACTATTTCCTCCGTACCCTTACCAGTGCCTCGGTGACTACGTCACACTGAAACGCAGTGGTCTGCGCTGGCAACTCATAGTATCCATCTTTATCACATCGCACCCGAACCTGAGACTCCCGACACTGCTGTCTAGCAAGTGCTCTATTTTACCCTGATCCCCAGTCACATCCTTGGCAGGTGCCAGAGGGTTCCTCGTGCGCATGTCCCCAGTCGCCTCTGCGACCACACACTCCTGGTTCTTCCCGGCGTTCTTTCTAAACCTGCAGTTTTTACACCAGTTTCTCTGCATGGGACCCTGGAACTGAGCTGTCCCAAACTTACCAGGGGACATTTCCAGCTCTGGGTTCAGTGGAGTCTCCACGCTCTCTACTGCAACAACCTCTAGGGGGAGCCTATCGGGGTTACACTCTGTACCTACATTGGCAACCCCTGAGGAAGATATCTCAACATCTTTGGGTTCTGCGCCCAAAACAACCATTTTCATCTTCTCTTGCCAATACCTCTACTTTCCGTCGTTTGGGGTTGTCCCCGGCAACAATGTACCTATCGACCAACGTCACTTTGCTCTCTGAGTCCAGAAGAGCCTCTGTGCAGCACCCGTTCACAAGTGCCTGGCACAGTCGCTGTTCGCTGTGAGCAGTGCCCACAGTGGTGGTACAGACCGGCTGGGCACTCAGATTCATGGCGAGTATACCCTCAGTCCATGGGCTCAGATGTCACAGAACAGTTACTAGCCCCATGTCCAGGCTCTGGTACAATGTCCTGTGTGGGTTTATACCGCTCAATCAATCCCATCAGTAGGTCCAGATTGCCCAGGACCCGTTGCCCGACCCAACGCTGCATGGCGTCAGGCAGAGCCCGCACCATCCGATCAACCACAACTTTCACCATCATCTCGATTGGGGAAAAAAAACTCAGGCTGGAGCCACTCCTCCACCAACTGCAACAAGACATTTGCCTGAGACCTGGCAGGCCGAGACTCTACATATGTCCAAGGGTACACCAAATGATCACCCCTTACCTTTGGGGTCTCTTCATGACTCTGCTGATTGCCCCTCACCTTAGGGGTCTCCTCTTTACCCCACTGAAGCTCTGGTAGCTTCCACTGCAGCGCCTCTTGCTGCTGTAACTGCAGCTCCTGCAGAACCTCTTGCTGCAACTGCTGCTGACTGTGCACAAACTGCTCCAAAAGTTCCTCCATATTTCCAGCAGACATGCTCACTGATCTGCAGCACTCTTTGGGGTATGCCTCAGTTCACACTGCCTGCATTCTTTCCACCATATGTAAGGCAGCCGTAGCACCGTACGCAGTGAAGAGGCAGTGACCCACAAAATTCAAACACAAAAGTCTATTTAATATGTTTCCTCACAGCATTAAAAGTCCAATCCACACAAGTGCATATAATTTCAGTGCATGTATCTTCAGTGTATATAACTAGTATCCATTTCACCATTTGCAGAATATATATTATACGACAACGTTCATTTTACAGATACTAAACACGCCAGTTTTCCTCTGACTAGTTCCCGTGGGAGTCTATGCGCCGTATCCAAGACTCTATTCACAGAGCATTACATGTTGCAGGCACTACACACGCTAGTCTGTTATGAATGAGAAACCGTGGAGGAAAAAACAAGACAAAAGCTAAGTCTCAGAAAACCAGAGAAGTTGGTAACTATGCAGATTGCAGATTCTTGATCTTAACCGCACAACTAGAAGCAGTCGTGGAGCGTTCCTATGTTGGTCCTAGACGCCTCATCACAACCGGAGAACTACATAATCCTAAAGCAGGAAAAGAGGAAAACTAACTGCCCCAGAGCAGACCCCAAAGGAAAGACAGCCCCCCACATGTATTGACAGTGAAACAAGATGAAAATACAAACAAAGGCAGGAAAATAGGCTGAGCAAACGATGGGGCCCGGCTAACTAAAAAGGACAGAAAAAGAAAGACACTGTCTGCAATCTGCCAAAAACAACCTACAAAAATATTGTCCAACACTTCTGATAGCAAAATTAACCCTGAAGTCACTAGACTTCTAAACCTATATCAGCACTCTGAAATATTCTGAGACAGAGCAAAAAAGAGGCCAATCTAATAAGGGACAAAAAGCAGATTGGCAAATACTGATTTAAAGGAGTGGAATTTCAGGATAGCCCCAGCAGGGGCAGGCTGATTACACAACAAACTGAATTGACCAACAAGCGCAAGTGTGAACGATAGCAAAAAACAAACTTAACTTGAGAAGACTGGAAGAGAGCTGAAGTCCAGGACCTAAGAAGCAGACTGAATCACCAGCACCCGGATAGGGCGTCGGCTGTCTTATATCCAGTCTGATACTCCAGAGATCCAATCGTTATCTTCCTCATCAGGTGGCAGATCACTACCACTTAAACCAACCGCACTACCTCCTGTCACCACCAGAGGGAGAACGGAAGGGGAACTCTCAACTGGTGGAGCAGAAAATGAGTTCATGACATTACCCCCCCCCCCGAGGAGGGGTCACCGAACCCTCATCCATGCCACCAGGCTGATCAGGATGGGCCCGGTGAAAAGCACGAACCAATTTATTGGCATGAATATCAGAGGCAGAGACCCAAGAATTATCCTCCAGCCCTTAACCCTTCCATTTGACCAAATACTGGAGTCTCCGTCTAACCAAACGAGAATCCAATATTTTCTCTACCTCATATTCCACATTGCCTTTAACCAATACAGGATCAGGAGGTGCCGCCACAGGAACTACTAGCTCTACAAACCTCTTCAACAGTGACTTGTGAAATACGTTATGGATTTTGAACGTAACTGGAAGAGCCAATCGAAAAGAAACAGGATTAAGAATCTCCAAAATCTTATAAGGTCAAATAAATCTTGGCTTAAATTTTGGAGATGCAACCTTCATAGGAATATTCTTAGACGACAGCCAAACCATATCACACACTTTAAACCGGGGACCAATGGTCCTACGCCGGTTGGAAAAACGCTGGGCCTTTTCCTGAGAGAGTGAAAACTTATCCACCACTTGGTCCCATATCTGCTGCATTCTCACAACCACAGTGTCCACACCTGGGCAGGACGAATATTCCACTTGCCCTGAAGAGAATCGAGGAAGAAACCCAAAATTACAGAAAAAGGGTGACATCAGAGTGGCAGAACTAGCTCTATTGTTCAGCGCAAATTCGGCCAAGGGCAAAAATGAGACCCAATCATCTTCATCAGCAGATATAAAACATCTTAAATAAGACTCCAGGGTCTGGTTTGTTCTCTAAGTCTGCCCATTGGTCTGGGGATGAAACGCGGAGGAGAAGGATAACTGAATTCCCAGATTGGAACAAAAGGCTTTCCAGAATCTGGAAACAAACTGGACCCCTCTATCGGACACAATGTTCTCAGGAATCCCGTGTAACCGAACCACCTGTTGTAAAAACAAGGGCACCAACTCAGCGGAAGATGGCAACTTTGGGAGTGGTACAAGATGGACCATCTTCGAAAATCTATCACAAATCACCCACTCTGAGAGACAGGAAGATCAGAAATAAAATCCATTGAGATATGGGTCCATGGCCTCCTGGGCACCGGCAGGGGCATCAGCAACCCACTAGAACGAGAACAGGGTTTAGACCGAGAACAAGTCCCACAGGACTGTACAAAATTCCTGACATCACGAGATAAGGCAGGCCACCAAAACGACCGACTCACCAAATCTCTGGTACCAAAAATACACGGATGACCAGCCAATGCGGAGCAATGGACTTCAGACATCACTCTGTTTCTCCACTGGTCAGGAACATACAATCTTCCCATAGGGCAACGCTCAGGTTTATCCTCCTGAAATTCCTCCAGGGCGCGTCTCAAATCGGGCAAAATGGCAGAAAGAACTACCCCCTCACCTAGGATAGTAGTAGGCTGGGTCACATTAAGAGAATCAGCAAAGAAACTCCTAGAAAGGGCGTCTGCCTTTACATTCTTAGTGCCCGGAAGAAAAGAGACCACAAAATTAAAACGCGTGAAAAACAAGACCCATCTAGCCTGTCTAGGATTCAAGCGTTTGGCCGACTCCAAATAAATCAGATTCTTGTGATCGGTGAGGACCACAAATTGATGTCTAGCTCCCTCCAACCAATGTCTCCACTCCTCAAATGCCCATTTCATGGCCAACAATTCCCGATTCCCCACATCATAGTTGCATTCAGATGGGGAGAACTTTCGAGAAAAGAAGGCACAGGGATTCATCTTAGAAGTCACAGGGTCTTTTTGGGACAACACAGCTCCTGCACCAATCTCAGAAGCGTCCACCTCCACTTGAAATGGAAGTGAGACATCAGGTTGCCGTAAAACTGGAACTGAAGTAAATCTCCGCTTAAGCTCCTGAAATGCTGAAACCGCCTCAGGAGACCAATTCAACACATCAGCTCCCTTCTTGGTCAGATCAGTCAGTGGTTTGACAATACTAGAAAAATTGCCTATAAATTTACGATAGAAATTAGAAAAACCCAAAAACTTCTGGAGAGCCTTCAAAGAAGTAGGCTGAACCATAAATGGCCTGTACCTTGGCCGGGTCCATTTCAATAGTCGATGGAGACAAGATAAATCCCAAAAATGAAATCCTATGTACACCAAAGAGGCACTTCAATCCCTTAACAAACAGGGAATTCTCCCTCAAAATCCGGAACACAGTCCGGACATGTTACACCTGGGAATCCCAATCACTAGAAAAGATCAAAATATCATCCAGATAGATGATCAAAAACTTATCCACAAAGTCTCGGAAAATATCATTCATAAAGGATTGGAAGACAGAAGGGGCATTAGTGAGCCCAAAAGGCATCACCAGGTACTCAAAATGTCCCTCCGGAGTATTAAACGCCGTCTTCCATTCATCCCCGTGCTTGATCCGAATAAGATTATACGCCCCCCTGAGGTCAAGCTTAGTAAACCAGCAGGCACTCTTAACACTGGAGAATAAATCAGACATCAGAGGTAACGGGTACTGATATTTAACCGTCATCTTGTTAAGGGAACGATAATCAATACACGGTCTTAATGAACCATCTTTCTTGGCCACAAAAAAAAAACCAGCGCCTAACGGTGACGAGGATGGTCTAATATGACCCTTCTCCAACGACTCCTTAATATAAGATCGCATAGCATCATGTTCGGGTACAGATAAGTTGAAAAGCCGACCCTTGGGAAATTTACACCCAGGCATCAACTCAATTGCACAGTCATAACTCCTATGAGGAGGCAAAGACGCAGATTTACTCTCACGAAATACATCAGAGAAATCAGCCAGATAATCAGGAATAACATGAGACTGAGGAGAGGTGGAGAAAACAGGGGCGTCCCTAAGAACACACTGACAACCCCAACTCACCACAGACACAGATTTCCAATCCAAAACTGGGTTATGAGTTTGCAACCAGGGGAAACCCAGAACAATAGTATCATGCAAATTATGCAGCACCAAAAATTTACAATTTTCTTGGTGGTCTGGGGCAACTCGCATTATCACCTGGGTCCAAAACTTAGGTTTATTCTCCGCCAAAGGAGTGGCATCAATACCCCTCAAAGGAATGGGCGTCTGCAGAGGCATCATGGAAAAACCACAACGTTTAGCAAAGTCCAAATCCATCAGATTCAGAGCTGCTCCTGAATCCACAAAAGCCTTAGTGGAAAATGTGGACAAGGAGCAGATCAGAGTAATTGCCAAAAGGAACTTAGGTTGTATACTGCCCACAGCAAATGTGTGTGCAAAACATTTCTCTCGTTTAGGGCAGACAGAAATAGTATGAGAGGCGTCTCCACAGAAAAAACACAGCTTATTACGCCTTCTAAACTCCCGACGTTGTGCCCTAGACAAAACCCCATCACATTGCATAGGTTCAGACATTTGTTCAAAAAGTGGCAGTGCCTCCCGTGTAGTTTTACGTTCATGTAAACGCCGATCAACTTGAATGGCTAATGACATAGAGCCATCCAGACCAGAGGGAACAGGAAATCCCACCATAACATCTTTTATGGTCTCTGACAAACCTTTCCAAAAGAGAGCTGCCAATGCTCTATCATTCCATATAGTAAGGACCGCCCACTTTCGGAATTTTTGACAGTACAACTCTGCAGGATCCTGACCCTGGTTTAATGCCATCAGGGTTCTCTCAGCTTGATCAACGGTATTAGGTTCATCATACAACAACCCCAAGGCCTTAAAAAATGCATCCACATTAGTCAGAATAGGATTTTCAGGTGTCAGAGAAAAAACCCAATCTTGGGGATCGCCGCCCAGCAAGGAGATGACAACTTTAACCTGCTGCACAGAGCTCCCCGATGAGTTAGGCTTCAAAGCAAGAAATAATTTACAATTATTCTTAAAATTCAGAAATTTAGACCAATCCCCAGAAAACACATCAGGAGTAGGAATCTTGGGTTCAGCAGCATGTGACTGAATAAGGTAGGTGGAAATTCCCTGTACTTCAGCAGCAAGTTGCTCCACACGATCAGACAGTTGCTTAATCTCCATTAGGAAAAAAAAATCCTCCTACAGCCCCTGAAAAAAAAAGGAAAAAATACATAGAAAAAAAGTGTCAGAATTTCTTTCCTGCTTTTGAGTACCCTAGAATCTGCGGTATGGGGGCTGGTGATTCTGTTATGAATGGGAAACCGAGAAGGAAAAAACAAGACAAAAGCTAAGTCTCAGAAAACCAGAGAAGTTGATAACTATGCAGATCCCTGATCTTAACCGCACAACTAGAAGCAGTCGTGGAGCGTTCCTACGTTGGTCCTAGACGCCTCGTCACAACCGGAGAATTACATAAGCCTAAAGCAGGAAAAGAGGAAAACTAACTGCCCCAGAGCAGACCCCAAAGGAGAGACAGCCCCCCACATGTATTGACGGTGAAACAAGATGAAAATACAAACAAAGGCAGGAAAATAGGCTGAGCAAACGATGGGGCCCGGCTAACTATAAAGGACAGAAAAGGAAAGACACTGTCTGCAATCTGCCAAAAACAACCTACAAAAATATTGTCCAACACTTCTGATAGCAAAATTAACCCTGAAGTCACTAGACTTCTAAACCTATATCAGCACTCTGAAATATTCTGAGACAGAGCAAAAAAGAGGCCAATTTAATAAGGGACAAAAGCAGATTGGCAAATACTGATTTAAAGAAGTGGAATTTCAGCATAGACCCAGCAGGGGCAGGCTGATTACACAACAAACTGAATTGACCAACAAGCGCAAGTGTGAACAATAGCAAAAAACAAACTTAACTTGAGAAGACTGGAAGAGAGCTGAAGTCCAGGACCTAAGAAGCAGACTGAATCACCAGCACCCGGATAGGGCGTCGGCTGTCTTATATCCAGTCTGATACTCCAGAGATCCAATCGTTATCTTCCTCATCAGGTGGCAGATCACTACCACTTAAACCAACCGCACTACCTCCTGTCACCACCAGAGGGAGAACGGAAGGGGAACTCTCAACTGGTGGAGCAGAAAATGAGTTCATGACATTACCCCCCCCCTGAGGAGGGGTCACCGAACCCTCATCCATGCCACCACGCTGATCAGGATGGGCCCGGTGAAAAGCACGAACCAATTTACTGGCATGAATATCAGAGGCAGAGACCCAAGAATTATCCTCCAGCCCTTAACCCTTCCATTTGACCAAATACTGGAGTCTCCGTCTAACCAAATGAGAATCCAATATTTTCTCTACCTCATATTCCACATTGCCTTTAACCAATACAGGATCAGGAGGTGCCGCCACAGGAACTACTAGCTCTACAAACCTCTTCAACAGTGACTTGTGAAATACGTTATGGATTTTGAACGTAACTGGAAGAGCCAATCGAAAAGAAACAGGATTAAGAATCTCCAAAATCTTATAAGGTCCAATAAATCTTGGCTTAAATTTTGGAGATGCAACCTTCATAGGAATATTCTTAGATGACAGCCAAACCATATCACACACTTTAAACCGGGGACCAATGGTCCTACGCCGGTTGGAAAAACGCTGGGCCTTTTCCTGAGAGAGTGAAAACTTATCCACCACTTGGTCCCATATCTGCTGCATTCTCACAACCACAGTGTCCACACCTGGGCAGGACGAAGATTCCACTTGCCCTGAAGAGAATTGAGGAAGAAACCCAAAATTACAGAAAAAGGGTGACATCAGAGTGGCAGAACTAGCTCTATTGTTCAGCGCAAATTCGGCCAAGGGCAAAAATGAGACCCAATCATCTTCATCAGCAGATATAAAACATCTTAAATAAGACTCCAGGGTCTGGTTTGTTCTCTAAGTCTGTCCATTGGTCTGGGGATGAAACGCGGAGGAGAAGGATAACTGAATTCCCAGATTGGAACAAAAGGCTTTCCAGAATCTGGAAACAAACTGGACCCCTCTATCGGACACAATGTTCTCAGGAATCCCGTGTAACCGAACCACCTGTTGTAAAAACAAGGGCACCAACTCAGCGGAAGATGGCAACTTTGGGAGTGGTACAAGATGGACCATCTTCGAAAATCTATCACAAATCACCCAGATAACAGTCATTCTCTGAGAGACAGGAAGATCAGAAATAAAATCCATTGAGATATGGGTCCATGGCCTCTTGGGCACCGGCAGGGGCATCAGCAACCCACTAGAACGAGAACAGGGTTTAGACCGAGAACAAGTCCCACAGGACTGTACAAAATTCCTGACATCACGAGATAAGGCAGGCCACCAAAACGACCGACTCACCAAATCTCTGGTACCAAAAATACATGGATGACCAGCCAATGCGGAGCAATGGACTTCAGACATCACTCTGTTTCTCCACTGGTCAGGAACATACAACCTTCCCATAGGGCAACGCTCAGGTTTATCCTCCTGAAATTCCTCCAGGGCGCGTCTCAAATCGGGCAAAATGGCAGAAAGAACTACCCCCTCACCTAGGATAGTAGTAGGCTGGGTCACATTAAGAGAATCAGCAAAGAAACTCCTAGAAAGGGCGTCTGCCTTTACATTCTTAGTGCCCGGAAGAAAAGAGACCACAAAATTAAAACGCGTGAAAAACAAGACCCATCTAGCCTGTCTAGGATTCAAGCGTTTGGCCGACTCCAAATAAATCAGATTCTTGTGATCTGTGAGGACCACAAATTGATGTCTAGCTCCCTCCAACCAATGTCTCCACTCCTCAAATGCCCATTTCATGGCCAACAATTCCCGATTCCCCACATCATAGTTGCGTTCAGATGGGGAGAACTTTCGAGAAAAGAAGGCACAGGGATTCATCTTAGAAGTCACAGGGTCTTTTTGGGACAACACAGCTCCTGCACCAATCTCAGAAGCGTCCACCTCCACTTGAAATGGAAGTGAGACATCAGGTTGCCGTAAAACTGGAACTGAAGTAAATCTCCGCTTAAGCTCCTGAAATGCTGAAACCACCTCAGGAGACCAATTCAACACATCAGCTCCCTTCTTGGTCAGATCAGTCAGTGGTTTGACAATACTAGAAAAATTGCCTATAAATTTACGATAGAAATTAGAAAAACCCAAAAACTTCTGGAGAGCCTTCAAAGAAGTAGGCTGAACCATAAATGGCCTGTACCTTGGCCGGGTCCATTTCAATAGTCGATGGAGACAAGATAAATCCCAAAAATGAAATCCTATGTACACCAAAGAGGCACTTCAATCCCTTAACAAACAGGGAATTCTCCCTCAAAATCCGGAACACAGTCCGGACATGTTACACATGGGAATCCCAATCACTAGAAAAGATCAAAATATCATCCAGATAGATGATCAAAAACTTATCCACAAAGTCTCGGAAAATATCATTCATAAAGGATTGGAAGACAGAAGGGGCATTAGAGAGCCCAAAAG
This sequence comes from Dendrobates tinctorius, assembly GCF_039654945.1. Lineage (NCBI taxonomy): Eukaryota > Metazoa > Chordata > Amphibia > Anura > Dendrobatidae > Dendrobates > Dendrobates tinctorius. The sequence continues at coordinate 103,302,994 of NW_027361671.1, forward strand.
GCATTACCACGTACTCAAAATGTCCCTCCGGAGTATTAAACGCCGTCTTCCATTCATCCCCGTGCTTGATCCGAATAAGATTATACGCCCCCCTGAGGTCAAGCTTAGTAAACCAGCAGGCACTCTTAACACTGGAGAATAAATCAGACATCAGAGGTAACGGGTACTGATATTTAACCGTCATCTTGTTAAGGGAACGATAATCAATACACGGTCTTAATGAACCATCTTTCTTGGCCACAAAAAAAAAAACCAGCGCCTAACGGTGACGAGGATGGTCTAATATGACCCTTCTCCAACGACTCCTTAATATAGGATCGCATAGCATCATGTTCGGGTACAGATAAGTTGAAAAGCCGACCCTTGGGAAATTTACACCCAGGCATCAACTCAATTGCACAGTCATAACTCCTATGAGGAGGCAAAGACGCAGATTTACTCTCACGAAATACATCAGAGAAATCAGCCAGATAATCAGGAATAACATGAGACTGAGGAGAGGTGGAGAAAACAGGGGCGTCCCTAAGAACACACTGACAACCCCAACTCACCACAGACACAGATTTCCAATCCAAAACTGGGTTATGAGTTTGCAACCAGGGGAAACCCAGAACAATAGTATCATGCAAATTATGCAGCACCAAAAATTTACAATTTTCTTGGTGGTCTGGGGCAACTCGCATTATCACCTGGGTCCAAAACTTAGGTTTATTCTCCGCCAAAGGAGTGGCATCAATACCCCTCAAAGGAATGGGCGTCTGCAGAGGCGTCATGGAAAAACCACAACGTTTAGCAAAGTCCAAATCCATCAGATTCAGAGCTGCTCCTGAATCCACAAAAGCCTTAGTGGAAAATGTGGACAAGGAGCAGATCAGAGTAATTGCCAAAAGGAACTTAGGTTGTATACTGCCCACAGCAAATGTGTGTGCAAAACATTTCTCTCGTTTAGGGCAGACAGAAATAGTATGAGAGGCGTCTCCACAGAAAAAACACAGCTTATTACGCCTTCTAAACTCCCGACGTTGCGCCCTAGACAAAACCCCATCACATTGCATAGGTTCAGACATTTGTTCAAAAAGTGGCAGTGCCTCCCGTGTAGTTTTACGTTCATGTAAACGCCGATCAACTTGAAGGCTAATGACATAGAGCCATCCAGACCAGAGGGAACAGGAAATCACACCATAACATCTTTTACGGTCTCTGACAAACCTTTCCAAAAGAGAGCTGCCAATGCTCTATCATTCCATATAGTAAGGACCGCCCACTTTCGGAATTTTTGACAGTACAACTCTGCAGGATCCTGACCCTGGTTTAATGCCATCAGGGTTCTCTCAGCTTGATCAACGGTATTAGGTTCATCATACAACAACCCCAAGGCCTTAAAAAATGCATCCACATTAGTCAGAAAAGGATTTTCAGGTGTCAGAGAAAAAACCCAATCTTGGGGATCGCCGCCCAGCAAGGAGATGACAACTTTAACCTGCTGCACAGAGCTCCCCGATGAGTTAGGCTTCAAAGCAAAAAATAATTTACAATTATTCTTAAAATTCAGAAATTTAGACCAATCCCCAGAAAACACATCAGGAGTAGGAATCTTGGGTTCTGCAGCATGTGACTGAATAAGGTAGGTGGAAATTCCCTGTACTTCAGCAGCAAGTTGCTCCACACAATCAGACAGTTGCTTAATCTCCATTAGGAAAAAAAATCCTCCTACAGCCCCTGAAAAAAAGAGGAAAAAATACATAGAAAAAAAGTGTCAGAATTTCTTTCCTGCTTTTGAGTACCCTAGAATCTGCGGTATGGGGGCTGGTGATTCTGTTATGAATGGGAAACCGAGAAGGAAAAAACAAGACAAAAGCTAAGTCTCAGAAAACCAGAGAAGTTGATAACTATGCAGATCCCTGATCTTAACCGCACAACTAGAAGCAGTCGTGGAGCGTTCCTACGTTGGTCCTAGACGCCTCGTCACAACCGGAGAATTAAATAAGCCTAAAGCAGGAAAAGAGGAAAACTAACTGCCCCAGAGCAGACCCCAAAGGAGAGACAGCCCCCCACATGTATTGACGGTGAAACAAGATGAAAATACAAACAAAGGCAGGAAAATAGGCTGAGCAAACGATGGGGCCCGGCTAACTATAAAGGACAGAAAAGGAAAGACACTGTCTGCAATCTGCCAAAAACAACCTACAAAAATATTGTCCAACACTTCTGATAGCAAAATTAACCCTAAAGTCACTAGACTTCTAAACCTATATCAGCACTCTGAAATATTCTGAGACAGAGCAAAAAAGTGGCCAATTTAATAAGGGACAAAAGCAGATTGGCAAATACTGATTTAAAGAAGTGGAATTTCAGCATAGACCCAGCAGGGGCAGGCTGATTACACAACAAACTGAATTGACCAACAAGCGCAAGTGTGAACAATAGCAAAAAACAAACTTAACTTGAGAAGACTGGAAGAGAGCTGAAGTCCAGGACCTAAGAAGCAGACTGAATCACCAGCACCCGGATAGGGCGTCGGCTGTCTTATATCCAGTCTGATACTCCAGAGATCCAATCGTTATCTTCCTCATCAGGTGGCAGATCACTACCACTTAAACCAACCGCACTACCTCCTGTCACCACCAGAGGGAGAACGGAAGGGGAACTCTCAACTGGTGGAGCAGAAAATGAGTTCATGCCACTAGTCCTCCTCTGACTAGTTCCTGTGGGTGTCTTGCACTGCTGCATGACAGTCTCTTTACTCACACAGCCGTACACAGTCCAGGATATCCTCCGGTTCGCAGCCGGGCACCATATCCACCTGTTTTGCAATTATTACACACGCCAGTCTTCTTTCGGGCACAGGACTGTCCACATCCGAGACCAGTGACCGTGGAGGACTTGCATCTCTGTGTACACTGCGGGTTGCCAGGCCTATCTCTGGCCCTGAAACTCACTAAGCCCTACTCAGATCTACCTAACCCTTTCCTGCAGGGCTTTTATCACAGAAACCTGTGGCTTTCAGCCACATGGAAAACCTGGATCTGGAATGGGGAACAGACTGCATCACTATCATACTGCAATCTGTTTCAAACACAATATCTAGAGCAGGTTTTCCCTACCTCTGTCTTGGACACTAACATGTCTAAGACTAACACTTTCTTTTATTATCAGTCTGCATTGCAGTCACAGCTACGCCCGTGACTGCCATGCACACCTATGGCCTTCATACACCTCCGTGCATATCCTGGGTAGACTACACAGCGACCCCTACCTGTGGCATCTGTCACTGCTTCCCCGTTGAAATCCCAGCTACGACTGTGACCGCAATGCATTCCCATAGCCTCAATATGCCTCCATGCGTATCCTGGGGAGAACACACAGCGCCCCCTAGTTTTAATAGGGGTCACTGCCTCACAAGTCACATATAATTACTGCAGACTTTTCTTCTGAGACCAGACAACTCATTTAAACCAGATTTAAGGGGTTGTCTCATCACCAACTCCTTGAAAACATCTAATTTTTCTGGGGGGAACCCAAGGTCAACCAAGCATTAGAGTGGTACAGTAGAAATATGGTCTTCTTTTTAATACAAGGACTGTTCAAGACCAACAGAACGGGAGCTTCTTATACAGAAAGCCTCTCCATTCTGGCTCATAGGCGGAAGTTCTTATGGAGACCTTCCTCTATGACATATTTGTGGGAAATAAGGTTTGTGGATAAGGAATATCTGCATGAACCAACCCTTTTACATTTTTATATCATAAGCAAGGCCACAATTTGCATTTTATAGACTGTTCGTGTCCCAGAGTATGTTACCCATTACATTAACTTATCAGTTTATTATGACTCTACTGAGCGCTAGATTGAAGAGGCAGAAGAGGTCATCAGAACGTTGTGCTCCTTTAGCTCTGATTTTCTTAGGACAATTTAATAAAAGCTTCTGATGGGTCTCTATGCATGACCTGGAATTTAGGAAATAATAGTTATCCTTCAAGCAAAACGAAAAATTCTTCTGGAATAAGTATAACTTACACCTTTTTCTAATGGGTCAAACCACAGCTCATCACCAATTCGTGAAAGAGAGTGAAGCGCTTTTCCAAACACTAAGAAAAGAGACAACAGAGTAGCTTGATGATATTGTATTAACCAAACAAAACATGCAGAAAACATATCACAGATAAAAACAATATTTATTTAATGTTTCACAAGTAAGCATTGTGAATTTAATTAGGTAAAGCTGGCAGAGAATTCATACTGCATATGATTATATCATCCTAAAGGCCTATTACTAGAATCTGGGTGTCTAAACTGCCGGCATATTAGTCATTACAGAGTGTGCCGCTCAAGAATTCCAGTTGTGCTCAAAAGTTTACATACTAAGGCAGAAGTTTTGCTTTCTCTGCCTTTTTTTCAGAAAATATGAATGATAACACAAAAACTTTTTCTCCAGTCATGGTTAGTGGTTGGGTGAAGCCATTTATTGTCAAACTACTATATTTTCTCTTTTTAATTCATAATGACAACACAAAACATTCAAATGACCCTGATCAAAAGTTCACATACCCCATTTCGTAAAGGGAACCGGTCACCTCGTTTTTCCACAATAAGCTGCGGCCACTGCCTTTCGGGGCTTATCTACAGCATTCTAGAATGCTGTAGATAAGCCCCCGATCTAACCTGAAAGATAAGAAAAACAAGTTTTATTATACTCACCCGGAGGCAGTCCGGTTCGATGGGCGTCACAGGTCCGTGTACAGCACCTCACATCTTCATGCGATGTCATCTTCCTTGTTTCCTGTCGTGGCTCCTGCACAGACATACTGATCTGCCCTGTTGAGGGCAGAGCCAAGTACTGCAGTGCGCAGGCACCGGGAAAGGTCAGAGAGTCCCAGCTCCTGCGCACTACTGTACTTGGCTCTGCCCTCAACAAGGTAGAGTAGTACGCCTGAGATACTTTGAAATAGGCGAGATACTTTGTGGCATTTACGCACTAATGGCTTTCTTCTGGCGACTTGACTATGCAGTCCATTTTTCTTCAAGTGCCTCCTTATTGTGCATCTTGAAACAGCCACACCACTAGTTTTCAGAGAGTTCAGTATTTCAGCGGATGTTATTTGTGGGTTTTTCTTTGCATCCCGAACAATTTTCCTGGCAGTTGTGGACAAAATTATTGTTGGTCTACCTGACCGTGGTTTTGTTTTTACAGAGCCCCTGATTTTCCATTTGTTAATCACAGTTTGAACACTGCTGACTGGCATTATCAATTCCTTGGATATCTTTTTGCATCCCTTTCCTGTTTTATACAGTTCAACTACCTTTTCCCGCAGATACGTTGACAATTCTTTTGCTTTCCTCATGACTCACAATCCAGAAACATCAGTGGCAGGATGAAAGATGCAAGAGTCTGTCTGGATCCCAGAAACTCACTCAGCCTATATGCACACACACACTTATTACAAGCAAACAGGTCACAGGTGAGGATGTTACCTTTAGTAGCCATTCAAACCCATTTGTGTCAACTTCTGTGCATGTTATCAGGCCAAAATCACCAGGGTGTGAACTTTTTGATTTGGAGAATCCATTTTGGATTTTAAGTTCAGGACATCTCCTTCAACTCCTGAAATGTGCCCCCCTCCCTTGGCATCCCATCAAGGCCAAGTGTTTATCTTTAATTAAAAAGCTAGAAACAAACCCTTTGAAGCTCTTGATACAATGGTGTGAAATATTCTGTAGCTGCAAGTCAGCTGGCCCCTTTGTGTGACTAAGCACATGGTACAAGTCGCAGCAAACTCTGAGGTATTGAATCTGGAAAATGACCTCTAATACCAGAATGCAATATCTCTGAGACTAGCCGTGCACATAATCTGAATCGCCGTTCCTTTCCCCACGCGCTCATATTATTTAGCCACCTGTAGCACTCTGGATTATGGAGTTATAAAGCATAGCGAATAGGAATTACATACAGTAGGCTTATTTAGTCCCTATGCGCAGATAAAATCCAGTGGAACCCAGGGGCGGCACAACCAACCCATTCAGAGCTTTGGGCGCAAAGTTATGGGCCATCCATGATTCTGGAGATAAAATCATATTCTCAGACATGGGAAGAGGGAGGTAGCACAGCCCAGGGGTGGCAGAAGACTGTGGGAGGGAACAGCCTATGAGATATAAGGCAGCCACTCATTTTGGACTGAGTTTTTCTAACGGCCGGCGGACACGTTTGCTGACGCAGCCAGGAAAGCCTGTAACTAAGATTTGGACCTGTGATCCATCAGCGCCTCCCTGTGGTCACATGCTACATAACACGGTAATTGCAACCTATCTATACCCAATCCATTGTACTACACTCCTGACTGTATACCTGTATATTGTTCTGTAAATATATGCTTGTATATTTCTAGTGTGCCTTTTAGGCGATTAAATATAAAATTAATCTTGCGTTGCGCTTTTATCTCGATTCATGAATACCCATGTCCGCATGCTCGGTTGGTTATATTATATTCTTCCCGGGTTGGTTTCTGATCTGATATAAGCCTGTTGTCGGACGGGGCTTATGTCGAACGAGTAACTGATGGCAGAATACCGTATTGTTTTAGTGAGGAACTGTGGCAGTGACTGCCGGGAGGTTTAAATATATATCCCCAGCCTGGACTGGTGATATATATCCCCCCTCACTGGGAGCGCCTCACTAACTCGTACCTATAAGGGAAGTCTTTCCGGCAAATATTTGCCCTCGGTGCAGTTCCCTGATTTACCTGGAGCAATTGGTGGAGCCAGAGAGCCGATCCCTGTGGGTCCTTCTCTCCCCTCCCCCGAGATGAGCGAAGTCAACGTCCCGCTTCCCCTGTGAGATACCTCACAGGGTCATTTGGATGTTCTGGATTGTCATTCTAATTTAAAGAGAAAACACAGTAGTTTGACAATAAATGGCTTTACCCAACCGTTGACCATGAGTGGAGAAAAAATGGTTTGGTGTTATCATTCATATTCTCTAAAAAAAAAAAAAAAAAAAAAAAGGCCAAGAAAGCAAAAATTCTGCCGCAGTATGAAAACTTTTGAGCACAACTGAAACTGGGCACGAGTCAGAGCTAGCGTCTAGAGAATTAATGAGATTCACATTAGGCTTGATGTAATAACGAGGAATCCTCGGTATTGGACCCATATGTACTTTAGGTGCAATAGAAATGTATAGATTGAAATGATATCCAAAGAGAAATGTCCTTCACTCTCAGTAAGGTGACAATTGCTTTTGTGTTCTTGTCTTTACTCCCTCCCTCTTCCCTTCTCTTTCCCTTCTATGCAGCTTCTTTATTCAACATGTTTTTTTATTATACAGTACTTGTTTAAAAACTGTTGTAAATTTTAAATAAAAATATTTAAAAAAAAAGTCAACTGTACTGTGCTCGGGTGGTGACGAGTCACAATGTCAGGGCTCTTAGCACACTGACCAACTTCTTTGATTTCCACTGCACATCTTATGCCATCACTAGCTGTGTCCAGAAAGATGTAAATCAAGCAAGAATAGTTGTACTAGCAGCCAGGAAACTGTGGTCCCGATTCATCAAGACCAGCTTTTGTCTGGCAGCTCCCAAACCAACCGCAAGATATAGCAAGCCATCACTGGGAACTACCCAAGCTAAGGCCATGTGCACACAATGCAGATTTGCAGCGTTTCCGCAGCGGATTTTACCGCGCAGAAACGTTGCATATCCGCATTGTGATGTACACTCACTGGCCACTTTATTAGGTACACCTGTCCAACTGTGTGTTAAGACTTAATTTCTAATCAGCCAATCACATGGCGGCAACTCAGTGCATTTAGGCATGTAGACATGGTCAAGACAATCTCCTGCAGTTCAAACCGAGCATCAGTATGGGGAAGAAAGGTGATTTGAGTGCCTTTGAACGTGGCATGATTGTTGGTGCCAGAAGGGCTGGTCTGAGAATTTCAGAAACTGCTGATCTACTGGGATTTTCACGCACAACCATCTCTAGGGTTTACAGAGAATGGTCCGAAAAAGAAAAAAAATCCAGTGAGCGGCAGTTCTGTGGCCGGAAATGCCATGTTGATGCCAGAGGTCAGAGGAGAATGGGCAGACTGGTTCGAGCTGATAGAAAGGCAACAGTGACTCAAATTGCCACCCGTTACAACCAAGGTAGGCAGAAGAGCATCTCTGAACGCACAGTGCGTCGAACTTTGAGGCAGATGGGCTACAGCAGCAGAAGACCACACTGGGTACCACTCCTCTCAGCTAAGAACAGGAAACTGAGGCTACAATTTGCACAAGCTCATCAAAATTGGACAGTAGATTGGAAAAACGTTGCCTGGTCTGATGAGTCTCGATTTCTGCTGCGACATTCGGATGGTAGGGTCAGAATTTGGCGTAAACAACATGAAAGCATGGATCCATCCTGCCTTGTATCAACGGTTCAGGCTGGTGGTGGTGGTGTCATGGTGTGGGGAATTTTTTCTGGGCACTCTTTGGGCCCCTTGGTACCAATTGAGCATCGTTGCAACGCCACAGCCTACCTGAGTATTGTTGCTGACCATGTCCATCCCTTTATGACCACAATGTACCCAACATCTGATGGCTACTTTCAGCAGGATAATGCGCCATGTCATAAAGCTCGAATCATCTCAGATTGGTTTCTTGAACATGACAATGAGTTTACTGTACTCAAATGGCCTCCTCAGTCACCAGATCTCAATCCAATAGAGCATCTTTGGGATGTGGTGGAACGGGAGATTCGCATCAGGGATGTGCAGCCGACAAATCTGCGCCAACTGTGTGATGCCATCATGTCAATATGGTCCAAAATCTCTGAGGAATGCTTCCAGCACCTTGTTGAATCTCTGCCATGAAGAATTGAGGCAGTTCTGAAGGCAAAAGGGGGTCCAACCCCTTACTAGCATGGTGTACCTAATAAAGTGGCCAGTGAGTGTACAGTACCTTTAAAATGAATGTAAAAAAAAAAACGCTGTGCAGACGCTGCGGATTTTTCCGCGCGGTTTTCCTGCGGTACAAAATCCGCAGCATGTTGCTTCTTTTGTGCGGTTTTCTATCTCCCCTGTTACCAAATCCGCAGGGGGAAGACCGCAATGGAAAACCGCACAAAAACCGCATGAAAACCGCGTGAAAAATGGAAGAAATCCGCAGGAAAAATGCAGGTCATTTGACCTGCGGTTTTCTTCCATTCTGCACGGAAAAATCCGCAGGGCTCAAAACCCCGTCTGCACTCAGCCTAAGAGGTAAGCATTTATACCAGAGGGGAATGGAAAACTCTGAACAGCTGAGAACTCAGGACTGAGAGCTCTAGGAAACAAACAGAACTGTTTATCCCTTGCAATAACAGAGCAAGAGAAATCTACACCACTTAACCCTTGCAACACCATAACAAGGGAAATCTGCATAGCTAACTGGAAGGCAAAGCAGATCCATCCAGTGCAGGAGCACTTGCAGCCAGACGCTGCGATCTGATTCCTCTCTGTCGTGGTATCCCCCTGACCAGCTATGTCTGCAGGCAATTAGCGATTATTTTGATGATAAGTTCCCTTTAATAATGACAGAACTATTCCATGTACGTCACAACTTTTTGGCTGCCCGGATGACACTTCCTATAGAGTTGTGTCAGACACAAGAGTGGCAGTGGCACTGTGTTCATGGGGCACCCTAACTGATAATGGGGCTATAGTTAAGACAATTAAACATGTACCTGAGGGTGGAGATTAAACTGAGATTCTGTGGCATACAGCATTTATATTTCACCTTTTCCTTTTATTTTTACTTTCTGTAATGGTTGCAGAAGTAAAGTATTTTCTCCAGCTGTATAGAACAGATTGTACAAAGGGACCACAACAAAATGCTAACACAAAGTATATCATATACTGTACATCACTTTTTTTAAATGGGAGATTTAATCAAACCATCATGGTGACAATGGATTAGTGTGGATATACAGCAACACATCTTATATAGCCACAAATGTGAAGCTGCAAGAAAAAAAAAAAAAAGTTGATCCTTAAGGCCGGGGTCACACTAACCGACGCAAAATACGGTCAGAATTTTACATGCGTAATACGGATGAATGGCCCCTAAACAGTGCTCCGTATGTCATCCGTAAGCAAGGTGTGTTCGCGTATTTTGCGCATGTAAGCATCCACATGTAATCCGTGTGGCATCCGTATGGCGAGATTTTCTCGCAGGCTTGCAAAATGGACATATAATGGAGCCCTATGACAGGTTTTATAACACAAACCAAAGAATAGATATAGACACATAGAATACATATATATATATATGTGTATTCTACGTGTCTATAGCTATTCTTTCGTTTCTTTATTAAACCTGTCAGTGTGAGTTTACTGTATAGCGCACTGAATTGCCGGCTTTGCTAAAAGACACCGGGTGCGTATTTCTCGCAAGTCACACGTGTGGTCCGTGTGTAATCCGTATTTTTTGCGCACCTATAGACTTGCATTGGCGTACTACGGCCGTAGTACGCTGACAATCGCAGCATGCTGCGATTGGCACGGACCGTAGAATACGGATGAGAAATATACGCCTGGTGCGAGTGACCCCATAGAGAATCATTGATCCGTGTCTAATGCGTGCTTTTAGCGCCTCTCACTCGGCCGTATTCCTCGCCAGTGTGACCCCGGCCTTAGGCCTGTTTCACACTTCAGTTTTTCCTTTCAGTCCGAATCCGCCAAAATAGCGGAAAACGGATCCACAGGAGGACTGACAGGAACGGGTGGCATTGGATCGGCGGATGTACGGATCCGCCGAAGTTGAAAAATTAAAGGAACCGCGCCTGTGAAAAAAAAAAAAAAATTAAAAATACCGGCGATGTAGCGCAGTCCGGGAGCGGGTATGGTGACGCGGGAGCTGTGGGCACGGCGGGATCATCAGCGGTGATGTAGCGGGAGCAGCAGCGGTGTCGTGGAGAAGGTGCCGTAAAGGAGTGACGATGTAGAGGGAGAGAGAGATTTATCCATCCATCCAGCAGCCAGATAGAAATGCGGGTTAATTTAGTAAATAGCGGATGCGGAGAACAAAATAACGTTACATGCTCCGTCCGGGCCGCTGAGCGGACGCCAAAATCTTGGCAGATCCATACAAAAGCGGATCGAACGGACGACCATCTGTCAAGATCCGCCGATAATGCAAGTCTATGAGGAAAAAAACGGATCCGTCAAGTAAAATGGCGGATCCGTTTTTTTTTTTCAAATTGGCGGATCTTGACTGAGGGTCACAAACGTAAGTGTCAAACAGGCCTAAAGGGATTGTTCACTACTAGGACAACCCCTTCTCACTCCCCACGCTTGGTCCCGATAAAATAAAAAAGGTTATACTCACCTCCCGTGCCTTTCATGTTCAGTTTGTCTGAAGGCGGAGACGGTGATGTCAGTGCTGATTGGGCGCTGGGCTCACGTATCACAACAACCGCACTGGAGCCCCGGGGAAAGCGAGTGGTGACACAGCGGGAGTGGTGACAGCGTGAGAGGTGAATTTAAGTTTTTATATTTTATTGGGGCCAAGCGTGGGGTATGACAAAGAGTTGTAGTGGACAACTTCTTTAAGGGCTCACACTGGTGAGTTGCCAGCGTATAAGTCACACAACTGATATCTGAAGTTTCATCAGATAGCACTCGCTTCAATGTTATACCATGGAGCATTCCCGACTAGCGTTTAGTTTCTCATGTCGGAGTCCGCATAAGAAAAAAAAGAATTGCTGCATGCAGAAATTGGCACGCATCCATACAAGTCTATGGGTGCGAGCAAAACATCGGGCAGCACTTGGATGCCATCTGAGTGCAGTCCAATATATGCTGACTCACAGACTGGATGAGATGGAGAAATGAAGTTGTCCATCTTCTCCGCACCTGTAATGTGATTCTCACATGCGAGAGAATTGGATCACAGTAAAATGACACTCGGATCACACTCGCAGCAGAGTTTCAGCCGAGGGTCATTTACATTTAGCCTCCTATGCTCTCGGGAGAGACAATCATCAGATGCTACTCGCCAGTGTGCGCAAACCCTTAATAAATTTGTGTGTGTATAAAAAATAAATCACAGAATCATGTCACAGGACATTTTTGATCCAAGTCAAAATTACCGGTCTATGATAAATTTCGGACAGCACATGGGGCCATCAGCAGGCTGTCTGTGATTAACACTGTACCATATAAAGCTTTAGGCTGGGGTAACACTTGCAAGTGCAATGTGATAAACTTGCGCGAGTCTTGCGCATCAATACCCGGCACAGCCGCCGGCGGTTCGGACTGGAGGGTTCAGCTGCATAGAAAGACATAGGCGCACACTCTGGTCCTGAGTGCCGGCGGCAGTGTCAGGCATTGATGCAAGTTTCTTGCAAGTGTGACCCCGGCCTTACAATTTATCTCACACTAATGTTAAAAAGTGACACTGACCAAACACTGATCAAAATCAGACTCTTCTCTGTGTAAGAGAAAAATCATGGAGGTCTGAATGAGGTCTTATTCATGCATATCAGAGAACAGGATGTAAGGAACGGCGCACCCAACGATGCCAGCTTCCCTAGTTTCGCAGATTAGTGCTAGAGGTGGGACCCTCGTCTAACGTACGTGTGGTGTACCCTGGGATATGCCAGAAATTTCTCACAGACCATTTTCAGACCGCTCGGCACCATGTGAGACAAAGCCAACTACAGCTATCCAGGCTCCCAAACTGTTGTCAGACGCCATCTTGGGCAGTCGCTGCCATAATTAGTCTTCTTTGATAGGTGACATCCTGATTTCTAGCAGCACAGGGGATCTTACTGTCAGACATTATTTCATCCTGAGTAGCCGGATCTGGGGTACGGCCGGCTGACTGGTTATAGAGCCCTAGATGGAGGCGCGATGCTCTCGCATCGGGAGGGCACAGTGCTCTGTACGCAGGATTTCCATTACAGAGAGATATTCTCACCTTCCGACAGCCCCCGATCTGCTCTCCACACTCCCGGCATCTTCCGGTCCCAGTAATGCTTAGCGAGAAGGACCAGAGATGACGTCACTCTCGCGACAGCGCGACGTCATCAGCGGTCTTTCGCGCAAAGCATTACTGGGACCGGAAGAAGCCGGGCGCGTGGTAAGAGGAGGGAAAGAGTCCAGGGGCCGTCGGAAGGTGAGTATATCACTATTTTTTATTTTAATTCTATTTTTTTTTTACAGGTTTATAGTACCCAGGGCCTGGAGGAGTCTCCTCTCCTCCGGACCCTGGGTACCATCCGCACATTGAGCGCTGCGCCGGTCATCTCCCGGCTGCATCGCCGCTGACCTCAGTGTGGCAGATGACCCGCGTCCACCGCCGCAGATCTCCCGACGGTAGCGGTGGCGTGCATCGTTCAAATGCCGCACCAATTCACAGCTGGACTGTGCCTGTCGCTGATCGGTCGCGGCCAGCCGGGCGCGACCAATAAGCGACGGGGGATTTCCGTTACAGACAGAATTAGACGATTATATAGATTAGAAAAACAGCGCCACTTCTGTCCACAGTTTGTGGGGGGTATTGCAGCCTAGCCCTAGAATAAGGCTACAGTTCCCTCACATTTGATCTAGGCGGTGTGATGTGAAAGAAGCCATCAGCCCAAACCGCACGCACTGTGGACACAGAGACATTGGATATTATTGAGCCAATGGCCTAATTGTGCTCAGCTCAGGCAGGGTGAGATGGCGGCAGGGACTACTAGCCTTACACCTTGCTACCTTTCAAGTGTCCTCCTGGAATGACACACTTCATGTTTACTGGCAATCACTGAGGTGGCCCAATCACTACAGTGACTCCTGCCCCGGTCTAATAGCTTCCTTCCTCGCCCTGTATAACCCTCTTATCCAAAAAGGCGGGAACATGTCACATGACATAAACAGTGAGGGGCTTCGGCATTCTCTTAGCTTTGGTACTTCCCGTGTGCCGTAGATACCTGGTCACATGCTCCCTCCTAGGCTGTTGACGCCATCTTGTGATTGGCATTGGTTGTTGCTCTCCCATTGGCCGAGGCGCTTTCTTGCTACTTCCATTCTGGCTGTCGGCCCCGGTCCGCAGGATGGTAAGCTCCTTGTTACCGGCGAGGCAGGACCGGGTGTCTTGCGTTGTACACGTACTACTTCCTTGGCGGCTTCTCGCCTGCGGGGTACAGGGCGGAGCTGTGCAATGAGCCTCGTACTGTGGGCGCAGGTCGGCTCGGGGCCTGTGGCGCTCAGTGACTGCAGATGGGTGTTGGTGCTGTCATATGATCTCGGGCAGATGCCTGCGGTGCCGCAGTTGTCTGTACACACACCTTATAGATGATAGACCAGACTGTGCGACATTTATCATGTAGACATAATGGGCATCATCAGCCCGCAGGAAGGCAACAGATAACATATGCCACTTGGGGGTCGTTGCAGGGCCCTCGGCCGGGACTGCAGGTCATGTGACCACTGATCGCACCCAGCTGTCAGTGATCGTCAACTCTTGCAATCTGGTTTAAACTGGAACCGTTTTGGGATCGGCACACCACCACACATCTAGCTCCCGGAAATCTATGAAAATTCATGGGGTTTTCATGTTAACCCTTGTCCCTAAATTCTGATCTATATTTTTTTTTTTTTTTTTTAAAGAAAAAAACAAACTTTTCTTTACTCCCCCTCCACAGGTCCAGTGCTGATTGTCCAGCGCTACCCTCAGTATCTGTTATTGTCTGCAGCACTGATGACACGACGACCGCGCTGCAGACAATCACTGAGCTCATCAGCTCTGCCTGAGTTGACGGCACAGTCACTGAGCTCATTGGCCGCAACGCCATCAATGTGACGTCAGTGCAGCAGACATCGGGAGCAGTGATGGAGACTCCGTGCTGGACCTGGGGACGGTGAGAAAAGGGCCTTTTTTTTTTTTTTTTTTAAACAAGCTGCTGTTGGCGAACAGGTTTTCTGAACCCAGAAAACCCCTTTAAGGGCGGTTTCAAAAAAATTCAGTATTTACCCTACGTGGGAAGATGGATTAAGGCCTATTATTCCCTTTCCGACATCGGGCGTAATAATACGACGATGTGGACTCCGGTGGTGAGCCCACATCTTTCCTGGCACGTCAGCTGTTTTGAACAGCTGACATGTGCCCGGAACAGTCGCAGGTGGAATCACGATCCACCTGCGGCTATTAACCCGTTAAATGCCACTGTCAAACTCTGACAGCGGCATTTAACATGCGCTTCCGGCAATCGCGCTGGAAATCCGCCCATCGGTGACCCTCATCATGTGAACGCGGGTCACCGATGGGTTGGCATGACAACCAGAGGTCTCCTGGAGACCTCTAATGGTTGTCACTGCCGGGGATTGCTATAAGCGCTCATAACAAGTCAAGCAATTCTGCTACATCCAGGCGATCTGATTATCGCCTGTATGTAGCAGAGCTGATCGGGTTATGGCAGCTTCTAGTTTCCCATGGAGACTATGCCAAAAGTTAAAAAAAAAGTTTTTAAAAATGTTAAGAAATATATAAAAGTTCAAATCACCCCCCTTTCGCCCCATTCAAAATAAAACAATAAAAAAAATCAAACATACACATATTTGGTATCACCGAGTTCAGAATCGCCCAATCTATCAATAGAAAAAAGAATTAACCTGATCGCTAAACGGCATAACCAGAAATAAAAGTAAAAATGCCAGAATTACGTTATTTTGGTCACTGCAACATTGCATTAAAATGCAATAACGGGCGATCAAAAGATCGTATCTGCACCAAAATGGTATCAATAAAAACGTAAGCTCATGACGCAAAAAATAAGCCTTCACTCAACCCAAGATTACGAAAAGTGGAGACGCTATGGATATTGGAAATTGGCACAAATTTTTTTTTTTTAACAAACTTTGGATTTTTTTTGTCACCACATAAATAAAAAAGAACCTACACATGTTTGGTGTCTATGAACTCGTAATGACCTGGAGAATCAAAATGGCAGGTCAGTTTTAGCATTTAGTGACCCTAGTAAAAAGGCAAAACAAAAAACAATTGTGGAATTTCACTTTTTTTGCAATTTCACCACACTTGGAATTTTTTTCCCGTTTTCCAGTACAGAGTTCCCCAACTCCAGTCCTCAGGGCCCACCAACAGATATGTTTTCAGGATTTCCATGGTATTACACTGGTGAAGCAATTATCACCTGAGCAATACTAAGGAAATCCTGAAAACATGATCTGTTGGTGGGCCCTGAGGACTGGAGTTGGGGAACCCTGTTCCAGTACACTATACGTTAAAACAAATGGTGTCATTCAAAAGTGCAACTCGTCCCGAAAAAAAGCCCTCATGTGGCCATATTGACCGAAACATAAAAAAGTTATGGCACTGGGAAGAAGGGGAGCAAAAAGATGCAAAATCGAAAATACCTTCGGTCACAAATGGGTTAAAATAGAAAATTTTAGTTCTGGAAGGAAGGACCCAACCAGGATGCTGTTTCTTTAATTAAAAGGCAACTGAGGATATTCATTATTTTTTTTTTTTACATTTCTGTTAGTCAATCGCCCTTATGTAAAACATTGCTTCTTCTTCATTTATTTTTTTATTTATAAATATTTTCTTTCCTAACATCCCAAGTCGATTATTATTATTTTTGCATTCATTTTCCTAATTTGTCACCCATTTCTTTTGCTTTCTTTTATTTAACATCGCTCATGTTTCACCCTTTCATACTCCCTTGTCTGCAATCAACTCCTCCATAAGCCCGGGCACAGAGTAAGTTTCCTCTAATCGCGCACTAACACTGGTGAGGTCGCAATGATTTGGGTTTCCGTGTCTCTACCTTTCTCTACAGTTTGATGGTCTAACATTACTCATCGCACCGTTATACTGGACCTTTCCCTCAGCCCGATCTTTTTATTGTGAAAACTTCACCACTTAGAATTAATTTTCAATCTCAACTTACACTTCAGAGGTTGGGGGAGAGGGTGTCGTTCACACTCCTGGGGGATTTTTGCCTGTTTTTTTTTTTTTTTTTTTTTTTTTTTGAACTTCTGAACCCTAAAAAAGCCTCTCTTCCACTCTAAGCCAAAATGGAGAGCTGCTAAGCAAGTAAACCCCCTCTCTGGCGCTGCCAGTGTATCCGTTAAAACAATTTATTCCAATGGGCCAGTCGGTTATACTGAGTGCGGTGATCGGCTGTCAGTCCCATAGACGTTCACAAAAGGGCGATATGGATGAGCAATAAGCTCTAATTATAGGACAACCCCTTTAAGCTTATATATATATATATATATATATATATATATATATAGATAGATAGATAACTGCTTTAAGAAAACTGCCCCCGATGCCAGTTACCACAGGGAATGCTCTTCACACGATGCCAGTTACCACAGGGAATGCTCTTCACACGATGCCAGTTACCACAGGGAATGCTCTTCACACGATGCCAGTTACCACAGGGAATGCTCTTCACACGATGCCAGTTACCACAGGGAATGCTCTTCACACGATGCCAGTTACCACAGGGAATGCTCTTCACACGATGCCAGGTACCACAGGGAATGCTCTTCACACGATGCCAGTTACCACAGGGAATGCTCTTCACACGATGCCAGGTACCACAGGGAATGCTCTTCACACGATGCCAGGTACCACAGGGAATGCTCTTCACACGATGCCAGGTACCACAGGGAATGCTCTTCACACGATGCCAGGTACCACAGGGAATGCTCTTCACACGATGCCAGGTACCACAGGGAATGCGCTTCACACGATGCCAGGTACCACAGGGAATGCTCTTCACACCATGCCAGGTACCACAGGGAATGCTCTTCACACCATGCCAGGTACCACAGGGAATGCTCTTCACACCATGCCAGGTACCACAGGGAATGCTCTTCACACGATGCCAGGTACCACAGGGAATGCTCTTCACACGATGCCAGGTACCACAGGGAATGCTCTTCACACGATGCCAGTTACCACAGGGAATGCTCTTCACACGATGCCAGGTACCACAGGGAATGCTCTTCACACGATGCCAGTTACCACAGGGAATGCTCTTCACACGATGCCAGTTACCACAGGGAATGCTCTTCACACGATGCCAGTGTACCAGTCAATGGGGTCTCCCAGTGTTTTGTTTTCCCCGTTTTCATATTAATATTAGTGGTACAACAGGTCCTTGTACATCTTTTCCTGTCATCAGTCAGTTTTAGTAAATCCCAATATCTGTCACTGATGTGAACACATTTCTCCTGTCTTGTTTGCCTTGGGACTGGGTTGCTGTGTCCTGTGCTTGTTGTATGAAGCCATTGTGTGTGAACCTAGATGGATGCAGTAAAGGGGATGTACTGTATTGTGATATTGCTTTCTGTAGTACGTGATCTTGCCTCCATATAGGTGCCAGGGATAACTGTCACCGAGAGCGCACACTGACTGCAGTGTTGATGGGATGGTGATGCCTATGTAAGGCCACGTTCACACAGTCAGTATTCGGGCATTATTTGTAGTGGCTGATAAATACAGAAGTGGTGACGTGTTTCTATTATACTTATCCTCTGACTGTTCCACTGCTGATTTTGGCTTAGAAATACTGAGGTAAAATACTGAACGTGTGAACGTGGCCTAAGTTTGCATTACTGCGCCTCATCTTTAGGTTATGTTCCAAAATCCACATAAAAACACTTCAAATACACTTGAACACGCTTCCTGATACCCACATTACTGTTCATATAGCAACATAGAACAAAACATACACATTAAAAATGGTACATGATTAGACGCGTGGTACGTCCTTTTAAAGCATGGTATCAATTATACAGATTTTTCAGGATACGATTATCATCCTTAATTCAAATATATTAACCTCTAGAAATTATTTATCCACATTAATAGAAGGAAAAACCATATGCATTTTATAAATATCTCTAGTTATTTACATAGTTTTATTAAAAATTATTTTAAAAAATGCATCATAGTCTTATATTCTTTATTGTTATACTGCCACCTAGTGGTGCAAAAAATACATTATCCTTCTAAATTCATAAATATCCAACTTCATTTATTTATTATCCTCATATATGAATTGTAAAGAGCACCGGGCACTACTCAATTGCATAAAAATAAAAAATCAATGAAGTGCATAATGCAAAAATAGTTTATAGAAATGTGCATGCATAGTGCAGAAACGCTTATTATAAATAGCGCCAGGCAGTCTTCACAACACAAACATACATGAGCCTCAGAACAACATACCACAGGTTAAATGCTGAAGGACCACATGTAGGAATCCCCTTAACGTGCGTTTCGCGTTATTGCTTCTTCCGAAACGCGCATTAAGGGGATTCCTACATGTGGTCCTTCAGCATTTAACCTGTGGTATGTTGTTCTGAGGCTCATGTATGTTTGTGTTGTGAAGAATGCCTGGCGCTATTTATAATAAGCGTTTCTGCACTATGCATGCACATTTCTATAGACTATTTTTGCATTATGCACTTTATTGATTTTTTATTTTTATGCAATTGAGTAGTGCTCGGTGCTCTTTACAATTCATATATGGGGATTATAAATAAATGAAGTTGGATATTTATGAATTTATAGAAGGGTAATGTATTTTTTGCACCACTAGGTGGCAGTATAACAATAAAGAATATACTGTATATACTCGTGTATAAGGACGACTTTATGAGACGATAATTGTGTCCTGAAGAAAATCTGTATAAATTGATACCACGCTTTAAAAGGACGTACCACGCGTCTAATCATGTACCATTTTTAATATGTATGTTTTGTTATATGTCATATCAAATAAAGAATTGTGTTTTTTTTAATAGTTTCCGAAGTATTTTTTTTTTTTTTTTTTTTTTTTTTGTAGGATAGTTTTAAATATTGGTTGGGAAACTTCATATTTTTGTCCAAATTATCGGATATCTGTTCATATAGCAAGCTGTTTTTTTTTTTTTTGTTTTTTTTTGTACCAATAAGATTTGTAAAACTACACTGAGGAAGAAAATGAAATGACTTGACACTTCAATAACCACCAAACCGTCTGCAAAAACACACAATGGGGAAAAAGAACGCTTAGTACTTCACACACAGCGTTTATGGAGCAAAAGCCTGCTCTCTTGGCAGTTAAAAAGATGCGGTTTGCTGCTTTTTTTTTTTTTTGCGGATTACTTGTGATTTGTCTGCAGCACCTGATAAAGTTTTATTCACCAAAAATGCAGCCAAACTTGTTTACTGTGGTGTTATATTTACTTTTTGCCGCATTTTTGCACTCTTATTTATTTTTATGGGTGACAAAAATGCTGAACAAGTTGATGTGTTACAGATTTAAAAAAAAAAAAAAAAAAAAGATCGTGCTCAAATTCAGTCGGCAAAAAAAAAAAATGCATGAGATTTCTGAAATCTCATAGCTATTGCTGGCATTGTAAAATATGGTACATCTTTTCTGTAGGGGAAAAAAAAAACAGCAACAAAAACGCTGCTTGTGAACTTAGCATTAGAGTATGTGCACACTGAGTTTTTGGAGCAGAAACTCTCCAAATCCTCGTCAAAATTGCTCAAAAATTGGGAGTTTATTCTCGGTGTGCACATAGCCCTAGAACCGAAAATCTGGTCAGAGTTAGATTTCTCTTGGGATTTTTCGACTTTAAGAAAAAAAAAAAAGCCTTAGTATGAACATAAATATACAGTGAAAGTATTCTTGGTTGCAAATTTTGATCTACCTTGACATTGCAGAAACTTCAGAAACTAATGATCTGTTACGAAAGGCATTGCTTCTTCCACATGCTGGATTGTGTGATAATGAATTTTTTATATATATATATATATATATATATATTATATATATATATATATATATATATATATATAACGTGTGTGTGTATATAATATGTGTGTGTGTGCGTGTGTATATATATATATATATATATATATATATACACGTGTGTGTGTGTGTATATAATATATCCACATATATATATTATACACATATATATATTTATACACACACATACAGTATATATATATACATACACCACCTTAAAAATTAGGATTTCAGTTGCAGCCTTTTCTGCAATGGAAATCTGCCATATGTGAAGATACCCTTTGCATTACGGGCACTTATGTTTCTGAAAGCAATATCATATTTTTGCAGAGCCCCCTTCAATCCACCCCGCATTGATCTAGGTTTGCACACTGATGTTTACTATTGTTATTGTGATAGTCGCCTTGTGATTTATTTTCTAACTAAGGGAAACCTTTCACGTCCAGAACTGATATTAAACCTGTAAGTACAGGGGTTCTCTGCAGGTAAATAGCATTTAAATCCTGTTTAGCTGGTTTATTGGATTACAGTGGCTACAGGGAAAAAAGTTTTATTCTCCCTGTAGTCCCCCTTCGCCCTGCCAATACACACTAGCACACACGCCTGTAGAATACTCAGGTGTTACCTCCATTCTCGTGAACTCATGACCATGTGGCCAAACGCAGAGAACACAACTTTACCAGAATCCATGCAAGTGGTGACCATACCCACCAGGCATCTATTTCATCCACCTGTATGTTACATGATCCTATATCCGTTGCATGTCCTCTAGTTTATTATAGGGATCCCAGTTTTGTGTGCATACTACACTAACGTTGTGATTGCTGCTCGAAATGATGCTCTGATTTCTAGCTAACCTCTTGTTCTACCCCACAACTCTGTAGTTGGTCTTGGTGTTAGGAGATCTGCACATCCCACATCGCTGTAACAGCTTGCCAGCAAAATTCAAGAAACTGCTCGTCCCTGGTAAGATACAGCATATTCTATGCACCGGGAATCTCTGCACCAAGGAGAGCTATGACTACCTCAAGACACTGGCTGGGGACGTCCACATCGTCAGAGGAGACTTTGATGAGGTTCTCGTTTATTTTCTCTTGTTTGTTTCTTTGTGCATTACCATTTTGAATAATGTACGTGCAGTGCACGTCTACACACTCCAAACTTCTCTACTAATTACGGTGATGCCTTATTTATGCCTTACACACATACGGAACATTGGAACACCTTGGGTGTTTGATATGTGCTCCCAAAAAGATTCTAGAGGGGAAAAATTCTTGCCCATGCCGTTTTTCTGCTCTCGTACGAAACATTGGGCGAATTGGCTGCAAAGTCAAAGACGGAATCTAAAATCAAGCTTTTGCTTTCTCTGCATGTATCTACTGCACATAGTTATATCCATTTAATAAGCTGCAGTATGTTGCTTGGACTCGCCATAGTCTGACCTGAGACCACCACCATCTCTGTGTATAAATGGACCAACTGTGCTAATTTAGTGCTACATCCCTTTTGTGTGTGTTTTTGTTTTTCTTTTATTTTCTCTTGTTCTTTTCAGCAGTATAATCCCTGAATTCTAAAAAAAAAACAAAAAAACTGCAAGCTATCATGTTGACTGTGTAGGATCTTTTTTTTTTTTTTTTCCTGTAGGTTACATCACAGTATTGTAATTCCAAAGTGAAATTTATTGGCACTGCACATCCAATTTGCGACCAGGGA
This sequence comes from Dendrobates tinctorius, assembly GCF_039654945.1. NCBI lineage: Eukaryota > Metazoa > Chordata > Amphibia > Anura > Dendrobatidae > Dendrobates > Dendrobates tinctorius. The sequence continues at coordinate 103,325,482 of NW_027361671.1, forward strand.
AAAAGTCCAAACAATCAACTAATTATAGGTGGCTGTCTACAATAATAGAAGAGTCTTAGGGTTCATGCAGAGGTCCGTGGGTCTCGGTCCGACCTTCATATATTTCTATGAAGCTGTCACGCTCAGGTCAGGAGACCCGCGGCCACTCCATGCATTAGGGGTCTGTGCTTGGACCAATTTGCACGGACATCTGCATGAGCCTTTAGAGATCACTTCTTTAAAAGGAGTTTGGTTGCATAACTCGCTGATTACAGGCATGTAAACATTTGAAGCTCGCAAATAAGACAGGGAATACAAATGAACAGCACATGGCCTACGGCCTGTTCACATTCTGCATGAGGCTTCTTCAAGGCCTGATGAGCAGATGCCAGGGCACCCCATGATGCTTGCACAGGATCTGATGGGTAGAAACTAGAGCAGAAGCATCACGGGTGAACTGAAAATGCTGTAGGCCATGTGCTGTTTCTTTGTATTCACGGTCTAATTTACATGCTTCAATTAGAAGATTTATACACCTTCAGTCAGTGAGTGCCGCAGTTGAAATCATTTTAAGAAGTTACATTACATGTATGAGACCAAAGGGTGTTTAGCCTGCCAGAAATGCGTTGTATTTTAATTTCCCACCTTTCCCTTATGTGTTTTTTTTTTTTGTTTGTTTGTTTTTTAAATGGATCACTATTAAAGGATAACTGATATTTTAATATTACCAGATGAAAGTGTCAATGTATTATTAATTTTAATGTTTAATTATGATTATTGTAGTTTAGACCCATTCAGTTCTATGAAGCTGAGCAGCAATACCAGAAACGACATGTGGACAAGTGTGGTGTTGTGCCTGAAACAAATCAGACCTGTATCTATAAGGCCCCCTTCACAAGTCCGTGTTTCTGGCATGTGTGGCGTCTGTTCTCACACTTACAGAAGACACGTAAACGTGCACACCCATTATAATCTTTGGGGCTGCACCCTTGTCCGTGTCTTCTCACCGACTGTATGTCCATGTGACCCACACATAGACATGTCTGGTTTTTTTTACCCCACCAGCACAGATGAAGATGCGTAGTGTATCATCCGTGTTCCACGCACTGGAATAGGAACTACAGATATTTTGGTGTTAAAGATGTGTAAAGGAATAGATTATAGATATCCGTGAGATATATAATTAGTGCCTTGCGTATGTAGTTTACTGTACATGTATTAACCTAATGAAGAAAAATGATGTGGGATCCCCCCTATTTTTGGTAACCAGCAAAGGTAAAGCTGACAGCTGTGAGCTGATATTATTAGTTCGAGAAGATCCTTGGTTACTGGGCCTTTTCCAGCCTAAAAATACCAGCCAGCAGCCGCCCCAGAAGTGGAGACTTCACATTAGATCCGCAAATTCTGGCGCTACTTTTCGCTCTTCCTGTAAGTCCTGTTGCATTAGCAATCTGGGAGATGGGGCTTAAGAATGATGTCGTCTAACACAGCTGGTTTCAAGCCCTGGTGTTGGTAATGAAGAGTTGGCTATCAGGCACTCTCATTACTAACCCAGAAATAAAAAAAAAAAACACCCACAGAGAATACTTTGTTAAAGTATACACTCCCCGACACTTTACCTGGTTCACTACTTGATTAAAAAAACAACCCTACACAGGTCTGCCATAGTCCAGCAAATAGAAACCTGAAAAGGACATACACAGAGAAATGAAAGACATTCCCTTGTTCCCCACTTAACAAAAAAAAAAAAAAAGTTTGTACGCAGGTCCGACATTGTCCAAGCGAAGGCCATCGAATCCTCCATACAAAGCCTGTGGATCCTCGATCTGAGGCTCTATAGTCTTTACAAACGGCCACTGCCTGGTCGCTCTGCGCAAGACCCAGTGGCTCTGAACAGCGGTGACGTCAGTAGTGATATCAGCCCCAAGCCCCACATCATGTATTTATATATTGGGTTAATACATGTGCAGTAAGCTACACACAAGGCACTAATTATATATTTCACGGCTATCTATCTATGTATTTGCACATCTTTATCACCTAAAAATCTTTCATTTTCTATTCCGGTATGTGGCACGTGGATAGTACAGACGGACGGCCAACAGAAAACGATACGGAAAGTAAAAACGGACAGTCTCACGCTTTCAATTTTTTTAAGCCTTCAAAATGGCGATACACTTTACAGAGTAGTTTAGTTTCAAATCAACGTTTACTTCTGTTAACAAAATTGTTTGGATGTGTCTGAAGATAACGGCGCTTAATGTTTTTCATGGCCAAGCATTCCCTTCCTCCTGCTGATTTGTGCTCTGATCCCAATCAGTTTTACAGTCTGATATTGCCGTCTCTTTTAACCCTAAAGGATCGGTTACTTTTGCTCATCCTTTAATGTGATGTCTTCTTCTTCTATAGAATTTAAACTATCCAGAACAAAAGGTTGTGACTGTTGGCCAGTTTAAGATCGGGTTAATCCACGGTCACCAAGTGATTCCCTGGGGTGATATGGCCAGCCTGGCTTTGTTGCAGAGGCAACTGGACGTAGATATTATGATTTCAGGACATACACAAAAATTTGAAGCATTTGAGCATGAAAACAAGTTTTATATTAATCCCGGGTCTGCTACAGGAGCCTACAATGCATTAGAGAAGTAAGTACAGTAATTTGTTTCATGGTAAATTAATATTTCAAATAATTCAGAATTTTAATGGAAAGGTGGGCACATGATCAAAGATGGGTGTTTAATAGTGTTGAGCATTCCAATACTGCAAATATCGGGTATCGGCCGATATTCGCTGTATCGGAATTCCGATACCGAGTACCGATATTTTTACACTATCGGATACCGGAATCGGAAGTTCGCATAATGCAATGAGCCAGTGTTGTGGCTGTGATTAGCTGCTGAAATGATGTCCTCATGATGCGCGGGCCTGCCGGGGGTCTCTGCGGGCCTGCCGGTGGTTGTGTTTGTGTGCAGGCATCGTCCGATGGGACTACAAGTCCCTTTGTGCTATGCCTGCTACAATGACAGTGATTGACACATTAGCCAATGATGGGACAGTAGTAGTCCCATCATCTGGCTGTGTTGAATGTAAAAAAAAAAACAAAACAGCAAAAAACATACATACTACATATATACAACATACATACTACATTCATACATCCATACTACATATATACTACATTCATACTACATACATACTACATATACTGCATTCATACAACATACTACATATATACTACATTCATACAACATACATACTACATTCATACAACATGCACATACTACATTTATACATACATACTACATACATACTACATTTATACATACTACATACATTCATACAATACATACATATAGACATACAGTACATATAACAGAGTACATACTCACCATCACTTGTCACTTTGATCCCCGAAGCCAGTGTCATCTCACTGTAAAAAATATTAAAATAACAAACAAGCAATATACTCCCTGATCCGCAGAAATCCACGAGTGTCCCATGACTATCTTCTGCAGTGCATCACTGAGAGGTTACTATAGTTCACTGGTCTCACTTTATGGCAAAAGCTGCATGGGAACTTTCTCACACAGCAATGCCAAAAGTGAGACTAGGGACTATTTTTTTACAGTGGCGGAGGGATACAGTGCGGAAGGATACCTACCTCCCGTCATTGTATTCCTGGGGCCCCTAGATAGTGTTGGCATGAGCTGATGCTGCTGTTCTCCACAGGAGATAGTCGTGGGACACTCGTGGATTTCTGCGGATCAGGGAGTATATCGGTTGTTTGTTATTTTAATATTTTTTAAAGATGACACTGGCTTCGGGGATCAAAGTGACAAGTGATGGTGAGTATGTACTCTGTTATATGTATGTATTGTATGAATGTATTGTATGTTGTATGTCTGTAGCATGTAGTATGTATGTAGTATGTATGTTGTATGTATGAATGTAGTATATATGTAGTATGTATGTGTTGGGTTTTTTTTTTTTTTTTACATTCAACACATTAGCTGGATGATGGGACTACTACTGTCACATAATTGGCTAATGTGTCAATCACTGTCATTGTAGCAGGCATAGCCCGATGGGACTTGTAGTCCCATCGGACAATGCCTGCACACACATACAACCCCCGGCAGGCCTGCACAGACCCCCGAGAGGCCCGTACAGACCCCGCACACACACACGCACAGTATCCGCCCACACTCTCTCTCCCCCCCCCCCCCGAACTGGATGTACAAGTAAAGAAAGGGTTTTTTTTTTTAATTCCGATATTTCTGTCCTATTAACTTGAATGGGGTTTCCAGTATCGTAATCGGCGATACCCGATACCTTTTGGGTATCGATCCGATCCGATACTTCACGATATCGGATGGTATCGCTCAACACTAGTGTTTAACAATCGCCAGAAGTTTTAAAATTTTAGCATAGCCTCTTAGTTGCGCCAAATTTATTCAACTTTTTCAAAGCTTTTTATGCGGGAATATTGTCTTAAAAGCTTTGATGAATCAGGTTTTATATCTTCAAATTTAGTTTACAGGGAACCTGTTACCTTCAGAAACGAAATTTACCTGCAGTGATGGGGGTAATCTGCTTTTAAATCCTGTTTAGCCAGCTTACTGGAGCAGCAGCTGCAGGGAGAAAATGAAGTTCTTTTGGGAGCAGTTGCAGTCACTGCTCACTACAGAGTCCTGTAATTTCTCCCCGGACCTTTGAGAGCTTGCTGTGCATCTTGTGTGTGGAGTGCAGACTGACAAAGTGCCGGGGAGTGATTTACTGTGCCTTCACTTCATTTTCTCCTTAGAGCTGCTGTTTCAGTACGCCGGCTAAACAGGATTTAAACAGTTTATACTTGCAGATTTCCCCCTTAAATATGAAGGTAAATTGCATTTCTGAACATAACAGGTTCCCTTCAAGGAGATCTGGACGTATATACGGCCCATTTCATTCAAGCTTTTCTGCCAGTATTCTGGCATAAAATGTTTTAAAAGCTGCATAATGTTGGCGCAACTCAAGTCTGTGCTACGATTTTGCACCTTTTTGGCTTTCTCGCACCATTTCCCCCTAGTTCTGACAAAGTGGGCAGGGAGAGAGGTGACCACTTCTCGTTAAATTGATAACGAGCGGCGATGTTCGATACACTTCTCATCTGTCTCTCCTACAGGCGTACACCAGCGCATCTCTTCATCTTTTCCGGCATGAATAATACCAGTCTTTGATTAATCGGGCCCACAATATTGTATACATATTTTTGCATGGCTCTGCTAGTAACTTGCCTCTGACAATGATGCACTGTTAACTACAGCTATGTATGTTATTTAGTTATATAAACTCTTACAATGATCGAAAAGAGCTTCTGATTGACAGCCATCCTCTATTTTAGAAAAAAAAAAATATTTTGGTCCTCATTTAAATTGTCTCCTGCCAATAAAATCTTAAAATCTAAGCATAGGTTTTACCTTGGGTTTACATGTGTCATTCTGTAGAAAATGCTATATTCTAAAAGCATGTAAGGGATAATTATTTATCATGAAATTTGTTTCTTTATTTTCAGCAACATCATTCCTTCTTTTGTTCTCATGGATATCCAAGCTTCAACCGTTGTCACGTATGTCTACCAGCTGATAGGAGATGATGTCAAAGTAGAAAGAATTGAGTACAAGAAGTCCTAAGACGAACCCTTTGAACTTTCCATTGCCTTGAACCTTCATATCCATGCATTATTTAATCAGTGAACATCTCTAGGCAGTTTCTGTAAGCTTTGTTACTCTGTTCAATGTAAAGTGATTGGTCACTTTCTGCTGCTTTAATGTTTGATGTAAACTCTCTAGTGATGATTTCTTAGTTTACATGTGTTATAAACAAGTGTGCCACATTGAATTAATACCCTGTATAAATAGCCTTGTACATATAACATAAAATGTTAACATTCACTGATGATACAAAAGTAACAATACAGATTTTCATTTCCTATATGATCTGACTTTCATGTCCTTTTTGTGTTGTGTTTTACCTTCATGACTGCCTTGTGAAACTTGGGCTACAAGTCTGCAGTCACTCTTATGTTCACTGCACACTGTGAGGATTCTCCGGCGCTGGAAGTGGACGGTCATGTGTTTTCTTTGCATACTTCTGGCCACACTCCGACTTGTGTGTCTCCTCGCTCAATACATTTGCATTGAGTGTGGCTATGCTCAACTTGTCGGCACGTTACCACATGTATTCAAATACTTGCGGTCACACGCCCAACACTGGAGAATTCTCAGTCTCTGCTTAAAGGGGTTGTCTGGCCTCTACAAGTCTGTGACTGCAGACTTGTGAATCCCTCACATCGCGAGCCCTGTTCTCTTTAAAAGGTGCTTTTGAGTCCCAGCACCCGCATGTCACGCAGCTGTTCAACAGCCGCAACACATGCATGGATTGCCTGTTTGTGGAATTGCGCCATTTGTTATGCTTAAATTGTACCAGAGGTTGAACTACCTCTGGTACAATTTAAGCATAACAAATGGAAAAATGTTAATAGGATATGGACACCTTAGCAGGCTCTTTCTTTTAATTGCTTGTGTTTTTGGTAATGTAGTTTCATTAAAGTGTTTTGCTGTTTTGCCTTCCACATCCTGTTTGTATCACATGGCAAAAAGCATATTGTACAGTGAGCAGTGGCTGAATTCTCCCTCTGCGCCGCCCCATTGACTGAAACCGTGCAGATCGCAAGAGGAAATAAGTTGTTGTTGTTTTGTTTGTTTTTTTTTCTCTCCCAATAGCCGTACGTTCAGTAGGGCAGCTGCAATGCCATTTATCTGCAAAATAACCTCATATCCACAGGTAAACCCCTTTCCAAGGTGACTGATTGCTTTTTAAGTAAATAAAAAAAAAAAAAATGCCCAAAGGCATTGACAATATGATCTGTTGCTCCTAAGCAAGTAACTGGCATTCACTCAGAAATCTTCTATTCTCATTTTTAGGTTTTTATTAAATAATACAGGATACAGGGGATGGTAAGGTGGTAAACTGTGTGGTAAAATACACACGTGTGTGTATAATGTTGCTCAAAAAACAAAGGGAACACTTACTTTGTGTTTAACTCCAAGTCAATCACACACAGTCAGCACAGTGTCCAGAGCATGGGGCAGATACCAGGAGACAGGCCAGTACACAAAGAGACATGGAGGGGGCTGTAGGAGGGCAAACAACATAGCAACAGGACCGCTACCTTCTCCTTTGTTCAAGGAGGAGCAGTGCCAGAGCCACGCAAAATGACCTCCAGCAGACCACTAACATCTATTTGTCTGCTCAAACTGTCAGAAACCGACTCCATGAAGGTGATATGAGGGCCTGACATCCACAAGAGGGTGTTGGGCTTACTGCCCAACACCGTGCAGAGCGATCAGCATTTGAGAAAGAACATCAAGGTTGGCAGATTCAACATTGATGCCCTGTGCTCTTCATAGATGAAAGCAGGTTCACAGTGAGCACATGTGATAGTCTGGAGATGCTGTGAAGAACGTTGAGCTACCTTTCTTCTGATGCATGACAATGCTAGGCCTTGTGGCTGAAGTGTGTCAGCAGTTACTGCATGATGAAGGCTTTGGTGCTATGGACTTGCCTGCTCGCTCCCCAGACCTGAATCCAATCGAGCACATCTGGGACATCATGCCTCGTTGCACCACATACTGTCCAGGAGTTGACTGATGCTTTAATCCAGGTCTGGGAGGTGAACCCTCAGGAGAACATCTGCCGCCTCATCAGGACCATGCCCAGTCGTTTTAGGAAGGTCATACCGACACGTGAAGGCCACACACACTACTGAACATCGTTTCCTTGTCTTGAGGCATCTCAAATGAAGTTGGATCAGCCTATAATTTGATTTTCCACTTTGATTTTGAGTATCATTCCAAATCCAGACCTCCATTGGATATTAATTTTGATTTACATTGACTATTTTTATGTCTTATTGTTCTCAACGGATTCCACTACATAATGAATGAAGATTTGTAACTGGAATATTTCATTCAGTGATATCTAGTATGTGGTATCTAAGTTCCCTTTATTTTTTGGAACATTACATACACTATCTTGGTGATGCATGGTAGGAAGGTGATGTTTATACAATTAAGAGTAAGAGTTAAAAAAAAAAAAAAATCCCTTATAGCTTTTGCAGTGTTCTCAGCTGTTAGTTGGTCTCGTTCATGGAAAGAGCAGTGATTTGCTTACGCACATCCTCTATGGTCCTTGACACTTCAGTAGTTGTAGCTGCTGTATGTACTCTAAACGGTAATAAAAACATCAGTCAGTGACTCCCATCAAAATACCTATGGTAATATGAAAGCTATGTTCACATAAGCTGCATGGAGGTAGACCGGATTCCTATACATCAGTACTACAGAGACAGGAGCTGCATGTGCTGCTATTGGTACCTTTTACTGGCTCTGTATTGTGAAGATATCCAATAGAAGCAATGTGCTATGGAAGAATTCCTCCATGATACTGTGCGCTACATCATAATAGCACTTTCTAAATACTAATTGTAAGACAAGGGTTAATAAAACTGTACCTTCTATAATGTCCCATTATTTCCTTCTTGCTTTTTCCGGAAGCGGAATGATGCAATCGAGCTTTCTTTAAACCTATGTACAGTATAACACATCTCTAAGACACAGTGCAAAGCAACAAACCCACTCACATTTTCATTGTTTTCCAAGCTTAAAGGTGTTCCTATAAACATATATCAGCTATGATCACTGAGGATTTGACTACAAGAACCTCCACATATCATAAAAAAAGGGGTTACCAAGGTCCACTGTTGGGATGGAGCAGTAGTGTACATTTGTGTCAACGGCTCCATTCAAAGTCAATGGGGTTACTGAAGATGGCTACGTAATAATGCTCGGCTCTTACCATCCTTCCTTTTGATAGTGATTGGAGCTATGGTCACATATGCGCACTACAGCCCTGATCTTGTGATGGTGGGGGTCCCAGTGGCATTTTTTTACTTTAGATAACATTTACCACTTGTCCAGGCTTGGGATGAAAGTGTGCAGTCACTCTATGTGACTGCAGACTTCTGGATCCTGAAAGGTGCGAATGCCATTAGTAGTCTCCATTTTACCCAATGGAGAATTTTTTTTCATTCATGCAAGAAAAACAGCGATTAATGCAGTTCTCCCAATTTCTTTTCTTCCTTAATGTAGTTTCTCCTGCCAAGCTTAAATCAACTCTTTTGTACAACCGAGTACTATAACTGTAAATCCTAGTCTTTAAGTTGTTGTTAGGCCTCATTCACATGTCAAAACACAGAACATGTGTCAATCTTTGAATTATACTTTTTCTCTAAGTTCCACTCCTGGCTTTGGCATACAAACACTGATGCAAAAATACAGAGGTGTGAATGAGATCTTGGAAACTGATATCTGCCACAATACAGGCAAAAAAAATTGCATTCATGAAACTCATCAAACCAGCCTAAAATCACAAACCAGTCTTTTGTGCATCTTACAGCTATATTCATACATCTGTGTGCTGTCTACTTTTTTTACTGGACAGCACGTTGACCTTCAGAGTTTCATTGATCATTAGGCACATCCGTTTTAAAAACTGGTCCATGCCCTGGCCCGTGAGACTCAGAGCATGTCATATACTCATCTGCTTGGTGGATCAGACTTGGATATTAAAGTCAATGGGATTACATGTAAACAGATGAAACATGGAAGACATACTATTTCGTTTTTCACTGATTTATTGCTAAACGTAAATGGATAGAGAAAAGTTTAGACAGTCTACTTTAGTTTTTAAAAACAGATGAGAAAAAAATGCAACACGGAAGCAGTATAGATGCCATATGGGAGAAAAAAGGATTCTGGGTACTTACCATAAAATCTTTCTCGGAGCCTTCATTGGGGGACACAGGAGACCATGGGTGTATGCTGCTGACAATAGGCAAAAAATGTTAGCTCCTCCTCAACATGCCACACCCACCAACTGGCATGAACAGGGCCGGCTTCAGTTTTTCGTGAGCCTCGGGCAAAAGAGTCTCAGTGGACCCCTTTAACACACCACGATTTGTGATGCACAGATATGGCAGAGAAATATAGGTATAGTACATTGCCAAAGATTTTGCTATTTCCCAGCCTTACCCCTATGCCAGGCCCTTCACTGGCTTCCTATTGCCCAGAGGCTCCAGTTCAAAACCCTAACCATGGCATACAAAGCCATCCACAACCTGTCTCCATACATCTGTGACATGGTCTCCCGGTACCTACCCACACGCAACCTTCGATCCTCTCAAGATCCTCTCTACTCCCCCCTCATCTCTTCTTCCCACAACCGCATACAAGACATCTCCCGTGCCTCCCCCATACTCTGGAACTCTCTGCCGCAACATATCAGACTCTCACCAACAACGGAAACCTTCAAGAAGAACCTGAAGACCCACCTGTTCCGACAAGCCTACAGCCTGCAATGATCCTCAGTCTACTGAACCACCGCATAACCAGCTCTACCCTCTCCTGGTGTATCCTCACCAATCCCTGTAGGCTGTGAGCCCTCGCCAGCAGGGTCCCCTCTCCTTCTTGCACATGTTTATTGTACTTGTCTATATTTCCCCTTTTCACATGTAAAGCGCTATACAATAAATGGCGCTATATAAATGCATAATAATAATAATCTCACCTCTTACATTAGTCATATCTATTGTAAATTCTATAATGGCTCAGAAACTGAACAGTGTAGTCCTCCATACAGTATTATGGGATATATTATTGCTCCATACAGAATAATGAGCCCCAAATGGTGCTCCATAAAGTATAATGGCCCCAAATATTGCTCCATACAGAATGGACCCCATATACTGCTCCACACAATATAATGAACTCCATATATTGCTCCATACAGAATAATAAGACCCATATATTGCTCCTTACAGAATAATGAGCCCCATATATTGCTCTATACAGTATAATGAACCCCATATACTTCATACACTGCTCCATACAGAATAATGAACCCCATATATTGCTCTACACTGAATAATGAGCCCCACATATTGCTCCATACAAAATAATGAGCCCCATATATTGCTTTATACAGTATAATGAGCCCCATACAGTTTAATGAGCGCTATATATTGCTCCATACAGTATAATTGGCCCCATATATTGCTCCATATATAATGGGCCCAATATATTGCTCCATATATAATGGACCCCATATAATCTTCCATACACAATGGGCCCCATATAATGCTCCATACATAATAGGCCTCACATTGCTGCATACATAATGAGTCGCATTTATTGCTCCATACAGTTATATGATGGGCCCCATATAATACTCCTTAAAAAATGGGCCCCATATATTGCTCCAAACATTAAAAAAACATTAAAAAAAATAAATAATCACCTCTCCTCACAGGTCGCTGTTCTGCTCCGAACTCCTCAGCATCGGTTTCTTCCGGCTCTCTGCACTGTGACTGTTCAGAACTGAGAGCGCACTGTAGTGACGTCATTGTGCCCTCTGGCCTGAACAGTCATAGAGTCAGAAGACACTGAAGGCGCCACAGCTGCAGGGGAAAGGTGAGAAGTAAGTATTGCAAGTACCGATGCAGAGTAAGTGGGGTGGGGGGGTCAACTCGTGAGCACTGGCACCAGGCCACCATAGAGCGCCGGTGTTCCCGACGGCAAGTGCCCCCCAGCCTGCTCGGCACCGGTAGTTGCCTGGGTACGTCAGGTGCTGATGCCAGCCCTAGGCATGAAGCTGATCAGTTAGTGAGAAAGCAGTAGGAGGAGCAACATGAAAAACAACTTCCAACAGGCGCAATACAGGCACAAAAAGGGAGAGTGCTGTGCCCTCTATGAAGGCTCTGAGAAAGGTAAGTACCCAAAATTCTCTTTTCTCTATCTCTTCATTGGTGGACACAGGAGACCATGGGATGTCCAAAAGCAGTTCTACGGATGGGAAAAAAGGAAAAGGAATGCCAAGAACAGGTCTAAGTACAAGCAACTGCTGCTAGCAGACTATTCCTACCTAAACTTGCATCCTCCGAGGCATAGGTATGATCAAGTAGCAACCTTTCAGAGCTGCGACACAGAGACCTGATGATGAACGGCCCAGGAAGCCTTCACTGTAGAGCGAGCCTTGACCCTGGGAGGGGGCAGTCTAGTACTCTATATGCTTCCAGGATGGCAGAGTGGCTCCAAAGAGCTATTGTGACCCTGGAGACCCGAAGTCCTCTGCAGTAGCCCTCTGGAATCACAAACAAGGAGTTGGAGCATCTGAAGGATGTTGTTCTGGAAAGATAAAAGCAAAGAGCTCTAACCAGATCCAATCTGCGGAGGGGACCGTTCTCGAGGATGAACTGGGGATTGACTGAAAGATGGAATGACAATATCTTCGTTAAGATGGAAGGAAGAAACCACCTTAGGGAGAAAGGAGGGAACTGGTCGCAACACCGCTTTGTCCTGATGGAGGACAAAGAAGGGAGAATGGCAAGATAGGGCTGACTGTGAGACGCGCCTGATGGCGATTATCGCCACAGGGAAGGAAACCAAGAAGAGACAAACTTCTCAAGTGGGATCAAAGCAGGAACCCTGAAGGACTTTCAGGATTGGATTGAGGTCACAAGGATCCACAGGAGGATGATATGGAGGATGTGAATGGGCAACTCCCTGCAGGAAGATCCTGACCTGAGAGTGAGAAGCCAGATACCTCTGAAACAGGATTGAAATGGCTAAGATCTGACCCATAAGCAAGCTGAGAGATAGACTAGACTCGAGAATTGACTAGGAAAGCCAGTAGGGAAGGAAGAGAGAAGGCTATAGGGGTTATATGGTTAGCTTCGCACCAGCGAAAGAAGGCTTTCCATGTGTGATGATACTGTAGATGGGAGAAGAAGAGGGTTTCCTCGCCTTAAACTTTAAGTCTGCGGCTTCAACAGCCATGCCGTTAAATTCAGAGACTGAAATCTGGTGGAAGAAAGGACCCTTGGAAAAGAAGGTCTAGACAATCCGTGAGCTTCCAAGGGCATCTGCAAAGAGGTTGACCACTTCTGCATACGAAGCTCTTCTGGGACAGCCGGGAGCCATGAGAATGACTGGTACTCCTTCCATTTTGATTTTATTGATGAGTCTAGGAATCAGCGGTAGGAGTGGAAATAGATATTGATGGTTGAACTGAGTCTATGAGAGAATCAGGGTGAGGGGGTACAGAGACCTGGACAGGAAATGAGTAACCTTGTTTCTCATTCTGGATGTCATCAAATTGATGTGGAGTGTGCCTGCCCCATCTTTGACAGATCTGTCTGAAAACCAATGAGTTCATGGAACTCGGAGGCCAAGTTGTCCGCCCCGGGAATGTGCATTGCAGATATTGCTGGCACTCTGTGTTTGGCACATGGCTGAATTCAAAATACTTCTGCCATGACTGATCCACTTCAGATCCCGCCCTAGTGATTGATGTGTGCAATGGCTGTGGCATTGTCGGACTGGAAGCAGTCATTCTAGAAGGTCCTGCCAGTGCAGGATTGTGAGATACATTGCCCTGAGTTCCAAGATGTTGATGGGAAGTGAGGATTCCTGAGCTTTCCAGCAGCTTTGGACTGTGAACTGATTAAACACTGCTCCCCACCCTAGTAGACTGGTGTCCATTGTCACAATCTGCCAGTTTAACGGAAGAAATGAGCTCCCATTGCCAAAGAGGGGAAAGAAATGCAACCAGGTATGTCTTACAGAGGAAGGAGGATGGGATAAACCTAGGATCAGATCTCCTTGTCCCGAAACAATATAAGTTGAAGGGGGTAAGGAAACCTTTCCTCGAGGAGAAAAAATATGGCGCCTGCTGTATCGAAAAGCATGCCTAGGAAGACTAGGTGTTGGACCGGGATCAGAGATGACTTTGCCCTGTTGATGAGCCAGCCCGAATAAGAAAGAATGTAGAGAGTAAGCTGAAGACTCTTGCAGCAGTCCCAATAGGACACAACATTGATTAGAAGGTTATCCAGGTAGGGAATAACTAGAATCATGGAATGTTAGAGTTGGAAGGGACATCAAAGGTCATCATGTCCAAACCCGTACTCAATGCAGCGCAGGATTCACTCAACCATCTCAGACAGATGTCTGTCCAGCCTCTGTTTGAAGACTTCCTTTGAAAAAGATCTCACTACTTCTCGTGGCAGCCTGATCCACTTATTGGTCACCCTCACTGTTAAATATTTTTTTTAATATCTAATCTGTATCTTATCTCTTTCAGTTTCATTCCATTGCTTCTCGTGTTTCCATGTGCAAATGAGAATAAGGATGATCCCTCTACATTGGGACTTCCCTTCAGATATTTGTAGATGGCTACTAAGTCTCCTCTTAGCCTTCTTTTTTGCAATCTAAAGACTAGGACGGCCGCCATGACCTTGAAGACCCTGGGGGGTGGAGACTAGACTGAAGAGGAGTGCTGTGAATTGGGAGTCAAAATCCTATACTGCGAAGCAAAGAAATCTTTGATGTGATGCGCACATTGGAATGTGAAGGTAGGCATCTTGAATGTCCAATGAACAGAGGAACTCCACGGATTCCATGTAGGCTATCACCGAATGGAGGGACCCCATCCTGAAAAGGCGAAGACGCTCTTGCCTGTTCAGGAGTATGATTTCCAGGATAGGATGGAACCGTCCTTTTTTGGAACCACAAAAAAGTTTGAAAAGAAACCGGAAAATTATTCTGGAGAGGGAACGAGAATGATGGCGCCTAACTGGAGGAGGGAGGAGATGGCCTGAAAAAAAAACGGGAACTAGTGAGGGATTGCTTGGGAACTGGGACTCAAAAAAGCGATAATGGCGAAAAGATGAAAATTCTATTTTGTAACCGGTGGAGACAACCTCACTGACCCATGTGTCCTCGACTATAGAGGGACACGTGCCCCTAAATAAAAGAAGACGTTCACCAACCCTGGGGACAGTCCACAGGTGTGACCGACCCATCAGAAGAAAATCTGTTTGGATCAGGAGGGCTTGCTTTGTCGAACACATGGCTGCCAGGAAGGAGCCAGCTTAAACAAAGTCTCGTCTTCTCCTGGTCGGCAGCGGACCAGTTCTGATGGTTGGGTATTCCTGATGATGAAAATTGACAAAAGTAGCGAAATTATAGGGTACACTTCCTACCAGGGGGACGCCTGGGTCTGTGTTGGGGAAGAGAGGTACTCTTCCCTTCAGTAGCATCTGAGATGACCTGATCCAGTCTGGTTCCGAACAGACAAGAGTCCTGGAAGGGGAGGCTGGGGAGAAATTCCTTAGAGTCCGAGTTTGCGCTCCACACCTTGAGCTGTTGGACTCCGCGTATGGCCATGATGTTGTTGAAACCCAGGTGGAGGCAAAGGCGGAGCACATGGTTGTTCCCCCGGCTTTGAATGCAGACTTGGCCAGAGATTCAATATGTCTGTTGGTAGGGTCCTTGAGGGAGGCGCCATCATAAAGAGGGAGAATCGTGTTGGAGAACAGCCAGGATACCGGAAGGTCCACAACACGTGACTCAGCCCAAGATTTGAGCAGGTCGGAAGAATACAAAATATCTCCTTAAATAAAACATTTTTCTGGATTCTCCTACTCTTTGGAGAATACTTGTCAAACTCCTTATGGTTGGAAAACATCCGGGGATGGCGTTCCACCTTCTTTAAGGATACTGTCGGCTCCGTGGTAAGGGAGTCCTGTTCCTTGACATTGGGAGTCTGATTGATGGCTAATATCAAACTATTCATCAAGTCCCGAATCTTGGAAGCTTGGTCAGAATCGAGGTCCGATTCCATCACGGTGTGGCGGTGGGACCCAAGGGATTTCAAGGGGCTCAGGAGAGGAGAAGCGTGAGACAGAGGGCATCCTGGAGGATGTGAAGGGCGAAGAAGACCCAGAATAGGTGAAATGCTTCTGTTTCTTTTATCTTAAACGCGATCCACCATGATGGAGCAAATACGAGTTAAATCTGATCTGTCCCGTTCGGAGCACCAGGGGAGGCTGCTAGGACAGGCAGACCCACAATGACTGTAACAGGGGTTTGGGAAACCTTGGTTAGGTTAGCGATAGATTGTGATAGACCGTCAGACCACTCAGGGGGAAAGAGTGTGCTCTCGTCCCGGACAGGGGGAGGCTCCTGAGAGATCTGCATCCTGGAAGGGTTGGATAGAGGGCCGTATGTTGACCTGAGGGCAATTTTTTCTTGCAGGAGAAGCAAGAAAAGTGGAAAATAAGAGGGGGATGGGCATTAGCGAGTATTCCTAATATTAGACATAGAGGAAAGTACCAAGGAAGGACTGCTGAGGAGTGCCGGTGAGCCTGTGTGCCACAAGGACAGAGCCAACCTGGTCCTGAAGAAACGGTCTGTGAGGAAGCTGCCAGCAGGGAAGAGGAGATGTTGGTCGGCATTGAGCATGGCAATGGTGCTGAAGAGGAGAGGAGGGGACAGAATCCGGGAGCGTGCGCAAGGAATACATGCCAAGCACTGCACCCGTTATGAACAAGCCATCTGAATGTTTTCCAGGCAGAGCCAAAGGTAAAGAAGTGCGATGAAGCCCATGTTGGGCTGAAAGAGTAAGGTGGGAGTGGCTAGAGGGAAGTAGGAAGCTGGGGCCTGAATTTGACAACCTGGCTTGTGTCAAGCAGTGACTGGTGTCACAGTTAGGCTTCGCAGTGTGTTCTCCCCAGGATGCGCACGGAGGCCATGAGAGTGCATTGCAGTCACAAGCGTAGCTGTGATTGCAATACAGACTAAAAATAAGTGTTAAGCCCCCGTAACACAAAGCGATCTCGCTAGCGAGATCGCTGCTGAGTCACAAGTTTTGTGACTCACCAGCGAGATCGCTGTGTGTGACATCTATCAGCGACCGGCCCCCCTACCGGGTATCGCTGATCGTGCTCGAATGACTTTTTTTGATCGTTGGTCTCCCGCTGGCCAGCACACATTGCTGCGTGTGGCAGGCGGGAGAGCAACGATCAGCGAGCTCCCAGCTCGTATCCAAGGTAAACAGAGGGTTTCTAAGCGCTGCGCTTAGGAACCCACTGTTTACCTTGGTTACCAGCTCCCTGTACCAGCGCACTGGTATCTAAGGTACATAGCGACGCCTGCGCTCGTCGCCGCTGGTGCTGATCGCTGGTGAAGTTGCCTGTTTGGCAGCTCACCAGCGATCATGTAGCGACACACCAGCGATCCTGACAAATTCATATAGTTGTCGGGATCGCTGGTGAGTCGCTATGTGTGACGGGGCCCTTAGTCTTGGGCATGCTAGTGTCCAAGGCAGATTTAAGGGAACACAAAAACATTTTTTTTTTCTATTTGTGAGATTTAAGGGAAACCTGCTCTGGGGTTTTTGTATTTTGAAACAGACTGCAGGATGGTAGTCTTGCAGTCCATTTCATTTCAGGCCCAGGTTTTCCATGTGGCTGAAGGGTGTGGGTGTTTGGAGGAGTACAGAGCAGTAGGCTCTGCAGCGCTCCACCTGTGTGAAGCAACACATGCCAGTGAAGCCAAACAGCCAGGAGAGCTGAGACGCCTGGCACCCACAGCTTGGTCTCGGAGGTGGATGTCTTGTGCCCGGCGGTGAAGCGGAGGTAGACGGTCCTGTGCCCGAAGGAGGACTAGCGTGTTTAGTGACTGTAATCTGAAGGATATCGTGTACTGTGGAAAGCTGTGAGTAAAAATACATTAACACGGCGGTGCAATAGCCCACGGCAACAGGTCATAAAGGTGGATCGGGGTGTTTAGTGACTGTGTAATCCAGAGAATATATGCCCGGCTGCAATCCAGAGGATACTGGGTACTATGTAGTGCTGTGAACTGAACATTAATACTATGCACGTGTGTGAATTGGACATTAATGCCGTGAAGTAACCGCATTAAAGAGACTTTGTGTTGGAACTTTGCTGGGTCACAGCCTCATCACTGCATAAGTGTGCTACCACTGCACTACACTGGTGAATTGATCCGAAGGAGAGGGAGCCATGAGGAATACCCCTGTACCGACTAAGATGATTGTGATCGCCGCACTAGGGAAAGAAGTAGGGATCACTAGATGGTGAGGTTCCAGTAATCCTACATAACAGATAGTAATGTGCCCCAGGGACTAATTATGTCCATCTTTGACAAAGATCACGGATGTGAAACGCGTCGCTTGTCATCTTCTTGTCATCCGATCCTTCCCGGGGCAGTCATGTTTTAATTTAAGAATTCTTCAATAAAGGATTTGCATTTTATTCAAGGAGCTGGAACATTGCTATTTTTCTACTGGATCATTTACGTCTGACCAGGACGGAGTTCCGTGCACCTGCCATGAATCATTGGTGAGCTGGCTTTTTTCCTTACATTATAGCAAAATCAGGAGTGGAAGAATCCGAAGAAAGTATAATGGAAACATGTTACCACTTCTGTATTTATCAACCACTCCTGGTTTTGGTCTACAAATACTGATGTAAAATACTCACCAAATACTGAATGTGGAAAATCCCTCTTTAGGCTACATTCCCACAATGAGCTTTTGGTGAGTTTTTGATGTTGCAGATTTTCTTCACCATTTCTACACCCATTAAATAAAATAGGTTACTTGCATGCTTTTGGAAATACAAAGCGTAAAAGACTCATCATGGGAACGTAGCCCAAAAAATGCAGTGCATACTGAACACAGAAATATACTGCAATTACAATTCTCTTTTTTATTGAAAAAGCACTTTGCTACATTTTCCATTTTGGCAAAAATATAACTGCAGATATAAAAAAACAAAATATAAGTAAAACAATTTCATTCATCATCATGGATAGGATACAGAGGTAACAACAAAGTACATCCAACTTGATAGGAAACCATACAAAAAATGCAAGAATCCGAGCATGAATATGAAATATTGCTATAGGAATATATCAATATATCATCAGACCAAACTCCATCTGCCTACCCACAATAAACAACCCTGAGCTGCAGAATGACGAAACTACATTGGGTTTCTGAAATTAGTCTACTCATCTAAGATTTGTGTTGGGAGTAGTGATGAGCGAATGTGCGCAGATAAGATGTTATCAGAGCATGCTTGGCGGTTATCCTAGTATCTTAGGCGTGCTCAGATAATACTGTACAGTATGTTCAAGTCCCTGTGGCTGAATGATTCGCGGATTTTAGACAGCCGCAACACATGTGGGGACTACCTAACAAACAGTAATATAGTAATTACACATATGGTTAAAAAGGGAAGATTTTCAAGCTAAGTTGTTGATAACAGTAGAAATAAACAATTTATAGAAATTTCCTTACATTCCATATTAACTGTGTATGTTAAGTATAATTGGATAAAAACATTTGTGTTTTAAGACGTCGTACCACATTGTATCTGTGAACGCAGATGTTTCTCAGTCAGGGCTCTCATGTTGCTTGTGCTGTAGATTTTGGCAATGCTGCATAAATATCGTTTTTGGCCCAAAGTAAGGTCTGCATGCTAAAATACAAAATGTACATGAAAAAAAATTTGCACCGATTAGTGGTTAACTTCATAGAGTTGTGATATTTATCTACAATATTATCTACAAGCCAACACTGCAGCTTGATATCCTCACTCCAGATGCCTCACTGGTTTTGGTGGAATGGACCAACCATCTAATGTATATCGGGGGGCCTTCTGACTTTCCCAGTTGGGGTGAAAAAATGATTGGTCAGTTGGAATTTCAACGGCTCATCCTTTGTTTTCAGGGGGAGATAAGCCACAGCAAGTGGAGTCTGATAGCACCGTTCTCCACTATCCCCGTTGAAAACACAAGACCACTCAGCCAAGGCATACTTCTGCAGAAGCAATTGTAGGGTGTATTGTCTGGGTATAAATCTTATGCAATAAGCCTCAATATGAAACAAGAGGAATGTGGAGGTACAAAACGGCCCTACAGGATTTTATACACCTCATATTATCACCTCAGAAAACTTTGACCCTAAGACCCCTTTCCATTCCCATCTCCAAAACCCCCACCCTCCTCAAAATCCACATTAGATAACCCCTACATTTTACTTTATTGTTTCTGCTATTTGTACACTAAAGTACCGCAAGTAAAAAAGACTCTACCTTCAGATATGCTTCATTCTTCATAGTCCTTGGAATTTTGATGGTTTTAACCTGCTGTCTTAAAGGAACACTCTGCAGTCTGCATCCTTTCTGTGGTTCCTTTGAATTCATATTAGCAGGCGTTCCTTTAAAAAAATTGAAAAAAATTCTTCCACTACAATCTTTAATACAGTAATTCTGCACATAAAGTTTACAGAGTTCACAGAAAAACCTATTTGCCATAAGAAGGAGATTCCCTTTGGATGTCCTAGAGGAAAACTGATTGAAGCTGCTTAAAACCAATCTACGGTAATACCCTCACTGCAAATATTAAAAGTTAGTCCAGTTGCCCCACTGCAATGAGAGGAATCCCCTGTCATTTATTTAATCGTTATAACTCTCCCAAAATTAAGGTATTATAAGAAAAAAACATTATTTAAATCAGGCTTTTATTAGTAACATGTTTTTTATTAATCTGAAACATAAAAAAATCTAAGGAGTCAGAATAAGCTGACAATTTCATGTAGCTCGCTTGTCATCTTCGCTGTATAGACTGGGGCAGTATGAACACAGTCCTGTTATTATCATAAAAAGGGGTTTCCTGTGTTTTTTTGTCTTTTTTTGTTAAGTCAGTTATGGAAGGGAAGATAAAAAAGGCATGCTTACCCGGGAAACCTGCCCTTCCCTACAACTGTCTCTGCCAGACTCGAAGAGATGACATTGCGACTACCATTCACCTGACCCTGCAGCCAATCACTGGACAGGTGGTTATGATGTCATCTTTACTGGTCCAGGAGCAATGATTGGAGCAGCAGTGCTGGAGCGGAGGACAGATTCCTTGGACAAGTATGCTTTCTTTGTTTATTTTTTAAGCATCCCAACTCTCTATTGTATTGCTGGAGATCTAGATAAGGCAAGATAGTATCACTACAGTATTTACAAACAAACAGATGATTGTGGTCAGTCCTAAGGTCTGTTATTGGCTGCAGCGGTCACTTGCACATGTATGGCATGTCATCACTGCAGGAACTAAGCAGACCAGGGACCATAAGGCTGTGTGCACACGCTGCGGATTCACCTGCGGGTTTTTCCGCGCGGATCCGCAGGTAAAACCGCAGGTAAAGTGGCCTGCGATTTTCCTGCGGATTAGCCTGCGGTTTTACACCTCTACTATGTTAAAGGTGTGAAACCGCTGCGGAATCCGCACAAAGAATTGACATGCTGCGGTTTGTAAACCGCAGCAAAACCACGTGGAAAAACCGCAACGTGAGCACAGCGGATTTGAAATGCCATAGGCTAACATGGTACTGTACCATGTCTGCGGAACTACTGCATTTCCGCAGGGCCAAAAACGCTGCAGAAACGCAGCAGAGTCCGCAACGTGTGCACATAGCCTAAGAGTGACAGCCAGAGAAAGTGGGCAAGTATAAATTAATTATTTATATTATATTAATTCTTCCTCGTGGACAATTTATTTTTAAATAGAAGAAAACCTCTTTAGGGCATGTAAATTAATTAAAGAAGTAACTTTGGTAGTTAACGTGGAAGGAAACCGACCAGCCACATTTTTGGTAGGTAACCAGACATAGTGCAGGACGTGGTAGTGTGCAACAGTTGCAAGGATACCTGGTTTGTTTGCAATCTGTTGCTCCTCACCAGCAAAATTTGTCTTTTTATTCGTATGCAAATTAGACTTCAAATGCACTTGGGATGTAATGATGCACTTGCAGTCCATAGCTCCTTTCAATTCTTCCCACCCGGCGCCGTGCTTTGCTACTTGACAGTGGAGACATAGTGTTTAATTCTTCACTTTCCTGATTTGTCAATTATCTTTGGTTGTTTTGTGACTTTTTAGGGCAAAAAGATAAACATTTTGCAAAATGGTGCAAAAATTGCACAGGGATTTCAAGTGTACATAAAATATCTCTGGGACAGGGACTGGAGGATACTAGCAAAACAATTTTGCACCTTTTCGAAAAGTCACAATTAATTAATAGAAAACTTCTGGAAACCTTACACGTCATGTAAAGTAGCAAATTTAAAAAAAAAATGGCAAACACATTTAGAAAAGGTTTCATAAAAGTCACAAATGGAAAGATGAATATAGTGCAAACAAAAAAGGTAGAAATATGCTAAAAACTCAACAAGTGCAGTAATGAATTGGAGCCAAAGTCTCTGCTATATTACATCACCTTTGTCTCTGGTTGAAATATCTCACCCACGCAGAGCTTTTCTTTTGGCTGATGCATGTAAAATATGTTACTATGTGTTGCTCAAATCCTTATCTCATACTGCGCATGCCCCAGCCAATTTCATCCAAAGGGACGAGTGATGTTTTCCAGCTGAGACTCTCTCTACACTGTCATTCCATCAGCAGATCGCGCGCCACTGGGAGAGGAGAAGTGAAGAGGTACTATGGACGGCAGGTGCAGAGATACCTTCCCAATGCACCTGCAGTATAACTTGTATATGAATTTTGTTGCAATTGTTGCACACCGTCCTATCCTGCACCACCTCTGATTGTCCACCAATAATGTTGCTGCCGTTTCCCTTTATCAGTGAGCTCAGCTTTTGTGTACTTGACTCATCCATGTATTACAAGGAAAACCACATAGACAAAAGATGTCTGGCTGGTCACAGCTTTCACCAGTTAAATAAGTAACTACCAAAGTGGCTTGTATCTGGGAAGGAAAAGTCATTAATAGGACAGAAATCTGATCTCACACTCACCTTCTTCAAGATCCTTGTGACTAATAGCCATGGTCCTGAAAAAAAAAAGATGTAACTGTGTGTAAAGAATATAATATAGTACATAAGAATATATACTATAGCAATATAATATATAGTATATAACATACAGAATAATATATACTATATAATATACATTATAACAATCTATAGTATATAATATACAGTATAACAACAGAATATATAATATACAGTATAACAATATAATATATTGCATATCATATATTAACATACATTATAGCAATATAATACTGTATGTAGTATAGAACATACAGAATAATAATATATAATATACATTATAACAGAATGTATAATATACAGTATAACAATTTAATACACAGTAAATAATATACAGTATAACAATATAATATATTAACCAGACAGGCCTAAATGCATCTGCACTAATCCAGGGTGCAGTGGACCCAAGTAAAATGGCAGCTGCACAGGTGCATAAATACCAAATGAAACAGCCAGCCTACATTCAGGGATTGGCCGTGTGGTACACCAGTGCAGAAGAAATAATCCGCATGTGGCAGCGTTCACACAGGAAAAGCAGGGCTTCTGGTTCACAACCTCTTAGCAACACCATATAGGGGGGCTGCCCAGTGCCAACTAGAATGCATCCCGTGTGAACAGAGGCCACAAGTTTGCAGAAACATTTGGGCCCAACTGCACCCTGAAAGAAATATAAAACCCATCACTTGGGTTACTGGGTATTTCAATATGGCGGCTGGCGTACTTCCGGTCGATGCAGTGGATTGTGGGATTCGAGGACCTCCAGACGGAAGTGGATGACGGACCATTTAAGGCAATTATATATATAGATAGTATATAGCTTACAGTATAAGATCATTTAGAATATAGCAATATAATATATAGTATAACAATATAATAATATAACATATAAGAATATAATAATAATATGCTAATATGCCGGATAACAATATAATATACAGATATAGTATGGCTCTCAGCATCATGCATGCACACTGACCTTACAGTGACCTTCTTTTGGTCCAGCTCTGCTGGCATCTTCTTCCTCTTAGAGGCAGGGGCGCTGCAGGCTGCGTGTCCCTCCATCTTCTCGAGCTGCCTCTCCCAGGTACCAGCCTTCTAGGAACATGCCCGGTCTCCATGGTGACACGCACACTGTGGGATTCACATCTGTCGCCTCCTTGGATGCTCTTGGAGACAGAAGTCAATAAGTGCAGCGCATGCGCAGACATTACAGCTCTGATCCATTCTGCATTCGCGGTTTGAGCAGTTGCGGCCTCCGTACTGTCCCGGAAGTAGAACCACGTGTAAACAATAGCTGTCGCTCCGCTTCATGCTGGCCCGGCGTCCAGTGCAGAGACCATGCCTCGCTATGCGCAGCTCGTGATGGGGCCGGCGGGCAGCGGGAAGGTGAGGGCTGCTGACATGGTGTCCCCGAGGATGGCTGCTAGCTGTGCGGACAGTGACGCTGACCGTACACTGGGCACAGACTGATGGCAGTGGAGGACAGTACAGCTAGAAAGCTTCATGCCCGCACATTACAGCTCCGCTGCTCTAGTTTCCCTGTGTTTTAGATCCGGGCTCGGGAGAGGACACATTCTTGTTTCTATTGAGAGGTTGAAGCTGACGTAATAGTCTCAGCAGGGAGTTTGCTCCAATGTATCCATGATGGGGAGCAATCACCTGGGCTATCAGCAGCACAGATCTGCCTGGCTGCGAGGTTTGCTACAATGTGTCAGAGAAGCCCCTACAGCCCACTCTGCCCAGAGGATTGTCCTAACTGGTATAAGCCGCAAAACCCTGGATTGTGTTCACTTTATATTCTGTTATATCAGGGCATGCTGGGAATTCTAGTTCTACAACTGGATATAAGCCGCAGAAAAGTAGATTTGAACCTTCTCACCCCGTGACACCTAATCACCTTTCCTTGTGACGTGTTTGTCTTTTCGGCAGAGCACCTACTGTTCTACCATGGTCCAACACTGCGAGGCTCTGAACAGGTCGGTTCAGGTTGTAAATTTGGATCCTGCAGCTGAATATTTTGACTATCCGGTCATGGCAGGTAAGCTGTGTCCCAAAATAAGTATATTAAAGGGGTTTCCCAACAAGCAAAGTACATTTTAACCAAGAGATCTTGGTATAATAATTTAAATAATTGGATGTGTTAAAAAATATGTTCCTGTGCTGAGATCTTATAAATGTGCCCCTGCTGTGTAATGGCTCTCTGACCGTACAGGGACGTTGTCTGATCATACAGTCATAACAGATCATAACAGAAGCATACAGTCTAGATCACGTGAAGTCATTATTGCCCTCTACTCCTCTTTGGTCAGACCTCATCTGGAATATTGTGTCCAGTTTTGGGCGCCACATTTTAAAAAAAGACATCAACAAACTGGAGCAGGTTCAGAAAAGAGCGACCAGAATGGTGACCGGTCTGCAAACCCTGTCTTATGAGGAAAGGTTGCAGGATTTGGGAATGTTTAGTTTGCAAAAGAGAAGACTGAGAGGAGACTTAATAGCTGTCTACAAATATCTAAAGGGCTGTCACATTGTAGAAGGATCAACTTTATTCTCATTTGCACAAGGAAAGACTAGAAGCAATGGGATGAAACTGAATGGGAGGAGACACAGATTAGATATTAGAAAAAACTTTTTGACAGAGTGATCAATGAGTGGAACAGGCTGTCATGAGAGATGGTGAGTTCTCCTTCAATAGAAGTCTTCAAACAGAGGCTGGACAGCCATCTGACTGGGATGATTTAGCGAATCCTGCTTTGAGCAGAGGGTTGGACCAGATGGCCCAGGAGGTCCCTTCCAACTCTGCGATTCTATGATTCATACCACAGCTCCTGGGCTGGGGAGGTAGCAAAAGAGACTGTACAGACATTACAGCACAGGATCACAGCTGATTTCCCCCCCCCCTGTTTTAAACTGTTTAAGGCATGGAAATGTTTTACCTCTCAGCAAGAATCGTCTGTGATCCTGCTGTCCTGTTTGTATAGTCTCTTTGCTTCCTCCCCTGCCCAGGAGCTGTGGTATGAGCAGACCATGTTCCTGAACGGACAGACACGGCCATTACACAGTACACAGCAGGGGCACATTTATAAGATTATCTCAGCACAGGAAAATAATTTTTAACACTTCAAATTGGAGAACTATTTTATTTATTTTATTCCAAAATCTATTGATTAAAATGTAGTTTATGGGAAAACTCCCATTAACTACGCAAAGAAAAAAAAATACCAGAACTATATTATTACGCTCAAGTAAATCTAGCTATAAGTCACAGACCATTTGGACAACCAAATGGCCACTTTAGACCATAACAGATGTTCACAAAACACAGATAAATGTAAAATAGTTGATCTGCCAAGTTGGACTTTTACTTTTTTTTTCATTGAGACCGACAATATCTTAAAGGGTTTGTCTGGGCATATAATATATTTACGATAGGTAATCCTTGTCAGATTGTGTGGTCTAAAGGGCCGTTTACATTTAGCAATGCACCAGCGATGCGACCAGCATCGCTAAATGATCGCTAGTGAGCTTCCACACAGGAAGATCTCACAGCGATGCAGCAGCGACGCAGCGCACGATACTTACCTTTCACACACAGCGATGAAGACGTCCTCCCGCCTCCACGCGTCGCTCGTCGTCACAGCAGGAAGCTGACGACGAGAAATGGAGCCGGACATTATCGCGCGATCAGCGATGGACAGCGGGGGAGCCGGTCGGAGGTAAGTATCACACATAGCGGTATCGCTAGCGATATCGCTATAAAGTCACAAAATCGGTGACGTTATAGCGATATTTCTATGTGTAAAACCCCCTTAACACTCGGTCACCCCCAGAGGAGCTAATTAGCAGCTGGAGTTAATAAAAGCCGATTAGTGGAGAATGCCAAGTGTCAGAGCCCAGTAAATCTAATATTCACTTATCTTAAACTAGATTATGGCCCGATGCTATCGCATCGAGAGGATGGAGGACGGAGGTATCACACATGGCGATATCGCTAGCAATATCGCTGCGGGTTAAAACCCCCTTAACTCAAAAAGCTCAAAAGGGTGAGATTCCATCTATAATAATAAATGCCCTAAGCAACTTCCGGTTGTAACAATTTCCGTCCAGTTGTAACCGGTGACGTCACCGCACACCTCTTTCCATGTTAACCCTCAACACACACACTCCTCTCACCTTTCACCATCTCCACTCACTCTTTCACTCCACATACGACCCTTTCTCTCACTCCGTCTCTCATACTCACGCCGTCATCGCCGCTGATCCACGATCCCGACGTCGTCCTCGCCGGCGACATGTTCTTGCGGCGACGCCATCTTGAGTATCGCGGGATTTCGCCGATCCAAAATAGCATCGGTACAGGAACATGTCACCGGCGTGGATGCCGTCGGGATCCAAAATGGCGTCGGCGAAATCTCGCGAGATTTTGCCGACGCCATTTTGGATCCCGACGTCCTCCACGCCGGCGACATGTTCTTGCGGCGACGCCATCTTGACTATCGTGGGATTTCGCCGATCCAAAATGGCGTCACCGCAAGAACATGTCGCCGGCGTGGAGGACGTCTGGATCCAGGATGGCGCCGGCGGAAGAAGATGTCGGGGATCGTGGATCAGCGGCGATGACGGCGTGAGTATGAGAGACGGAGTGAGAGAAAGGGTCGTATGTGGAGTGAAAGAGTGAGTGGAGATGGTGAAAGGTGAGAGGAGTGTGTGTGTTGAGGGTTAACATGGAAAGAGGTGTGCGGTGACGTCACCGGTTACAACTGGACGGAAGTTGTTACAACCGAAAGTTGCTTAGGGCATTTATTATTATAGATGGAATCTCACCCTTTTGAGCTTTTTGAGTTAAGGGGGTTTTAACCCGCAGCGATATTGCTAGCGATATCGCCATGTGTGATACCTCCGTCCAGCTCCCCCGCTGTCTGTTGCTGATCGCGCAGCTCCATTTCTCCTCGGGCGCTTCCTGCTGGCGCCGACGAGCGACGCAGACGGGAGGACGTCAGGATCGCCTCGTCTGAAAGGTAAGTAACGACCGCTGTATCGCTGCTGCATCGCTGTGAGATCTGCCTGTTTGGCAGCTCACTAGCGACCATTTAGCAATGCACCAGCGATCCTGACCGGGTCGTATCGTTGTCGGGATCGCTGGTGCATCAATAAAAGTAAAGGGGCCTTTAATGTGACCATACAGGTTGTATACAGCTGAAATTAGTCATTCCTGTATGCCTCCTAGATGATGCCTTGTACAGTAAAAAAAAAAATCATCTTTTATAGCTTCGATCTGCCAGGCTATGGGGTGTAAAAAATCTTGTATAATGAAGACCAGAGGCAGTCTTATCGTCCAGGAAGCGTACGTCCCATAACCTGAAAGAGCGAAACTGTGAAAGATTATTTTTGCTGAACAAAGCATCATCGAGGAGTCATACAGGTATGACTAATTTCACCTGTATACAATATTCACCTGCATACAATAGTCCATATTAATAACTCAAAAAGGTGACAGATTCCCTTGAAGGACTAGTTTTTAAAATTGTATGCTCAGCCAACCCCTTTAGTTAGTGCAACACACCTTCAAAGTATCCTCTATTCCTTTGTTGTACGGATGATTGGAATTTATTGTTTCTAGTAATTTCTCGCTTAATATAGTCTGACTGTATTGTTCTTCAGGGTTAGGCCCTGTTGACATTGTGCATTATATTTTTGTTTTTGTTTTTTGGCTTCCCAGTGATTTCAACAGCAAGAATGGCACAGTTTGCATCAATTCTCTTGTTAAAAAAAAAAATCGCTAATGAGTCATTGATCCTAGTCGCAAAATTAATCAGTTGCAACCGATGTGGCTCCGTTAATATGTTATTATTTAGAGATATGAAACCATCATGAACAGAGCTTAACTGGTCAGAATTCTAGCAATATGTCTTTCACATGATCATTACTTTGTCTTGAATATATATTTTAGGTTGGCCATAGAGAATATTGTGTCCATCTTGTTAAAGGCATTTATTAATTTATTACAACAACGGTACCTGGGGGGGGGATTGGTTCCGATTAAGAGAAATCTTCCTCATTGCATATGGCAAGATACTGTGCACAATTTTCCATGTTGCAGATGACTTTTTTTCTTTTATTTCATCTCAGATATCCGAGAGCTGATTGAAGTAGACGATGTAATGGAAGATGGATCGCTTCGATTTGGTCCTAATGGAGGACTAGTGTACTGTATGGAGTATTTTGCTAATAACTTTGACTGGCTGGAGAGCTGCTTGGGCCACACTGAAGATGATTACATACTGTTCGACTGCCCAGGTACTTGGATATTCTTTGTATCTTCAGGGTTACATTTTTCCACTGCAGCATCTAGACAAATAGATTAACTGCAATGCTTGATAAATATCTCCATAGAACATCCATTTGACATTATAGATTTTTAGGGATATATTTCCATGATTAACCTCAAACTTTATTTGATTATGTACATTTTTGAATATAAATGTAAGAAAATGGATCACATACGGATGTCCATATAGATGAAAATTGTCTCATTTTCCTGGATGAAACTTGGTCGATCTCTCATACATTCATCTGGCTCTGGCCTTATAGTGGGGATGTTCTGAAGAGAGAATCATAGAATCATAGAGTTGGAAGGGACCTCCTGGGCCATCTGGTCCAACCCCCTGCTCAAAGCAGGATTCGCTAAATCATCCCAGACAGATGTCTGTCCAGCCTCTGTTTGAAGACTTCCATGAAAGAACTCACCACTTCTCGTGGCAGCCTGTTCCACTCATTGATCACTCCAAAGACATACTGATTGGGAATTTTTTGGGGGAGTGTAATGTTGGTATAGCGCTGCAGAATATGATGGCTCTATATAAGTTAGTAAAATAAAAATGATGCGGGTTTACCAAGAGTTTGGAAAACTTTTAGCGCCTTATAAAGGTGGATTCATATGGATAATTCCAGTGTAACTGAGCTTCTGTGATTTTTATCTAGGTCAAATTGAACTGTACACTCATCTACCAGTTATGAAGTACCTGGTGGATCAGCTTCAGCAGTGGGAGTTCAGAGTCTGTGGTGTTTTCTTGGTTGATTCTCAATTCATGGTGGAATCTTTCAAGGTAAGTCTTACAGCCTAGCAGATTAGTATGAGCCATCGGAAAACATACCCTGTAGGTGACAGCTTTATCTTGTGATGGAAAACAAAAAGTATATGCAAAAACAGCATATCCAAAAAAAAGCAGACTATATCATGGGGGAAAAAAAAGAGAACAAATCTAAAATGGTGATTAAAAACACCAAGGATATGTCTTAATATATCTCCTCCCAAGATTATGAGCAAGAAGAAACCACGTCCTCAAATGAAAATAATGGGTGCAGATATGTAGTTGACCTCACACACACCCAAAAAAAATTATACATAATAATGTAATACAGTTAAAAAAATATTTGTACAATGGGTGCGTAATAAATGTTTCAAAGCCTATATTTACTACAAACTCCTTTTTCAGAGATTTTTTTTAAAACCGCAATACATTATTATACATTATTATTGGAGGTAATGTTTTCTTATATAATTTTTTTTTTGTGTGTGTGTTCTAATTACATATCTGTGCCCATTATTTTGATTTGTGGATGTGGTTATTCTTACTCATTACTTTGAGCTGAGATGTTTTTAATCGCTGTTATTTTTGTTTGTTTTTTTTCATAAAATTATTTAATTTTTTTTTTTTTTTTTAGTCCACCTTTTACATATACTTTTTGTTTTCCACTGGGTGATATTTAAAGTCTTGACTGATATTCTCCATACATATTAATATGTTTGCCCATTTTGCCCACTGTAATTTCTCCCATCTTCAGCATCCTTATTACATTAATTTTGTTAAATTTTTTAAAATTGTCCCTACAGTTCAAATCTGACATTAGGCACGGAAAGATGCTAGTGCATTCTGTTTGGCATAGCTGCCAAGGCACAGATTTTATTGATTACCGTATTTTTCGGACTATAAGACGCACTTTTTTCCTCCCAAAATGTGGCGGAAAATGGAGGGAGCATCTTATGATCCGGATGTACCGGCTCTCGCTGTGGTTGGGGGAGCAGTTTCGGCGGAGCAGCGTGTCACAGAGGCAGGAGACGGCGGCTCCGGCTAACTCCTGTGCCCTCTGCTAAAGAGAAATGAATATTTACTGCATTCCACGCCCATGGGCGTGGAGGGGAATGAATATTCATTTCTTTTTGGCATCCTGGTTTGATTCGTCCCATCCTTATTCTTGTATGATTGGCCACATCCCGGTCCTGGTATGCATGGCCCCATGAGAAAAGATTAAAAAAAACCAAACAACTAATATTACACTTACCTTCATCCGCTCCCTCACAGTGTCCTGCTTCCTTGCCAGCAGTAGCTTAATGCTTGTAAGCAGTGCATGGCAGGGAAGGCAGGAAGGCTCCATCTGACAGTGCGCGCTACTGAAGACCAATGAATACTCGCTGCTCTCTGCGATGAACAGTCCCGGTGAGTATTCTGGCAGCTGTGCTCTGCATGTGAGCAGCGCATGACTTCCCTGCCATGCGCTGCTTGCAAGCATTAAGCAGCAGATGGCAACGAAGCAGGACACTGTGAGGGAGTGGAGGAAGGTAAGTGTAATGGTTTGTTTTTTTTAATCTTTTCTGATGGGGCCATGCATACCAGGATGAGGATGGGGCCACTCATGCCAGTATAGGGATGAGGTGGACCTTTCCTGCCAGGATGGATGGGGATGAGGGAGCCATGCATACGAGGATAGGGGATATTAAGTACAGAATTGACCACATTTTTTGCTTCAGTTTTCTTCTTTTCCTAATTTCCTCCTCTAAAACATAGGTGCGTCTTATAGTCCGAAAAATACGATAGGATAGATGCACTGTCTTGCCTGGGCGTCATCTGATGTCACGCGAAGCAGAACAGAATTGGAAGGACATTTTAACAGCTGCTGTTCTATTTCTTTACCAGTTTATATCTGGTGTCATGGCTGCCCTCAGCGCCATG
The DNA here is from genome assembly GCF_039654945.1 of Dendrobates tinctorius. Lineage (NCBI taxonomy): Eukaryota > Metazoa > Chordata > Amphibia > Anura > Dendrobatidae > Dendrobates > Dendrobates tinctorius. Next base: position 103,357,282 of record NW_027361671.1, read on the forward strand.
GTCTCCTTGGAGATACCACAATGCAATATCATGACAAAGATGGATTTATTGAGCAAGAAAGCCAAAAAGGAAATTGAAAAGTAAGATTACAAGTGAGTTTGTCAACCCAAACTGATGGTAAAAACTAAGCAAACAGTCCCAAAGAATATATAAGCCTTTAAAATCTTACCTTCTAGTGTTTTGATTATTGCCTCCGTTCTGCAGGAAATCAAGTTTAATTAAACATTAATTACGGTACTTGGTGCACTTTTGTGTGGCCAAGAAACTTAGCATGGTGTTCCACCCACTGAGTTTACATGCCCCCACTCCATCACTGGTGATTGACAGCACTGGCTTTCCTGGAGCGTACAATGTCTGTAGAGAAAGCTCAGCCAAGCCAGAGCTGTACCCCCTACAAGGCAGTGTGCTTAGTTTATACTGTATGTTTGGCTGACAGACTACCTTTTTAAAATTGTCCTACTTCTTACTATGCAGTCTATTAATGTTGCACATTTAAATTATGTTCGCTCTCAACATATTGCTTTTCCCTCTAACAGATTTTTAGACCCAGACATGTATTCCATGATTGAAGACTCAACAAGTAAACTGAGAAGCAAGAAATTCAAGAAGTTGACAAAGGCAATTTGTGGATTGGTAAATTAATTTTTTCTTTTTACAATTTATTGTATAAACTAATCTTGAATATCTTTGATTCAGAATTGCAGATCACTAGCAAATTACAGTTGCCATTCCATACATGTGGATGAGGCTTTCATGGCATGCTGGATTTCGACATGTTCAGCTTGTAGTTATGTCACATATTTAAATTCTTCAATGTAATAGGGGGGAAATCCACAGCAAATTCTAAATGAGGGCTCACACTCATTAGTGTAAATAAAATCAGTCCGATGTTGATGCAGAAAAGTAGGACGAGTGTCATGTGAGTACAATGCCAATTTTTTTTTTTTTTTTGCTATTAATATCAGCCCACAGCTGTCTATCTAGCCCTTGCTGGTTATTAATAATAGAGGGACCCTATGTTGTTTTTGTTTTTTTTTTTGGGGGGGGGGGTCACTCCTTGATAATAACCAGTAAAGGCTACGCAGACAGTTATGAGCTAATATTAATAGCCTATAGACATAAGCTCCCGGCTGTTGGCTTTCCCTCATCTGATTAAGAAAATTAAGGGAGACCCCATGGCATTTTTTTTCTGTTATTCTTTCTCTGTTCTATTCTGCAGGTTCATGCTGTGAATTTACTGTACTCGGGTGATTAAATGCTGAGTTTCCTGAGATGGGTGTGTAAAAATCGCACAGCACACGCTTGGTCCATGTGCCGTGCAATTTTGTTTTCTCGCACCCACTGACTTGCATTGCTGAGTCCGATCCAATATATGCGGCCACATGCTGCAATTTTTTATTTTTATTTTTTTTAATTATTTTTTTTCTCATTCCAATCTGAGCTGAAAAAAAATTGCAGATGAACACCGAATCATTGATTAACACTAGCCAGAGTGCAATCTAATTTTCTCGTTCGCCTTATTGGGGGACACAGAGACCATGGGTGTATGCTGCTGCCACTAGGAGGCTGACACTATGCACAAAAAGAAGGTTAGCTCCTCCTCCGCAGTGTACACCCCACCGACCGGCAGGAAGTTCCTCAGTTTAGCTTAGTGTCAGTAGGAGGTGGACACGGGTCTTTCATTAGACCCATATCTACCTCGATGTGCGTCGTTCCTTTTCAGGTTCCAGGAGGGATACAGTGTGAAGAGTCACAACTGTACTCCCACAAAGAGGCTATGAGTACGGCGTGTACTGCCACCCCGTATCCTCTTAGTTCTCCGGGCGGACCACAGGCTGAGCACAGGTGTCGTGCCAGCGAAAACAATGGTCCTTGCCCCCCGCCTCCCACCCACTCGCCCACCAGAGCCTGTCGGTTGGACGAGGCGCGAATATGTAGAAGATGAGCAGACAGCGTGGGATACAGAAGGTACCTTTATTGAAGCACCGGAACATAAAGCCACAAGATGACCCGGGAACGGCGCCAAAGTAGCGCCGCAGATTCTCGCACTGCTCGCGCCGTCTGACGGTCGTCGCATCCCTTTTTGGCCCCGGCGGCGGTGCGGGCCTTCTTCACCCCACCGCCGGTACTCTTGTGAGGGTTGCGTCTGGGAGCAGGGCTATGGCGGCGTCTCCTTTAGGGGCGGACGCGGCTGCGTCGCAATTCTTCCGCGCCGCCCTGTGCTGACAGGCGGCCGCCGTTTCAAATTTAGTCCCCGGCTTCAGTTTGGGCCTTCGCGCCCGTCGCGGCCACGCCCCCGTTCATTATCATAGGCCGGCTGCGCTCCCGCCCGTTCCTAAGCCCTCCCACCGCCTCTCTAGTCTTGTGGCTGGGAAGGGGGAGGAGGCGGTTCTTCCCTCTGGTGCAGGCGGCTAGCTCCGCCTTTCTTCTTACACAGAGACCGCGCTTTTTGATTCCTCACATCAGGCTGCCGCCATCTTTGCAGCCTGACAGCCGGAGACTACAGCAGATGCCATCTTTCGGGGACACCGGACCGTGAGTCTGCAACTGCAGACTGACTACCCTGCCTTGCTGTCCCCCAACCCTCCAGCACTTCCGCAGGTTTTTTTTCGCATGCTCCTCTTGCAATCGCAAATTCCCCTCTGCCGGGACTGCAGCAATCCCGTTCAGCAGGATGCCGTCCAGGAGCCATCTACTGCGCCACGTGAAATCGAACCCCCCATTCCTGGCTGGGCCTCGTCCCTTTCACAATCTGTGGCAGACCTCACCAGGGTGTCTCAGTCCCTAGTTGGCCGTTCTTGATAAGTTGCCCCTGGACACTTCTGCAGGGTCCAGCAGGTCGCAAGACATTCCATCTGAGCCAGCTAGCAGATGCCGCGAAAGGCCCAGGCAGGATCCACGGCTGGAATCCTCTCCTGGTCTCTCATCGGCACCTAGTCCTTCCCAGCAGTCGCCCTCCCGTGCCTCCTCACCCGAGTCAGGTGTAGCGTTCTCGGATATGTCCTCTGAAGGGATTTTAGAGCTGGATTCTGACCAGGACGCGGACATGAAGGTTACGGTACAGAACCTCATTGCTGCGATTAACCACACCTTCGAAATATCTGACTCCCCTGCGAAATCCTCAGATCAGGAGGTTTCGTTCAGACGGGCACAAACACTATCCAGGGTATTCGCCTTCCACTTTGAGTTTGGCAAGATCCTTGCCAGGGAAAGAGAAAATCCATCCAGGCGATTTCAAAGAGGGAAGCGTCTCGGCATTCTGTATCCGTTGGCTAAAGAGCTCTCTGACAACTGGTCTGCTTCCCTGTCGGTGGACGCACCCGTGTCCAGACTTTCTAATAACACGTTTCTCCCGCTTTCAGGTGTAGCGTCACTAAAGGATTCTAATGATAGAATTATAGAATCCTTGGCAAAGTCAGCATTCGCGGCGGCTGCAGCGGCGCTATGTCCAGTCTTTGCCTCATCTTGGGTGGCAAAGGCCATAGCCACTTGGGCAGAGGATCTCCGTAAGGGCATCCTAGATAAGGCCCAACCAGAGCAATTGACCGATCTGGCCAACCAGATTTCCCATGCAGGGGATTATCTGCTTTCTGCTTCCTTGGATGCCGCGTCTCGCGCTGTTCAGGCGTCAAGCAACGTTGTGGCAATCCGACGTACAATTTTGCTCAAGGCTTGGCAGGCGGACTTGTCTTCTAAAAAGTTTCTTACCAATCTGCCTTTTCATGGAGCGCGTCTCTTTGGGTCCCAGCTGGACCAGATTATTAAGGACGCCACTGGAGGCACGAGTTCTCTCCTCCCTCAGTCCAAACCTCGCAGACCCCCGCCAAGGCGTCAGTTTCGGCCCTTTCGGGCTTACCGCCGCTTCAATACGGCAGAGAACTTCTCTAACCAACAAAGACCACAGGTACGCCAGGATAGAAAGACGGTGTCCTTCAGACCCACTCCCTCCTGGCGAACTCACTCCTCCCAGGGCAGACCCTCCAGGTCCAGATCTGGACGGTCCACGTCAGCATGACTGTCAACGAACTCCCGAGGGTCCCTCCCAATTGGGAGGTCGACTCCGTTTCTTCAGGGATACCTGGCTGGCCTCAGTAGAGGACGCTTGGGTCAGGGAGCTTGTATCTTCAGGGTACAAGATAGAGTTCATTTCTCGTCCACGGGATCGCTTCTTCGAGTCCCGTCCTCCAAAAGATCCAGCCTTAGTTCCAGGGTTCTTGCATCCATCCCCTCTCTCCTCAGTTCCGGGGTGATTGTGTTCCCGAATCAGAACGTTTCACGGGGTTTTCTTCAATCCTGTTCGTGGTGCCGAACAAAGGCGGGACAGTTCGCCCCATCTTGGACCTCAAATTACTCAACAGGAGAGCCCGACTGCGTCATTTCCGAATGGAGTTTCTTCGGTTATTCGCTTCCATGGAGACGCAGGAGTTCATGTGTTCAATAGACATTCAAGATGCCTATCTACATGTTCCCATATTCTCCGGGCATCAGAAATTCCTGCGATTCGCCAGGAACATTATCAATTTTGTGCACTGCCGTTCGGTCTTGCCACCGCACCCAGAGCATTTAGAGATCATGGCGGCGTTGATGGCCTGGTGGAGAATCAGAGGTCTCGTTCTTTTTCCGTACCTCGACGACATTCTGATCAAAGCTCCATCCTTTCGTCAAGCTCGCCAAAGTCTTACCTGACCAATTTCGGGTGGCTCATCAACGAAAAGAAGTCCTGTCTTGTCCCGACACAACGTCTTGTGTTTCTGGGTCTATTGTTCGACACTCGTCGATCGAGGGTTTTTCTCCCTCAAGAGAAAATTGGCTCCCTGCAACGGGATGTACGATCGCGGCAGCTCATGAGACTTCCATCTCTCCGGACGACCATCAAAGTCCTGGGAAAGATGGTGGCGGCAACAGAGGCGGTCCCCTTTGCCCAATTTCACTCCAGACCTCTCCAACTCGCCATCCTATCCCGGTGGAACAGGTCTGTCCTTTCCCTGGATCGCCCATTTCGTCTTTCAAACCATGTCAAGCAGTCCCTCAATTGGTGGCTGACGTCTCCTCTCATCTCCCTAGGACGGTCATTCCTCCCCTTTCACTGGCAGATTGTGACAACGGATGCCACCCTCCTCGGCTGGGGGGGCAGTGTTCCGCAATCACACTGTTCAGGGTCGTTGGTCAACTCAGGAGTCAGCCCTGCCATTCAACGTCCTCGAGATACAAGCGATTTATCTGTCTCTCGTTCACTGGGAGAGACTTCTCAGGGGACTGCCTATCCGGATTCAGACAGACAATGCCATGGTGGTGGCATATGTCACACGCCAGGGAGGGACGCGGAGTGTCTCAGCCCTGGCAGAAATGTCCAAGATTCTTCATTGGGCGGAGGCTTCAGTCCCGGCAATATCCGCGGTACACATTCCCGGCGTGGACAATTGGGCCGCCGATTTCTCAGCCGCGAGGATCTCGCGGCGGGAGAGTGGTCCCTACATCCGGAAGTATTTCTTCAACTTGCCGTCGTGGGGAACCCCGGACGTAGATCTGCTAGCTTCTCGCCTCAACAGAAAAGTTCCACAGTTTGTATCCAGGGCTCGAGATCCTCTCGCGGTGGGCCATTCCTTGGTCACAGTTCGAGCTCCCCTACTGGTTTCCTCCCCTGCCTCTTCTTCCCAGGCGGCTGAAGAAAATCAAGGCGGAAGGAATTTCAGTCCTCCTCTTCGTCCCGAATTGGCCCAGTAGGGATTGGTTCGCGGACATCGCCAACCTTCTCGCGGACGCCCTCTGGAAGCTTCCAGACTGAGCAGATCTGCTGTCTCAAGGTCCGTTTTGCCACCCCAATTCTCGGCCACTCAATTTAACGGCGTGGCTGTTGAGGCCGAGGTTTTGCAACGATCAGGATTTTCCGATCGAGTTATTCATACCATCATCCGAGCCAGGAAGCCATCGTCTTCCAAGATTTATTGCCGTTCTTGGAAGAACTATTTCACTTGGTGCGAGATCAATGACATTCCGCCCATGTGTTTTTTCGCTCCCTTCTGTCCTGGCGTTCCTTCAAGCGGGGCTGGATGCGGGTCTTGCCTTCAGCTCTTTAAAGGGTCAAGTGTCGGCGCTGTCCATTTTATTTCGGAAGACGTTGGCTCCCGTCCTCGGGTTAAAACCTTCCGTCAAGGTGTGGCTCACATGGTTCCTCCCTACTGAGCGCCCGTAGATCCATGGGATCTTAATCTGGTTCTCGAGGTTCTACAAGGTCCTTCCTTTAAACCTCTCTGGGATGTTTCCCTTTCTCTCCTTTCGTGGAAAGTAGCCTTTCTGGCAGCCATCACCTCCATCCGGCGCGCGTCGGAATTGGCGGCCCTCTCTTGCCGCTCTCTTGGTACTCTACCAGGACAAGGTAGTTCTGCGGCCTCCGCCCTCTTTCCTTCCTAAGATTGTGTCCACTTTCCACCTGAATGAGGACATTGTTCTCCCGTCCTTTTGTCCGGGTCCAGCTCACCCTCGGGAGCGGTCCTTGAACAAGCTGGACTTGGTCAGGGCGATGAATGTCTACCTAACTAGGATGACTTCTTGCGGAAGACAGATTCTTTCTTCATCATTCCAGATGGGACGCGGAAAGGTCACCCGGCCTCCAAAGCTACTATTGCTCGCTGGATCAGATCGGCAATTTTGGAGGCCTACCGGGTCAAACAATGAGTGGTCCCTCCGGGAATTAGAGCGCACTCTACCCGGGCAGTGGGTGCCTCCTAGGTGGTTCGTCACAGAGCTTCCGCGCTGCAGCTTTACGAAGCTGCAACCTGGTCATCGGTTCACACGTTTGTAAAATTCTACAAGGTCCATACCTACACTTCGGCAGATGCCAGCCTAGGTAGAAGGATCCTGCAGGCTGCGGTAGTGAGTCCGCTGGCCTGATGGAAGTTTGTTTTTCCCACCCCAGGGACTGCTTTGGGACGTCCCATGGTCTCTGTGTCCCCCAATAAGGCGAACGAGAAAACAGGATTTTTGGGTTGCTTACCGTAAAATCTGTTTCTCGGAGCCTTCATTGGGGGACACAGCACCCTCCCATGTTCTACAACTCTTGTTATTATGTTGGTTGGTTTGAGTTGTCTGTTCTGTTTTCAATCTATTCTGTTACTTCTACTGCTTTCTCACTAACTGAGGAACTTCCTGCCGGTCGGTGGGGTGTACACTGCGGAGGAGGAGCTAACCTTTTTTTTGTGCATAGTGTCAGCCTCCTAGTGGCAGCAGCATACACCCATGGTCTCTGTGTCCCCCAATGAAGGCTCCGAGAAACAGATTTTACGGTAAGCAACCCAAAAATCCTGTTTTTTATTGGATTACACTCATCTGCTTTAAACACAGATGAGTATGAGCCCTGTGAGAACAGGATATATATTCTTTATTTTTGTATGTGCTTCTCCTTGCTTCCAAAATGGAGTCTATGATTTGAGCTAAGAGGGGTCTTAGGAATTTGTTTGTCTAAAGACCTGGAGATAATGGAGGAGTGAGACTGAAGAGTAGAGCCACACCTAGACCCAAAAGCTGGGTGCTGATCGTGTTAACACTAGCCAATTGGATATATGTATGCTAATACTAGCACATATTTAGAGATCAGCTGAGTCAATTATATTATTAGTATGTATGTCCAGTAAGAAACCTATATAAATGCTGACCAAATGATATAATAAAGTAGTTCTGTTCTGATACTAAGTGTGTCCGTGTGGTTCTCTTTGTACATGTACTTGGAATTAACAGTTTAATTTGTAGCAGAAACAACGTCTCAGAACATCCCACAATATGTGGCAACGAGAGCCCTAACACGTGTTTTTTGTTGTGTTTTTTAAATTCGGTGCAGAGTCGCCATAGACAATGGTGATATCTATGGTGGGTAAAAACGTGCTGATCTGGCTTATGATTCTTATTTTATCTGTTAGATTGATGACTACAGCATGGTTCGGTTCTTACCGTTTGATCGATCAGATGAAGAATGTATTAACATCGTCCTCCAGCATATAGATTTCTCTATACAATATGGGGAAGACCTGGAGTTTAAAGAGCCAAAGGTATGTTCAACATTGAAGGAAAACAAAGCAAAGGATCCTTTTATGTTTAATATTTATTAAAATAGTCTATATTAAGAATAGTGTGGATCATGCAAAAAAAAAATCAAGAAAACATAAGTAATCTCATACACAAGCCTCCACACCAACACTCACACCTAGGGCCTGTCCAGCTCTACGTATGGCAGCCCAGGCATGCGATATTCCAATGTGACTAAAACCGAGATCACAGATAATTCAGCTGCTGTATAAAAGCGATCTGTCCATAAGCTCAATCTATTTAGAGTTATGCTCTATACAAGGGCGTCTATACCAGTACATTAGTATGTGCCCATGTTCATTATTTGAAAGTAGTGTACCTAAACCAGAAATTATTCCATGATTTACTTTTTATGAAGCATCATTTTAATAAGATATCTGTGACCATAAACAATATATTCAATGGGCTGTCCGCAATGCACCCACCTCATGATAAATGTTTTTGTTCCTGCCTAGAGCATGGTTTGGCATGCTTTCATAATTATGTCATCTCTGTTATAGAGAAGTACCAAATTAATTTGGACAGCAGATGACTCCAAATATAGCCAGTCTTATCCCTTATGGTAATGACTGGCCAACTATGTAACATATGGACATGCTTGGTCTGTCCATGTAGTAGCAGGTTTTTCAGCGCAATGCCCCTTTCTGACACATAGTGGGGATCCTTAGTGGAAGACCCCTAATTATGACAACAGTATGCCCTAATAAAATACATACACTGTGTGCGCAATTATTAGGCAATTTGTATGTTTGATGATTAATTTTATTATTGATCAAATACAGTGCTGTTGATCAGTATAAAAGGTTAATAAACCTGAATATTAGAAAGACAAAGCTCCTCACTTTTATTTTAAAGGTGAATGTTTGTGAGCAGAATGTTCGGACAACTGTTAGTGTTCAGAATTATTATGCAACTAATTGAAAAACATTAAATTTCCCCGCCTAAAATATGTTTCTTGCCATCTGTTAAAGTGAGAATAATAACTAAACAATACAAAATGTACAAAAATCCTTTTCTGACATTTCAAAGAAAATACCAATGACCAATATAGTCACCCTGCTATTCAATAATAAGAGTCATAATCCTTCCATCGATGGCGTCTGTCCGTTCCTAATCTGTTGCTGATCATCTGTTTTGGGCATCATCAACCACAGCCTCCCGAACACTGCTCAGAGAGATGGACTGTTTTTCTTCATTGTAATTCTCCCATTTAAGAAGGGACCACATTCTGGAACGCTTCAACAAATCCCAGTGATTTTGAGATTTTTTTTTTTTCGTGGCACATTAGAATTTATGATAATGGTAAATTTAGGTTGATATGTTTTGTGTTTATTTATAAAAAAATATCAGAAACTTGACAAAAATGTAAAAAAAAAATTGCAATTTTCAAGCTTTGATTATCCCGTTAATCCAGATAGTCATGCCATAGCAAAACATTAATAAATAACATTTCTGACATGTCTGCCTTATATCAGCACCATTTTAAAACACTAATTTGTTTGTTTAGCCTTTTAGGAGGTTTAGAAATGTAGCAGTAATTTTTAATTTAAAAAAAAAAATAAATTATTACATAACAATTGATAACAAACAATATTGCAGAAAATGATGTAAGGGAGATGGCTAAAACCGTAAGTTTTGAGCAGGGTCAGGGATTATATGTGAACTAAAATCCATAGCCTCGCCACGAACACTGTGCAGTCTCGAAGTGGGGGAAGGGGGGGTAATTGCATATGGAGCAAGCGATTAAGGCCCCCCCCCCCAGAGGGCTAGTAATCGTCCATATTCATGAGCTTTGTATAACCTTGCCCCCACCACTGTTTGTCAGCTTTCTGCCTATGCACAGTGAACACAGCTGCCAATCAGTGGTGTGGGCGGGGTTATACAGAGCTCATCCATTCAGAGAACTGCTAGCTCTGCAGCAGATAAAACCTGTATTTCATTGATTTTATCAAAATTGCCTCAAGCAGCCTAGTAAGGGACACACTGTGGGAGTACATCTGCTCCTACATCATGCTGCTCTTAGATGGGGTAGTAAAAATCTGGTGACAGATTCCCTTTTAAGAATCTGAATATTTGCTGAGACTTTTACTGTGTAATTAAATCATGTTTCTTTTTTTGTTTTTTCCCTTCTTTATAGGAGACGGAGGAGGACAAATCCCAGAATTTTGATGAATTCTTTCAGGACAGAGCAGATGAAGATTGATGTTGATTATATCAGTAATAGAAATTTGTATCCTGACTTCAGTATCTATAAATTAAGACGGCTTTACTCTGATGTGTGCGGAGCTGTTATGCAACCAACGTTGATGAACTGTACATCCTATGCAGAGGTGTCTTCTACGTTGGCATCTTATACAATCAAAACCTGTGCTTGACTGCAGCTGTAGAAAAATGAGTACAAGAATTACCATCTCAGTGACTCTTAAATACACAATTTTTTTTATATTGTTGGTCTCTATAGGCTGGTTTATTGTAGTATTATATATATGTATTTTTTTAGTTTAATTTATTTTTCATTTCTCTTATTATAACATGTTATGCTGTGTATATGTTATACACATACACTGAAATATGCCTTTAATGAGCACTAATTATACAGAAAGTCTAAAAGAAAAAGGGAATTGTAAACTTATTGTAATTGAAAATCTGTTTTTAAAATATTTCAATTAATGCTGATTTGTGTGTATGTATACAGCAGGTGAAATAAGTGTCGACCACGTCACCAATTCTGTAAGTAAATATATTTATAAAGGTCCTATTGACATGAAATTCTCACCAGATGTTGGTAACAGCCCATGCAATCCACACCGGTAAAGACATTAACCCCTTCACTGCCAAGGGTGGTTTGCATGTTAACTCTCAGGCCAATTTTTACAATTCTGACCACTGTCCCTTTATGAGGTAATAATTCTGAAACGCTTCCATGGATCCCACTGATTCTGACATTGTTTTCTCGTGACATATTGTACTTCATGTTAGTGGCAAAATTTCTTTCAAGTAACTTGTGTTTATTTGTGAAAAAAACAGAAATTTGGCGAAAATTTTGAAAATTTCACAATTTTCCAACTTTGAATTTTTATGCTCTTAAATCACAGAGATACGGCACACAAAAAACTTAATAAGTAACATTTCCCACATATTTACTTTACATCAGCATAATTTTGGAACCAAAATTTTTTTTTGTTTGGAAGTTATAAGGGTTAAAAGTGGACCAGTGATTTCTCATTTTTGCAACACCATTTTATTTCTCGTTCGCCTTATTGGGGGACACAGAGACCATGGGTGTATGCTGCTGCCACTAGGAGGCTGACACTATGCACAGAGTTAGCTCCTCCTCCGCAGTATACACCCCACCGACCGGCACTAATTTCCTCAGTTTAGCTTAGTGTCAGTAGGAGGTGGACACGGGTCTTTCATTAGACCCATATCTACCTTAGCGTGCGTCGTTCCCTTGCAGGTTTCGGAGGGATACGGAGTGAACAGTCACATCCGTACTCCCACAAAGAGACTATGAGTACGGCGTGTACTGCCACCCCGTATCCTCATAGCTCTCCACGGCAGGACCAAGAGCCCCGAGCACGGATGCGTGTCAGGCGATCCACCTTGTCCTCGCCATTCTCTCAAGAGCTTACCGACAACTGGTCGGCTTCTCCCTCTGTAGACGCTCCTGTGTCCAGACTATCTAACAGCACGGTCCTTCCGATTTCAGGTGTGGCGGTTTTGAAGGATTCTAACGACAGGATCATGGAATCCTTTGCAAAGTCAGCATTCGAAGCGGCTGCGACGGTGCTAAGCCCAGCCTTTGCCTCTACTTGGGTAGCAAAGGCCAAAGCTGCTTGGGCGGAAGATCTCCGCCAAGGCATTCTTGATGGAGCCCAACCAGAGTGTTTGGCCGAGATAGCCAACCAGATCTCCCATGCCAGGGATTATCTGGTCTCGGCCTCCTTGGAGGCCGCCTCTTGTGCAGCTCAAGCGTCCAGCAACTTAGTTGCAATCCGACGTACAATTGGGCTCAAGGCTTGGCAGGAAGATTTGTCGTCTAAAAAATCCCTTACCAATCTACACCTTTCAGGGTGCGCGTCTCTTTGGATCCCAACTGGACCAGATTATCAAAGACGCCACTGGGGGCACAAGCTCTCTTCCACAGTCCAAGCCTCGTAGACCCCCTCCAGGGTGTCAGTTTCGGTCTTTTCGCCGCGTCGCGACGGCAGAATCTTTTTCCAACCAACAAAGGCCGCAAGCACGCCAGGATAGGAAGAAGGTCTCCTTTATGCCCACTTCATCCTGGCGATCTCACTCCTCCCAGGGCAGAGGGTTCAGAACTGGAAGGTCCACTTCGGCATGACTATCTATAAAACCCCGAGGCGCCTTTCCAACTGGGCGGCCGACTCCTTTTCTTCAGGAACATCTGGCTTGCCTCAGTGGAAGTTGCTTGGGTCAGGGAAGTTGTATCCTCAGGAAACAAGATAGAGTTCGTGTCTCGGCCCCGGGATCGCTTCTTCGAGTCCCGTCCCCCAAAAGGCCCCGCCTTAGTTCCGGGCGTCTTTGCACCCATCGACTCGCTTCTCCGCTCCTGGGTCATTGTGCCCGTTCCCGAAACAGAGCGATTCCCAGGGTTTTACTCAAACCTATTTGTAGTGCCGAAAAAAGGCGGCGCGGTTCGGACCATTCTGGACCTCAAACTGCTGAACAAGAGGGTCCGCCTGCGTCATTTCAGGATGGGGACCCTCCGTTCAGTAATCGCTTCCATGGAGGCGCAGGAATTCATGTGTTCAATAGACATTCAAGATGCCTATCTGCATGTCCCCATCTTACGGGCATCAGATATTTCTGCGTTTTGCGATTCATCAGGACCACTACCAGTTGGTCGCCCTGCTGTTCGGTCTTGCCACCGCGCCCACAGTGTTTACAAAGATCATGGCGGCGTTGATGGCCCTGTTGAGGATCAGAGGTCTCGTACTCTTCCCGTACCTCGACGCCATTCTAATCAAAGCTCCGTCTTTTCACCATACTCTCCAAAGCCTTACCATCGTTCTCGACACCCTGTCCAGTTTGGGTGGCTCGTAAACAAGTCCTACCTCGTTCTGACTCAACGTCTTGTGTTTCTAGGCTTATTGTTCGGCACCCGTCGATCGAGGGTCTTTCTCCCGGAAGAGAAGTTGATCTCTGTGGCGAGAAGTTCGATCGCTACAGAGCCTAAAGCTTCCATCTTTCCAGTCAGCCATGAAAGTCTTGGGAAAGATGGTATAGACGACGGAAGCGATCCCCTGTCTCGGTGGAACAGGTCCGTTCTCTCCCTGGATCGTCCAATTCGCCTCTCGTTCCGGGTCAAACAGTCCCTCAATTGGTGGCTGACGTCACCCCTCATTTCCCTGGGCCGGTCATTCCTTCCGATTTACTGGCAGATTGTGACAACGGACGCCAGCCTTCTCGGCTGGGGAGCTGTGTTTCGCAATCGTATGGTTCAGGGTCGGTGGTCGACCCAAGAGACAACTCTGCCGATCAACGTCCTCGAGATACGGGCGATTTATCATTCACTGGGAAAGGCTTCTCAGGGGTCTGCCGGTCCGGATTCAGACAGACAATGCCACAGCGGTGGCATATGTCAACCACCGAGGGGGGACACGGAGCTCCTCGGCTCTAGCAGCAGTGTCCAGGATTCTCCACTGGGCAGAGGTATTGGTCCCAGCGATATCCGCAGTGCACATTCCCAGCGTGGACAACTGGGCCGCCGATTTTCTCGGCCGCGAGGGTCTCACGGCGGGAGAGTGGTCCTTACATCCGAACGTCTTTCATCAGCTTTGCCGTCGTTGGGGGACTCCGTACGTGGACCTGCTGGCGTCTCGCCTGGACAGGAAGGTCCCACAGTTCGTATCCAGGGCCCGAGATCCTCTCGCAGTGGGCACCGAGGCTCTGACCATTCCCTGATCGCAGTTCAAGCTCCCTTATCTGTTCCCTCCCCTTCTTCTTCCCAAGCTGTTGAAGAAAATCAAGGCGGAGGCGTACCAGTCATCCTCATCGCTCCGGATTGGCCCAGAAGGGCTTGGTTCGCGGACATCGTCAATCTTCTCGCGGACGCCCCCTGAAAGCTTTCAGACAGAGCGGATCTGCTGTCTCAAGGTCCAATCTGCCATCCCAATTCTCTGCCACTTAATTTAACGGCGTGGCTGTTGAAACCGCGGTTCTGAGGCGGTCAGGTTTTTCAGATCGGGTTATTCACACCATGATCTGGGCTAGAAAACCATCGTCTTTGAGAATTTATTATCATACATGGAAGGCCTATTTCACTTGGTGCAAGGCCAATGACGTTCCGCCCATGTCCTTTTCTCTCCCTTCTATCCTGGCGTTCCTCCAGGCAGGCCTAGATGCGGGCCTTGCCCTCAGTTCTTTGAAGGGTCAGGTTTCAGCGCTCTCCATTCTTTTTCAGAAGATATTGGCCTCCCGTCCGCAGGTCAAAACCTTTCTTCAGGGAGTGGCTCATACGGCACCTGCGACCCGCGCTCCCGTGGATCCATGGGATCTCAATCTGTTTCTGGAGACTCTTCAACGGTCTCCCTTTGAACCTCTCAGGGAAGTCTCCTGGAAAGTGGACTTTCTGGTGGCCATCACCTTCATCCAGCGCGTGTCGGAAATGGTGGCCCTTTTTTGCGCCCCCCTTTCCTGGTGCTCCATCAGGACAAGGTGGTCCTGCGGCCCCCGCCTTCCTAAGGTGGTGTCCACTTTCCACCTAAATGAGGACTTTGTTCTCCCGTCCTTTTGTCCGGGTCCAATCCGCCCTCTGGAATGCTCCTTGAACAAACTAGACCTGGTCGGGGCCATGAAGGTCTACCTGGCTAGGACGTCTCCCTTGCGGAAGACAGACTATTTTTTCATCATTCCAGATGATGCGCGGAAATGTCAGCCGGCCTCCAAGGCTACCATTGCTCGCTGCATCAGATTGGCAATTTTGGAGGCCTACCGGGTCAAGCATCGAGTGCCCCCTCCGGGAATTAGAGCTCACTCTACCCGGGCAGGGGGTGCCTCCTGGGCGGTGCACCACAAAGCTTCTGCGCAGCAGCTCTGCAAAGCGGCAACCTGGTCTTCGATCCACACGTTTGCCAAATTTTACAAGGTCCACACCTATGCTTCGGCGAATGCCAGCCTAGGCAGAAGGATCTTGCAGGCGGCGGTGGGGAGTCCGCTGACCTGATGGAAGTTTGTTTCCCACCCCAGGGACTGCTTTGGGACGTCCCATGGTCTCTGTGTCCCCCAATAAGGCGAACGAGAAAACAGGATTTTTGGGTTGCTTACCGTAAAATCTGTTTCTCGGAGCCTTCATTGGGGGACACAGCACCCTCCCATATTCTGCAACTCCTGTTCTTAGGTTGTTTGTTGAGTACAGTTGAGTTGTCTGTTCTGTTTTCATTCTGTTTTGTTTTGTTACTTCTCCTACTGCTTTCTCACTAACTGAGGAAATTAGTGCCGGTCGGTGGGGTGTATACTGCGGAGGAGGAGCTATCCTTTTTCTGTGCATAGTGTCAGCCTCCTAGTGGCAGCAGCATACACCCATGGTCTCTGTGTCCCCCAATGAAGGCTCCGAAAAACAGATTTTACGGTAAGCAACCCAAAAATCCTGTTTTTTACGGACCAAATCACATTTGAAGCCACTTTGAGGGGTCTATATGATAGAAAATACCCAAAAGTGACACCATTCTAAAAACTGCACCCCTTAAGGTGCTCAAAACCACATTCAGAAAGTTTATTAACCCTTCAGGTGCTTCACAGGAATTTTTGGAATACTTAAAAAAAAAAAAAAAAAAAAAAAAAATGAACATTTAACTTTTTTTCACAAAAAAAATACTTCAGGTTCAATTTTTTTTATTTTACCAAGGGTAACAGGAGAAATTGGATTGCAAAAGTTATTGTGCAATTTGTCCTGAGTACGCTGATACCTGATATGTGGGGGGGAACCACTGTTTCGGCACATGGCAGAGCTCAGAAGGGAAGGAGCGCCGTTTGACTTTTTCAATGCAAAATTGGCTGGAATTCAGATCGGAGGCCATGTCACGTTTGGAGAGCCCCTGATGTACTTAAACAGTGGAAACCCCCCACAAGTGACCCTCTTTTGGAAACTAGACCCCCCCCCCCCCCAAGGAACTTATCTAGATGTGTGTTGAGAACTTTGAACCCCCACGGGCTTCACAGAAGTTTATAATGTACAGCCGTACAATTAAAAAATCATATTTTTTCCACAAAAATGATCTTTTCACCCTCAATTCTTATTTTTCCAAGGCTAACAGGACCCTAAAAGTTATTGTGCAATTTGTCCTGAGTACGCTGATACCCCATACGTAGGTGTAAACGACTATTTGGGCACATGGCAGAGCTCGGAAGGGAAGCAGCGCCATTTGACGTTTTTGGCTGGAATTGAGATCGGACACCATGTCGGGTTTGGAAAGCCCCTGATGTACCAAAACAGCGGAAACCCCCCACAAATGACACCATTTTGGAAACTAGAACCCCCCAAGGAACTTATCTAGATGTGTGGTGAGCACTTTGAACCCCCAAGGGCTTCACAGAAGTTTATAATGCCCGGGCGTGAAAATAAAAAAATTGTATTTTTTCCACAAACATGATCATTTAGTCCTCAATTTTTTATTTTCCTAAGGGCAACAGGAGAAATTGGACCCCAAAAGTTATTTTGCAATTTGTCCTGAGTAGGCGGATACCCCATATGTGGGGGTAAAACACTGTTTGGGCGCATGGCAGAGCTTGGAAGGGAAGGAGCACCATTTGACTTTTCAACGCAGAATTGGCTGGAATTGAGATCAGATGCCATGTTGCGTTTGGAGAGCACCTGATGTGCCCAAACAGTGGAAAACCCCCAATTCTAACTCCAACCCTAACCCCAACACACCCCTAACCCTAATCTCAGCCCTAGCCCTAACGGGAAAATGGAAATAAATACATTTTCTTTAAATTTTATTATTTTTCCCTAACTAAGGGGGTGATAATGGGGGGTTTGTTTTACTATTTATGGCGGTTTTTATGTTTGGCAGCTGTCGCACGCTTAAAGACGTTTTTTAATGTAAAAATAGTTTTCGCATCACCTCATATTGAGAGCTATAATTTTTCCATATTTTGACCCACCAAGTCATGTGAGGTCTTATTTTTTGCGGGACGAGTTGACGTTTTTATTGGTATAATTTTCGGGCACGTGACATCTTTGGATCGCTTTTTATTCCGATTTTTGGGACGCAAAATGAACAAAAACCAGCGTTTCATGAACTTCTTTTGGGGGGTGCGTTTACACCGTTCCACATGCGGTAAAATTGATAAAGCCCTTTTATTCTTCGGGTCAGTACGGTTACAGCGATACCTCATTTAGGTAGTTTTTTTATGTTTTACCGCTTTTATGCAATGAAAACCATTTTATATAAATAATTATTTTTGCATCGCTTTATTCTGCGAGCTATAACTTTTTAATTTTTTTGCTGATGACGCTGTGTGGCGGCTCGTTTTTTGCAGGACAAGATGATGTTTTCAGCGGTACCATGGATATTTATATGCGTCTTTTTGATCGCGCGTTGCACTTTTTGTTCGGCAGTTTGATAAACATTATTTTTTGCTTCGTTTTTTTATTTTTTTAAGAGGTTTGCTAAAGGGGTTAACTAATGGGACAGTTTTATAGGGCGGGTTGTTACGGACGCGGCGATAACAAATATGTGCACTTTTATTTTTTAATTTTTTTATTTCCAAAAAATGAATTTATTAGGGAATATTATTTTTTTTTAAATTTATTAAGCGATTTTTTTTTTATTTTTTTTTAAATTATCTTTACACTTTTTTCTTTTTTTTAACTTTATTAGGTTGTCCCAGGGGGGATATCACTGTCCTGTGACAGATCGCTGATCTGTCACATCACAGATCACTGTGACAGATCAGCAATCTGTCACAGGCATAGACGCAGACTTCCTCATGCCTGCGCTTTGCAGGCACTGAGGAAGGCAGCTCCCTGCAGGCCCCCGAAGGTCCCCGTCGTCATCTTGGATCCTGGGACCTGCAGGGAAAGAGCCCCCCGCAGCAGCGCTGCACATTGCGCTGCTGTGGGGGGCTCAGGGAAGCACGGAGGGAGCCCCCTCCCTGCAGATGCTTCCTCTTAACCCCCGGTACACCGCGATCGTGTTTGATCGCGGTGTGCAAGGGGTTAACGTGTCGGGGGCGGTCCGTAACCGCCCCTGACCCATTGTGCTGGGTGTCAGCTGTGATAATCAGCTGACACCCGGCCGCTATCAGCGGCGTTCACCACATGAGCGCCGCTGATCGCACTAGACGTACTATTCCGTCCTTGGGACTTAGGTCCCAGGTCACATGGACGGAATAGTACGTCCATCGTAGGAAAGGGGATAAAACATAGATGTCCATAAATTAATTTATATGTAGTGATGAGAAATGACACACACAAGTAAAAAGTATTGAACACACTTCCTGAAATGTAATTAATACTTCATACAAAAGCCTTTGTTGGTGATGACAGCATCAAGATGCCTCCTGTATTGAGAAACTAGTCGCAGGCATTGCTCAGGTGTGACCTTGACCCATTCCACACAAACACCCTCCAAATCCTGAAAGTTCTGTGGGCTTCTTTAGTTCCTTCCATACATTTTCTATTTTATTCAGGTCAGGTGATTGGCTGCGCTATTCTATTTTCTTTTTCTGAAACCGATTGAGAGTTTGAGGAAGGGGGCCGTTTCCCCCGAAACGCGTCGGGTTGGCCCCTGCACATGTCCGTTATTGCGGACCGGTGACGTCACCGCTTCACCTCACGCGCCCCGGCGTATATTTGCCAGTGCCATATGCTGAAAAACCCCCACACATGATGTTCCCACTTCCAAACTTCATTGCTTAGATTGTTTTTGGGGTGATATGCAATGTTTTTTGGCTTTAAAACATGGGTGTGTCCTATGGCATCCAAAGAGTTCAATTTTGGTCTCATCTGACCAGACTATATTCTCCCAGGCTTGTCTAACACATGAGCAAACATTACATCCACATGAACGTGCTTTTTGTTCAATAATGGAGTCTTGCATGGTGAGCATACTTATAGGCCATGGAGGTTGAGTGCATTACTTATAGTTTTCTTTGAAACGATTGTGCCTGGTGATTCAAGGTCCTTAAGTAGCTCTCCACAGGTAGTCCTAGGCTTTTGGACAACTCTTCTGATTCCTTTCACTCCTCTGAAGTCTTGCAGTGAGCACCTGGATATGGCCGATTTATGGTGAAATGATGCTCTTTCCGCTTCCAGATTATGGCCCCTACAGTGCTCACTGGAACCTTCAGTAATTTAGAAATTCTTCTGTAACCAATGCCATCAGTATAGAATCGTAGAGTTGGAAGGGACCTCCTGGGCCATCTGGTCCAACCCCCTGCTCAAAGCAGGATTCGTTAAATCATCCCAGACAGATGTCTGTCCAGCCTCTGTTTGAAGACTTCTATTGAAGGAGAACTCGCCACCTCTCATGGCAGCTTCAAAAACAATTTAAGCGGGCACCATCAATAAATAGTACAAAAATATAACCTACTGGGATCGCCAAATTTACATAGAGATACTATAGATTCTAAATAGATGAAAGACTATGCAAAGAAATAATTTAGGATCACCACACTAATAACTAGTAATTGTGAAAAAAATCATAAATTTTTATTGTACATCAGGTCATGAAACACTACACACAGTAAAAACATTTAAAAACAAAGCAAGGGACTATAGCAGACAAGAGGTCCCATAGTCCACAATATGTCCACCAACTGCCTGTACAATATACAAATCACATATAAATTACTATTTAGTAGTAGTATGCTGCTGGTTGTTCCATTTAGGTAAGACCATAGGTTATGTAAAACAAAACCTGATACACAGTGGTTATAGTATACTCAGGTAGAGTGTAATATCATATCAAGCATAATACCTGAATAAATGACCACACAAAGAATATGTTTAATCCTAGTGGTCAGTGGCTCTAGCAGATCAAAGGTGAAGTACTGAGAGATGCACTAGCCCTGATTGAAGTATAACTATACATCACCATTTCCCTATCGGGGTAAGTATCAGAGTCCGGTCACCCAGTCATCCCAGTCAGCAGTTAGACAGGCAGCCCATCGGGTGGCATAAAGAAACCCACGCGTTCCGACACACAAGGTGTCTTCCTCAAGGTGAGTGTATCCCATCCCTGTGTACACCAGATATTTATATACAGCAATCATTAGAAAATAAAGAGAAAATTGTTACCAGCTGGGAGCCCTCAGCAATAGAGCGGTTAAAGTCAGAGTCTCGGCGCATGGTGTAATACCCGGAAGAACACGCTCAGGGCGAGGGAAATGACCCACAGGAGTCTGTGACGTAACACAGACGGCGTCTACGCTCATGGAGCACAGCACGGGCTAATCCTCCAAGGTTACTCCAAGTTGTGTACGCAAACAGCGTACCAGATAGAGCAGTTAACACCAAGGGAGGAGTTACACAGATGACGAAAATATGAGGGAGATTGCTAAGCAGGCAGCGCCCTCATATGGTGAAGAAGTCATCCCTGTCAAACGCTCCCATATGTGTCCACACAATTATTAGCCATATAAACGCCAAGATATGGCACCCTTATATCATGGCACAAAGGGTACATTGCATGGCGTTTTTGAACAGAACACCTTTATTTACAAATATAAAGGTCACACTATCAATGTAATACAATAATTCCACTTGTATGTAAAAGTGGTATAGCGTAAACCAACAGAATATTTTAGCAGATAGACTTTCAAGGCAGACTGCTCATCCAGATCACCTGCGTGTAAATACATCATACAGGACGCGTATCAATCGACAAAATTACTATGCAAAGGCTGTATTAAAGTAGTCCTCATCAAATACCCCTAGATATGTAGAGTCAATTAACCTGTTGTCGCCCTACAAGCTCATCAAGATCTCTTACATCTAAAGTACATTGTGCAGGGCATATGTAGATAGAAAAAACAACACTTATATAGTAAAATAATATAGCGCGAATCAGCACGATATTAGTACACCCAGAGCTTGCAATAAAATACTAATCTAGGTTGAAAAAACTTTTAATTCTCTTACATGCTCATCCAGATCTCCTACATCCAAGATGTATTATTTGTATGAAGCACATATGGATGAGAAAACTCTCCAAGCAGAGACAATATTTACATAGTAAATAGTATGACGCAAGTTTATGTGGTGATAATACATAATGATAGTACACGGGGCTTGGAATGAGGTACTCATCCGAGTCACTTGTAGCTACAGTATATTATGCAGACCACATATAAATGTAGGAGTGGCCATGCAAAGACAGCACTTATATACTAGAGCGATAAAACGCAAATTGGGAACAGTCCCAATAGAGAGACCCTATATATAGGTAAAATCGAGGGACCTGTTGTTACCTTACATGCCTCAGTGAAAAGGTATACAGTAGAGGCTATCTTAATGCAAGGTTTAGGAAACATACCAGCAGCATACTCCAAACTGGGTGCCTCAAAGGCAGAAAATTCAAGGAAATGGCAAGAGGTTTTTCCTTTCTTCCCTTTATGTGTATACAATGCTGTAACAGCAACCAAATGCAATATATACGAAGAGTAACCCTAAGTATTTTATTCACCCTTTAGCATAGTATATAATGGGTATTACAATCTTGCCACACCAGATTAAACAATTCAGAGTGACAATGAAGATATAAACAGAGTATAAAAGAGAAAATGGGTATAAACAGGATAAAGACTGATATAATAAATGAGAAGGGAACGCAGTGGACTAACAGCCTATGATCCCTATTCCTCTGTTGGTTTAAATCAGGAGAACAGACAGCAAGTAAGAACTCCTTGATCTTTGGTAGATTTGCTTTTTGAAAGGCCGGACAGAAGAGGGGACTCCCAAAAATGCCACTCTCTCATTACACAGACCTGTGTGAGAAAAGAATCAAATTAGAAGAGTGACAACGCATACCAATCAAACACCGAATTTAAGATCTCCTATAAAAACCGGTGTATAGCAGTTCTTCGTTTAGACCAGCAGGGGAGAGGCTGTCAAGGTAGAATATCCATCTAGCCTCTCGCCGAAGTAATTCATCCGTAACATTGCCACCCCTAATGTTAGTCTGTACACCCTCAAGGCCCATGACTCGTAGAGAGGCCGAAGACCCCCCATGATAGTCCAAGAAATGGGCTGCCACCGATGAAATTGGCTTACCCTTTGACTTGTCCACCCGAGCGGTAGATATGTTCGATAGATGCTGCTGAGTTCTACGTCGCAGTTCCTGTGTCGTCTGTCCAACGTAGATCTTTCTACAACCGCAAACCAATGCGTAGACCAAGTTCCGAGAGCGGCAGTTAAAGTAGGCCTTAGACCGTAGCTGTAAGGGTAGATGGACCAAAAGAGCAGCTTGGTTAGAAATAGTAATAGAGCAAATCGTACAACCCCCACAGGGGAAAGTTCCTCTGTTATCATGTCCTGACCTTAATTTGGCCATAGGACGCCTATAATGACTGTTTGACAAATGGTCCTTAAGGTTCTTAGCCCTCCTGGCTACCACCTTAGGTTGATCACCAATGAAACCCCTAAGTTTGGGTTCACTGAGTAGAATACCCCAATTGATCCCCAAAAGGCGATAGATGTCACTCCATTGGTTATTAAATCTCGTGATAAGGCTGATCTTAGGTGTATTCGTCCTTACCCGAGGTCTGAGGGCATCATCTCTTGATTTGTTCATCGAATATTCAAAGGCTCTTGAAACGGTCTTCTTTGGATAACCCCTCTCATGGAACCTTTTGGTAAGCTGTCGGGATTCTTGTAAAAAGTCTCCCATATGGCTACAGTTACGTCTAAGCCTCAAGAACTGCCCTTTTGGTATCCCTCGTCGTAGATGTGCCGGATGGAAACTGTCAAAATGTAGTACATTGTTCGTGGCGGTTTTCTTTCTGAATAGAGTGGTGGTTATACGATTCTGGTGTATCATCAGTTTTAAATACAGAAACTCCACCGAGCTGAAAGAGAAGGAAGAAGTCAGCTTGATATTCCAGCAGTTATCATTCAGACCACCAATGAAATCATGAAGTCTATCCAATGTACCAGACCAGATGATCACAATGTCATCAATATATCGTAGCCATTTGGTGACTGATTCCTTAAATAGATGTTGTTTATACACATGTGTCTCCTCCCACCACCCCATAAAGAGGTTGGCATAGGAGGGCGCACATTTTGCTCCCATAGCCGTCCCGGATACTTGTTTGTAGAATGCTCTATCAAAAACAAAATAATTCTTCTCTAGGACGAATTTTAAAAGCTCCAGAATAAAGGCATCATGTCCCCTCTCCCCCGTAGTCTGACATTCCAGAAAAAAAGACACAGCATGCAAACCTAGACTGTGATCAATGTTGGTATAGAGAGCTTCTACATCCAGTGTTGCTAGGATGGCGCCCTCCGGTGGATCCAATTTCTCCAGGAGAAGTTTCAAATGTGTTGAGTCACGGACAAACGAATCCAAGGTCTGTACAATTGGCTGCAAAAAGTAATCCAAATAAGAACATGGCCTCTCATATAAACCCCCCATCCCTGAGATGATAGGTCTACCTGGAGGGTGTGTCATAGACTTGTGAATTTTTGGCAACATATACAATGTCGGTACCACAGGATGAATAGTTGTCAGAAAGTCCAGCTCTTTCTTGTTAATGATGTCACAGGAAAGAGCCCTCATTAGCATTCTGTCCAATTGTCCTTTAAAAATAAAGGTAGGGTCAGAGGGGAGTAGTTGGTAATGATGGCTATTGTCCAACTGTCTTCTTACCTCTTGGCAATACATCGTTTTGGGCCATAGGACAATATTTCCGCCCTTGTCTGCTTCCTTAATTTCGAAGGCATCGTTTTTTTTAAATCATATAGGGCTTGCCTCTCAGCCACACTTAGATTGTTGCCCCGATACTTATCGACCCTCAGGTCCCTAATATCACTGCATGTCTTCTCAAAAAATATTTGTATTACTGGAAACAACGAGAATTTAGGAGTGGCCTGTGATGGGAGTCTACCAGTAAATCTGTGCCTGGTTTGTCCGGTCTCACTTTCAGTTAGTAGGTCCAACAGGTCACGAAAAACCTGTCTGTCTTGGTCGGGTAGTTCATCAATAAGGGACGGCTGATGGTACAGCATTTTAAAAGTTAATTGCCTGCAGAATAGGTACAAGTCTTTTGTCAACTCAAATTTGTCCAGACACATCATGGGTGAAAATGAGAGTCCCTTGGTAAGTAACTTGGTTTCAATATCAGAGAGTGTATATGTGGACAAATTGATGATGCGCAAATTTCCCACATCACCAATATTGTCCTGCCAAGGAACAGTACCTATCGATATCTCCGATTGTTGAACCTGGTCTCTCTTTTCGAGGTCGGTGACCAGACTCGAGAATTCCCTTTCCTTTTCTGTCGATGGCCTAGGCTTCCTTCGCCCCCTTCTATGCTGCTTTCCCTGTCGCTTGTATCTGTGGATAGTGCATCTCTCAGTATTTCACCTTTGATCTGCTAGAGCCACTGACCACTAGGATTAAACATATTCTTTGTGTGGTCATTTATTCAGGTATTATGCTTGATATGATATTACACTCTACCTGAGTATACTATAACCACTGTGTATCAGGTTTTGTTTTACATAACCTATGGTCTTACCTAAATGGAACAACCAGCAGCATACTACTACTAAATAGTAATTTATATGTGATTTGTATATTGTACAGGCAGTTGGTGGACATATTGTGGACTATGGGACCTCTTGTCTGCTATAGTCCCTTGCTTTGTTTTTAAATGTTTTTACTGTGTGTAGTGTTTCATGACCTGATGTACAATAAAAATTTATGATTTTTTCACAATTACTAGTTATTAGTGTGGTGATCCTAAATTATTTCTTTGCATAGTCTTTCATCTATTTAGAATCTCTCATGGCAGCTTGTTCCACTCATTGATCACTCTGTCAAAAAGTTTTTTCTAATATCTAATCTGTGTCTCCTCCCATTCAGTTTCATCCCATTGCTTCTAGTCTTTCCTTGTGCAAATGAGAATAAAGATGATCCTTCTACAATGTGACAGCCCTTGAGATATTTGTAGACAGCTATTAAGTCTCCTCTCAGTCTTGTCTTCTGCAAGCTAAACATTCCCAAATCCTGCAACCTTTCCTCATAAGACAGGGTTTGCAGACCGGTCACCATTCTGGTCGCTCTTTTCTGAACTTGCTCCAGTTTGTTGATGTCTTTTTTTAAAATGTGGCGCCCAAAACTGGACACAGTATTCCAGATGAGGTCTGACCAAAGAGGAGTAGAGGGCAATAATGACTCCACGTGATCTAGACTGTATGCTTCTGTTAATACATCCAAGAATTGCATTTGCCTTTTTTGCTGCTGCACCACACTTTTGACTCATATTCAGTCTGTGATCTATTAGTATACCCAAGTCTCTTTCACATGTGCTGTTGCTTAGCCCTATTCCTCCCATTCTGTATATGCTTTTTTCATTTTTATTGCCCAGATGTAGTACTTTGCATTTTTCCCTGTTAAAAACCATTCTGTTAGTTGCTGCCCACTGCTCCAGTTTATTTATAACTTTTTGAATCCTCTCTCTTCTCTAGTATTAGCTATCCCTCCAAGCTTTGAGTCATCAGCAAATTTAATCAGTTTACCCTCAGTTCCTTTATCTAAATCGTTGATAAAGATGTTGAACAATACAGGGCCCAGGACAGAGCCCTGTGGTACCCCACTTGAGACATTCTTCCAACTGGATGTGCAGCCATTTACGACCACTCTTTGGGTCCGATCACTAAGCCAGTTATGAATCCACCTAACAGTTACCTTGTCCATTCCATACTTAGCCATTTTTTCAGTAAGGATTGTGTGAGATACTTTGTCAAATGCTTTGCTGAAGTCAAGATATACTATATCTACAGCATTACCCTGAATCACCCAATCAGTGGTTCTGTCATAGAAGGAAATTAAGTTAGTCTGACATGACTTATTAGTTACAAACCCATGCTGACTCTGGTTAATCACTTCATTCTTACCCAGGTACTTATATACATGTTGTTTAATAATTTGTTCAAAGATCTTTCCTGGTATAGAAGTCAGACTCACCGGCCTATAGTTGCCTGGGTCCACCTTCTTCCCCTTTTTGAAGATAGGAACAACATTTGCTCTTCTCCAGATTTCTGGGACTTCTCCTGTTCTCCAAGAATTTTCAAAGATTATGGAGAGGGGTTCAAAAATTTCTTCTGCTATCTCCTTCAGTACTCTGGGGTGTAGTTCATCTGGACCTGGAGACTTGAATTCATTTAGGTTAGCTAAGTGTTTCTTCACTATATTTCTGCTTATAGATATCCTGGATTCTTCTATTCCCTTAATAGGACAGTCAGTGAAGAACAGTTGATGTTACATTTCCTTTCTGAGAGAAAACAGATGCAAAATAGGAATTTAAAAGTTCGGCCTTCTCACCATCCTGTCTTATCATTTCATAATTTTCATCCTGTAAAAATCCTATAGCATCTTTGACTTTTCTTTTACTTTTGACATATCCCCAAAATCCTTTATTATTGCTTTTGACGTCTCTTGCAAGCCTCAATTTACTGTCAGCTTTAGTAATCTGATTTGTGCCCTGCAGGTTCTGCGGACAGCATTATATTCTTCTTTAGATATGCCTCCCTCTTTCCATTTTATAAACATTTCTTTCTTCCTTTTTAGCATGTGCTTAAGTTCTGTGTTCATCCATCCTGGGTTCCTTAAATGCTTCCTATTCTTCCCTGTTTTCGGAATTATTAACAATTATGCTTTGAGAATTTCATTTTTCAAGATTTCCCATCCTTCCTGGACATTTTTGTCCTTAAGGATATCCAGCCATTGGATCCCTCCAATTCTCTTTCTGAATCCCTTAAAATCTGTGTTTCTGAAATCTAACCTTGACGTGTTTTCCAGTCTTCGTAAGGTGCACCCCATCCATAGCAAGTAGTCCATCGTATAGGTAATTCACTCCGTGATCCAGAAATCCAAATCCTTGCTGACGGCACCATCGACGTAGCCAGTTGTTCACCTGCAGAATCTTATTCCACCTCCATTTTCCATGGCCATCCACTGGGAGGATGGAAGAGAAGACCACCTGCGCTCCCAGTTCTTTCACTTTCTTACCTAAGTTTTCAAAGTCTCTGCAGATGGTTTCCAGGTCGTTTCTTGCTGTGTCATTTGTCCCCACATGTATTAGCAGGAATAGGTAGTCATCTGTAGGTCTGAATAGTCCTGATATCCTGTTAGACACATCTTTAATTTTTGCACCTGGAAGACAGCACATTTCTCTTGTGGTTATATCCGGTCTGCAGATAGCGGCCTCTGTTCCTCTCAACAGGGAATCCCCCATGACCACCACTCTCCATTTCTTCACAGCATTTTTCTTTCTCCATCCAGGAGGATTCTGAAGGCGTACAAGGTTGCTGTTTGAGGGCGAAGTCTTAACCTGATGTATTTCTTCATCGTTCTCCTGCGTAAGAGCCTGGTACTGGTTCTTGAGCAGTATGGGCACTGACTGCCTCCCGATCCTCTTACTTCTCTGGGTCACATGTTTCCATTCCTCTGTTTCTTCAGGTGCACTTCGAATTTCTTCTCTTTCTGTTATGTTTTGCAACAATAAGGTTGTGAAGGTGTTGAGACAGCTCACTGGTTTTACCCATCATGAGATGTTTCTTGTGTGGCACCTTGGTAATGAGACATCTTTTTATAGGCCGTCAGTTGAACCAGGTCAGATAGATTTCAGCTGGTGTCATGACTTTCCATGGCTGTTCACTTCTTTATGTGTTAAATAATTTTTGCCTATGTCATTAGTGTTCAATACTTCTTTCACTCTTTGTATACAGAAAGTATTCAGACCCCTTTAATTTTTGTACTCTGTTTCGTTGCAGCAATTTGGTAAATTCAAAAAAGTTCATTTTTTTTTCTCATTGATGTGCACTCTGCACCCCATCTTTTTTTTTAATCAGATTATTTTTTATTAAAGGCAATCTGTCACCTATTTTTTCGCATATAAGATTCGGCCACCGCCATCATGGGCTTATCTACAGCATTCTGTAGTGCTGTAGATAAGCCCCCGATGTAACCTGAAAGAGAAGAAAAACAAGTTGTATTATACTCACCCAGGGGCGGTCCGGGTCCGGCGCCTCCCATCTTCTACCGATGACATCCTCCTCTTTGCTTCCTGGTGCGGCTACAGCGCAGGCATACTGCTCTGCCCGTCATCGCTAGAAGATGGGAGTCACCGGACCACGACACCCATCGGTCTCGGACCGCCCCTGGGTGAGTATAATATAACGTGTTTTTCTTCTCTTTCAGGTTACATTGGGGGCTTATCTGTAGATAAGCCCCTGATGGCGGTGGCCGCATCTTATATGCGAAAAAATAGGTGACAGATTCCCTTTAACGAAATTCAAACAATGAAGCAGAGTCCAGACATTACAATGTCCAACAATTCACATATTTTCAATTACAGCGCATCAACTCCCTTCCCCTCCCTTCCCCTCCCCGTTATAGAAACATCATCAACAAATACTCAGAAGTACAGTTGTGGCCAAAAGTATTGACACCCCTGCAATTTTTTTCAGATAATACTCAGTTTCTTCCTGAAAATGATTGCAAACACAAATTCTTTGGTATTATTATCTTCATTTAATTTGTCTTAAATGAAAAAACACAAAAAGAATTGCCCTAAAGCCAAATTGGATATAATTCCACACCAAACATAAAAAAGAGGGTGGACAAAAGTATTGGCACTGTTCGAAAAATCATGTGATGCTTCTCTAATTTGTGTAATTAACAGCACCTGTAACTTACCTGTGGCACCTAACAGGTGTTGGCAATAACTAAATCACACTTGCAGCCAGTTGACATGGATTAAAGTTGACTCAACCTCTGTCCTGTGTCCTTGTGTGTACCACATTGACCATGGAGAAAAGAAAGAAGACCAAAGAACTGTCTGAGGACTTGAGAAACCAAATTGTGAGGAAGCATGAGCAATCTCAAGGCTACAAGTCCATCTCCAAAGACCTGAATGTTCCTGTGTCTACCGTGTGCAGTGTCATCAAGAAATTTAAAGCCCATGGCACTGTGGCTAACCTCCCTAGATGTGGACGGAAAAGAAAAATTGACAAGAGATTTCAACGCAAGATTGTGCGGATGTTGGATAAAGAACCTCGATTAACATCCAAACAAGTTCAAGATGCCCTGCAGTCCGAGGATACAACAGTGTCAACCCGTGCTATCCATCGGCGTCTGAATGAAAAGGGACTGTATGGTAGGAGACCCAGGAAGATCCCACTTCTTACCCCGAGACATAAAAAAGCCAGGCTGGAGTTTGCCAAAACTTACCTGAAAAATCCTAAAACGTTTTGGAAGAATGTTCTCTGGTCAGATGAGACAAAAGTAGAGCTTTTTGGGAAAAGGCATCAACGTAGAGTTTACAGGAGAAAAAAAGAGGCATTCAAAGAAAAAAACACGGTCCTTACAGTCAAACATGGCGGAGGTTTCCTGATGTTTTGGGGTTGCTTTGCTGCCTCTGGCACTGGACTGCTTGACCGTGTGCATGGCATTATGAAGTCTGAAGACTACCAACAAATTTTGCAGCATAATGTAGGGCCCAGTGTGAGAAAGCTGGGACTCCCTCAAAGGTCATGGGTCTTCCAGCAGGACAATGACCCAAAACACACTTCAAAAAGCACTAGAAAATGGTTTGAGAGAAAGCACTGGATACTTCTAAGGTGGCCAGCAATGAGTCCAGACCTGAATCCCATTGAACACCTGTGGAGAGATCTAAAAATGGCAGTTTGGAGAAGGCACCCTTCAAATATCAGGGACCTGGAGCAGTTTTCCAAAGAAGAATGGTCTAAAATTCCAGCAGAGCATTGTAAGAAACTCATTGATGGTTACCGGAAGCGGTTGGTCGCAGTTATTTTGGCTAAAGGTTGTGCAACCAAGTATTAGGTAGAGGGTGCCAATACTTTTGTCTGGCCCATTTTTGGAGTTTTGTGTGAAAAGATCAATATTTTGCTTTTTGCTTCATTCTCTTTTGTGTTTTTTCATTTAAGACAAATTAAATGAAGATAATAATACCAAAGAATTTGTGTTTGCAATCATTTTCAGGAAGAGATTGAGTATTATTTGACACAATTGCAGGGGTGTCAATACTTTTGGCCACAACTGTACATCCTCATTTCGGGAGCATCGTCTCCACCCACGGTGTCCACAACGCATTGTCTAATGGGTAAAGTTTCTCCTTGTGGAGAGTGACATACCAGCTCTGGCTTGTCAAGGTAAGGAGGCTTATTCGCCGTGCAATGCTCCTCTGGGAAAATAATATGCAAATTGCCTCTTCAGAGAGGAAGAGGACTTGAACTCTATAGGGCCACCTGTTGGTAGTAGCGATCCTACAAGTCACAATCTTACCTTACCCCTTAGAACTCAGTCCAAATCCTCTCTCCTAGCCAAATCGGTTCTCATACTTTGCACTGACGAGGGCCAATAGCCCGAAACACCGTGTCTGCAAATTGAGAATCTGATTTGGCTTTTATCCTAAGTCCTATTACAAGACTTGTTAAAGGGTTGATTGTGACTTCTAAGATCGCTACTACCAACAGGTGGCACTATAGAGTTCAAGTCCTCTTCCTTTCTGAAGAGGCAATTTGCACACAACGCATTGAACGTTTTTTCCTTTTGACATAAATACTTTTTTCCATATTTACAATAAAGTCTGATTGTCTAAAATAATTCTTGTATTGTCTGCGGTTCTTCATTTATCCAATGCCTAGCTATTAACTTATGTGCAATGTATAACAACCTAGTTATTGCCAATTTGAACTGGTTTTGAATCTGAATCTCCTCCAATAAACTAAAATACAAACCACAGGATTTCTCTCAATTCTACAGTCATACACTCCCTCTATAGGGTTAATAACCGCTGTCCAATCTGGAGCACTACCTCAACATATGTAAGATCCCTGCCCCATCAACCTGACAATGAGGGCATCCAGAAGTCTGTCTCAGTCATGCCCTATATAGTCTTTCAGGGGTCCTATATACTGTATGGAGCACATATATTTGTGAGAGTCTACCTGGCTCACTCAGTGACAATTGCAGTATGTTTTAAATAATCGCCTCCCACTTTTTCTCTATCGGCCCCAGTTTGTCTTCCCACTTCTCTTTAGCCTTAATCGGGTACTCTGCACCCCATCTTGACTAAAAAAAAAACCAAATGTACGAATTTTTGCAAATTTATCAAAAAAAACAAAAACAAACCTGAAATATCACTTGGTCAAAAGTATTCAGACCCTCTGCTCAGTACTGAGTAGAAGCACCCTTTTGAGCTAGTACAGCCATGAGTCTTCTTGGGAATGATGCAACAAGTTTTTCACACCTAGATTTGGAGATCCTCTGCCATTCTTCCTTGCAGATCCTCTCCAGTTCCATCAGGGTGGATGGTGAACGTTGGTGGACAGCCATTTTCATGTCTCTCCAGAGATGCTAGATTGGGTCTAGGTCAGGGCTCTGGCTGGGCCAGTCAAGAATGGTCACAGAGTTGTTCTGAAGCTACTCCTTTGTTATTTTAGGCTAGTTTCACACTAGCGTATGACCGAGGAGCGGAGGGCTGCGGCCTTCCTCCGTTAAGCTCCACCCATGGCCGCACCTCCTCCGGTCAGCTCCGCCTCTCTCAGCATGCAGCCTGCGTACCCTATCTTTAGCATTAGGTATGCAGGCCGTGCTGATGAATGCAGATGCCTCTGCATGCGTCTTTTTGACGGTATGGAGAGCGTACTCAAATGCAACATGCTGCCTTTGGCTCAGGTCGCTGCACTGTCAAAAAGATGCATGCGGAGGCATCTGCATTCATCCGCACGGCCTTCGTACCTAATGCTAAAGATAGGGTATGCAGGCAGCATGCCGACAGAGGCAGAGCTGACCGGAAGAGGTGCAGCCGGGGGTAGAGCTTCACCGAGGAAGCCCGCAGCCCTCCGCACCTCGGCCATACGCTAGAGTGAAACTAGCCTTAGCTGTGTGCTTAGGGTCATTTGACTTGTTGGAAGATGAACCTTTGGCCAAGTCTGAAGTCCAGAGCACCCTAGAAGAGGTTTTCGTCCAGGATATCTCTGTACTTGGCCGCATTATTGTTTCCTTCAGTTGCAGCCAGTCGTCCTGTCCCTGCAGCTGAAAAACACCCACATAGCATGATGCTGCAACCATCATGTTTCACTATTGGGATTGTATTGGGCAGGTGATGAGCAGTGCCTGGTTTTCTCCACACATGCTGCTTAGAATTATCACCAAAAAGTTCTATCTTCGTCTCATCAGACCAGAGAATCTTATTTCTCATAGTCTGGGAGTCCTTCATGTGTTTTTTCATATGTATTGCACTGAGGAGAGTTTTCCGTCAGGCCACTCTGCCATAAAGGCTTGACTGACTGGTGGAGGGCTGTAGTGATTGTTGACTTTGAGGAACTTTCTCCCATCTCCCTACTGCATCTGTGGAGCTCGGCCACAGTGATATTGGGGTTCTTTACCTCTCACACCAAGGCTCTTCTCCCACGATTGCTCAGTTCCACTGGAAGACCAAATGTAGGAAGACTCCTGGTAGTCCCAAACTTCTTTCATTTAAGGATTATGGAGGCCTATTTGATCTTAGGAACTTTGAGTACTACAGAATTTTTTTTGTAACCTTGGCCAGATCTGTGCCTTGCCACAATTCTGTTTCTGAGCTCCTTGGCCAGTTCCTTTGACCTCATGATTCTCATTTGTCTGACATGCACTGTGAGGTCTTATACAGACAGGTGTGTGCCTTTACAAATCAAGTCCTTTCAGTTTAACCCCTTTACCCCAAGGCTGTTCCTTTATTAGATAATAACTCTGGAACGCTTCCATGGATCCCGGTGATTCTGACACTGTTTTCTCGTGACATAATGTACTTCATGTTAGTGGTAAAATTTCATTGATATAACTTGCGTTTATTTTTGAAAAAAAAAAACGGAAATGTGGCGAAAATTTTGAAAATTTTGCAAATTTCCAACTTTGAATTTTTATGCCCTTAAATTACAGATATATGGCACACAAAAAAATTAATAATTAACATTTCCCACATGTTTACGATACATCAGCACAATTTGGGAACCAAAATTTTTTTTTTGTTAGGAAGTTATAAGGATTAAAAGTTGACCAGCGATTTCTCATTTTTACAACACCATTTTATTTTTAGGGACCACATCACATTTGAAGTCACTTTGAGGGGTCTATATGATAGAAAATACCCAACAGTGACACCATTCTAAAAACTGCACCCCTCATGGTGCTCAAAACCACATTCAAGAAGCTTATTAACCCTTCAGGTGCTTCACAGGAATTTTATTGAATGTTTAAAAAAAATGAACATTTAACTTTTTGTCACAAAATAAATGCTTCAGGTCCAATTTTTTTTTATTTTACCAAGGGTAACAGGAGAAACTGGACTGCCAAAGTTATTGTGCAATTTGTCCTGAGTACGCTGATACCTGATACGTGGAGGGGACCACTGTTTCAGCGCATGGTAGAGCTCAGAAGGGAAGGAGAGCCATTTGACTTTTTTGGCTGGAATTGAGTCCGATCACCATGTCGCGTTTGGAAAGCCCCTGATGTGCCAAAACAGTGGAAACACCCCCACAATTGACACCATTTTGGAAACTTGAGCCCCCAAGGAACTTATCTAGATGTTTGGTGAGCACTTTGAACCCCTAAGTGCTTCACAGAAGTTTATAATGCCCGGGCCTGAAAATAAAAAAAAATCATATTTTTTCCACAAACATGATCTTTTAGTCCCTAATTTTTTTATTTTCCCAAGGGTAAGAGGAGAAATTGGACCCCAAAAGTTGTTGTCCAATTTGTCCTGAGTATGCTGATATCCCATATGTTTGAGAAAACTACTTTATGGGCAAACGTCGGGGCTCGGAAGGGAAGTAGTGTCGGTTTGGAATTCAGACTTTGATGGAATGGTCTGCGGGTGTCATGTTGCTTTTGTAGAGCCCCTGATGTGCCTAAACTGTGAAACCCCCCCTGTAACTATTTCAGCAAAAACCGAACTCCAATATAGCGCTTATTCCCTTCTCAGCCTTGCACTGTGCTGTAATTTCAAAAACTTTTAATTCATATGCCCTTAAACCAGAGAGTTATGTCACAGAAAATAGTTTATAAATAACATTTCCCACATGTCTACTTTACATCAGCACAATTTTTGAAACATATTTTTTCTCATTTTTCCAGCAAAATTTACCAAACCATTATTCTTGGGACCACATCACATTTGAAGTGAATTTGGGGGCCTATATGACAGAAAATACCCAAACTTGACATCATTCTAGAAATATCACCCCTCCAAGTACTCAAAACCACATTCAAGAAGTTTGTTAACCCTTCAGGTGCTTCACATCAATGAATGCAATATGGAAAGAAAACATTAACATTTCACAGAAAAGCTCTATCATACAAAAGCACTAACCAACAATAGGGAGGAGGATAGGGCCAGGGAGAAATTAACTGAATGGGAAAAGAGGACAGGAAATAAACACACATGTACAACAGCAAACTACAGAACACCACAACTCCAAACTTCAACTACTTAGCTTTAGGACACAGCACAGGAAGATGAATCTTTCACGGGTAGGGACTAATCGCCTAGAGGTAAAGGAGGAACAGGAGTAGCACTGCCAGAGCCTTGCAAAATGACCTCCAGCAGGCCACAAATGTGCATGTGTCTGCACAAACGGTTAGAAACCGACTCCATGAGGATGGTCTGAGTGCCCGACGTCCAGAGATGGGGGTTGTGATCACAGCCCAACACCGTGCAGGACGCTTGGCATTTGCCACAGAACACCAAGATTAGCAAATTCGCCACTGGAGCCCTGTGCTCTTCACAGATGAAAGCAGATTCTCACTGAGCACATGTGACAGACATGACAGAGTCTGGAGACGCCGTGAAGAGCGATCTGCTGCCTGCAACATCCTTCAGCATGACCGGTTTGGCAGTGGGTCAGTAATGGTATGGGGTGACATTTCTTTGGAGGGCCGCACAGCCCTCCATGTGCTCACCAGAGGTAGCCTGACTGCCATTAGGTACCGAGATAAGATCCTCAGACCAGACCCCTTGTGAGACCATATGCTGGTGCGGTTGGCCCTGGGTTCCTCCTAATGCAGGACAATGCCAGACCTCATGTGGCTGGAGTGTGTCAGCAGTTCCTGCAAGATGAAGGCATTGAAGCTAGGAACTGGCCAGCCCATTCCCCAGACCTGAATCCGACTGAACACATCTGGTACATCATGTCTCGCACCATACACCAACATAACGTTGCACCACAGACTGTCCAGGCTTGGACTGGCCCACAGGGGAACAGGGGAATCCCCTGGTGGGCCCCGTGCAGATCTGGGCCCCAGCCTTACTGTATAGGCAGTACTTGTCATAATTCAGTTGATTCACTCTGTACAGAAAAAAGCAGCATCTCATCATTCATTAACCAAAATACCCAGTTTATTATTATATAGAGATATAGGTAAATTTGTGAACCAGGGTCATGTAATATTTGTATTAAGGTAAAAAGTGGGCCCCCAAAGTCATTGTTACTGGTGGACCCTTGGCACCCCAGTCCGACACTGAACAGATGGTTATGGTTCCCGGCTGCGATCCGGAGTATATCAAGTACTGTGAACGGCTGTGTGTGTGAGTAAAGAGGCTAAAGAAGCCTGTAAGTGAGAGACATTGGCACGGTGTGCAGTCACCCATGGAAACTAGACAAGGTGAAGTCCGGCATGTTTAGGGACTGTGATACAAAGCCATATACTACGTAGTGCTATGAACTGGTGTGAATTGAACACTGATAATATGCACTGAAGTTATATGCAATTGTGTGGATTGGAACCTTTCTGTGTGAAGATAACACATTAGACTTTATTGTTTGAACTTTGAGGGTCGCGGCCTCATCACTGCGTACGGTGCTACCGCTGCACTACAATAGTGATCAAATAATAGCACATGCAAGGAACAAATACCGTCACAACATGGCCGGACCACATATTGCCAGTGTGAGTTCTCCTTCAATGGAGGTCTTCAAACAGAGGCTGGACAGACATCTGTCTGAGATGGTTTAGTGAATTCAGCATTGAGCAGAGGGATGGACATGAGGATTTTGATTCTACGTGTGAATGGTGCTGGAAATGTGAGAAGTCAGAAGTGTCTTTGTTGTAATCTCTGCAGATGAGTCCTGGCTGGAGAAGTAGACATGTCTGTCTGGACCACATGGAATAGATGGGAAAAGTGAATGACTCCACCTGAAAGAACGTTAGCTGTAAGTCACCATCTATAACTGTACTGTAATCTCTTATATGTTCTGTAGGACTGGTATCTACCACTATGTGTCACCATATGGCGGTAATATCAGTGCTGGTCTTTGTATAGAGATTTATTTTCAATAACGGTGTGGTCATCTCCTGAGCTTCCCCTATACCACCATAGCTATATAGCTATAATCATGATTACCTAGTTAGGGGCCACAAGGAGACACAGACAGAAAAGGCCCCTGTGCAAGAACTATATATGGGCCTTCTGCAGCCCAAGAGCACCTTCTTTGGAGGTAGATATGGGCACCCTTACCTCTTGCGCCCATGTGCGGTTGCGCAAGTTGCACCAATGATATGTCCTCCTGTTAGGAGCCCACTCAGATGTTTTGCGCCCTCCCCCACCCCTCCGAGCTGAAGCCCTAGCTACACCTCTGCGGAGATTACGTCACTTCCGGCGACCAAGGTGACACGGTGGGTCAAGCGGAAATCCTCTGTGACGTCACTGATTGTCAGGTGTCAATGAAAAGGTGCAGTTGACAATGCTCTGATGCCCATCACATCACAGGTGTACTGACCAGACTCCATCTTAGGTATGGGCAAATAAATAATGGCTATACACTAATACGTTTCTAGTCTAAGCATAGACTGAATACATTGGTAAGTCGTGTATGACCTAATCTAATACCGGCAAAACTAACGTGTTAATTTTAAAGTAACAAGTGCCGCGAGTAAATATGGCTCATGTTGTGTATTATGCCATATGCACTTGTAAGCTGATTTATATTGGCCTCACATCCCAGGAACTACATGTAAAAACTCCCCAGACATGATGTGGATGGTGTGAGCTCATTAAAGGCGATCCCCAGTCATATTAAGGCATGACACAATGGTATCCCCAATGAGATGAATATCTGGGGTACTGATATATGTGTATATATATATGTGTATGCCTTCTTGATGTTACAATTTATTGATGCAAAATATTGTTATATTTTCTTGGTGGATTATTGATTCCATGTCTTTAGTGTATAATTCCATGTTGGGAGTGTCCATTGTGCTCACTTTTATAATCCCCCTATTTAAGGCGTAGGGCTGTTCTTGGCTTATTGTGAGTGTAACCTGCTTTCTGTTCTGATGATATTGTTTCATTTGTTATTCTGTGTTTTCCCAGCTACCATCTCTGACCAGATGGACTACAGGACAGGGTGGAGGCCATATACTAGAGGAGGCTTATTTAGGTCATAATATGGACAGATTTTTTTTATTCAGCAGCATGTTAATAACACTGTTATTTTTAAAGGACTCCGTGTCGGGATGTGCTGCAGGAGGCTGGAGAAGAGGGAAGTCTAAAGAAATGAGATGTGGATGAGAAAAGTCATCATGGCGTCTGGACAAGATGGAGACTAAGAGAAAGAAAAGACTCAGAGAAGAGGTCACTTATAAGGTACCAGGATGTACATTTTTACTTGTGTTGAGGTAGGGCTAAATTAACCCTTCACGGTTGATCCAGTGATTTCCAAATTAGTTCACAGGGCGTTGCTAGCAACTGGGAATGACCACACGGAGATGGGGTTCTCTGTACGGGAGGATCGAGGCAGATCACTGAGCCCCTTTACTGAATCTCACATTACATAGCATTCTGCTTCATTATGCAAAGTATACAGCTACCAATAGAATCGTAATACATTTAAGCCAATAGTATTGCAAGAAAATCGGAATATGTCCCTAGCTGCATGATGTAGAATATAGAACAATAGCACATTCTTTTAGGGTCTTGTAATATCCACACGTTATGAAGAATTCAAGGTATTAAACTTTAGATGTTTTATTCTTCGTCCTCCAGCACACAGCATAACACTTGCATTCCCATGCTACACAGAAGTGAAACTGAAACTTCCCTTCTCATCCCTCTTGTCTCCACCCCCCAAGTCCCATAAGTCTGGCTTGCTTAAAGAGACAGATCTAATTATTATACATCACATCATCCCCTTTTTTTTTTTTTTTTCTATAAATAACCCATATTACTGATAAATGCAACAACATGAAAACGTCCAAAGAAATCATATGTCCGTTTTGTCTTATTTGTTCAATTCCAAAACCAGAGAAACAAACAAAAAAAAAACAAACAAAACAAAACTGTAATTACACTTCTTCAATAAGCCTCGATGGAGCTCTTCTCTCTCGTGTAGGATAACGTCTGGGCTCATTGAGAGGGTTCATTATTGATGGACCAGCTACCTCTTGTTGGTCCTCTCCACCATCGGATACCAAATCTTCCACCAAAGAGAGTTCATTGTCATCATTCTGCGGTATGACTTTAAAATATGAAGAATTTCGCGTTATGGAGTGTCCATCTCGTTCAGCTGTGATCATGCTGCCTTTCCTTTTAGTAACATAATATTTTGCAGGACCATATACAGGTGAGGTCTTGTTGGTTGGTCTTTGACGTACCACCACGACATCCCCTCTTTCGATGGCACTTGACTGTGTCCTTCGCCTTCTGTCTGCATAACGTTTCATGGCTTGTTTGTTGGAGAAATCTGTGGATCTCACTGAGGAGTCACTCGGTCGGGGATGGCTGGTCACATCAGGGAGACGTATACTCAGGGTTCTGCTGAACATTAAATGAGCTGGAGCAGCATTAGTAGTGGAGTGTGGCGTATTGCGGTAATTACGCATGAATTTGTATAATGACTGTTTCAGTGGGATGTGCTCCAGACTCGCTGCCTTGATACGTTTCTCCAGAGTGCGCATAAAACGTTCCACAATTCCATTGGCTTGCGGCCAGCAAGGTGTGATTTTCCTGTGATTGAATCCCAAGTATTCAGAAAATTGTGTAAACACGTGTCCATTGAATGGAGGTCCATTGTCTGTTTTGACCACTCTTGGAATACCATATGCCGAGAAAATGTCGTCCAGCTCTGGTATAACATTATTAGCAGATGTTGAAGAGATAAATGAAATGACAGGGTATCAAGAATATTCATCAATTGTTACGAGAATGTATTGGCCATTTGGCAATGGTCCATATATATCGACTGCCACTTCCTCCCAGACAGCAGTGGGTAACGGAGACATTTGTAATGGCTCTAAGGTTGATGATGGAGTGATTATTTGACAAGTAGAACAGCGTCTAATCTTTTCTTCCACCAAGTGATCCATATTTGGGAACCACACTTTTTCTCTGAGTAACTTCTTTGTGCCAACAATTCCTAAATGACCTTCATGTGCTATCTGTATGACTAAGTTACGCAAAGTCTTAGGTACAACTAGTTTGGTACCTCGAAGAATGAGGTGTTCTTCAGTGACTGATAATTCCTCACGTACGTTTGAGAATAGTTTTAACTCTTTCAGATCAATCTCAGAATCAGGAAATTTTTCCTTTTGAATTTCATGCCACCTTCGATTTTGGATGATTTGTATTAGGGCACAGAGTGTCTTGTCTTTTGTTGTTTCATTTATAAATTGATCAAGAGAAAGTGCTTTTGGCACGGCATGATCTGTAACAAAACGTAGGTATTCTTCAATGGAGGAATGCACAGGTATATCATCATTAGTAGGATGTCTTGAAAGATAATCAGCCGGATTGCTGTATTTTCCAGGTTTGTGAACAATTTTATAGTTGTAGTCCTGTAGACGTAGGCCCCATCGTTCAATTCGTGCAGGCATTTTAGCTCTGGGATTTCCAAAAATTGTAAGAAGTGCTTGATGATCTGTGACAATGGTGAAGGGAGCTCCATAGAGAAATAAGTGAAAGTGTTCACATCCCCAGACAACTGCCAAGCTTTCTTTTTCAGGTTGAGAATATTTTCTTTCAGTGTTTGTTAAGCTCTTACTTGCATAAGAAATGATGTGAGGATTTTGATTGTTATCCTTGTACTGCGCTAGAATAGCACCCAGTCCCACGGGACTGGCGTCCACAATCAGTTCAGTTCGAAGAGCTGGATCAAAATAAGCCATAGTGGTTGTCGAGCAGAGTTCATTTTTAATTGTTTCAAAAGAGGCCTGACAGTCTTGAGACCATTGAAAAATACAACTTTGTTTTGTAAGTTCCCGTAGTGGATTGCTGATTGTTGAAAAATTCGGAATATATCTAGAACAGTAACTTGCCATTCCAAGGAAAGAACGCACTTCACTGGCATCCTGTGGAATTGAGGCTGTTCTGATAGCTTCCACTTTCTTGGGGTCTGGTTGTACTCCTTTTGCCGAGAAGATGTGACCATAGAATTCTAATGAACCCTTGTCAAACTCGCACTTCTCTTTGTTTAAAGTGAGTCCAGCAGAAAGCAGACATTCGAAGATAGCATATAGAGCACGATTATGCTCAGCTTGAGTTTTACCAAAAACCAATATGTCATCACTGTAATTAAAGGCATTTGGGATGTGTTGAATGACACTCCTTATTGCATCCTGAAAAATTTCTGCTGCTGAGCAGACTCCAAAAGTCAATCTTTTGTATCTTCTGAGGCCCACATGGGTGGAAAATGTGGTCAAGTATCGGGACTCTGGACTCAGTTCTAATTGATGATATCCCTTATTGAGGTCGAGCTTTGAGAAGACGGTGGCTCCATTTAATAAATGAATAATGTCATCAATCGTAGGTGAGATATGTCTTTCCCTCTGGATAGCGGTGTTGGGTAGGCGCATGTCAACACACAGTCTCACTTGATCAGGAGTCTTTGGTTTTGGAACTACCACAAGTGGAGAGACCCACGGAGTGGGACCAGTAACAGTTTCAATAACGTCCTCATCCATGAGCAATTGGAGTTCCTTTTCTACCTTCTGTCTCAGGTGAAATGGAATACGCCTGTGAGGCTGGGCTACTGGACGAACATTGTCATCCACATGAAGGTGTACTTGAGAGTCCTTTAGTTTTCCCAAACCACTAAATAGGGAGGGAAAGCTGTTCACCATAGTTTGTACATCCATATCCGCAGGGTCAGTTATGGTATGAATAATCTGGATGAGCCCTAGCTCCAAGGCAGTGTGATAGCTGAGAAGACAGCCTCCCGATCCTTGTAATGTGTGGAAAGTGGTTTTCTGCTTGTTTTCTTTATATCTAATTTCAGCATCAAATTGTCCCATTATAGCTAGAGGTGTTTTAGATCCATAAGGAAAGATTTTAGTCTGCACTTGTTGTAAGACTGGCCTTGTTTTCAATTGTTCATATGTAGTGCCATCTATGATATCCACTGAAGCTCCTGTATCTATTGTAAAGGTAATGTCAGTGTTGCAGATTGAGAGTGTAACACAGGGAGACTGTACTGAACCAGTGACAGAGGTAGTGAACACATAGTTCTCAGTCGCAGACATTTCTTCTGTGTCCTGATTTATCACTTTTACATCTGCAGATTTTGTCATAGGCAGCGGAGGCTTGTAGTGCGCTGATTTGCAAACAGCTGCAAAATGATTCCCTTTTCCACATTTACTGCAGGTTTGTCCCATAGCTGGACATTTGTTCTGGTGGTGAGGGAAATCCTGTCCACATCTATAACATTTCTTCTGTTTCTGGGCTTGTTTGTCTGGTAAATTTTTCTGTTTGAGATTATGCACATGTAATTTATCCCCATTCTCCATTACGGTAGCCTGATGATCTGCTATTTCTATAGCACGGGCCATTTTGAGCAAATCATGTAGAGAGATATCCTGCTGCAGAGCCTTACGCCTTAGGTTATTAGACGAGCAGGTGACAATTATTTGAGTTAGGATTTCATCATCTACATCTGTAAAGGCACATCCATGTGCTAACTCTTTCAGCCGTGTGACATAAGCAGCGTCGGACTGGAACACCTTGGGCCCACCAGAGAAAATCATTCTTGGGGCCCACTATGTAGCTGCATAGAGTTAAATACCAGACCACCAATTATGCGGTAAAACACGCTAATATCCGGGTATAATATAAGGTTGTACATGTCTTAATTATGTAGCAGGAGTTGGGGTAGCCCCCTCATAGAATATAAAGCAGCCCCCTCACATAGTATAATGCAGCCATCTCATAGAATATAATGCAGCCATCTCATAGAATATAATACTGCCCCCCTCATAGGGTATAATACTGCCCCCCTCATAGGGAATAATGCACCCCCTCATAGGGTATAATACTGCCCCCCTCATAGGGAATAATGCACCCCCTCATAGGGTATAATACTGCCCCCCTCATAGGGAATAATGCACCCCCTCATAGGGTATAATACTGCCCCCCTCATAGGGTATAATACTGCCCCCCTCATAGGGAATAATGCTATATAGATATATAGATATAGAGTTAGATAGATATAGAGTTAGATAGATATAGAGTTAGATAGATATAGATAGAAAGATAGATGTAGAAATAGATAGATATAGAGATAGAAAGTAGATAATGGATAGAAAGTAGATAATGGATAGAAAGTAGATAATGGATAGAAAGTAGATAATGGATAGAAAGTAGATAATGGATAGAGATA
Source organism: Dendrobates tinctorius (assembly GCF_039654945.1). Taxonomy (NCBI): domain Eukaryota; kingdom Metazoa; phylum Chordata; class Amphibia; order Anura; family Dendrobatidae; genus Dendrobates; species Dendrobates tinctorius. The sequence continues at coordinate 103,400,210 of NW_027361671.1, forward strand.
GATAGAGATAGATAGATATAGATAGAGATAGATAGAGATAGATAGAGATAGATATAAAGATAGATATAGAAAGAAATATAGATAGATAGATCGATAGGTAGATAGATATAGAGATAGATAGAAAATAGATAATGGATAGATAGATATAGAGATAGATAGCTATAGATAGAAAGATATAGAGATAGATATATAGATAGAGATACATAATAGATAGAGATAGATAATAGATAGAGATATACAGATATAATAATAATAATAATAATAATAATAATATAGACATATATAGATAGATATAGAGATAAATATATATAGATAGATGGCTATAAATAAAAATAGATATAGAGATATATATAGAGAGATAGATAGATAGATATAGAGATAATAGATATAGAGATAGATAGATATAGAGATAGATATAGAGATAATAGCTAGATATAGAGATATGTATAGAGATAGATAGATATAGAGTTAGAAAGATAGACAGATATAGAGAGAGATATAGAGATAGATAGAGATAGCTAGATAGATAGATGGATAGATAGATATAGATAATAGAGATAATAGATAGATATAGAGATAGATATAGAGATAGATGGATAGATCAATAGATAGATAGATAAAGAGAGAGAGATAGAGATAGATAGATAATGAGATATAGAGATAGATACAGAGATATAGTGTTAGATAGAAAGATAGATATAGAGATAGATAGATATAGAGATAGATAGATATAGAGATAGATAGATATAGAGATAGATAGATATAGAGATAATATATAGATAGATTAGATATAGAGATAATATAGAGAGAGATATAGAGAGAGATATAGAGATAGATATAGAGATAGATAGATATAGATATAAAGATAGATATAGATAGATATAGATAGAGAGAGCGGTAGATAGAGAGAGAGATAGATATAGAGAGAGATAGATACAGAGATCGATAAATAGATAGAGAGATAGATATAGATAATAGATAGAGATAGATAAAGATACAGTGGGGAAAAAAAGTATTTAGTCAGTCAGCAATAGTGCAAGTTCCACCACTTAAAAAGATGAGAGGCGTCTGTAATTTACATCATAGGTAGACCTCAACTATGGGAGACAAACTGAGAAAAAAAAATCCAGAAAATCACATTGTCTGTTTTTTTTTCATTTTATTTGCATATTATGGTGGAAAATAAGTATTTGGTCAGAAACAAGCAATCAAGATTTCTGGCTCTCACAGACCTGTAACTTCTTCTTTAAGAGTCTCCTCTTTCCTCCACTCATTACCTGTAGTAATGGCACCTGTTTAAACTTGTTATCAGTATAAAAAGACACCTGTGCACACCCTCAAACAGTCTGACTCCAAACTCCACTATGGTGAAGACCAAAGAGCTGTCAAAGGACACCAGAAACAAAATTGTAGCCCTGCACCAGACTGGGAAGACTGAATCTGCAATAGCCAACCAGCTTGGAGTGAAGAAATCAACTGTGGGAGCAATAATTAGAAAATGGAAGACATACAAGACCACTGATAATCTCCCTCGATCTGGTGCTCCATGCAAAATCCCACCCCGTGGGGTCAGAATGATCACAAGAACGGTAAGCAAAAATCCCAGAACCATGCGGGGGGACCTAGTGAATGAACTGCAGAGAGCTGGGACCAATGTAACAAGGCCTACCATAAGTAACACACTACGCCACCATGGACTCAGATCCTGCAGTGCCAGACGTGTCCCACTGCTTAAGCCTGTACATGTCTGGGCCGGTCTGAAGTTTGCTAGAGAGCATTTGGATGATCCAGAGGAGTTTTGGGAGAATGTCCTATGGTCTGATGAAACCAAACTGGAACTGTTTGGTAGAAACACAGCTTGTCGTGTTTGGAGGAAAAAGAATACTGAGTTGCATCCATCAAACACCATACCTACTGTAAAGCATGGTGGTGGAAACATCATGCTTTGGGGCTGTTTCTCTGCAAAGGGGCCAGGACGACTGATCCGGGTACATGAAGGAATGAATGGGGCCATGTATCGTGAGATTTTGAGTGCAAACCTCCTTCCATCAGCAAGGGCATTGAAGATGAAACGTGGCTGGGTCTTTCAACATGACAATGATCCAAAGCACACCGCCAGGGCAACGAAGGAGTGACTTCGTAAGAAGCATTTCAAGGTCCTGGAGTGGCCTAGCCAGTCTCCAGATCTCAACCCTATAGAAAACCTTTGGAGGGAGTTGAAAGTCCGTGTTGCCAAGCGAAAAGCCAAAAACATCACTGCTCTAGAGGAGATCTGCATGGAGGAATGGGCCAACATACCAACAACAGTGTGTGGCAACCTTGTGAAGACTTACAGAAAACGTTTGACCTCTGTCATTGCCAACAAAGGATATATCACAAAGTATTGAGATGAAATTTTGTTTCTGACCAAATACTTATTTTCCACCATAATATGCAAATAAAATGAAAAAAAAACAGACAATGTGATTTTCTGGATTTTTTTTTCTCAGTTTGTCTCCCATAGTTGAGGTCTACCTATGATGTAAATTACAGACGCCGCTCATCTTTTTAAGTGGTGGAACTTGCACTATTGCTGACTGACTAAATACTTTTTTTCCCCACTGTAGATAATATAGAGATAACAGATAGATATAGAGATAGAGTAAGATAGAAAGATATAGAGATAGCTAGATAGACATAATAGATATAGATATAGATAGATATAGAGATAGATAGCAAGATAGATATAGAGATAGATGTAGAGATAGAAAGATAGATATAGAGATAGAGCGATAGAGATAGATAATAGATAGAGATAAATAGATAGATAGAGAAAGATAGATAGATATAGAGATAGAAAGATAGATAGATATACAGAGAGATAGATATAGAGATAGAGATAAATAGATAGATAGATATAGAGAGATATAGAGAGAAATAGATATAGATATAGAGATAGAAAGATATAGAGATAGAGCGATAGATAGATATATATAGAGATAGATAGATATATAGATAGATAGCTATAGAGAGATATAGAGATAGAGCGATAGATAGCGAGAGATATAGATATAGAGATAGATACAGAGAAAAGATATAGAGATAGATAATGGATAGATAAATAGATAGATAGGTATAGAGATAGATAGATATAGATATTAGATAGAGATATATAGATAAAGATAGATAGATATAGATGGTAGCTAGATAGATAATAAATATAGAGATAATAGATATAGAGATAGAGTAAGATAGATAGATATAGAGATAGATAGATATAGAGATAGATGTAGAGATAGAAAGATAGATATAAAGATAGAGCGATAGATAGATAGAGATAGATAGATAATAGATAGAGATAGAAAGATAGATAGATATAAGAGAGATAGAGAGAGAGAGAGATATATATATATATATAGAGAGAGAGAGATAGATAGATAGAGACAGATAGAGAGAGTGAGAGAGATATAAAAAAAAACAAACAAAACACAATACTCACCTCTCCTCCTCGCTCCCACGCTGATCCCGGCTTCAGTGTCAGGAGCTGCCCCCTCTGCCAGACACACAGCGGGTGCGCGATGTAGTGACGTCATCGCGCACTGGCTGTGAGTCAGGAGCAGAGGGACCTGAGGGCGGCGCCGGCCCTGATGCAGAGCGGCTTACTGGGCTGGGGGCGGGGCCTCTGGGGGGTGGAGACCTGAAATGATATTCACTGCTTCGCAGTGAATATTCATTTCTCTTTAGCAGCGGGGACAGGGGCTCCTGCCTCCTGACACCCGCTGCTGCTCCGCTGGCAGGGGCCCCCATAGCAGCTGCATGGTGTGCGACACACCACTGGCTGGGGGCCCCTGGAGCAGCGGGGGCCCTAGGCAACTGCTGGCCCTGTATGCCAGCAGGTGCCAGGGCCCACCAGATGCCAGGGCCCACCGGAGAATCCTCCGGTTCTCCGGTGGGCCAGTCCGACGCTGGACATAAGTGTCTATGGACTCTTCTGGAAGCTGCTTGGCAATCCTGAATTTATATCTTTCATATCTGATGTTCTGTTTGGGGTTGAAGTAGCCAGTGAGAGCTTTAGTGCAGTTGCTGTATGTGTCTGTTTCTGCTGCAGGTAACGTACTGTATATGTCTTAGACTCCTGTGCCGGCACAATGCAGGAGCAAAGCTCTCTTTCTTTTCTCCTCCTTTATGTCCATGGCTTCTAGGAAATTCTCAAATTTGTTTAGCCATTTTCTCCAGTTATGGGAGAGATTAATGACATCAGTCATATCAAATTGTGGGAATGTGTGCAAGTAGTCAGCCATGATAGAGTCTCTCAGTGGTGCTGGCGTGTGAAGCGGTAAAATATAGTCTGTACTCACAGCAGTAGGTGATTATATCCCATCCTCGTCGCCAGTTGTAATATCCACACGTTATGAAGAATTCAAGGTATTAAACTTTAGATATGTTTTATTCTTCGTCCTCCAGCACACAGCATAACAGTTGCATTCCCATGCTACACAGAAGTGAAACTGAAACTTCCCTTCTCATCCCTCATGTCTCCACCCCCCAAGTCCCATAAGTCTGGCTTGCTTAAAGAGACAGATCTAATTATTATACATTACAGGTCTCATCACATATCTCATATCTTGTACAAGCTGGAACAGTCTGGTTTCATAACAGCCGTGAACTTTCATCTAGTTAAGTTACAAAATTTAACTCGTAAACAGCAAAATGGCGTCGCAAGCACAAAAATGGATCCCGGAGAACAAGATGTCCTGTACATCTGAATACTGTACTTCACAATTCCCCCCTAGATAAATTTTGATAACACATATGCAGCATCAGAGGTGCTATCCCAAGCTATCAGCTTGAGGGGTACTGGTCTTCACATGACTGATGCCGTGTTATCAGTCATGGCAGTCGCGGCGCACCCATCCCCCCTGTATACTGCAGTTCACAAATAACAATTTTCGATGACGGTGGTGGAGATCTTTTGTAGGTAGACATGCGCTTGGCTTCGACATCAGCCTTTTAAGATCGGTGCAGAGAAGAGCAGGGGCAATGACACCTTTGGTATCATCATTATCTGACTTAGTGCAGAATTTCCTAATACATACAGAAATACACCAAAGAACAAGTTTTAGTATCACATATACAGCAAGGCTACAGGCAGCAATATGTAACAAGCTTTGTAAGATCCCAGCTATCCAGCCCCCAATTCCCTTAAATCAATTGGCTGGATTGAAAAAGGAGAAGGTGTCTGACCACCAACTATCCTTAGTACGATCATTGTCTTTATCGTATTGATCTCTGAGTCTTTGAATGTCTTCTAACTTTAACTTTTAACTTCATAGTACTGTTAGGATCTATATAATGACAGCAAGCGGGTCCAATGACCTGACACATGCCACCTTGTGCTGCTGTTAAGGTGTCCAGCACTATAGTATGTTGATTAGTGACTATAATAAGTTGATTTTGGACAGCAACAGTAGTGTTAAGTATGTCTAATATATCCCAAATTTGATCATCTAGATAGCCTGTGGCTCTAACCAATTTATCCCACATTTGTGTAATCATTGGGTAAATGAAAATAGAACTGACAATTTTATTGGCCACACTCATCTGTGCTATATGTGGTCTCCCTGAAGGGCGGGGTGAATTGTCCGCAGCTCTTTTGTATGATGTATGTTTGGGTATAGCCTGTGTATCCAACTGTTTGTTCGGAATAACAAAGGTGGCCGGGGTCAAGCGACCCAGAGTACAAGTACCTCTTACCCCTACTGGCAACCATTTATAAGCATTGTCTCCACATACCCAGAACATGTCATCAGGTAAATCCCATAGGGCTGAATGTTGCAGCACCAATCTGTGAGCTAAGACTATGAATGCAGATGCATTCTGAAGCATACACCAAGCTGGAGATTGTCCTAAAGGACTACAATAACCTACATCAGTGGGGGTTCCTGGCACATATTCAGAGGACTCATTACAAGAGATATTGCCAGGAATACTGGCACAGGTTTCGTTAGAACCCTGGGGAAACAAATTAGAAAATTCCCATGACGTGTTATGTAACCACCTTTCTAACTACATTGGTTTGAAGGCATCAGTAGAGTGTGAAGTTACATTGAAAGTGACTTGTAGACCATACGTTGGAATTTGCCTTAGATTGGTTAGACTAGTCTTATTCTTAGGGACCCATGCCTCTCCTTCATAGGCCAAATATTGTAGGTGTGTACTGCTTCCTAAAAGGTTACCTTGTCACCAGGGGTATCCCACCCATCCCACAATGGGTATACCAACAGTTAAATTCCATAACTTAGCATTATCTGTGGCATTATTAGCGAGTGTGTCAGAACAATCAGTCCAAGCAAATAACTCCTCGGGTGGAACAGGGATAGCCAAAAAGGGGATGCTTGTGGCTGACACTGGTGAATACGTGCAGATCCAACAGTCTGCCAGAGACTGGGAATTGTCCAACAAATCTCTCAGTAATTTTTCATAATGTTGTATAAACTTATTATTCAAGGACGTTGGGGAATTTAGGCTGTCCCATGCGGTTACCAATAATAATATGGAAAATGCGAAAGACCAAAACATTATGCCCCTTCATTTGCTATTGGCGTGTTGGTGATGAGGAGGACTTGATAGGGACCGTCATACAAGGGTTCTAGTCCGTGCTTCCTGACATGTCTCTTCACAATTACCAAATCACCAGGCTTCAGGTTATAGCAGGTGGCGGTTTCTGCTGAATCTGGAAAAGAAGAGGAAACTAGAACATGGGTGTTAGTAAAAAATCTTGCAAAGCTGAATAACACATTGAACAGCACGGTCAGTTTCTTCTGATAACTGCTGAGGCTGGAAATTTGCAACTGGGAGCCTAGCACCAAACAATATCTCATATGGGGATAGGCTATATTTTACAATAGGGGTAGTACGAATATGGTATAGTACAATGGGTAGGAGCTCTGGCCATGGAGCCGTAGTCTCCTGCATCATTTTGGTCAATTGTCCCTTCAGTGTGCCATTCAACCTCTCAACTTTCCCACTGGATTGTAGGTGGTACGGAGTATGGAGGGCTACAGTGGATCCAAGTATTGTCAGAACTTTTTGGTACACATGAGAAGAAAAGGCCGGACCTTGATCACTTTCAACAACTTCTGGAACCCCATATCTGCATATAACTTCCAGCACCAATTTCTTCGCTGTGGTTTTTGCAGTCATGTTGGTAACAGAGAATGCTTTCGGCCAACTGGAGAACCGGGGCCCAGTAAAATTTTTGCACCAGTGCAAGGGCCTGATTCTTTCCTCGATGTGTAGGCCCATGTGGCAATAGCAGGGTACATCCGCTTAGGGAGACACACAAGTTGGTCCTTTTTCCAGAGACCATTATCCATTCGTGCCCCATCAGTCTTCAATTGCTTCACCTCTTCCTTTGGAGACATTCTCTGCATCATCATTAAGCGGTCTCGCAGGGTTCGACAGAAAACTTCAGTCTGTTGTAGATCATCAGGTTCTTGTAGGGTCAGTGTTTCTTGTAACTGTTTACGCTGAGAGCGTGTGGTCACCATAGTAGGTATGGTTGGTTCAACGGGTAAGAGAGCGGCAGCTTTTGCTTGCATATCCGCAAATGCGTTGCCAACAGTCTGTGGACTGGTCCTAGGACCGTGTGCCTTAACTTTGATAATGGCCACCTGAGTAGGTAATTTGATCGAGTCCATGAGGGTTTTAACAGCTTCAGCATTTTTCACTGGGGTTCCAGCAGTAGTAATAAACCCTCGATTGGCCCATAGAGCCCCAAAATCGTGAGCAATACCAAATGCATACCGTGAGTCCGTGTATATATTAGCCCGTCTGTTCTTGGTCAAAGTACATGCAGTAGACAGAGCCTGGAGTTCGGCTTCTTGTGCTGACTGTGAGGGCGGGAGCGCAGCTGCGTGTACTACAGTGTCCTCTGTGGTAACAGCATATCCCGTGTGGAATCTACCAAACTCGTCAGCATATCTTGAACCATCCGTGTATAACACCAGATCAGGATTTGGGAGCGGATTCTCACTGACATTTGGTGGAGTAGCTGTTTCTTCAGTCAGAAGTTGGGAACAATCATATTGGAGGTAATCCTCATCACTACCATCTTTCCTTATAGTTCATTATACCGTCTTTCAAGGCATTGTAAAGGGATTGCATTATGCGGGATGCATCCGGTATCCACTGACAAAAATAAGTGCATAGTCCAAGAAAACACTGGAGTTCAGTTTCATCTTTTGGGAAAGGAAGGGAGCTGACAGCTATTATTCTTCTGCGAGGTGTCTGGCACCCTGTCGGAGACAGTGACCCAAGAATACCACTTGACCAAGGCAGAACTGAAGTCTCGAGGCCGAAACTCGACAGTTCAGTGCTGCCAGATACTTAAGGAGGCTAACAGTGACAACAATGGCAAAAGACACCTGCTCATATTTTTTTTGCAAACTGGTTGGGACTGTTTTGGGCCCCTTGTGGCATAACTGTCCATATTAACTGTCGTCCCTGATAAGTGAATGCAAATAGAAACTGGCAGTCTGGGTGTAACAGAATGCTAAAGAAGGCATTGGTAAGATCAATAACTGTAAACCAAGCAGCATCCTGGGGCATTTGGGGCAAAAGAGTATGAGGATTAGGCACCAGGTTTGAGAAACACTTTTACTGGTTCTACAGGCATTTTCCCTATATCATTTGGCCCTTTTGACCAGAGTTTAGATAGTATCTCTGAGAGGTATGGGGTGAGTCATTGATCCTCAGGCAATATTGGGGGTGGATCTGGACCTATCAGGGCCATCATAACTGTAGGAAGGGCATGCAAAATACAGAATTCCTCACTGTCTTCATAACGTAAGAGCCATCTGACCATCATCTTGGAATTGTATTCCGGAGCGGAACTGTGATAATAAATCTGCCCCTAGTAAATTTACTGGACATGTGGGGGAGATTACAAACTGAACAGTAACCTTGGGAAAAGGTCCCACAGAAATAGGGTTTATAAAAGTATATTAATTGGGTCTACCATCTACTCCAATTAAAACAGCAGGGGAATGACAATCTCTAAAAATGTTCGAGTCTGGCACAGCGCCAGCATTAGCAGGGAGGGGCTGAGGAGCAGGTTTCCCAGTAGCTGAAGTCTGAGGGGGGCCAGAGTTTGCTGTGTGGGCTGAAGGGCACACTGATACTGATAAGGGACTGTGAACTCGCAGCCTCGCTGGGCACAATGGTGGGGGCTGGAGCAGCTGCTGGCTTGCTTTTTTTTTTTTTCTCTGTACACTGAACAGACGGGTTAAATTCTTCTGAAAACTTATTTTTTTGCAGCGGTGGCTGATAATAGATACTGTGAGCGTTTAAGAAAGAAAAGGTGGGGGCTGCCTCTCGGTCTTCTTGTACAATTGTCATCTAGCAGGGAGACCTCTTCTTTCAAATCATCACTTTTAACTATTCGTCTGCCTAACACATTAGTATCATTAATCTCAGTTCCTTCTTTTAATCACTTCCTCACACCACAGTCACTTGCTTGAACCACAATACATCCCGTCCTTGCCATAATAATAGACAATTTTTACTTCTTCAACATAGCAGTAACAGAAACAATCAGAATTCACTTTCTCTGTTCTTCCTAACACCTTCGTCACACAATTAATGCGCCAAGCCACAAAATTCTTCTTTTCCTTCCACGGATTCTCTCATTTAGAGCTAAATATCCTTTAGTTGTGCACAATACTGGAGCGGCCGTCTCAGTTTGTTCCACAGGGTCAATAATCCCCCTCTGGGATTGCCCAAAATTCGCGGTACTCAGTGAAAGGAGGAGGGCGTCTCAGACTATCCCTCCGGACACCTCTGGTTTTATATATCTATCTATATATACCTGAGTTACGTATCCTACCCATCTTCGATCACATGACCACGCCTGATTACTAACAATGATCAGGAATTCAGGATATTTTGACTATAAAGAGAGTGACAATCACTGGTCAATCCGGGGTGTCCGTCCCTTATGAGGTACGGTTCGAGCACTGGGCCCCCAACGGGACTGCACCTCTATATGATTCCACCCATGAATCACCCCACCACGGGGACAAACCTCAGATCCTCTTTGCAGCAACAAGCACAGGAAAACCACACCAACGGTCAGTCTGAACAGTATAATTGCCAACTTACCGTGGTTGTCGTGGGGGGGTGATCAGTCCCAATTTTCCAGCACCTGTGTCCGCTCCGAGGGTCCTTTGTCTTGTTGTCCTCCGGAAGCAGAGGCGTCCCTGTTCGGGGGCCGCACGTTGGGCGCCAAAACTGTTGAGGTAGGGCTAAATTAACCCTTCACGGTTGATCCAGTGATTTCCAAATTAGTTCACAGGGCGTTGCTAGCAACTGGGAATGACCACACGGAGACGGGGTTCTCTGTACGGGAGGATCGAGGCAGATCACTGAGCCCCTCTACTGAATCTCACATTACATAGCATTCTGCTTCATTATGCAAAGTATACAGCTACCAATAGAATTGTAATACATTTAAGCCAATAGTATTGCAAGAAAATCGGAATATGTCCCTAGCTGCGTGACGTAGAATATAGAACAATAGCACATTCTCTTAGGGTCTCATCTCATATCTCATATCTTGTACAAGCTGGAACAGTCTGGTTTCATAACAACCGTGAACTTTCATCTAGTTAAGTTACAAAATTTAACACGTAAACAGCAAAATGGCGTCGCAAGCACAAAAATGGATCCCGGAGAACAAGATGTCCTGTACATCTGAATACTGTACTTCACACTTGTTGATACTGACTGCCTCTCATCAGTACTGTGGTTCCTGTATAGTCCGCAGTCTGATAACAACTCCCAGCATCTCCTTACCATTGTTAAGGACATACTGGGAGTTGTGGGTTCATGAGATACAAATGTATATGGGCCTGAATTAGAAGGATTCAGCTCGTCAGTTATTAATCACATGATGTCATAGACCTAATGGAAAAGCTGGGTAGAAAGGCAAAATGGGAGCCTTCAGCTTCATCCGCCTTGGGCACCAAAATACTTTGTTCCGACCCTGGTAACGGATAAAGCAAAATCCTACATGACCTATCAGTGTTCTACGATTTGGGTTGGGGACACTTATTGTATGTGGGCTGGTGAATTTTGTGTGCCAGGGCTGCTTTTTAGTCCCAGTCCGGCCCTGAATCCCCTCGTGTATCTGAATGCAAGGAAGAGTATGAACTTGTGCTAATTGTGCAGTAACACTTTGTCATCTCTGCTCCGTCCTGTCTTCCAGCAAAGGGTTAAATTGCTCTGACTCCATATCTGGCTTCATGGCTTGATCATAGATGCTGGATCCTGATCCCCAACAAAATCCCACCAACCCAAGATTGTGAAAGAAACACACAAACACTTTTATTGGATGTTAAATCGACCAAATTTTATTCCAAATCTCATAATTATTATTTCATTCAGTGTCTGAAATTTAGAATCAGCCAATTACTATGAAAAAGACACTGAAAATGGCAGAACCCCCGACTCACGAAGAATCATCCTTCAGCACTCAGGAAAGGAAAAACCACCTGTGGTGGAAACCTCTAGGGAACCATGGCTGTAGGACTGCCCTTCCCTTGGGCTTAGAAGGTTAATGCCAACATGTAACAGCAAATTGTACCAGAATTTGTACATTGTATCATATTTGTTATGGAGAAGCCTAATGCGACCTCTCCAGGCCGTACACATAAACGTGAGGGAGATCTGGCTGCAACATCTGTCACCCCATTGATCTGGCTGGCTAGGTGCTATGGCTGATCTGGCTGGCTAGGCGGTGTGGCTGATCTGGCTGGCTAGGCGGTATGGCTGATCTGGCTGGCTAGGCGGTATGGCTGATCTGGCTGGCTAGGCGGTGTCCCCTTCCTCCCATTGTGGAGTGATGAAGCTCCAGGTCTCCAGACACATCAAGTACGGCTCCTCCTACGGCTGACTGACTTGTGGTTCTGGAATCTTCTCCTCTATCATAGATGCATGTGTTTATGACATCAGCTCAGTTGCCATAGTTACCACAGGTGTTTTATACTGTTGCTTCATTGGCTACAAAGTCCCTCTCGGTGTTCCAAAGAATTAACCCTTAAATGACTGGCATTGTGTCTTTCTCCAGAAGCCTGTAAAATAAACTTGTCACTAGACAGGACCATTATCATTATTATATTTTAAAGTTGCCCCAACCAATGTCTAATATATGAGCGCATCTACAGAGTTGATGTGTAACAAGCACAATAATTCCATTAAGCCCTACTAAATGCATAAATGCTCAATATGAGAACAGAGCAGTCTCATAGAAAATGAATGATACCGAGGTGAATGCAGTTAGATATAGGAGGCTATACAGGGGCTCATACTGTATATAAGAGGCTATATGGGGACTCACACTGTATATAGGAGGCAAGCACTGTATATAGGAGGCTATGTGCGGCCTTATACTGTATATAGGAGGCTATATGCGGCCTCATACTGTATATAGGAGGCTATATGCGGCCTTATACTGTATATAGGAAGCAACGTGCAGGCTCATACTGTATATAGGAGGCTATGTGGGTGCTCATACTCTATATAGGAGGCTATGTGCAATTCAAAAGAATGAAATATCCAGCTACAGGTCCAGGGAAAAATTGTTAAAAAACAAAAAATGAAGGAGCGAGATAAAGTGGCGCCTGAGTAAAAGGGTTTGTAACTGCTGCGAGTCTAGATACCAGCCACAAGGAAATCAAAAGGATTATAAATATTTGTGATAGACTCGCGCTGAAAAAAAACAAGAAGTGGGAGAAAAGCTAGTCACTTATTAATGAGACAAATAGAAGAATATTTAATAGGTAAAACCTGACAAGTATAAACAATAAATTGCAGTTAGCCCAATCGTGGGGATAAATAGCTGAGAAAAAAAATAGTGATTAGTATATCTTAATAAATATATTGCAACTTGCCCAGTACAAAGCTGTGAAAAAAATGGTAGTTAATGGAAATAGCAAGTATTGCACTCAAACAGTTGATTAACCAAGGAGAGATGGCATGTACCCGAATAGAATTCTCCTAGAGGCTGCAAATAAGAGTGGCAGGAAGTAAAGGGTTAATATGTACATAGAACACACAATTAGGTGAAAATATTAAATGGTCATAAGCAATATGTCCAGGACCTGAAGAAGGCAGCTGAGTTTTCCAAAATGCGTTGGTTTTGGCCCTCTCTGCCACCCGTACCTCCATCCAGCAGCAGGTACGTGGCACCACGTGATCCACCGCCATCACACTGGTCCTGCTCCTACTGCACATCCGCCAGGACGCAGCTATCGACCATAGTGACCGGATACCCGCCGACCGCAGGAGCGCTGATCTCACACTACACCTCGGCATATAGCCGCATCTCCCAGGTCAGAACTTTACTGCACCAGACAGAACGCAGTCACCGAATCCTACGCAGACCATCAGAGGTATTGTGAGTAGCAACACTCGCATACAGCTATATATGGTGAAATCACCTTGTACTGCTGAGCGCGCTATTTCACTGGGCACGAGCCCTCCACTCATTGGAGAAAGTACTTGGAGTAGCTGTCACCGGCCTGGGCAGCTCTCCCCACGACTATAGACATTGGACTATTTAATGAATGCAGGTATATACCAAGCATCAACTATGGAGTAAGGATACAATCAGACTCTTTATGCCGGAACATATTGCTTATGACCAATTTTAATTTTAACCTTTTTATATATATTCGCATGGTTTTTTTTGTATGCCAGTGTGGGCGAGGTTTGGGGTTTCCAGATGTTTTCGGCTGATTAATCAACTTTTTTAAAAAGTTGATAAATTTGGCACAAATGTACTCCAGTGTCATCCTGGAATGATTTTATGCACATCAGATACACTTCGAGAAATGTATGACTTTATGCACTAAACAGTCACAAAACTGGTCACAAAAATAAACAGCATTTTTTATTTTGGACACAATTCATGAACCCTGTGTCAAAATTTTGGCGAGTTTGGCACAAAAAAACATCAGCAACTACCACAAGACAAAGGAAATAGAAAGTGACTTAAAAATGCAAATGAAGATTTAGGATAAATACATAAAAGGTATGTAATATTTGACCTTACAGGTACATAACAGGAACAGGAACAGTTAAGTTAGGGGCTTAAATAATTTGTTCTTGCCAGGCCATACGTCCATTATCTGAAACAAAGTAAGCGGCAAACTTATCCCTCATCTGGGCAACTTCAACCGTGGTTCTCAGAGGGTGAAATTGGTAGCCATGCAATGTAACAGGTTCTTCAGGTTGTAAGCTTGGTCGCTCTTTTACCATTATGTAGTTGTGCAGAAGAACACATGCTTTCACAACCTCATGAAAAGTGTCAATTTTTAGATTAATGGATGTGCACAAAATCCTCCATTTCAATACCAGCAATCCAAATGCACACTCCACGGTCCTTTGTGCCCTTGTTAGTCTGTAGTTGAAATTTTTTTTAGTGTGATTTAAGTTTCTACTAGAGTATGGTTTAATGAGGTTGGCACACATTTGGAAGGTCTCATCACAAACAACAACAAAAGGCATTGGCGGTCCATCAGTGTTGGGCCGAGGTCGTGGCGGCGGAAAATTAAAATCATTCCCATACAAACGTTGGCCCATGTCTGAGTCTTTGAACATCTGCGAGTCATTGCCTTGTCCGAAAGAGCCAATGTCCATGGCAACGAACTTACAATCAGCATCCACAATAGCCATTAGAACTATGGAAAAATATTTTTTATAATTAAAGTACTCTATTCCACTTCCAGCTGGTTTCATCATAATCCTAATATGTTTGCTGTCCACAGCCCCCACACAATTAGGAAAATTGCAAATTTCCTGGAATTTGGAAGCATTTTCAATCCAGAGTTCACTTGTGGGTTGGGGAGGAATTCTTGCCACAGAATGCCAGCTAAAGAACGACAAGTGCCTACAATAATCCCAGAAAGGGTGGATACCCCAATCTGGAATTTGAAATGTAACGGGGACAATATCTCTCCAGTAGCAAGGAATCTGCGGAAAATAAAAATAAAAATCAGTACACTGCTTAGGGTTAGGGTAGGGTTAGGGTTCAACACTACATACCTCAGGGTGACCAAGAGCAGGGCTGGACTGGGACTAAAATTCAGCCCTGGCATTTGAAGTTACACAGGCCCACTAGTCACATGGTGACTATATAATATCTTTGTACACTTGTAGGTTACAAGAAGTGAGAGGAGATTAACACGACTATATAACATGTAGTCAGAGCTGTGCCCAGTGTTCAGCCCAGTCCTATTTATTGCTTTTAGGTACAGTACTCCTCCCAAAGCTCTGTCCCCTTTTGTACGCACGGTGACAGAATTCCTGGCAGAACTGCTATCCATTGGGCAACCAGACCCCCTGGTCATAGCTGCCCCTATCATACCTCCCAACTTTTGAAGAAGGGAAAGAGGTATAAAGACTGTGGCGCGCGCAGCCCGGCCACACCCATTTTGCAACTAGTCACACCCATATCCACGCCTAATCGCACCCATTTAGCACTGCTGATCACACTGACTGGTACTGAGGGCACAGTGGCTGGCATTATGGGCACACTGACTGGCACTAAGGAAGAGAGAAAACAGAGAGAGAGAAAAAAAAGAAAAAAGAGAGAGAAAGAAAGGAGAGCGAGAGAGAAAGAACAGAGAGAGAAAGAAGAAAGAACAGAGAGAGAAAGAAAGAAAGAAAGAGGAGAAAGAAGGAAAGAACAGAGAGAGACAGAGAAAGAACAGAGAGAGAAAGAAAGAAGTAAAGAAAAGAAAGAATAGAGAGAAAGAAAGAAGAAAAAAGGGGAAAGAAAGAACAGAGAGAAAAAGAAAGATTAGAGAGAGAAAGAAAGAACAGAGAGAGAGAAAGAAAATGAGGGAAAGACAGAACAGAGAATGAGAGAGAAAGAAAGAAAAAGAGAGAAAGAAATAAAGAAAGATTCTATAAAGATACTATAGCAGCCCGGCTCCCATTGTAGTGCCCATCTGAGCCTCCCGATGCAGGACATATCATGATCCGCTCACATGGCCGGAATCCCCGATTTCAAGGCGATCCTGCTGACTGCGCTGTCGGAGGAGGACATGATGATGGATCTGAAGCATTCCTGGTTCCGTCACAATCTCCTCAAGAAATTATCTCATTTCCGGTCAGCTTCCAGCACATCACTTCAGGTGGAACGTCATGTGGGTATTTTAAAATGCTCCTCGGGGCTCCACCATGTACTCCTGTGTCCGTGGGAAAAGCCTGCTTTGTATGCTTCGTACACACTTGGCTCCGCTCCGTACATCCCGTACACATATGGCTCCGCTCCATACATTCCGTACACACACGGCTCCGCTCCGTATACCCCATACACACATGGCTCGGCTCCGTACATCCCGTACACATATGACTCCACTCCGTACACACGTGGCTCCGCTCCGTACACCAAGTATACACAAGGCTCCGCTCCGTATACCCCATACACACATGGCTCGACTCCATAGACCTCATACACAAACAGCTCTGCTACATCTACCCTGTAAACCCCTCCTGACCCCACACATACGGTACTTACCTCATTCAGCACCATGACAACAGCACAGCAGAGTCTTGCAGACACCAAGAGGCAAGGCTGAGCGCACAGGACCTGTGATGAGGTCACAGGAGGGGCGGAGTCAGGGGTCTCATGATCAGGGGTCTGGGCAAAGGCTCCTGATTATGTGACCCCTGACTCCTCCCCTCCTGTGACCTCATTACAGGTCCTGTGAACAGAGAAGAGAGCAGGCAAGCGACGCTGTGAGTGGATGCGGGGGGGAGGTCTCATGCTACGGCGAGGATGGGGTGCGTGGGGGGGGCCTGGCGGCTTATCTCCCTGCAGTGCGGGAGGGTTGGCAACTATAACCGCCGTGCCCGCAGAGGGCCGGTGGCAGGAGCAACAGCAAGGCCAGTGGCCGCATCAGCTGGCAAGAGGCCAGATGATCGGGCACTGCCGCCCGCGGCCCACATGACAGCGGCCCGGCAGGAAAATGCCCGGTTGGTTATATTACCAATCCGGGCCTGACCAAGAGACGTTCCTCAGCAGGAATTGCTTGCCGGAGCTGTGTGTCCTGCCTGGCAATGTATCCTTGGACACGTAGCAGCAACTCATGGAAGTTCTTCTGCGACATCCTCGTGTAGTAAAAAAACCTCTCCAGGATTTTCTGCAGCACGGTATACAAGGAGTGGTAGGCTCCACGGCTCTCTCGGAGTTCAAGGATGCGGTGTTGCCAATAGCGACGACGTCTTCTCAGTCTTTTTCTTCTTCTGTGTTCTTGACAAGCAAAAGCAAAGGCAGCAGCCAACTTCAATTGTAAATCCAGATCTTCTAGGAAGCTGTCCAGGTCAAGATCCATCTTTCAGGTAGATACAGCAGGCAAAGATGAAAATTTCCTCAGTACAGTGTGTCTATATATATAGAAATTCCATGAGACACGTCTACTGGGTGTCTGATGTCAAGGAAAAGCTACTGGAAAAAATTGGAAATTTCTAATGCATGCGAATAGAAAATGCAAACGCATGCAAAAACGCATACACACGCATGTAAACTCTGCGTTTTTTTCCATCTTGCGTAAGATGATGCGGATAAAAAAAAGCTGCGTAAACATGCGTTTGCATGCGTTTTTGCATGTATTTGGGAATGCGGATGATATGCTGCGGACTCAACCGCAAATGTGAACCTAGCTTAAGTTGTTGAGAAGCACTAGTCAGGGTTCGGTTACTAAAAAAATCCCAATCTCTGATGATCCCCTGGAGCACCATCAAATCCATTATCATCACATGGGAAGAACATGGTACCACAACAAACCTACCAATAGAGCGCCGCCGACCAAAACTCTCAGCGCGGGCAAAGTGGGCGTTAATCACAGATGCAGAACAGAGGACAAAGTTAACTCTGAAGAAGCTGCAGAGTTCCCAAGTAAAGACTGGAGTACCTTTCCATACGACCACAATAAGCCGTACACTGCATAGAGGTGGCCAGAAAAAAATCCTTTTCTTACACATGAAATCTGTAAGGCTCGTTTTGAGTTTGCCAAAAGACGTGGGAGACTCCCCAAATGTATGGGGAAACGTGCTGTGGTCAGAAAAGATCAAAATTGAACACATTGGACCACCAAGCAAGCGCTATGTCAGGTGTGCTGTTCCATGCATGTTTCTAGTTAAAGAAATGTATTTATGTTTTTTCGCTTGTCTCTGCTGCCATCTACTGGCCAGACCATTTAGTTCCTCGGTCTTTCCTTGTTCAGCCTATGGGGAGGGGCTTCTCTTCAGCCTCTTCTCTTCCTGTTTGCTCAGTCATCGGCAGACATCTTACCTGAGAGAACTGTTCTCCCTCATGAGCTGAGGAAGCAAAGTCTTTTGACCCACAAGTAGCGACTCCAGAGACAAGCTCCATGCAAGAGACTCAGTGTAATGTTTGAATCGTTATCTACGGAATAAACCAACATTGTTCTTCATCACAACGCGTGTATGCTTATCTGAGAAGCTGCTAAGGGTCATGTCTGCCTCGCTTATTGGATACACAAAGGTAGGAACTTCTCTCACTTACATGTCTGCATACCTTTAATCGCCATTAAGTGGGGACAGAATAGTCAAAAGACTAGCTTGTCGGCCCATACAAGTCAGAAGACTACTTTTAAAGCTCATAAGCAGCTAGAAAACCTCCTTATAGCCCAGCACCCCAGCTACAGATCTCCATCTGCCCCGTCTCCCTATGTGTAATCTGCCCAGCAACAAGCCTCGCACACCAGTCTGCCTGCAGCAGTGCACGTCTGGACAAGCCTAGAAGTAGCTCCACCACCTGCCACATCTTGCAATAACTCTGCTCGTACTGTTAATGAGGACTGTCTATGCACCTGCTGTTTCCTTCTGGCCACATCGCTCCTAAAGGCCTGCAGTACTCCATACCTCATTACCGCGCATCAGCGATCCGCGAACCCCCAAGTTTCGCCAAAGCCACTCTGGTAATCTCATCCGGGACCTCCCGCAGAGCCGCACAGCGATTTTCGGACCCCGATTCAAAAGTTGAATTTTTTAAAGAGACAGTACACCTTTATTCAAAATGGCCGAAAAAGACCTCGGACAGGTCCCTACTGCTGAAACAGTGCAAATACAACCTGATACCGTCCACGATGAAGCCCAGGAGGCAGACCCCACATCTCAAGCAGACCAAGTCACCCGACCAAAACGTTCTGCCAAACCAACTATAAAGGTGCTTGAAAACTATCACAATATGAAAGATGAGCTATGTGATCACCTGGAAGAACAGTGGGAATGCGTCACCTCTTATATGTCAAGACTCGAATCCTCATCAGGCAACGCCGCAAGCTTGCAATCCGTCATGGAGCGGCTGAACACCGCCCGTGAAAGGTACAAGAGACTATCAGCAAAGTACATCGCTCTTCTAAAAGATTTTAATTCTGATGAAGCTCTTCCAGACCTCAGTGAGGCGCTAGAGACGGACAAGGAGAGAGACGCCAAGGTCCAACATGCCATAAACAAGGCTGAACACCGTATCTCTCACCTGCAAGAAACCAGGTCACACCGATCGACCTCATCTAAACGTTCCTCTCGGTCATCCAGGGCATCGTCCTCAAGAAGTTCAACCATGAGCGACAGGATACTAGAGGCCCGCATAAAGGCAGAGGAATCCAGAGTGAGACGTTCTTTCACTGAGAGAGAAGCTAAGGCAGAGGCAAAAAGGGCAGAAGCAGACATGGAAGCAAAAAGGGCAGAAGTGGAAGCAAAAAGGGCAGAAGTGGAAGCAAAAAGGGCAGAAGTGGAAGCCAAGAGAGCAGAAGCAGAAGCGGAGGCTCAGCTGAAGATTCTTCGGTCACAGATGGAAGAGGAGGTCGCACTAGCTAAAGTGAGACTACTTGAGCAGGCGTTGATCCAAGGTCCTGATGCAGCTAACTTGCCACCACTGGAATCAGACGATCCAGTCAATCGCACGAAAGACTATGTACTAAACCAGCTACCTGTAGCAACCCCGGTCTACAGTACCGTCCAAGTCGACGACACCAAAACCTCCAACGTACTCCCAGAGATACCTTCTCAAACACAGTCACCACAAGATGGCAACCAAGTGTTTCCTGACCCACCTTTACAGCTCAAGCGGTATTCGTCAGATTCTTCAAGGGCTAAACCACAGCTCAACCCTGCAGCAACATCATTCTATCCGGGAACAGCTCATCCATTCACACCAGGCGGCCCATACGCCCCAGGGGCATCACGAGTCGTCGTGGCAACGAGTGGTGAGAAGTCGGATATGTTCGAGTTCGCCAGGTTCATGGTGAGCAGAGAGCTAATCAACACCAGTCTTATGAAGTTTGATGATCGTGCAGAGAGCTACAGGGCCTGGAAAGCAACCTTTAAGGCAGCCATCGCCAATCTCAACCTAACTGAAGAACAGGAACTTGACCTCCTGATAAAGTGGTTAGGTCCAAGCTCTTCAACCCGCGTCAGGAGCCTCAGAGCGGTCCACGTGGGACAAGCAGAAGCAGGTCTCGCTGCCGCATGGCAAAGGCTGGAACGCACCTTTGGCAGCGCAGAGGCAATAGAGAAAGCCCTATTCAAGAGACTGCAGGATTTCCAAAAGATCAACCTTAAAGACGTCCACAAGCTGCAAGACCTAAGTGACCTGCTAATGGAGCTGGAGCTCGCCAAAAGAGACCCTCGTCTGTCTGGGCTGTGCTATCTGGATTCAGCCCATGGAGTAAACCCGATCGTGGTGAAGCTGCCATACAGCCTGCAGGAAAGGTGGGCAATGTCAGTATCAAGATACAAAAGAGTGAACGACGTTACCTTCCCTCCATTCATCCACTTCTGCAGGTTCATCGATGAACAGGCCCAGATGAGGAATGACCCCAGCCTCGACTTCCTAGAGTCCAACGCTTCGACAGCCGCACCAACTCCTGCGCCAAGGTATGAAAACACCACATACAAACGCAGAGACACTAAGAGAGCTGTGAGCGTTAGGAAGACCGAGCTACCGTCACCTGCAACGCCCACAGACGAACAGAACATCGTCTCAACACGAGATAAATCCTTTAATCGTGAATGTCCCATCCACAAGAAGCCACACTCGTTGACCAAGTGCAAAGGGTTTAGATCCAAAACCCTACAGGAGCGCCAGAAGATCCTCACAGAGCTCGGGGTTTGCTTCAAATGCTGCGCATCACTCGAGCACATGGCCAAGGACTGCAAATCCACAGTCAAGTGTGGGGAGTGCCACAGCGAAAAGCACGTTTCAGCCATGCACTCAACCCGAATAGCTAGAGACACACCGGCTGCAGTCACCACTGCTCCCGCTCCAAGTCATGGCGGGGAGCCACAGAATCAGACCGACACCGCCACAACTGTCTCCTGCTCATGCTCAGAAGTATGTGGAGAGGGCCGCATGGAGAAATGTTGCGCCCGAATATGCCTCATCAAGGTTTACCCCGAAGGACATCCAGAAAAGGCAATGAAGGTGTATGCCATCATAGACGACCAAAGCAACCGGTCCCTGGCAGGAGCCAAATTCTTTGAAGCCTTCGGAATTAGTGGACCATCAGAGCCCTACACCTTGAACACCTGCTCAGGCCGCATAGAGACTAGCGGCAGAAGAGCCCAGGGATTCATCGCTTCTCCTATCAACGGGAAGACTGAAATACCTCTGCCAACGCTAGTTGAATGTAACCAAATACCCAGCCATAGGAGTGAAATTCCTACCCCAGAAGCTGTACTTCATCAGCCGCACCTGAAGCACCTCGCAAGCGTCATCCCACCTATGGACAACAACGCGGAGATTCTACTCCTGCTCGGCAGAGACAACCTGAGGGTACACAAGGTGCGACAACAGTGCAACGGACCTGACTACGCACCATACGCCCAGAGACTGGACCTCGGATGGGTAGTCATAGGAAACGTGTGCGTTGATCGATCAGAAATCGACTCCTTCAGGACCTACGTCCATGGAGACGGACGCACAACCTGCCTAAGGCCATGTCCTCATCCCTATGAAGTGAAAGAGAAGCCCCCAGACTCAATACAGCTGCCTGACATCGCTTCTTCTCTGCGTACCGACAACTTGGGAAGATCAGTCTTTCACATCACCAAGGACGACGATAAAGTAGCCTTGTCAGTGGAGGACAGAGAATTCATCGACATAATGGACCGTGAGTTCTCTAAGGACAAAACCGACCACTGGGTCTCTCCATTACCCTTCCGATCCACCAGGGTAAGACTGCCAAACAACCGAGACCAAGCTCAGAACAGATTCAACTCTCTTCAACGTTCAATGAACCACAAACCTGAAATGAGGGAGCACATTGTCGCCTTTATGGACAGAATATTTCGCAACAACCACGCGGAACCCGCTCCTCCCGTGAAGAAGAACGAAGAGTGCTGGTATCTGCCTTCATTTGGTGTCTACCACCCACGGAAACCGAACCAAATCAGGGTTGTCTTTGACTCCAGCGCCAAACATGGAGGCGTATCACTCAACGATGTCCTCCTCACAGGTCCCAACCTGACGAACAACTTAGTAGGAGTGTTGCTGAGGTTCAGGAAAGAACTCGTCGCCATCACTGCCGATATCGAACAGATGTTCCACTGTTTCCTAGTCAGGGAGGACCACCGGAACTTCCTCAGATTCCTGTGGTTCAAGGACAACGACACCAACAAAGAGATGGTGGAATACCGTATGAGAGTCCATGTCTTCGGGAACAGCCCTTCACCCGCAGTAGCAACCTACGGTCTCCGAAGGACCGCATCAGAGGGAGAGTCTGAGTATGGCACAGACACAAGAGACTTCGTTGAAAGAGACTTCTATGTAGACGACGGGCTCAAATCACTGCCCACTGAAGAAGCAGCCATTGATTTGCTCAAGAGGACCCAAGGTATGCTGGCCCAGGCAAGGCTCAGGCTTCATAAAATCGCTTCAAACAGCCCGACCGTAATGAGAGCCTTTGATTCGGGTGATCACGCCCCTGGATTCAAGGACATTGACTTGGGGCTAGACAGCCCACCCGTGCAGAGGAGCCTAGGCATCAGATGGGATCTCGCAGCCGACTCCTTCGGGTTTCAAGTGAATTGCTCGGACAAACCGTTCACAAAACGTGGTGTCCTCTCCATAGTGAACAGCTTATTTGACCCGCTGGGGTTCGTGGCGCCCATCACCATACAAGGCAAATCCTTGTTGAGACAACTATCTGAAACTGTCAAGGATTGGGATACCCCGCTCCCCTCCGACAAAGGGAAAAAATGGGAAACTTGGAAACAGTCGTTGTGCGGATTGAACAATATTCACATCCCGAGATGCTACACCAAAATCTCCCTTGCCTCTAGCGGAAGGAAAGAACTCCACGTCTTTTCAGACGCCTCCACAGAAGCCATAGCGGCGGTTGCATACCTGAAGGTGATGGACGCCAGCGGGCAAAGCTACGTCGGATTGGTGTTCGGCAAGGCGAAGCTAGCCCCGAAGCCCGACCACACCATCCCCAGACTCGAACTCTGTGGAGCCGTCTTGGCAGTGGAAATTGCTGACTTCATACTACAAGAACTGTGTATCGAAATAGATGAGGTCCAATTCTACACCGACAGCAAGGTCGTTTTGGGTTACATCTACAATACATCGAGACGATTCTACGTGTATGTCAGTAACCGCATCGAAAGGATCAGGAGATCCTCCAAACCGGAACAATGGCGTTACGTACCATCGGAGCTGAATCCAGCAGATCTTGCAACCAGACCCATGTCTATATCTTCTTTCGTTAACTCTTCTTGGCTTACAGGTCCAGAGTTCCTGCTGAGACGGTCAGAAGAAGGTGTCCAGGAAGACTTCAGCATCCTAGATCCAGACAACGATCCAGATGTCCGAACTGAGGTCCATACCCTGACCACCAGTGCTGAGAAAACATCCTACCTCGGCTGCCAACGTTTTGAACGTTTCTCCAGCTGGTTAAGACTCGTCAGGACTGTTGCCAGGTTAGTGCACATCGCCAGATGTTATCGTGCAGACTTTAAAGACAAGGACTGTCATCGCTGGCATGTATGCCACAGACCTCTTTCTGCTGAGGACATCTCCCGTAGTGAGTCCCTCATTATACGCCACCTCCAACAGAGCGAATTCGCCACCGAATGGAAGTGCTTAAATAACAAACAGCAGATTCCATTAAGAAGCCCCCTCGCCAATTTAAACCCAGTAATGGACAGCTTCGGCTTACTGAGGGTTGGCGGTCGTTTAAGCCAGGCTCGTTTCGGTGTCGCAGAGCAAAATCCTCTCATCATTCCCAACAAACACCACGTTACAGTCTTACTGATCCGTCATCATCATGAAAGGGCTGAACACCAAGGCAGGCAAATTACAGAGGGCACTCTACGGTCTGCAGGCCTCTGGATTGTCGGGATGAAGAGACGTGTAGCACAAATACTTCACGATTGTGTGCACTGTCGCAAAGTGAGAGGAAAACAACTGTGCCAACAAATGGCCGACCTACCTACAGATAGACTTTCCATGGAACCACCTTTCACCTATGTGGGCCTAGACGTTTTCGGACCATGGATGGTATCCACACGCAGAACTCGTAGCAGCCGTGCGGACAGTAAGCGGTGGGCTGTGCTATTCACCTGCTTGAGCATCCGAGCCGTTCACATCGAGGTGTTAGAGTCCATGGATACCTCCTGCCTGATTAACGCCTTGAGAAGATTCTTCGCCATCAGAGGACCAGTAAAGCAGCTGAGGTCCGACCGCGGCAGCAACTTCGTCGGTGCATGTAGAGAGCTGAACATCGACACCAAGCCAATCCAAGACCAGCTGGCAGACAAGGGTTGCACCTGGATCTTCAATTCTCCTCACAGTTCTCACATGGGAGGCTCCTGGGAGAGGATGATCGGAATCTCACGCAACATCCTGAACTCCATGCTAAAGGACGTCAACTCCTCGAGACTCACGCACGAGACTCTAGTGACTCTTTTAGCCGAAGTCTCAGCCATCATCAACTCGAGATCCCTTGTGCCGGTGTCAATGGATCCAGAGGTACCAACCATGTTGACTCCCAACATCCTTCTTACTCAGAAGATCGACAACGCGGTAATTCCCAGCGGAGATTTCACTCATGCCAACACCTACCAAAGACACTGGAAACGAGTCCAATATTTGGCCGACTACTTCTGGAACCGATGGAGGAAGGAATACCTTACCATTCTTCAAGGGAGAAGGAAGTGGCGACATCCCAAGCCGAATATCAAGGAAGGAGATCTGGTCCTCATGAAAGACCAGACCACTGAAAGGACTGACTGGCCTCTGGGACTTGTTACCAGGACACTGCCTAGCCAGGACGGCAACGTGCGGAAGGTGGAGCTGAGGGTCTTTAGGAAGGGTGAGACGAAGATCTTTGCGAGGCCAATCCATGAACTCGTCCTCTTACTGCCTATCGAGAGCGCCACTACGGGATGAGCGTTCTGCACCCGAAGTTTGGCCGTTTTTCTGATTTTTTGAACTTTAATTGTTGCATTTAACATGCCCTTTCTTTTAGGTTTATTATTATTATGGACAATAGTGGAATCCCCATAGTGAATTCCAGACGGGGAGTGTGCTGTTCCATGCATGTTTCTAGTTAAAGAAATGTATTTATGTTTTTTCGCTTGTCTCTGCTGCCATCTACTGGCCAGACCATTTAGTTCCTCGGTCTTTCCTTGTTCAGCCTATGGGGAGGGGCTTCTCTTCAGCCTCTTCTCTTCCTGTTTGCTCAGTCATCGGCAGACATCTTACCTGAGAGAACTGTTCTCCCTCATGAGCTGAGGAAGCAAAGTCTTTTGACCCGCAAGTAGCGACTCCAGAGACAAGCTCCATGCAAGAGACTCAGTGTAATGTTTGAATCGTTATCTACGGAATAAACCAACATTGTTCTTCATCACAACGCGTGTATGCTTATCTGAGAAGCTGCTAAGGGTCATGTCTGCCTCGCTTATTGGATACACAAAGGTAGGAACTTCTCTCACTTACATGTCTGCATACCTTTAATCGCCATTAAGTGGGGACAGAACATCAGGCACAAAGCCTACACAGCTCATCATCCCAAGAACATCATGTAAGGAAAACATGCACAAGAGAGCCGGCGAATACGGATATCCCCCACCATCACCAATCTGTGACGGAGCTGATTAAAGTTTATAAGTGGATGATACGTGACGCCACCTGTGGTGCTCGGCAATGAAGGGGTTAAGCCGACGCTGCAGATCCTATGGGACAGATGGTATAAGGCAGCAAGATGTAATAGCTCCCCACAGGTAGAGTTGTAGTCCCAGGGCAGTAGTAATAGGTGTTGAGGAAGAGGGTGCAGTGTTAGGCACAGAGATGTAGCAGTGCTGAAGGGGTTGCAGGAAGAAGGCAATGACACAACAGGGTGCAGTTTCCTTTACCTTTACTTTGCTTTGCAAGTGCAGACCAGGACCCAGATTACAGATGGAACAGGAGTTGGCCAGCCTGGAAGCAACTCAGGAATCTCTCTATGCAGATGGGTTGTGTAGTCTCCTTTCTAGCGCTTATCTGAGGTACATGCAGTACTGAGTTACACTGAAGTTCCTCTTGCTTGCTGTCACGTGGACCCGTCCTGTGTGACACGACCCGCAGGCCGGTAACTAAAACAACAAGACACGGCACGTGTAACTGTCCTGTGTGACACGACCCGCAGACTGGTAACTAAAACAACAAGACACGGGGAAAGGGGCAACAGTTACAATGGTGGGCCCTGCGATAGGGAGCGGGGACATGGAGACCTCCTGCACTCCCCTGAGTCAGTGTCCCTCCACTCCTAACAATACCTAGGCCAGTTCCGCACTGGGCGCCGATCAGGATACCTGTCACCCTAGCACACCCTACACCTATCCCTTGCTAGGGAGCTGGGAGGTGCAGGCACTGGCCCCACCGCTGTACTAATACACACCAGGGAAAAATACAAACAGGGGAAACACTAAAAGACTTATCTTGCTCTGCTGCAGCACCAGGCAGCTGAGTGCATCACCGGATTAGGGGTCAAGTCTGAGGCTTCCAGGTCCCTGCTTTCTGCCACCCAGGAGGAAGAAATCCAAGTCCTTATACCCTCTGTGTTGGAAGCTGACTCCATCGGGCACCAAGAAGCTTGGCACTCTGGGATTCCTGATGGCACACATATTCCACCCTACCTGAAGGATGTCGTGTCAACCTGGACTGTGTGTGGTCCCATACTCCTTCTTCAGGTCATTCTGGCAGGCTTGAGGAAGAGAGGCTGTAAAGGGGGGGTACTGTAACAACCCTGCTGGCGTCACTACATGGCATCCCATCCCCCCGCACATCAACTTACTCACTGCTCCGGGTCATGCTGTGAATTCTGTCTGTTGCCAGTCCTGTGCTCTTTGCCTCTGCTCTCCTGTATGTTTCCTGGCTATGTGTGTATAGGGGGGCGGCGCCAGAACTCTCTGGTTCTTATGCAGTCAGGGTGCACCTGTCTAATCTGTCCCTGACCAATCACCTAGAGCCCTTGACTATTTAGCTCCGCCACACCCACTGAAACATTGCCTGTGCAATGTCTAATCTCAGTTAGCTCCTTGCTGCTGAGCTAGCCAGGCCCTGTCCTATGTCTTGCCTTCTCTGAAGGCTCTTATTGCGTATTACTGTGTCTTGGTACCTTGCTTAGTACTTCTCTGTCCGCCTGCCAGGAGACTGAATATCCTGGTCCTTGTGTCTTTGTCCCTGTGTCTCTGTCTGAACTCAGTCTTACCTCTGTCTGTCAGTCTCCTTGTCTTTGGCTTCCTTCTCTGCTGTATCTTTCCTTGTGTCCTCCCTTTCCTAGGCTCTGCTCTCTTGCAGCTCTGCCTGCCCTGCTCCCTTGCAGCTCAGCCTGCCCGGCTCCCTTGCAGCTCAGCCTGGCTGTCACCTATTTTTTCGCATATAAGATGCGGCCACCGCCATCATGGGCTTATCTACAGCATTCTGCAGTGCTGTAGATAAGCCCCCGATGTAACCTGAAAGAGAAGAAAAACAAGTTGTATTATACTCACCCAGGGGCGGTCCGGGTCTGGCGCCTCCCATCTTCTACCGATGACATCCTCCTCTTTGCTTCCTGTCGCGGCTACGGCGCAGGCATACTGCTCTGCCCATCATCGCTAGAAGATGGGAGGCGCCGGACCACGACACCCATCGGTCTCGGACCGCCCCTGTGTGAGTATAATATAACGTGTTTTTCTTCTCTTTCAGGTTACTTTGGGGGCTTATCTGTAGATAAGCCCCTGATGGCGGTGGCCGCATCTTATATGCAAAAAAATAGGTGACAGATTCCCTTTAACGAAATTCAAACAAAGAAGCAGAGTCCAGACATTACAATGTCCAACAATTCACATATTTTCAATTACAGCGCATCAACTCCCTTCCCCTCCCCGTTATAGAAACATCATCAACAAATACTCAGAAGTACATCCTCATTTTGGGAGCATCGTCTCCACCCACGGTGTCCACAACGCATTGTCTAAGGGGTAAAGTTTCTCCTTGTGGAGAGTGACATACCAGCTCTGGCTTGTCAAGGTAAGGAGGCTTATTCGCCGTGCAATGCTCCTCTGCGAAAATAATATGCAAATTGCCTCTTCAGAGAGGAAGAGGACTTGAACTCTATGGCGCCACCTGTTGGTAGTAGCGATCCTACAAGTCACAATCTTACCTTACCCCTTAGACCTCAGTCCAGATCCTCTCTCCTAGCCAAATCGGTTCTCATACTTTGCACTGACGAGGGCCAATAGCCCGAAACACCGTGTCTGCAAATTGAGAATCTGATTTGGCTTTTATCCTAAGTCCTATTACAAGACTCGTTTAAAGGGTTGATTGTGACTTGTAGGATCGCTACTACCAACAGGTGGCGCTATAGAGTTCAAGTCCTCTTCCTTTCTGAAGAGGCAATTTGCACACAACGCATTGAACGTTTTTTCCTTTTGACATAAATACTTTTTTCCATATTTTCAATAAAGTCTGATTGTCAAAAATAATTCTTGTATTGTCTGCGGTTCTTCATTTATCCAATGCCTAGCTATTAACTTATGTGCAATGTATAACAACCTAGTTATTGCCAATTTGAACATGACAATGAGGACATCCAGAAGTCTGTCTCAGTCATGCCCTATATAGTCTTTCAGGTGTCCTATATACCGTATATACTCGAATATAAGCTGAGATTTTCAGCCCGTTTTTTTGGGCTGAAAGTCCCCCTCTCGGCTTATATTCGAGTCATATACACCGGGGGGTCGGAGGGGGAGAGGGGGCGGGGGTGTCAGGTCATACTTACCCGTCCTGACGCTGTCTCTTGAGCCCCCAGCTTCTCCGCGCTCTCTGTTCCTGCCTTCAGCGGTCACGTGGTACCGCTCATTAAAACTCATGAATATGCGCATATTCATGAGTTTTAATGAGCGGTATCACATGACCGCTGAACGCAGGAAGAGAGAGCGCGGAGAAGCTGGGGGCTCAAGAGACAGCGTCAGGACGGGTAAGTATAGCGATACTCACCTGTCCTGCGTCCATGGCTGCTTGCTGCTGTCTGTCATCGGTCAGTGACTTGAGACAGCAGAGGGCGTGGTGACGTGATTAGTGCGCGCCGCGCCCCCTGCAGTCTGAACATCACTGACTGATGACGTGGCAGATAGCGGTGAGCAGCCATGGACGCAGGACAGGTGAGTATCTGACACCCAGCGACGGAGAGGTGAGTATGTCATTTTTTTTATTTTTACATGCTGCAGCAGCGGCAGCACGTGGGGGAATAATCTTAAGGAGCTTCTAATGGGGGCAGCTTATGGGGGAATAATCTATGGAGCTTCTAATGGGGGCAGTATATGGGGGAATAATCTATGGAGCTGCTTATGGGGGCAGTATATGGGGGAACAATATGGAGCTTCTAATGGGGGCAGTATATGGGGGAATAATCCTTGAAGCTGCTTATGGGGGCAGTATATGGGGGAACAATCCTTGGAGCTGCTTATGGGGGCAGTATATGGGGGAACAATCTATGGAGCTTCTTCTGGGGACACCATATGGGGGAATAATCTATTGAGCATTTCCCACCCTAGGCTTATACTCGAGTCAATAAGTTTTCCCAGTTTTTTTGTGGCAAAATTAGGGGGGTCGGCTTATACTCAGGTCGGCTTATACTCGAGTATATACGGTACTCTATGGAGCACATATATTTGTGAGAGTCTACCTGGCTCACTCAGTGACAATTGCAGTATGTTTTAAATAATCGCCTCCCACTTTTTCTCTATCGGCCCCAGTTTGTCTTCCCACTTCTCTTTAGCCTTAATCGGGTACTCTGCACCCCATCTTGACTAAAAAAAACCAAATGTACGAATTTTTGCAAATTTATAAAAAAACAAAAACAAACTTGAAATATCACATGGTTATAAGTATTCAGACCCTCTGCTCAGTATTGAGAAGCATCCTTTTGAGCTAGTACAACCATGAATCTTCTTGGGAATGATGCAACAAGTTTTTCTCACCTGGATTTGGAGATCCTCTGCCATTCTTCCTTGCAGATCCTCTCCAGTTCCATCAGGGTGGATGGTGAACGTTGGTGGACAGCCATTTTCATGTCTCTCCAGAGATGCTAGATTGGGTTTAGGTCAGGGCTCTGGCTGGGCCAGTCAAGAATGGTCACAGAGTTGTTCTGAAGCTACTCCTTTGTTATTTTAGGCTAGTTTAACACTAGCGTATGACCGAGGTGCGGAGGGCTGCGGGCTTCCTCCGTTAAGCTCTGCCCACGGCCGCCCCTCCTCCGGTCAGCTCCGCCTCTCTCGGCATGCAGCCTGCGTACCCTATCTTTAGTATTAGGTATGCAGGCCATGCTGATGAATGCAGATGCCTCTGCATGCGTCTTTTTGATGGTATGGAGAGCGCACCCAAATGCAACATGCTGCCTTTGGCGCAGGTCGCCGCACTGTCAAAAAGACGCATGCGGAGGCATCTGCATTCATCGGCATGGCCTGCATACCTAATGCTAAAGATAGGGTATGCAGGCCGCATGCCGACAGAGGCGGAGCAGATTGGAGGAGGTGTGGCCGGGGGTGGAGCTTCACTGAGGAAGCCCGCAGCCCTCCGCACCTCGACCATACGCTAGTGTGAAACTAGCCTTAGCTGTGTGCTTAGGGTCATTTGACTTGTTGGAAGATGAAACTTTGGCCAAGTCTAAAGTCCAGAGCACCCTAGAAGAGGTTTTCGTCCAGGATATCTCTGTACTTGGCCGCATTATTGTTTCCTTCAGTTGCAACCAGTCGTCCTGTCCCTGCAGCTGAAAAACACCCACATAGCATGATGCTGCAACCATCATGTTTCACTATTGGGATTGCATTGGGCAGGTGATGAGCAGTGCCTGGTTTTCTCCATACACACTGCTTAGAATTATCACCAAAAAGTTCTATCTTCGTCTCATCAGACCAGAGAATCTTATGTCTCATAGTCTGGGAGTCCTTCATGTGTTTTTTTCATAAGTCTTGCACTGAGGAGAGTTTTCCGTCAGGCCACTCTGCCATAAAGGCTTGACTGACTGGTGGAGGGCTGTAGTGATTGTTGACTTTGAGGAACTTTCTCCCATCTCCCTACTGCATCTGTGGAGCTCGGCCACAGTGATATTGGGGTTCTTTACCTCTCACACCAAGGCTCTTCTCCCACGATTGCTCAGTTTCGCTGGAAGACCAGGTGTAGGAAGACTTCTGGTGGTCCCAAACTTCTTTCATTTAAGGATTATGGAGGCCTATTTGCTCTTAGGAACCTTGAGTACTACAGAAATTTTTTTGTAACCTTGGCCAGATCTGTGCCTTGCCACAATTCTGTTTCTGAGCTCCTTGGCCAGTTCCTTTGACCTCATGATTCTCATTTGTCTGACATGCACTGTGAGGTCTTATACAGACAGGTGTGTGCCTTTACAAATCAAGTCCTGTCAGTTTAATCCCTTTACCCCCAATGCGGTTCCTTTATTAGATAATAACTCTGGAACGCGTCCATGGATCCCGGTGATTCTGACACTGTTTTCTCATGACATATTGTACTTCATGCTAGTGGTAAAATTTCATTGATATAACTTGTGTTTATTTTTGAAGAAAAAACGGAAATGTGGCGAAAATTTCAAAAATTTTGCAAATTTCCAACTTTGAATTTTTATGCCCTTAAATTACAGAGATACGGCACACAAAAAAATTAATAATTAACATTTCCCACATGTTTACGTTACATCAGCACAATTTGGGAACCAAAATTTTTTTTTGTTAGGAAGTTATAAGGGTTAAAAGTTGACCAGCGATTTCTCATTTTTACAACACCATTTTATTTTTAGGGACGACATCACATTTGAAGTCACTTTGAGGGGTCTATATGATAGAAAATACCCAAAAGTGACACCATTCTAAAAACTTCACCACTCATGGTGCTCAAAACCACATTCAAGAAGTTTATTAACCCTTCCGGTGCTGAGTATGCTGATACCTGATACGTGGAGGGGAACCACTGTTTCAGCGCATGGCAGAGCTCAGAAGGGAAGGAGAACCATTTGACTTTTTTGGCTGGAATTGAGATCGGACACTATGTCGCGTTTGGAAAGCCCCTGATGTGCCAAAACAGTGGAAACCCCCCCACAATTGACACCATTTTGGAAACTTGAGCCCCCAAGGAACTTATCTAGATGTTTGGTGAGCACTTTGAACCCCTAAGTGCTTCACAGAAGTTTATAACGCCCGGGCGTGAAAATAAAAAAAATCATATTTTTTCCACAAACATGATCTTTTAGTCCCCAATTTTTTAATTTTCCCAAGGGTAAGAGGAGAAATTGGACCCGAAAAGTTGTTGTCCAATTTGTCCTGAGTATGCTGATATCCCATATGTTTGAGAAAACTACTGTATGGGCACACGTCGGGGCTCGGAAGGGAAGTAGTGTCGGTTTGGAATTCAGACTTTGATGGAATGGTCTGCTGATGTCATGTTGCTTTTGTAGAGCCCCTGATGTGCCTAAACTGTGAACCCCCCCCTGTAACTATTTCAGCAAAATCCGAACTCCAATATAGCGTTTCTTCCCTTCTGAGCCTTGCACTGTGCTGTAATTTCAAAAACTTTTAATTCATATGGCCTTAAACCAGAGAGTTATGTCACAGAAAATAGTTTATAAATAACATTTCCCACATGTCTACTTTACATCAGCACAATTTTTGAAACATATTTTTTCTCATTTTTCCAACAAAATTTACCAAACCATTATTCTTGGGACCACATCACATTTGAAGTGAATTTGGGGGCCTATATGACAGAAAATACCCAAACTTGACATAATTCTAGAAATATCACCCCTCCAAGTACTCAAAACCACATTCAAGAAGTTTGATAACCCTTCAGGTGCTTCACATCAATGAATGCAATGTGGAAAGAAAACATTAACATTTCACAGAAAAGCTCTATCATACAAAAGCACTAACCAACAATAGGGAGGAGGATAGGGCCAGGGAGAAATTAACTGAATGGGAAAAGAGGACAGGAAATAAACACACATGTACAACAGCAAACTACAGAGCACCACAACTCCAAACTTCAACTACTTAGCTTTAGGACACAGCACAGGAAGATGAATCTTTCACGGGTAGGGACTAAACGCCTAGAGCTAGAGGAGGAACAGGAGTAGCACTGCCAGAGCCTTGCAAAATGACCTCCAGCAGGCCACAAATGTGCATGTGTCTGCACAAACGATTAGAAACCGACTCCATGAGGGTGGTCTGAGTGCCCGAAGTCCAGAGATGGGGGTTGTGATCACAGCCCAACACCGTGCAGGATGCTTGGCATTTGCCACAGAACACCAAGATTAGCAAATTCGCCACTGGCGCCCTGTGCTCTTCACAGATGAAAGCAGGTTCACACTGAGCACATGTGACAGACGTGACAGAGTCTGGAGACGCCGTGGAGAGCGATCTGCTGCCTGCAACATCCTTCAGCATGACCGGTTTGGCAGTGGGTCAGTAATGGTGTGGGGTGGCATTTCTTTGGAGGACCGCACAGCCCTCCATGTGCTCACCAGAGGTAGCCTGACAGCATTAGGTACCGAGATGAGATCCTCAGACCACTTGTGAGACCATATGCTGGTGCGTTTGGCCCTGGGTTCCTCCTAATGCAGGACAATGCCAGACCTCATGTGGCTGGAGTGTGTCAGCAGTTCCTGCAACATGAAGGCATTGAAGCTATGAAGTGGCCCGCCCATTCCCCAGACCTGAATCCGATTGAACACATCTGGGACATCATGTCTCGCACCATACACCAACATAACGTTGCACCACAGACTGTCCAGGCTCGGACTGGCCCACAGGGGAACAGGGGAATCCCCTGGTGGGCCCCGTGCAGGTCTGGGCCCCAACCTTACTGTATGGGCAGTACTTGTCATAATTCAGTTGATTCACTCTGTACAGAAAAAAGCAGCATCTCATCATTCATTAACCAAAATATCCAGTTTATTATTATATAGAGATATAGGTAAATTTGTGAACCAGGGTCATGTAATATTTGTATTAAGGTAAAAAGTGGGCCCCCAAAGTCATTGTTACTGTTGGACCCTTGGCACCCCAGTCCGACACTGAACAGATGGTTATGGTGCCCGGCTGCGATCCGGAGTATATCAAGTACTGTGAACGGCTGTGTGTGTGAGTAAAGAGGCTAAAGAAGCCTGTAAGTGAGAGACATTGGCACGGTGTGCAGTCACCCATGGAAACTAGACAAGGTGAAGTCCGGCATGTTTAGGGACTGTGATACAAAGCCATACACTACGTAGTGCTATGAACTGGTGTGAATTGAACACTGATAATATGCACTGAAGTTATATGCAATTGTGTGGATTGGAACTTTTCTGTGTGAAGATAACACATTAAAGAGACTTTATTGTTTGAACGTTGAGGGTCACGGTCTCATCACTGCGTATGGTGCTACCGCTGCACTACAATAGTGATCAAATAATAGCATATGCAAGGAACAAATACCGTCACACCATGGCCGGACCACATATTGCCAGTGTGAGTTCTCCTTCAATGGAGGTCTTCAAACAGAGGCTGGACAGACATCTGTCTGAGATGGTTTAGTGAATTCAGCATTGAGCAGAGGGTTGGACATGAGGATTTTGATTCTACGTGTGAACGGTGCTGGAAATGTGAGAAGTCAGATGTGTCTTTGTTGTAATCTCTGCAGATGAGTCATGGCTGGAGAAGTAGACATGTCTGTCTGGACCACATGGAATAGATGGGAAAAGTGAATGACTCCACCTGAAAGAACGTCAGCTGTAAGTCACCATCTATAACTGTACTGTAATCTCTTATATGTTCTGTAGGACTGGTATCTACCACTATGTGTCACCATATGGCGGCAATATCAGTGCTGGTCTTTGTATAGAGATTTATTTTCATTAACGGTGTGGTCATCTCCTGAGCTTCCCCTATACCACCATAGCTATATAGCTATAATCATGATTACCTAGTTAAGGGCCACAAGGAGACACAGACAGAAAAGGCCCCTGTGCAAGAACTATATATGGGCCTTCTGCAGCCCAAGAGCACCTTCTTTGGAGGAAGATATGGGCACCCTTACCTCTTGCGCCCATGTGCGGTTGCGCAAGTTGCACCAATGATATGTCCTCCTGTTAGGAGCCCACTCAGATGTTTTGCCACCCCCCCACCCCCCCGGAGCTGAAGCCCTAGCTACGCCTCTGCGGAGATTACATCACTTCCGGCGACCAAGGTGACACGGTGGGTCAAGCGGAAATCCTCTGTGACGTCACTGATTGTCAGGTGTCAATGAAAAGGTGCAGTTGACAATGCTCTGATGCGCATCACATCACAGGCGTACTGACCAGACTCCATCTTAGGTATGGGCAAATAAATAATGGCTATACGCTAATACGTTTCTAGTCTAAGCATAGACTGAATACATTGGTAAGTGGTGTATGACCTAATCTAATACCGGCAAAACTAACGTGTTAATTTTAAAGTGACAAGTGCCGCGAGTAAATATGGCTCATGTTGTGTATTATGCCATATGCACTTGTAAGCTGATTTATATTGGCCTCACATCCCAGGAACTACATGTAAAAACTCCCCAGACATGATGTGGATGGTGTGAGCTCATTAAAGGCGATCCCCAGTCATATTAAGGCATGACACAATGGTATCCCCAATGAGATGAATATCTGGGGTACTGATATATGTGTATATATATGTGTATGCCTTCTTGATGTTACAATTTATTGATGCAAAATATTGTTATATTTTCTTAGTGGATTATTGATTCCATGTCTTTAGTGTATAATTCCATGTTGGGAGTGTCCATTGTGCTCACTTTTATAATCCCCCTATTTAAGGCGTAGGGCTGTTCTTGGCATATTGTGAGTGTAACCTGCTTTCTGTTCTGATGACATTGTTTCATTTGTTATTCTGTGTTTTCCCAGCTACCATCTCTGACCAGATGGACTACAGGACAGGGTGGAGGCCATATACTAGAGGAGGCTTATTTAGGTCATAATATGGACAGATATTTTTTATTCAGCAGCATGTTAATAACACTGTTATTTTTAAAGGACTCCGTGTCGGGATGTGCTGCAGGAGGCTGGAGAAGAGGGAAGTCTAAAGAAAGGAGATGTGGATGAGAAAAGTCATCATGGCGTCTGGACAAGATGGAGACTAAGAGAAAGAGAAGAGGTCACTTATAAGTACCAGGATGTACATTTTTACTTGTTGATACTGACTGCGTCTCATCAGTACTGTGGTTCCTGTATAGTCCGCAGTCTGATAAAGACTGATAACAACTCCCAGCATCTCCTTACCATTTTTAAGGACATACTGGGAGTTGTGGGTTCATGAGATTCAAATATATATGGGCCTGACTTAGAAGGATTCAGCTCGTCAGTTATTAATCACATGATGTCATAGACCTAATGGAAAAGGGAAGAATTAGCTGGGTAGAAAGGCAAAATGGGCGCCTTCAGCTTCATCCGCCTTGGGCACCAAAATACTTTGTTCTGACCCTGGTAAGGGATAAAGCAAAATCCTACATGACCTATCAGTGTTCTACGATTTGGGCTGAGGACACTTATTGTATGTGGGCTGGTGAATTTTGTGTGCCAGGGCTGCTTTTTAGTCCCAGTCCGGCCCTGAATCCCCTCGTGTATCTGAATGCAAGGAAGAGTGTGAACTTGTGCTAATTGTGCAGGAACACTTTGTCATCTCTGCTCTGTCCTGTCTTCCAGCGCAGGGTTAAATTGTTCCGACTCCATATCTGGCTTCATGGCTTTATCATAGATGCTGGATCCTGATCCCCAACAAAATCCAACCAACCCAGGATTGTGAAAGAAACACACAAAACACTTTTATTGGATGTTAAATCGACCGAATTTTAATCCAAATCTCATAATTATTATTTCATTCAGTGTCTGAAATTTAGAATCAGCCAATTACTATGAAAAAGACACTGAAAATGGCAGAACCCCCGACTCACGAAGAATCATCCTTCAGCACTCAGGAGAGGAAAAACCCCCTGTGGAGGAAACCTCTAGGGAACCATGGCTGTAGGACTGCCCTTCCCTTGGGCTTAGAAGGTTAATGCCAACATGTAACAGCAAATTGTACCAGAATTTGTACATTGTGTCATATTTGTTATGGAGAAGACTAATGCGACCTCTCCAGGCCGTACACATAAAGGAGCACCGGACGTGAGGGAGATCTGGCTGCAACATCTGTCACCCCATTGATCTGGCTGGCTAGGCGGTATGGCTGATCTGGCTGGCTAGGCGGTATGGCTGATCTGGCTGGCTAGGCGGTGTCCCCTTCCTCCCATTGTGGAGTGATGAAGCTCCAGGTCTCCAGACACATCAAGTACGGCTCCTCCTACGGCTGAATGACTTGTGGTTCTGGAATCTTCTCCTGTATCATAGATGCATGTGTTTATGACATCAACTCAGTTGCCATAGTTACCGCATGTGTTTTATACTGTTGCTTCATTGGCTAGAAAGTCCCTCTCGGTGTTCCAAAGAATTAACCCTTAAATGACTGGCATTGTGCCTTCCTCCAGAAGCCTGTAAAATAAACTTGTCACTAGACAGGAATATTATCATTATTATATTTTAAAGTTGCCCCAACCAATGTCTAATATATGAGTGCATCTACAGAGTTGATGTGTAATAAGCACAATAATTCCATTAAGCCCAACTAAATGCATAAATGCTCAATATGAGAACAGAGCAGTCTCATAGAAAATGAATGATACCGAGGTGAATGCAGTTAGATATAGGAGACTATATAGGGACTCACACTGTATATAGGAGGCAAACACTGTATATAGGAGGCTATACAGGGGCTCATACTGTATATAAGAGGCTATATGGGGACTCACACTGTATATAGGAGGCAAACACTGTATTCAGGAGGCTATATGCGGCCTCATACTGTATATAGGAGGCAATATGCAGGCTCATACTATATATAGGAGACTATATGTGGGCTCATACTGTATATAGGAGGCTATATGGGGACTTACACTGTATATAGGAGGCAATATGGTGGCAAACACTGTATTCAGGAGGCTATATGTGGGCTCATACTGTATATAGGAAGCTATATGCGGCCTCATACTATATATAGGAAGCAATATGCAGGCTCATACTGTATATAGGAGGCTATATGTGGGCTCATACTGTATATAGGAGGCTATATGTGGCCTCATACTGTATATAAGAGGCTATATGGGGACTCACACTGTATTTAGGAGGCAATATGGTGGCAAACACTATATTCAGGAGGCTATATGTGGACTCATACTGTACAGTTTATAGGAGGCTATATGCGGCCTTATACTGTATATAGGAAGCAACGTGCAGGCTCATACTGTATATAGGAGGCTATGTGGGTGCTCATACTCTATATAGTTGGCTATGTGCAATTCAAAAGAAGGAAATATCCAGCTACAGGTCCAGGGAAAATTGTTAAAAAACAAAAAATGAAGGAGCGAGATAAAGTGGCGCCTGAGTAAAAGGGTTTGTAACTGCTGCGAGTCTAGATACCAACCACAAGGAAATCAAAAGGATTATAAATATCTGTGATAGACTCGCGCTGAAAAAAAACAAGAAGTGGGAGAAAAGCTAGTCACTTATTAATGAGACAAATAGAAGAATATTGAAAAGGTAAAACCTGACAAGTATAAACAATAAATTGCAGTTAGCCCAATCGTGGGGATAAATAGCTGAGAAAAAAATAGTGATTAGTATATCTTAATAAATATATTGCAACTCGCCCAGT
The DNA here is from genome assembly GCF_039654945.1 of Dendrobates tinctorius. Lineage (NCBI taxonomy): Eukaryota > Metazoa > Chordata > Amphibia > Anura > Dendrobatidae > Dendrobates > Dendrobates tinctorius. The sequence goes on from NW_027361671.1 coordinate 103,439,528, forward strand.
ACAAAGCTGTGAAAAAAACTGGTAGTTAATGGAAATAGCAAGTATTGCACTCAAACAGTTGATTAACCAAGGAGAGTGTCACAGCGCGAGGTCTTACATGTCTTCCTGCGTGCGCTGTCCGGCGCGCTCCTGCTTCTCGGTGCGTCCCCGCGCCCGGCCTCCGGCTCCCTCGGCGCTCAGCCTCTTGGGTAAGCTGACGCGTTAGGCCCTGCCCCCAATATGGCGGCGCCCACTGCTTCATATGGCCGGCGCCAGCTCTGGTAAGACGCCTGATTATCTCATACGTGACGCTGTCCGCAACTTCGCCCTCTTTGTCCTCAGGCCCCTCTTGTCCTCTGTCTTTGCTGCGATTAGTACCGTGGTTCTGCCTGCCTAACCTCGGTCTGCCTTTTCTGTGCTCTGCCCTCCCTGTCTCCCTGGTGCTTTCCCTCCTCTGTCCTGCTTCCTACTTCCCTCTCCACGTCTCAGTTATTTGCTGTACAGCCTGTATTCATTTGTTTGCTTCTTTACATCTACAGCCTCCATTCCTGTGCGCCCCTGGCCCCCGGTTCCGCACCCACTGGTTTACTGCCTCACCCTGTATGCTGCCTTCTGTTCTCTTACCTCAGTCGTCCCTTTGGTTCCGGCTGTCGCGGCTCTATCCCCGGGAGGTCTGTCCCTAACACTCCCTGTATAGGGGGTGGTCCTCACCTGGGCACTCGCCCCTGGGGGCTCTGGAGCCGTGACCCAGAGGGTCCACTTCCAGGTACACCTTTACTTTTCTCGCCACACCGCAACAGCATAATCAGGCCATGGACCCCACCGGAGCCATGGCCGCTCAGAAGGAGTTAGTCTTTCTTCGGGAGAATCAGACGCGCATGATTTCCTTCATGAAAACCATGGACTCACGTCTGTCCGCTCTCCAATCCTCTGACCCTGGTAACGCCGCCCAGTTGGCTGGCCTACAACAGGAATTGGCGCAGCAGCGAGACACCAAGTCGCATATCCTCAGCTATATGGCCTCGGTGGATGGTCGGTTGATCGCCTTGCAGGCGGCCGCATCTGCTCCCCCAGCCACGGGTTCCCATCCTCCTCCGCGGTTAGCCAAACCTCCTCGATATAACGGAGACGCCAAGCTATGCCGGGGTTTTTTAAATCAGTGCCGTCTCCATTTTGAGTTGCTGCCCCAACAGTACCCCTCTGACCGAGCCAAGGTGGCCTTCATCATTTCCCATCTTGAGGGGGACGCTTTGGCTTGGGTCAATCCGCTCTGGGAACGAGATGACCCGGTAGTTACCCAGCTTTCCGTGTTTTTGGATACATTTCGTCGAGTTTTTGACGAACCGGGCCGTTTAGCCTCTACCACTGAGGCTTTATTTAACCTAGGTCAAGGTTCTTTAACTGTGGGCCAGTATGCCATCCAGTTTAGGACTCTTTCTTCTGACTTAGGTTGGAATAATGAGGCCTTGGTGGGCGCTTTTTGGCGAGGCCTCTCAAGTCGGATAAAGGATGAGCTCGCGGGTCGTGACACCCCCACAGCTCTCGAGGATTTGATCTCTCTAGCGACGCGAATTGACCTCCGCTTTCAGGAGCGTGCCAGGGAGAGAAGGGCTTCTCGTCCACTTTCTTCTGTCCACAGGCCACCCAGTCCTCGACCTAGGAGTCTCCTGTCACCTCCGACACCCGAACCTATGCAGGTGGATCGCCTGAAGTTGTCAGATCAGCGTCGTAGGGAGAGGAGCCTCCATGGGCAGTGCTTCTACTGCGGTAGCAGTTCCCACCTCATCCGAACCTGTCCCGAGCGTCCGGAAAACTTCTCCGCCTAGGCCAGGTAAGAGAGGCCTCCCTAGGTGCACATGATACCTCTCTTCCTCTCACTTTGTCTGTCCTCTTGAATGTTGGTGGGCAGCGGGCTTCTCTGGTGGCCTACGTGGACTCGGGTGCCGCCGGGAATTTCATCAGGCTAGAAGAGGTTAATAAGCTGTCCGTTCCCGTCAGGCCCTTGAAAAAAACGCAAATTCTCGCCTCCGTAGATGGTCGGCCCTTGCTAGAGATGGTTTCTCTAGTTACTCATGAAGTGGTATTGCAGGTAGGGGTGCTGCACAAGGAGAGGATCACGTTTTACGTCCTAGCAGGCATTTCTCACCCTATCCTGCTTGGTCTTCCTTGGTTGCGGCTCCACGAGCCCATCTTAGATTGGCATAATGGTAACGTCTTGCGCTGGGAGGAGTCCTGTCGGGCTCTGTGTCTGCTGCCGTTGCGTCCCGTAGGTGACCCCCGTCCTTTGCCTGTTCCCCCAGGATTGCATTCGGTGTACCATGATTTCTTGGATGTTTTTGACAAGAGGGAGGCGGAGACTCTCCCTCCTCACCGTCCCTACGACTGCCCCATCGAGCTCGTCCCAGGTACCACTCCACCTCTCCAGCTGAGACCCAGGCCATGTCTGAATACATCCAGGACAATTTGGCCAGGGGCTTCATTCGGAAATCCTCATCCCCTGCTGGAGCAGGCTTCTTTTTCGTAAAGAAGAAGGATGGGTCCCTGCGGCCATGCATCGATTATCGTGGCTTGAATCATATCACAGTGAAGAATAAGTATCCACTACCTCTCATCTCTGAACTTTTTGATCGCTTGAAGGGGGCGCGAGTATTTGCCAAGCTTGATCTTCGAGGTGCCGATAACCTGGTTCGGATACGCTCTGGGGACGAGTGGAAGACGGCGTTCAACACGCGGGACGGGCACTACGAGTATTTGGTTATGCCCTTTGGACTTTGCAACGCACCTGCAATATTCCAAGAACTCGTAAATGATGTCTTCAGAGATCTTCTCTACACCTGTGTCGTAGTCTATCTAGACGACATCTTGGTCTTCTCTTCTGATCTGGCCACACATCGCCGAGACGTCCGTCAAGTCCTTCTATGTCTCAGAGAGAATCATCTCTTTGCCAAGTTAGAGAAATGTCTCTTTGAGCAAAAGTCCTTGCCTTTTCTTGGTTTTATTGTTTCGGACTCGGGTCTAGAGATGGATCCTGAGAAAGTCTCGGCAGTTCTCAATTGGCCACGTCCTTCCGGAGTCAAGGCAATTCAGCGGTTTTTGGGTTTCGCCAATTATTATAGGCAATTTATCCCTCATTTCTCGTCTTTGGCCAAACCCATCTCGGCTCTTGTCCGCAAAGGAGCCGATCCCAACCACTGGCCCTCTGAAGCAGAGGAGGCCTTTGCGGCCCTGAAGTTAGAATTCGCCAAGTCTCCAGTACTTCATCGCCCGGATGCCAGCAGGCCGTTTATCCTCGAGGTGGACGCATCCTCGGTGGGAGCTGGAGCAGTTCTTCTGCAGAAGTCTTCCTCGGGCCGCACTCTTACCTGCCGATTCTTCTCTAAGGCTTTCTCCGCTCCCGAATTTAACTATGCCGTTGGCGATAGAGAACTCTTGGCCATTAAGATGGCTCTTGAAGAATGGCGCCATCTTCTCGAGGGTGCCCTCCATCCGTTCATCATTTTTACGGACCACAAAAATTTGGCCTATCTTCAGTCCACCCAAAGGCTCAACCCTCGACAAGCCAGATGGTCATTATTTTTTGAAAGATTTGACTTTGAACTCCACTTCCGACCCGGGGAGAAAAACATCAAGGCGGACGCTCTTTCACGGTCCTTCCAGTCGGTAGACAAGGAGGAGGGTCCAAACCATATCATTGACCCTGCCAAGGTCCTTACCGTGGCCCCAGTAAGGCTGATCTCCCCACCTTCTGGCAAGACCTTTGTTCGGAGTGGAGATAGATTAAAGGTCCTACGTTGGAGTCACTCTTCAAAATTCTCTGGACATGCCGGAATTAGCAAGACTCTCTCGCTGGTCTACCGCCATTACTGGTGGCCTTCACTTCATAGGGATGTTCAAGATTTCATCGCCTCCTGTCCTTCATGCGCCCGGAACAAGGTTCCCCGACATGCTCCCGCGGGACTCCTGCAGCCGTTGCCAATACCTGCAAACCCATGGACTCACATTGCCATGGACTTCGTCACTGACTTGCCTCCTTCATCCAGATGTACGGTGATATTGGTGGTCGTGGATCGGTTCTCCAAGATGGCCCACTTCATCGCCCTACCTGGCCTACCTACCGCTTCCGAGTTGGCAAAGATCTTCGTGCTTCACATTTTTCACCTTCATGGATTTCCTCAACATATTGTCTCGGATCGAGGAGTTCAGTTTACGTCCCGTTTTTGGAGAGTTCTCTGCGGATTACTAAAGATAACGTTAGATTTCTCCTCGGCCTATCATCCCCAGTCGAATGGTCAAGTCGAGCGAGTCAACCAAGCCTTAACATCCTATCTCCGACATTTTTCCAGTGCTCACCAAGACGACTGGGCCTCTCTCCTTCCTTGGGCGGAGTTCGCCTACAACAACCATCCTAGTGAAGCCTCCTCCAAATCTCCCTTTTTTGTGATTTTTGGTCAACACCCAGGCATTCCTCTTCACGTGTTCCCCACCTCAGGTGTGCCGGCGGCAGATTCCTTGTCCCTGGACTTCTCTCAGATTTGGAGAGAGACCAAAGGGGCCCTTGAGAGTGCCAGCCTCAGAATGAAACGTTATGCCGACAAGAGGCGGCTAGACGTTCCCCCGTATCACCCTGGGGATAAGGTTTGGTTAGCTTCTCGGTATATCAGGTTGAAAATCCCCTCCTACAAGTTAGGTCCATGTTACATTGGTCCCTTTGAGGTCTTAAGTCAGATCAACAACGTGGCCTACAAGTTGAGGTTACCCGCCTCACTTAAGATTCCCAACACCTTCCATGTGTCTCTCCTTAAACCAGCCGTGTTCAACCACTTTCATCCTGCACCCTCTCTAACCTCCCAACCATGTAGCTCGGATAACACCTTTGAGGTGAAGGATATTTTGGCTAGAAAGACTGTTAAAGGGAGAACTCTGTTTTTAATTGATTGGAAAGGTTTTGGTCCCGAGGAGAGATCATGGGAACCCTCGGAGAATATTGATGCTCCCCACATCATGAGACGGTTCCTCTCCAACATTAAGAGGAGGGGGCATAAAGAGGGGGGTACTGTCACAGTGCGGGGTCTTACGTGTCTTCCTGTGCGCGCTGTCCGGCGCGCTCCTGCCTCTCGGCGCGTCCCCGCGCCCGGCCTCCGGCTCCCTCGGCGCCGGGCTCCTGCCCACGGCGCTCAGCCTCCTGGGTAAGCTGACGCGTTAGGCCCCGCCCCCAATATGGCGGCGCCCACCGCTACATATGGCCGGCGACAGCTCTGGTAAGACGCCTGATTATCTCATACGGTGACGCTGTCCGCAGCTTCGCGCTCTTTGTCATCAGGCCCCTCTTGTCCTCTGGCTTTGCTGCGATTAGTACCGTGGTTCTGCCTGCCTAACCTCGGTCTGCCTTTTCTGTGCTCTGCTCTCCCTGTCTCCCTGGTGCTTTCCCTCCTCTGTCCTGCTTCCTACTTCCCTCTCCACGTCTCAGTTATTTGCTGTACAGCCTGTATTCATTTGTTTGCTTCTATACATCTACAGCCTCCGTTCCTGTGCGCCCCTGGGCCCCCGGTTCCGCACCCACTGGTTTACTGCCTCACCCTGTACGCTGCCTTCTGTTCTCTTACCTCAGTCGTCCCTTTGGTTCCGGCTGTCGCGGCTCTATCCCTGGGAGGTCTGTCCCTAACACTCCCTGTATAGGGGGTGGTCCTCACCTGGGCACTCGCCTCTGGGGGCTCTGGAGCCATGACCCAGAGGGTCCACTTCCAGGTACACCTTTACTTTTCTCGCCACACCGCAACAGAGAGATGGCATGTACCCGAATAGAATTCTCCTAGAGGCTGCAAATAAGAGTGGCAGGAAGTAAAGGGTTAATATGTACATTGAACACACAATTAGGTGAAAATATTAAATGGCCATAAGCAATATGTCCAGGACCTGAAGAAGACAACTGAGTTTTCCAAAATGCGTTGGTTTTGGCCCTCTTTGCCACCCGTACCTCCATCCAGCAGCAGTTACGTGGCACCACGTGATCCACCGCCTCACACAGGTCCTGCTGCTAGTGCACATCCGCCAGGACGCAGCTATCGACCATAGTGACCGGATTCCCGCCGACCGCAGGAGCGCTGATCTCACACTACACCTCGGCATATAGCCACATCTCCCAGGTCAGAACTTTACTGCACCAGACAGAACGCAGTCACCGAATCCTACGCAGACCATCGGAGGTATTGTGAGTAGCAACACTCGCATACAACTATATATGGTGAAATCACCTTGTACTGCTGAGCTCGCTATTTCACTGGGCACGAGCCCTCCACTCATTGGAGAAAGTACTTGGAGTAGCTGTCACCGGCCTGGGCAGCTCTCCCCACGACTATAGACATTGGACTATTTAATGAAGGCAGGTATATACCAAGCATCAACTATGAACTAAGGATACAATCAGACTCTTTATGCCGGAACATATTGCTTATGACCAATTTTAATTTTAACCTTTTTATATATGTTCGCATGTTTTTTTTTGTTTGCCAGTGTGGGCGAGGTTTGGGGTTTCCATATTTTTTCGGCTGATTAATCAACTTTTTTAAAAAGTTGATAAATTTGGCACAAATGTACTCCAGTGTCATCCTGGAATGATTTTATGCACATCAGATACACTTCGAGAAATGTATGACTTTATGCACTAAACAGTCGCAAAACTGGTCAAAAAATAAACAGCATTTTTTATTTTAGACACAATTCATGAACCCTGTGTCAAAATTTTAGAGAGTTTGGCACAAAAAAACATCAGCAACTAGCACAAGACAAAGGAAATAGAAACTGACTTAAAAATGCAAATGAAGATTTAGGATAAATACATAAAAGGTATGTAATATTTGACCTTACAGGTACATAACAGGAACAGGTACAGTTAAGTTAGGGGCTTAAATAATTTTTTCTTGCCAGGCCATACGTCCATTATCTGAAACAAAGTAAGCGGCAAACTTATCCCTCATCTGGGCAACTTCAACCGTGGTTCTCAGAGGGTGAAATTGGTAGCCATGCAATGTAACAGGTTCTTCAGGTTGTAAGCTTGGTCGCTCTTTTACCATTATGTAGTTGTGCAGAAGAACACATGCTTTCACAACCTCATGAATAGCGTCAATTTTTAGGTTAATGGATGTGCACAAAATCCTCCATTTCAATACCAGCAATCCAAATGCACACTCCACGGTCCTTTGTGCCCTTGTTAGTCTGTAGTTGAAAATTTTTTAGTGTGATTTAAGTTTCTACTAGAGTATGGTTTAATGAGGTTGGCACACATTTGGAAGGCCTCATCACAAACAACAACAAAAGGCATTGGCGGTCCATCAGTGTTGGGCCGAGGTCATGGCGGTGGAAAATTAAAATCATTCCCATACAAACGTTGGCCCATGTCTGAGTCTTTGAACATCTGCGAGTCATTGCCTTGTCCGAAAGAGCCAATGTCCATGGCAACGAACTTACAATCAGCATCCACAATAGCCATTAAAACTATGGAAAAATATTTTTTATAATTAAAGTACTCTGTTCCACTTCCAGCTGGTTTCATAATCCTAATATGTTTGCTGTCCACAGCCCCCACACAATTAGGAAAATTGCAAATTTCCTGGAATTTGGAAGCATTTTCAATCCAGAGTTCACTTGTGGGTTGGGGAGGAATTCTTGCCACAGAATGCCAGCTAAAGAACGACAAGTGCCTACAATAATCCCAGAAAGGGTGGATACCCCAATCTGGAATTTGAAATGTAACTGGGACAATATCTCTCCAGTAGACAGGAATCTGCGGAAAATAAAAATAAAAATCAGTACACTGCTTAGGGTTAGGGTAGGGTTAGGGTTCAACACTACATACCTCAGGGTGACCAAGAGCAGGGCTGGACTGGGACTAAAATTCAGCCCTGGCATTTGAAGTTACACCGGCCCACTAGTCACATGGTGACTATATAATATCTTTGTACACTTGTAGGTTACAAAAAGTGAGAGGAGATTAACACGACTATATAACATATAGTCAGAGCTGTGCCCAGTATTTCAGCCCAGTCCTATTTATTGCTTTTAGGTACAGTACTCCTCCCAAAGCTCTGTCCCCTTTTGTACGCACGGTGACAGAATTCCTGGCAGAACTGCTATCCATTGGGCAACCAGACCCCCTGGTCATAGCTGCCCCTATCATACCTCCCAACTTTTGAAGAAGGGAAAGAGGGATAAAGACTGTGGCGCGCGCAGCGCGCCGCTGCAAATTTTAGGACATGCCCGGCCACACCCATTTCACAACTAGTCACACCCATGTCCACGCCTAATCGCACCCATTTAGCACTGCTGATCACACTGACTGGTACTGAGGGCACAGTGGCTGGCATTATGGGCACACTGACTGGCACTAAGGAAGAGAGAAAACAGAGAGAGAGAAAAAAAAGAAAAAAGAGAGAGAAAGAAAGGAGAGCGAGAGAGAAAGAAAGAACAGAGAGGGAAAGAAGAAAGAACAGAGAGAAAGAAAGAAAGAAAGAAAGAAAGAAAGAGGAGAAAGAAGGAAAGAACAGAGAGAGACAGAGAAAGAACAGAGAGAGAAAGAAAGAAGTAAAGAAAAGAAAGAATAGAGCGAAACAAAGAGGAAAGAAGGGGAAAGAAAGAACAGAGAGAGAGAAAGAAAAAAGAAAGATTAGAGAGAGAAAGCAAGAACAGAGAGAGAGAAAGAAAATGAGGGAAAGACAGAACAGAGAATGAGAGAAAGAAATAAAGAAAGATTCTATCAAGATACTATAGCAGCCTGGCTCCCATTGTAGTGCCCATCTGAGCCTCCCGATGCAGGACATATCATGATCCGCTCACATGGCCGGAATCCCCGATTCCAAGGCGATCCTGCTGACTGCGCTGTCGGAGGAGGACACTGATGGATCTGAAGCATTCCTGGTTCCGTCACAATCTCCTCAAGAAATTATCTAATTTCCGGTCAGCTTCCAGCACATCACTTCAGGTGGAACGTCATGTGTGTGTTTTAAAATGCTCCTCGGGGCTCCGCCATGTACTCCTGTGTCCGTGGGAAAAGCCCGCTTTGTATGCTTCGTACACACTTGGCTCCGCTCCATACATCCCGTACACATATGGCTCCGCTCCATACATTCCGTACACACACGGCTCCGCTCCGTATACCCCATACACACATGGCTCCCATCCGTACATCCCGTACACATATGGCTCCACTCCGTACACACGTGGCTCCGCTCTGTACACCAAGTACACACATGGCTCCGCTCCGTATACCCCATACACACATGGCTCCGCTCCGTACATCCCGTACACATATAGCTCCGCTCCGTACATTCCGTACACACACGGCTCCGCTCCGTATACTCCATACACACATGGCTCGGCTCCGTACATCCCATACACATATGGCTCCACTCCGTACACACGTGGCTCCGCTCCATACACCAAGTACACACACGGCTCCGCTCCGTATACCCCATACACACATGGCTCCACTCCGTAGACCTCATACACAAACAGCTCTGCTACATCTACCCTGTAAACCCCTCCTGACCCCACACATACGGTACTTACCTCATTCAGCACCATGACAACAGCACAGCAGAGTCTTGCAGACACCAAGAGGCAAGGCTGAGCGCACAGGACCTGTGATGAGGTCACAGGAGGGGCGGAGTCAGGGGTGACATGATCAGGGGTCTGGACAAAGGCTCCTGATTATGTGATCCCTGACTCCTCCCCTCCTGTGACCTCATCACAGGTCCTGTGAACAGAGAAGAGAGCAGGCAAGCGACGCTGTGAGTGGCTGCGGGGGGGGAGGTCTCATGCTACGGCGAGGATGGGGTGCGTGGGGGGGGCGTGGCGGCTTATCTCCCTGCAGTGCGGGAGGGTTGGAAACTATAACCGCCGTGTCCGCAGAGTGCCAGCGGCAGGAGCAACAGCAAGGCCAGTGGCCGCATCAGCTGGCAAGCGGCCAGATGATCGGGCGCTGCCGCCCGCGGCCCACATGACAGCGGCCCGGCAGGAAAATGCCCGGTTGGTTATATTACCAATCCGGGCCTGACCAAGAGACGTTCCTCAGCAGGAATTGCTTGCCGGAGCTGTGTCCTACCTGGCAATGGATCCATGGACACGTAGCAGCAACTCATGGAAGTTCTTTTGCGACATCCTCGTGTAGTAATAAAACTTCTCCAGGATTTTCTGCAGCTCGGTGTACAAGGAGTGGTAGGCTCCACGGCTCTCTCTCGGAGTTCAAGGATGCGGTGTTGCCAATAGCGACGACGTCTTCTCAGTCTTTTTCTTCTTCTGTGTTCTTGACAAGCAAAAGCAAAGGCAGCAGCCAACCTCAATTGTAAATCCAGATCTTCTAGGAAGCTGTCCAGGTCAAGATCCATCTTTCAGGTAGATACAGCAGCCAAAGATGAGGATTTCCTCAGTACAGTGTGTTTATATATATGGAAATCCCATGAGACATGTCTACTGGGTGTCTGATGTCAAGGAAAAGCTACTGGAAAAAATTTGAAATTTCTAACGCATGCGCGTAGAAAATGCAAACGCATGCAAAAACGCATACACACGCATGTAAACTCTGCCTTTTTTTTTTCCATCTTGCGTAAGATGATGCGGATAAAAAAAGCTGCGTAAACATGCGTTTGCATGCGTTTTTGCATGCATTTGGGAATGCGGATGATATGCTGCGGACTCAACCGCAAATATGAACCTAGCTTAAGTTGTTGAGAAGTACTAGTCAGGGTTCGGTTACAAAAAAAATCCCAATCTCTGATGATCCCCTGGAGCACCATCAAATCCATTATCATCATATGGGAAGAACATGGTACCACAACAAACCTACCAATAGAGCGCCGCCGACCAAAACTCTCAGTGCGGGCAAAGTGGGCGTTAATCACAGATGCAGAACAGAGGACAAAGTTAACTCTGAAGGAGCTGCAGAGTTCCCAAGTTAAGACTGGAGTACCTTTCCATACGACCACAATAAGCCGTACACTGCATAGAGGTGGCCAGAAAAAAATCCTTTTCTTACACATGAAATCTGTAATGCTCGTTTTGAGTTTGCCAAAAGACATGTGGGAGACTCCCCAAATGTATGGAGGAACGTGCTTTGATCAGAAAAGATCAAAAATTGAACAAATTGGACCACCAAGCAAGCGCTATGTCAGGCACAAAGCCTACACAGCTCATCATCTCAAGAACATCATGTAAGGAAAACATGCACAAGAGAGCCGGCGAATACGGATATCCCCCACCATCACCAATCTGTGATGGAGCTTACACAGTCACAGCTCTCTGTCACCTCCCATACCCTCAAGTCAGTCAGGAAACTGCACCTAGGATAAGTAGTTGCCGGAGAGGCTGCCCTGTCACGTACTGGTTATTGGGGCACTCTGCAGTGAGGGCGGTATATATATATATCTGGATCGCCCACCAGGTCAGTGGGGTACTCGGCATCGGGCCGGTATCTCAGAGAGAAGTGTCACAGTAGCGGTGACCCGGTCCGTGGCCCTGGGCGTCCATGTAAAAGGGGTTAAGCGTGGCTGATTAAAGTTTATAAGTGGATGATACGTGACGCCACCTGTGGTGCTCGGCAATGAAGGAGTTAAGCCGACACTGCAGATCCTCTGGGACAGATGGTATAAGGCAGCAAGATGTAATAGCTCCCCACAGGTAGAGCTGTAGTCCCAGGGCAGTAGTAATAGGTGTTGAGGAAGAGGGTGCAGTGTTAGGCACAGAGATGTAGCAGTGCTGAAGGGGTTGCAGGAAGAAGGCAATGATAGCAGGGTGCAGTTTCCTTTAACTTTACTTTGCTTTGCAAGTGCAGACCAGGATCCAGATTACAGATGGAACAGGAGTTGGCTAGCCTGGAAGCAACTCAGGAATCTCTCTATTCAGATGGGTTGTGTAGTCTCCTTTCTAGCGCTTGTCTGAGGTACATGCAGTACTGAGTTACACTGAAGTTCCTCTTGCTTGCTGTCACGTGGACCCGTCCTGTGTGACACGACCCACAGGCCGGTAACTAAAACAACAAAACACGGCACGTGTAACTGTCCTGTGTGACACGACCCGCAGACTGGTAACTAAAACAACAAGACACGGGGAAAGGGGCAACAGTTACAATGGTGGGCCCTGCGATAGGGAACGGGGACGTGGAGACCTCCTGCACTCCCCTGAGTCAGTGTCCCTCCACTTCTAACAATCCCTAGGCCAGTTCCGCACTGGGCGCCGATCAGGATACCTGTCACCCTAGCACACCCTACACCTATCCCTTGCTAGGAAGCTGGGTGGTGCAGGCACTGGCCCCACCACTGTACTAATACACACCAGGGAAAAATACAAACAGGGGAAACACCAAAAGACTTATCTTGCTCTGCTGCAGCACCAGGCAGCTGAGTGCATCACCGGATTAGGGGTCAAGTCTGAGGCTTCCAGGTCTCTGCTTTCTGCCACCCAGGAGGAAGAAATCCAAGTCCTTATACCCTTTGTGTTGGAAGCTGACTCCATCGGGCACCAAGAAGCTTGGCACTCTGGGATTCCTGATGGCACACATATTCCACCCTACCTGAAGGATGTCGTGTCAACCTGGACTGTGTGTGGTCCCATACTCCTTCTTCAGGTCATTCTGGCAGGCTTGAGGAAGAGGGGCCGTAAAGGGGGGGTACTGTAACAACCCTGCTGGCGTCACTACATGGCCTCCCATCCCCCGCACATCAACTTACTCACTGCTCCGGGTCATGCTGTGAATTCTGTCTGTTGCCAGTCCTGTGCTCTTTGCCTCTGCTCTCCTGTATGTTTCCTGGCTATGTGTGTAAAGGGGGGCGGCGCCAGAACTCTCTGGTTCTTATGCAGTCAGGGTGCACCTGTCTAATCTGTCCCTGACCAATCACCTAGAGCCATTGACTATTTAGCTCCGCCACATCCACTGAAACATTGCCTGTGCAATGTCTAATCTCAGTTAGCTCCTTGCTGCTGAGCTAGCCAGGCCCTGTCCTATGTCTTGCCTTCTCTGAAGGCTCTTATTGCGTATTACTGTGTCTTGGTACCTTGCTTAGTACTTCTCTGTCCGCCTACCAGGAGGCTGAATATCCTGGTCCTTGTGTCTTTGTCCCTGTGTCTCTGTCTGAACTCAGTCTTACCTCTGTCAGTCTCCTTGCCTTTGGCTTCCTTCTCTGCCGTGTCTTTCCTTGTGTCCTCCCTATCCTAGGCTCTGCTCTCTTGCAGCTGTGCCTGCTCTGCTCCCTTGCAGCTCTGCCTGCTCTGCTCCCTTGCAGCTCTGCCTGCTCTGCCCCCTTGCAGCTCTGCCTGCTCGGCTCCCTAGCCTCTCTGCCTGCTTGGCTCCCTAGCCGCTCTGCCTGCTCGGCTCCCTAGCCGCTCTGCCTGCTCGGCTCCCTAGCCGCTCAGCCTGCTCTGCTCCCTCGCCGCTCAGCCTGCCCGACTCCCTTGCCGCTCAGCCTGCCCGGCTCCCTTGCCGCTCAGCCTGCCCTGCTCCCTTGCAGCTCAGCCTGCCCGGCTTCCTTGCAGCTCAGCCTGGCTGTCACCTATTTTTTCGCATATAAGATTCGGCCACCACCATCATGGACTTATCTATAGCATTCTGTAGTGCTGTAGATAAGCCCTCGATGTAACCTGAAAGAGAAGAAAAACAAGTTGTATTATACTCACCCAGGGGCGGTCCGGGTCCGGCGCCTCCCATCTTCTACCGATGACATCCTCCTCTTTGCTTCCTGGTGTGGCTACAGCGCAGGCATACTGCTCTGCCCCTCATCGCTAGAAGATGGGAGGCGCCGGACCACGACACCCATCGGTCTCGGACCGCCCCTGTGTGAGTATAATATAACGTGTTTTTCTTCTCTTTCAGGTTACATTGGTGTAACAACCCTGCTGGCATCACTGCATGGCCTCCCATCCCCCGCTCACCAACTTACTTTCTCCTTCAAGCCATGCTGTGAAATCTGTCTGTTGCCAGCCCTGAGCTCCATGTGCTATGCCTCTTGTTTTCCTGCTTGCTCTCCATGTTTCCTGACTGTGTGTATAGGGGGGTGGCGCCTGAACTCTCTTGTTCTTATGCAGTCTGGGTGCACCTGGGTAATCTGTCCCTGACCAATTACCTGGAGCCCTTGACTATTTAGTTTCGCCACTCCCACTGAAACATTGCCTGAGCAATGTCTATACTCAGTTAGTATCTCGCTGCTGAGGAAGCCAGGCCCTGTTCTGTGTGTCTCCTTCTCTGGAGGATTACTCTAGTCTTGCTTTGTACCCTGTCTGCCTGCCAGGAGGCTGAATATCCTGGCCCTTGAGTCTTGTTCCCTGTACCTTGTCCGTACTCTGTCTGCCTGCCAGGAGGCAGAATATCCTGGTCCTTGTGTCTTTGTCCCTGTGCCTCTGTCTGAACTCAGTCTTACCTCTGTCTGTCAGTCTCCTTGTTTGTGGTTCCTTCCCTGCTGTGTCTTTCCTTGTGTCCTCTTTATTTGTGCATCTGCATGCTCGCAGCTCTGTCTGCACGGCTCCCTAGCCGCTCTGTCTGCACAGCTCCCTAGCTGCTCTGCCTGCTCCGCACTCCTGCGGCTCTGCCTGCTCCGCACTCCTGCGGCTCTGCCTTCTCCGCACTCCTGCGGCTCTGCTTTCTCCGCACTCCTGCGGCTCTGCCTTCTCCGCACTCCTGTGGCTCTGCCTTCTCCGCACTCCTGCGGCTCTGCCTGCTCCGCACTCCTGCGGCTCTGCCTGCTCCGCAATCCTGCGGCTCTGCCTGCTCCGCACTCCTGCGGCTCTGTCTGCTCCGCACTCCTGCGGCTCTGTCTACCTGCACCTCCTGTGTGAACAGGCCCAAACCTGTTCCTTCATACTCCATTCCTTCCTGCCTATATCCATACCTGTACCTCCTGTGTGAACAGGTCCAGATCCTGTTCCAGCATACACCACTCCCTCCTGCCTACACCTCCTGTGTGAACAGGCCCAAACCTGTTCCTTCATATTCCATTCCTTCCTGCCTAGATCCATACCTGTACCTCCTGTGTAAACAGGTCCAGATCCTGTTCCAGCATACACCACTCCCTCCTGCCTACACCTCCTGTGTGAACAGGCCCAGATCCTGTTCCAGCATACACCACTCCCTCCTGCCTACACCTGCTGTGGGAACAGGTCCCTACCTGCTCCTTCTCATACCACGCCAATCTGTCCTGTGTCTCCAAGCCGTGCCCGCCTGTCCTGTGTCTCCAAGCCGTGCCCGCCTGTCCTGTGTCTCCAAGCCGTGCCCGCCTGTCCTGTGTCTCCAAGCCGTGCCCGCCTGTCCTGTGTCTCCAAGCCGTGCCCGCCTGTCCTGTGTCTCCAAGCCGTGCCCGCCTGCCCTGTGTCTCAGCCGTGCCTGTCGTGTCTACCTGCCTGCCTGTCGATAGCCTCTGTCAAGGTGTCCTGTTCCCGAGTGGGATCAGCAGCCACAGCCAGACCCCACCCTGGAGTGGCACCCGGCAGCTACCTGCCGCACAAGCCTGACCTCACCATCAGAGGCTCCAGTGAAGACCAAGGAAGCTGCCGTAGTTACGCCCCTTCCAGGGTAGTCTGGTTTGTGGCACAGTGGGGCCACAACCCCCCGGCTCGCGCCATTCAGCCAAGGCGCGAGCGTGACAATTGGGGGCTTATCTGTAGATAAGCCCCTGATGGCGGTGGCCACATCTTATATGCGAAAAAATAGGTGACAGATTCCCTTTAACGAAATTCAAACAAAGAAGCAGAGTCCAGACATTACAATGTCCAACAATTCACATATTTTCAATTACAGCGCATCAACTCCCTTCCCCTCCCCGTTATAGAAACATCATCAACAAATACTCAGAAGTACATCCTCATTTCGGGAGCATCGTCTCCACCCACGGTGTCCACAACGCATTGTCTAAGGGGTAAGTTTCTCCTTGTGGAGAGTGACATACCAGCTCTGGCTTGTCAAGGTAAGGAGGCTTATTCGCTGTGCAATGCTCCTCTGCGAAAATAATGTGCAAATTGCCAAATTGCCTCTTCAGAGAGGAAGAGGACTTGAACTCTATAGCGCCACCTGTTGGTAGTAGCGATCCTACAAGTCACAATCTTACCTTACCCCTTAGACCTCAGTCCAGATCCTCTCTCCTAGCCAAATCAGTTCTCATACTTTGCACTGACGAGGGCCAATAGCCCGAAACACCGTGTCTGCAAATTGAGAATATGATTTGGCTTTTATCCTAAGTCCTATTACAAGACTCGTTAAAGGGTTGATTGTGACTTGTAGGATCGCTACTACCAACAGGTGGCGCTATAGAGTTCAAGTCCTCTTCCTTTCTGAAGAGGCAATTTGCACACAACTCATTGAACGTTTTTTCCTTTTGACATAGATACTTTTTTCCATATTTACAATAAAGTCTGATTGTCTAAAATAATTCTTGTATTGTCTGCTGTTCTTCATTTATCCAATGCCTAGCTATTAACTTATGTGCAATGTATGACAACCTAGTTATTGCCAATTTGAACTGGTTTTGAATCTGAATCTCCTCCAATAAACTAAAATACAAACCACAGGATTTCTATCAATTCTACAGTCATAAACTCCCTCTATAGTGTTAATAACCGCTGTCCAGTCTGGAGCACTACCTCAACATATGTAAGATCCCTGCCCCATCAACCTGACAATGAGGGCATCCAGAAGTCTGTCTCAGTCATGCCCTATATAGTCTTTCAGGTGTCCTATATACTCTATGGCGCACATATATTTGTGAGAGTCTACCTGGCTCACTCAGTGACAATTGCAGTATGTTTTAAATAATCGCCTCCCACTTTTTCTCTATCGGCCCCAGTTTGTCTTCCCACTTCTCTTTAGCCTTAATCGGGTACTCTGCACCCCATCTTGACTAAAAAAAACAACAAATGTACGAATTTTTGCAAATTTATAAAAAAACAAAAAAAAACCTGAAATATTACATGGTTATATGTTATGAACGAGTCACCGTAGGAGGCAAAAGCAGAAATGCTAGCTAAGTCCAGAAAACCAGAGAAGTTGGCAGCTATCGGATTGCAGACCCCTGAACCTATCAACAACAACTAGCAGTAGCCGTGGGGGGTTCCTACGGTGCCCTAGACCCCTCGATCACAGCCGGAGGACTACATAACCTAAAGACAGGGAAATCTAAACTGCCTCAGAGCAGACCCCAAAGCAATAGACAGCCCCCAACATATAATGACGGAGAAGCAAGAAGAAAAAACACTAACACAGATAGAAAGATAGACTGAACAAATGATGGGGCCCAAGCTAACTAGATAGGACAGGATAGAAAAGCTGCTGTCTGCAATCCGCCAAAAACCCTATCAAAACAAAAGCCAACAGACTGACAGGGAAAATGGCCCTGAAGACGCTAGGCTTCAAAAAGACTATGTCAGTACTCAGGTATTTTTTGAAGACAGAGCAAAAAGACACAAAGGAATTCAGCTCACCCCAGCAGGGAATGGCAGAATCCAGAAAAGCAAGGCAAAAGAAAACCAAAACACAAATGCAAAAAGCAAGTCAGAAAACTTAGCTTTTGAGGAGCAGGAATCAGACTGGTCTCCTAGAATCCCTCAGAGAAATCACCAGCGAGGCAGAAGGGCGTCGGCTGCCTTATATCCAGTCAGCAATTCCTGTCACCCAGTCATCCTCTACCAGCTCAGGTGTTTGGCAGCTCAGCCTCGCTACCTTCCTTCACCAGAAGAAGGAGTTCATCAGACCTCAATAGTGAAGGGGAAAATGAACTCATAACAGTTATAAGTATTCAGACCCTCTGCTCAGTATTGAGAAGCATCCTTTTGAGCTAGTACAGCCATGAGTCTTCTTGGGAATGATGCAACAAGTTTTTCACACCTGGATTTGGAGATCCTCTGCCATTCTTCCTTGCAGATCCTCTCCAGTTCCATCAGGGTGGATGGTGAACGTTGGTGGACAGCCATTTTCATGTCGCTCCAGAGATGCTAGATTGGGTTTAGGTCAGGGCTCTGGCTGGGCCAGTCAAGAATGGTCACAGAGTTGTTCTGAAGCTACTCCTTTGTTATTTTAGGCTAGTTTCACACTAGCGTATGACTGAGGAGCGGAGGGCCTCGGCTTCCTCCACTAAGCTCTGCCCACGGCCGCACCTCCTCCGGTCAGCTCCGCCTCTCTCTGCATGCAGCCTGCGTACCCTATCTTTAGCATTAGGTATGCAGGCCGTGCTGATGAATGCAGATGCCTCTGCATGCGTCTTTTTGATGGTATGGAGAGTGCACCCAAATGCAACATGCTGCCTTTGACGCAGGTCGCCGCACTGTCAAAAAGACGCATGCGGAGGCATCTGCATTCATCGGCATGGCCTGCGTACCTAATGCTAAAGATAGGGTTTGCAGGCCGCATGCCGACAGAGGCGGAGCAGACCGGAGGAGGTGCGGCCGGGGGTGGAGCTTCACCAAGGAAGCCCGCAGCCCTCCGCACCTCGACCATACGCTAGTGTGAAACTAGCCTTAGCTGTGTGCTTAGGGTCATTTGACTTGTTGGAAGATGAACCTTCGGCCAAGTCTGAAGTCCAGAGCACCTGTCATGATCTCAGTGCGGGTTTGACTCACACACGTGGGGTTAATATTTGGAACCAGTGCTGATGACTGGCATTTCTGGGGTTAAAGGTTGTGATCCCGATGCAGGCTTACCTTCACACATGGGGCTATGATTGTGGCCTCTCCCTGGTTCTGGGGGAGGCTTCTTATAGCCTCAGGACGCTCCCATCCCTGTCAGTTATACTCTTGCCCTTGGCATTTGTGTGGTGACCCCTGAGTGTGTTTGTGCTGTGTTCTGGTTACTTGATTCTCTGTGTATGACTCGGTCTGTTCTCTGGATATCGCTTTGGATTCTGCCTGGTACCTCCTATGTCTGTTTGGTTTTGATCTCTGCCTGGCCCTGATTATCCGCTCTGTCTCATCCCTGGTACTGTACTGTGATCCTGTGTATGACCTTTGGCTTTGTCTGACCTCCCGTCTGTTTATTCCTCCTGTACCTCGTTTAGCACTGCTTCTGTACTCAGGACACGCGCACTGGCTCTATGAGCAAGTGTAGTGCGGTGTCTTTGACATTATAACTGACCCTTTCAGTTTTTTTTTTTCTGAAGAAAAAAAAAAAAAAAAGTGTGTGTTATCCTCATGGATCCCATACAAGCCTTGGCTGATCAGGTCAAGCACCTGACCCAAATGTTCCATAAGCTCAATGTGGAACAACGCACGATGGCCCATACCCAGCAACAGTTGGTGGTTACTGTGCAGGGGGCTGTCGATGCAGGGGCTTCTGGTTCTGGGGGTAGGGATGTGTCATTAGCGTCCCCCGAATCTCCGGTCAAATTACCAGACCTTTTCTCAGGGGATAAAAAGGAGTTCAGGTCTTTCAGAGAAGGATGCAAGCTTTTTTTTTCTCTAAGGCCCCGCTCCTCCGGGGATGAGTTCCAGAGGGTGGGGGTCATTATTTCCCTACTTCGGGGGGCTCCGCAAGCATGGGCTTTCTCTCTGTCTTCCTCTGCTCCTGAACGTATGTCAGTGAACGCATTCTTTGAGGCCCTCGGGCACATTTATGATGAACCTGACCGAGTGCGATTGGCAGAGGACATGGTGATGAGTGTCTGTCAGGGGAAACACACAGCT
This sequence comes from Dendrobates tinctorius, assembly GCF_039654945.1. Taxonomy (NCBI): domain Eukaryota; kingdom Metazoa; phylum Chordata; class Amphibia; order Anura; family Dendrobatidae; genus Dendrobates; species Dendrobates tinctorius. Next base: position 103,459,148 of record NW_027361671.1, read on the forward strand.
GAGTGGTTTTGTTCTGAGTTCCGCCGCTGGGCGGCAGAGGTCTCTTGGAGCGACGCCGCACTCCGAGGACTCTTTCGCAGAGGCTTGTCCGAGCGGCTGCAGGATGCCTTGGCGTTACATCCCCCACCTAACTCTCTCGAGGACGCCATGACCCAGGCCGTCCGGATGGACCGCAGGCTGCGGGCCAGAGGGGTGATGCAGGTGGATACTCCATTATTCCCCAGTGGAAAAGAGACTGCCCCTGATCCCATGGATGTAGGCGCCCTCTCCCTGAAGGATACGGAGAGGAAACGCCGGAAGGACAAGCAGTTATGCTTTTACTGCGGTAAAACGGGACATTGGAAAAGGGAGTGCCCGAATTGCCCGTCTTCAAACCCGGTCGGCGGGAAACGACTAGGTCTGGGTAGTCAACGGGGAGGCTGCTTAGACCCTCAGGTACCATTTTCCTCGTTTTCTAAAGTAGTACTGCCTGTGGAACTGTTTGTGGATGGTAGTTCTTTTTCCTCTACAGTCTTTGTGGACTGCGGATCATCTATTAATCTTATTGACTCCCAATTGGTCACACACTGCAAGATAGGGACAGTTAGGCTCAAGGTTCCGATCAAGGTGATGGCCATTGACTCATCTCCCCTCACTAAGGAGGGAATTCGCTTTATGTCTGATGTGTTTTCGCTCAGAGTGGGCGCTACTCATGTGGAAAACATAAGTTGTTTTGTGCTGGACAATCTACCTGCAGGGTTGGTGTTGGGCATGCCCTGGTTACAACACCATAACCCAGTTATTAACTAGAAAACGGGGGAGATTGTACAATGGGGGTTTAATGATTTTGAGTTATATGATAAAGCCGCACTGCTGGTTGAACCTGTTAAATCTGTGTCTGTATCATCTGTCGAGCTGGAAGGTATTCCGGAATGCCTGAAGGACTTCGAAGATGTATTCTCCGAAAGCGAGGCCGAGACGTTACCGCCACATAGACCCTTTGACTGCGCTATTGAGCTTGTCCTGGGGGCTAAATTACCCAAAGCCCGTCTGTTTAATTTGTCCGGTCCTGAGCTCTTGGCTATGAAGGAGTACATTACTGAAAGTCTGCGCAAAGGACACATACGTCCTTCAGTCTCACCTGTGGCGGCAGGTTTCTTTTTTGTAAAGAAAAAAGATGGCGGGTTACGTCCCTGTCTCGACTTCCGGGAGCTTAATCAAATTACTGTACGGAATACGTACCCCCTTCCGTTGATTCCCGATTTATGTAACCAACTATCAGGGGCAAAGTGGTTTTCTAAACTGGACCTTCGGGGGGCATATAATTTGATAAGGGTCCGAGAGGGGGATGAATGGAAAACCGCGTTCCTCACGACCGAGGGACTATTTGAAAATTTAGTCATGCCGTTTGGTCTTACCAACGCCCCTGCCATATTTCAGAATTTCATCAACGTGGTATTCTCGGATCTCATTGGTCGTTTTGTCGTTATCTACTTAGATGATATTTTGATATATTCCCCCGACAAGTATTCTCATTTGGAACATGTACGAACTGTGCTCCAAAGGCTGAGAGAAAATCATTTGTATGCCAAATTGGAAAAATGTGTATTCTGTGTACAAGAGTTGTCCTTTTTGGGGTTAATTGTATCCGGTGAGGGTTTTCGCATGGACCCCAAGAAGGTGCAGGCCATTGCGGATTGGGTGCAACCCCGAGATCTTAAGGGTCTTCAGCGCTTCTTGGGGTTCGCCAATTATTACCGCAAATTTATCCGGGGGTTTTCGCAAGTGGTCAAACCTCTCACGGATCTAACATGCAAAGGTGCGGATGTGAGAAATTGGTCCTCGCTCGCAAAAGCGGCCTTTGCGACGCTGAAAAAATGTTTTATGTCTGCTCCTGTGTTAGTGCAGCCAGATCCGTCCAAACCATTTGTCGTGGAAGTGGATGCCTCTGAGGTGGGGGTGGGGGCGGTCTTGTCCCAAGGGCCTGCCACTCTAACCAACCTCAGGCCATGTGCTTTCTTTTCCAAGAAGTTCTCTGCTGCGGAAAGAAATTACGACGTAGGCAATAGAGAGCTTCTTGCGGTCAAATTTGGCGTTTGAAGAATGGAGGCACTTTTTGGAGGGGGCCAGTCACCCGGTTACGGTGATCACGGATCACAAAAATTTGTCGTACTTTGAGTCTGCTAAAAGACTAACGCCCAGACAAGCCCGTTGGTCACTTTTTTTTTCCCGTTTTCAGTTTACAATTAAATTTCGTCCAGGGTCTAAGAATGTCAAGGCTGACGCCTTATCACGCAGTTTTCAGCCGGTGTCGCCCCCTGAGCCACCGTCCTCCATTCTTCACCCTGGGGTTGTGATAGCAGAGGTCTCATCTGAATTGGAACGGGAGATTCAGGGGGCCCAGTCGCAGGCCTCGGCGGCCAAGCCGGAGGGGAAGTTGTTTGTCCCAGAGCAACTTCGCCTGAAACTCTTGCAGGAGTTCCATGAATCCAAGCTGAGTGCTCACCCTGGTATTTCAGCCACACGTCTGGCGGTGGCTAGGATCTTTTGGTGGCCTACCCTTGGTTCGGACATAAAAAAATTCATTGCTGGTTGTGGGGTCTGCGCTCGTTCTAAAAGCTCTCATAGCCGGCCGGCAGGGGAGCTGATACCCTTGGCAGTGCCCGAAAGGCCATGGACTCACTTATCCATGGATTTTGTTACCAATCTCCCTCCATCTAAGGGTAATACAGTGGTATGGGTAGTGGTGGACAGGTTTTCTAAGCAGGCTCATTTCGTACCCCTGTCCGCACTACCGTCAGCTGAGACGTTGTCCAGGTTGTTTGTGCAGCATGTGATCCGGTTGCATGGGGTACCCCTGAATGTGGTGTCTGATCGTGGTGTGCAGTTTGTGGCTAAGTTTTGGCGTGCTTTCTGCAAAAAATTAGGTATGTCTCTGTCCTTTTCGTCTGCATACCATCCTGAGAGCAATGGGCAGACGGAGCGCACTAACCAGTCCCTGGAACAGATCCTCAGGTGTCTAACCTCTGCTAGACAGAGTGACTGGTGCGATGCACTGCCGTTAGCTGAATTTGCCTTCAATAGTCGAGTGAGTCAATCCACTGGTAGGTCCCCTTTCTTGATTAACTATGGGTTCAGTCCTCATTTCGGTGAGTTTTCTCGTCTGGATTCGGGGTGCCCCGGGGCTGAGGACTCTGTTCAGCGGTTAAAAAATACATGGGCAGAAGTCCAGCGGCGTATATCCAGGTCTCAAGGCAGGTATAAGTATTTCGCGGACAGGAAACGAACACCTGGTCCCATGTTTCGGGTGGGAGAGAAAGTTTGGCTCTCCACGTGAAACATTAAGTTAAAGATTCCGTCAGCCAAGTTAGGACCCAAATTCATTGGCCCGTACAAGATTGTGGAAAAAATCAATCCAGTGGCGTATAGGCTGTGCCTTCCACCCTCTTTCAAGATCCCTAATGTCTTCCACAAATCTCTACTGAAACCTTTTGAAGCAGTCCGGGGAGACTCCGAGTCTGCTGCTTCTCCTGTTTTGGTCGAGGGGCAGGTGGAGTACGAGGTTGGTCATATCGTAGATTCCAGGTTGGTACGGCGGTCGGTACAGTACCTGGTTCATTGGAAGGGGTATGGACCGGAGGACAGGTCCTGGGTGCCGGCCCGGTTGATGCATGCTGATCGCCTGGTACGGGCTTTCCATGCTAAGTACCCGGGCAAGCCTGGGGGTCCAGAGGCCCCCCGTTGAGAGGGGGGTACTGTCATGAACTCAGTGCGGGTTTGACTCGCACACGTGGGGTTAATGTTTGGAACCAGTGCTGATGACTGGCATTTCTGGGGTTAAAGGTTGTGATCCCGATGCACACCTGGGGCTATGATTGTGGCCTCTCCCTGGTTCTGGGGGAGGCTTCTTATAGCCTCAGGACGCTCCCATCACTGTCAGTTATACTCTTGCCCTTGGCATTTGTGTGGTGACCCCTGAGTGTGTTTGTGCTGTGTTCTGGTTACTTGATTCACTGTGTATGACTCGGTCTGTTCTCTGGATATCGCTTTGGATTCTGCCTGGTACCTCCTATGTCTGTTTGGTTTTGATCTCTGCTTGGCCCTGATTATCCGCTCTGTCTCATCCCTGGTACTGTACTGTGATCCTGTGTATGACCTTTGGCTTTGTCTGACCTCCCGTCTGTTTATTCCTCCTGTACCTCGTTTAGCACTGCTTCTGTACTCAGGACACGCGCACTGGCTCTATAAGCAAGTGTAGTGCGGTGTCTCTGACAGCACCCTAGAAGAGGTTTTCGTCCAGGATATCTCTGTACTTGGCCGCATTATTGTTTCCTTCAGTTGCAACCAGTCGTCCTGTCCCTGCAGCTGAAAAACACCCACATAGCATGATGCTGCAACCATCATGTTTCACTATTGGGATTGCATTGGGGAGGTGATGAGCAGTGCCTGGTTTTCTCCACACATACTGCTTAGAATTATCACCAAAAAGTTCTATTATGGAGGCCTATTTGCTCTTAGGAACCTTGAGTACTACAGAATTTTTTTTGTAACCTTGGCCAGATCTGTGCCTTGCCACAATTCTGTTTCTGAGCTCCTTGGCCAGTTCCTTTGACCTCATGATTCTCATTTGTCTGACATGCACTGTGAGGTCTTATACAGACAGGTGTGTGCCTTTACAAATCAAGACCTGTCAGTTTCATCCCTTTACCCCCAATGCGGTTCCTTTATTAGATAATAACTCTGGAACGCGTCCATGGATCCCGGTGATTCTGACACTGTTTTCTCGTGACATATTGTACTTCATGTTAGTGGTAAAATTTCATTGATATAACTTGTGTTTATTTGTGAAATAAAACGGAAATGTGGTGAAAATTTTGCAAATTTCCAACTTTGAATTTTTATGCCCTTAAATTACAGAGATACGGCACACAAAAAAATTAATAATTAACATTTCCCACATGTTTACATTACATCAGCACAATTTGGGAACCAAAATTTTTTTTTGTTAGGAAGTTATAAGGGTTAAAAGTTGACCAGCGATTTCTCATTTTTACAACACCATTTTATTTTTAGGGACCACATCACATTTGAAGTCACTTTGAGGGGTCTATATGATAGAAAATACCCAACAGTGACACCATTCTAAAAACTTCACCCCTCATGGTGCTCAAAACCACATTCAAGAAGATTATTAACCCTTCCGGTGCTTCACAGGAATTTTTTTGAATGTTTAAAAAAAATGAACATTTAACTTTTTTTCACAAAAAAAATGCTTCAGGTCCAATTTTTTTTTCATTTTTCCTAGGGTAACAGGAGAAACTTGACTGCAAAAGTTATTGTGCAATTTGTCCTGAGTACGCTGATACCTGATACGTGGAGGGGAACCACTGTTTCAGAGCATGACAGATCTCAGAAGGGAAGGAGAACCATTTGACTTTTTTGGCTGGAATTGAGATCGGACACCATGTCGCGTTTGGAAAGCCCCTGATGTGCCAAAACAGTGGAAACCCCCCCACAAATGACACCATTTTGGAAACTTGAGCCCCCAAGGAACTTATCTAGATGTTTGGTGAGCCCTTTGAACCCCTAAGTGCTTCACAGAAGTTTATAACGCCCGGGCATGAAAATAAAAAAAAAATCATATTTTATCCACAAACATGATCTTTTAGTCCCCAAATTTTTATTTTCCCAAGGGTAAGAGGAGAAATTGGACCCCAAAAGTTGTTGTCCAATTTGTCCTGAGTATGCTGATATCCCATATGTTTGAGAAAACTACTGTATGGGCACACGTCGGGGCTCGGAAGGGAAGTAGTGTCGGTTTGGAATTCAGACTTTGATGGAATGGTCTGCGGGTGTCATGTTGCTTTTGGAGAGCCCCTGATGTGCCTAAACTGTGAAACCCCCCCTGTAACTATTTCAGCAAAATCCGAACTCCAATATAGCGCTTCTTCCCTTCTGAGCCTTGCACTGTGCTGTAATTTCAAAAACTTTTAATTCATATGCCCTTAAACCAGAGAGTTATGTCACAGAAAATAGTTTATAAATAACATTTCCCACATGTCTACTTTACATCAGCACAATTTTTGAAACATATTTTTTCTCATTTTTCCAACAAAATTTACCAAACCATTATTCTTGGGACCACATCACATTTGAAGTGAATTTGGGGGCCTATATGACAGAAAATACCCAAACTTGACATCATTCTAGAAATATCACCCCTCCAAGTACTCAAAACCACATTCAAGAAGTTTGTTAACCCTTCAGGTGCTTCACATCAATGAATGCAATGTGGAAAGAAAACATTAACATTTCACAGAAAAGCACTATCATACAAAATTAATTTCCTTCTATGACGGAATCACTGATTGGGTGGATCAAGGAAATGCTGTAGATATAGTATATCTTGACTTCAGCAAAGCTTTTGACAAAGTATCTCATACAATCCTTATTGAAAAAATGACTAAGTATGGAATGGACAAGGCAACTGTTAGGTGGATTCATAACTGGCTTAGTGATCGGACCCAAAGAGTGGTCATAAATGGCTGCACATCCAGTTGGAAGAATGTCTCAAGTGGGGTACCATAGGGCTCTGTCCTGGGCCCTGTATTGTTCAACATCTTTATCAATGATTTAGATAAAGGAATTGAGGGTAAACTGATTAAATTTGCTGATGACACAAAGCTAGGAGGGATAGCTAATACTAGAGAAGAGAGAGAGAGTATTCAAAAAGATATAAATAAACTGGAGAAGTGGGCAGCAACTAACAGAATGGTTTTTAACAGGGAAAAATGGAAAGTACTACATCTGGGCAATAAAAATGAAAAAAGCATATACAGAATGGGAGGAATAGGGCTAAGCAACAGCACATGTGAAAAAGACTTGGGTATACTAATAGATCACAGACTGAATATGAGTGAACAGTGTGATGCAGCAGCAAAAAAGGCAAATGCAATTCTAGGATGTATTAACAGAAGCATACAGTCTAGATCACGTGAAGTCATTATTTCCCTCTACTCCTCTTTGGTCAGACCTCATCTGGAATATTGTGTCCAGTTTTGGGCACCACATTTTAAAAAAGACATCAACAAACTGGAGCAAGTTCAGAAAAGAGCGACCAGAATGGTGACCGGTCTGCAAACCCTGTCTTATGAGAAAAGGTTGCAGGATTTGGGAATGTTTAGTTTGCAAAAGAGAAGACTGAGAGGAGACTTAATAGCTGTCTACAAATATCTAAAGGGCTGTCACATTGTAGAAGGATCAACTTTATTCTCATTTGCACAAGGAAAGACTAGAAGCAATGGGATGAAACTGAATGGGAGGAGACACAGATTAGATATTAGAAAAACTTTTTGACAGTTAGAGTGATCAATGAGTGGAAAAAACTGCCATGAGAAGTGGTGAGTTCTCCTTCAATGGAAGTCTTCAAACAGAGGCTGGACAGACATCTGACTGGGATGATTTAGCGAATCCTGCTTTGAGCAGGGGGTTGGACCAGATGGCCCAGGAGGTCCCTTCCAACTCTACGATTCTATGATTCTATGATTCTAGGAAATAAACACAGATGTACAACAGCAAACTACAGAACACCACAACTCCAAACTTCAACTATTTAGCTTTAGGACACCGCACAGGAAGATGAATCTTTCACGGGTAGGGACTAAACGCCTAGAGCTAGAGGAGGAACAGGAGTAGCACTGCCAGAGCCTTGCAAAATGACCTCCACAGGCCACAAATGTGCATGTGTCTGCACAAACGGTTAGAAACTGACTCCATGAGGGTGGTCTGAGTGCCCGACGTCCAGAGATGGGGGTTGTGATCACAGCCCAACAGTGCAGGACGCTTGGCATTTGCCACAGATCACCAAGATTAGCAAATTCGCCACTGGCGCCCTGTGCTCTTCACAGATGAAAGCAGGTTCACACTGAGCACATGTGACAGACGTGACAGAGTCTGGAGACGCCGTGGAGAGCGATCTGCTGCCTGCAACATCCTTCAGCATGACCGGTTTGGCAGTGGGTAAGTAATGGTATGGGGTGACATTTCTTTGGAGGGCCGCACAGCCCTCCATGTGCTCACCAGAGGTAGCCTGACTGCCATTAGGTACCGAGATGAGATCCTCAGACCACTTGTGAGACCATATGCTGGTGCGGTTGGCCCTGGGTTCCTCCTAATGCAGGACAATGCCAGAACTCATGAGGCTGGAGTGTGTCAGCAGTTCCTGCAAGATGAAGGCATTGAAGCTATGAACTGGCCCGCCCATTCCCCAGACCTGAATCCGATTGAACACATCTGGGACATCATGTCTCGCACCATACACCAACATAATGTTGCACCACAGACTGTCCAGGCTCGGACTGGCCCACAGGGGAACAGGGCAATCCCCTGGTGGGCCCCGTGCAGATCTGGGCCCCAACCTTACTGTATGGGCAGTACTTGTCATAATTCATTTGATTCACTCTGTACAGAAAAAAGCAGCATCTCGTCATTCATTAACCAAAATACTCAGTTTATTATTATATAGAGCTATAAGTAAATTTGTGAACCAGGGTCATGTAATATTAGGATTAAGGTAAAAAGTGGGCCCCCAAAGTCATTGTTACTGGTGGACCCTTGGCACCCCAGTCCGACACTGAACAGATGGTTATGGTGCCCGGCTGCGATCCGGAGTATATCAAGTACTGTGAACGGCTGTGTGTGTGAGTAAAGAGGCTAAAGAAGCCTGTAAGTGAGAGACATTGGCACGGTGTGCAGTCACCCATGGAAACTAGACAAGGTGAAGTCCGGCATGTTTAGGGACTGTGATACAAAGCCATAGACTACGTAGTGCTATGAACTGGTGTGAATTGAACACTGATAATATGCACTGAAGTTATATGCAATTGTGTGGATTGGAACCTTTCTGTGTGAAGATAACACATTAAAGACACTTTATTGTTTGAACTTTGAGGATCACGGCCTCATCACTGCGTACGGTGCTACCGCTGCACTACAATAGTGATCAAATAATAGCACATGCAAGGAACAAATACCGTCACAACATGGCCGGACCACATATTGCCAGTGTGAGTTCTCCTTCAATGGAGGTCTTCAAACAGAGGCTGGACAGACATCTGTCTGAGATGGTTTAGTGAGTTCAGCATTGAGCAGAGGGTTGGACATGAGGACTTTGATTCTACGTGTGAACGGTGCTGGAAATGTGAGAAGTCAGATGTGTCTTTGTTGCAATCTCTGCAGATGAGTCCTGGCTGGAGAAGTAGACATGTCTGTCTGGACCACACGGAATAGATGGGAAAAGTGAATGACTCCACCTGAAAGAACGTCAGCTGTAAGTCACCATCTATAACTGTACTATAATCTCTTATATGTTCTGTAGGACTGGTATCTACCACTATGTGTCACCATATGGCGGTAATATCAGTGCTGGTCTTTGTATAGAGATTTATTTTCAATAACGGTGTGGTCATCTCCTGAGCTTCCCCTATACCACCATAGCTATATAGCTATAATCATGATTACCTAGTTAAGGGCCACAAGGAGACACAGACAGAAAAGGCCCCTGTGCAAGAACTATATATGGGCCTTCTGCAGCCCAAGAGCACCTTCTTTGGAGGTAGATATGGGCACCCTTACCTCTTGCGCCCATGTGCGGTTGCGCAAGTTGCACCAATGATATGTCCTCCTGTTAGGAGCCCACTCAGATGTTTTGCGCCCTCCCCCACCCCTCCGAGCTGAAGCCCTAGCTACACCTCTGCGGAGATTACATCACTTCCGGCGACCAAGGTGACACGGTGGGTCAAGCGGAAATCCTCTGTGACGTCACTGATTGTCAGGTGTCAATGAAAAGGTGCAGTTGACAATGCTCTGATGCCCATCACATCACAGGCGTACTGACCAGACTCCATCTTAGGTATGGGCAAATAAATAATGGCTATACGCTAATACGTTTCTAGTCTAAGCATAGACTGAATACATTGGTAAGTGGTGTATGACCTAATCTAATACCGGCAAAACTAACGTGTTAATTTAAAAGTGACAAGTGCCGCGAGTAAATATGGCTCATGTTGTGTATTATGCCATATGCACTTGTAAGCTGATTTATATTGGCCTCACATCCCATGAACTACATGTAAAAACTCACCAGACATGATGTGGATGGTGTGAGCTCATTAAAGGCGATCCCCAGTCATATTAAGGCATGACACAATGGTATCCCCAATGAGATGAATATCTGGGGTACTGATATATGTGTATATATATATGTGTATGCCTTCTTGATGTTACAATTTATTGATGCAAAATACTGTTATATTTTCTTGGTGGATTATTGATTCCATGTCTTTAGTGTATAATTCCATGTTGGGAGTGTCCATTGTGCTCACTTTTATAATCCCCCTATTTAAGGCGTAGGGCTGTTCTTGGCATATTGTGAGTGTAACCTGCTTTCTGTTCTGATGATATTGTTTCATTTGTTATTCTGTGTTTTCCCAGCTACCATCTCTGAACAGATGGACTACAGGACAGGGTGGAGGCCATATACTAGAGGAGGCTTATTTAGGTCATAATATGGACAGATATTTTTTATTCAGCAGCATGTTAATAACACTGTTATTTTTAAAGGACTCTGTGTCGGGATGTGCTGCAGGAGGCTGGAGAAGAGGGAAGTCTAAAGAAGCGAGATGTGGATGAGAAAAGTCATCATGGCGTCTGGACAAGATGGAGACTAAGAGAAAGAAAAGACTCAGAGAAGAGGTCACTTATAAGGTACCAGGATGTAAATTTTTACTTGTTGATACTGACTGCGTCTCATCAGTACTGTGGTTCCTGTATAGTCTGCAGTCTGATAAAGACTGATAACTCCCAGCATCTCCTTACCATTGTTAAGGACACACTGGGAGTTGTGGGTTCATGAGATACAAATGTATATGGGCCTGACTTAGAAGGATTCAGCTCGTCAGTTATTAATCACATGATGTCATAGACCTAATGGAAAAGGGAAGAATTAGCTGGGTAGAAAGGCAAAATGGGCGCCTTCAGCTTCTTCCGCCTTGGGCACCAAAATACTTTGTTCCGGCCCTGGTAACAGATAAAGCAAATTCCTACATGACCTATCAGTGTTCTACAATTTGGGTTGGGGACACTTAGTGTTTGTGGGCTGGTGAACTTTGTGTGCCAGGGCTGCTTTTTAGTCCCAGTCCGGTCCATAATCCCCTCGTGTATCTGAATGCAAGGAAGAGTGTGAACTTGTGCTAATTGTGCAGTAACACTTTGTCATCTCTGCTCCGTCCTGTCTTCCAGCGCAGGGTTAAATTGCTCCGACTCCATATCTGGCTTCATGGCTTGATCATAGATGCTGGATCCTGATCCCCAACAAAATCCCACCAACCCAAGATTGTGAAAGAAACACACAAAACACTTTTATTGGATGTTAAATCGACCGAATTTTATTCCAAATCTCATAATTATTATTTCATTCAGTGTCTGAAATTTAGAATCAGCCAATTACTATGAAAAAGACACTGAAAATGGCAGAACCCCCGACTCACGAAGAATCATCCTTCAGCACTCAGGAGAGGAAAAACCACCTGTGGTGGAAACCTCTAGGGAACCATGGCTGTAGGACTGCCCTTCCCTTGGGCTTAGAAGGTTAATGCCAACATGTAACAGCAAATTGTACCAGAATTTGTACATTGTGTCATATTTGTTATGGAGAAGACTAATGCGACCTCTCCAGGCTGTACACATAAAGGTGAAGGCGGCGAGCACCGGACGTGAGGGAGATCTGGCTGCAACATCTGTCACCCCATTGATCTGGCTGGCTAGGCGCTATGGCTGATCTGGCTGGCTAGGCGGTATGGCTGATCTGGCTGGCTAGGCGGTATGGCTGATCTGGCTGGCTAGGCGGTGTCCCCTTCCTCCCATTGTGGAGTGATGAAGCTCCAGGTCTCCAGACACATCAAGTACGGCTCCTCCTACGGCTGAATGACTTGTGGTTCTGGAATCTTCTCCTGTATCACAGATGCATGTGTGTATGACATCAGCACAGTTGCCATAGTTACCACAGGTGTTTTATATTGTTGCTTCATTGGCTAGAAAGTCCCTCTCGGTGTTCCAAAGAATTAACCCTTAAATGACTGGCATTGTGCCTTTCTACAGAAGCCTGTAAAATAAACTTGTCACTAGACAGGACCATTATCATTATTATATTTTAAAGTTGCCCCAACCAAAGTCTAATAAGTGAGCGCATCTACAGAGTTGATGTGTAACAAGCACAATAATTCCATTAAGCCCTACTAAATGCATAAATGCTCAATATGAGAACAGAGCAGTCTCATAGAAAATGAATGATACCGAGGTGAATGCAGTTAGATATAGGAGACTATATAGGGGCTCATACTGTATATAAGAGGCTATATGGGGACTCACACTGTATATAGAAGGCAAACACTGTATTCAGGAGGCTATATGTGGGCTCATACTGTATATAGGAGGCTATATGTGGCCTCAAACTGTATATAAGAGGCTATATGGGGACTCACAATGTATATAGGAGGCAATATGGTGGCAAACACTTTATTCAGGAGGCTATATGTGGACTCATACTGTATATAGGAGGCTATTTGGGTGCTCATAATGTACACTCACTGGCCACTTTATTAGGTACACCATGCTAGTAACGGGTTGGACCCCCTTTTGCCTTCAGAACTGCCTCAATTCTTCGTGGCAGAGATTCAACAAGGTGCTGGAAGCATTCCTCAGAGATTTTGGACCATATTGACATGATGGCATCACACAGTTGGCGCAGATTTGTCGGCTGCACATCCCTGATGCGAATCTCCCGTTCCACCACATCCCAAAGATGCTCTATTGGATTGAGATCTGGTGACTGAGGAGGCCATTTGAGTACAGTGAACTCATTGTCATGTTCAAGAAACCAATCTGAGATGATTCGAGCTTTATGACATGGCGCATTATCCTGCTGAAAGTAGCCATCAGATGTTGGGTACATTGTGGTCATAAAGGGATGGACATGGTCAGCAACAATACTCAGGTAGGCTGTGGCGTTGCAACGATGCTCAATTGGTACCAAGGGGCCCAAAGAGTGCCAAGAAAAAATTCCCCACACCATGACACCACCACCACCAGCCTGAACCGTTGATACAAGGCAGGATGGATCCATGCTTTCATGTTGTTTGCGCCAAATTCTGACCCTACCATCCGAATGTCGCAGCAGAAATCGAGACTCATCAGACCAGGCAACGTTTTTCCAATCTTCTACTGTCCAATTTCGATGAGCTTGTGCAAATTGTAGCCTCAGTTTCCTGTTCTTAGCTGAGAGGAGTGGTACCCAGTGTGGTCTTCTGCTGCTGTAGCCCATCTGCCTCAAAGTTCGACGCACTGTGCGTTCAGAGATGCTCTTCTGCCTACCTTGGTTGTAACGGGTGGCAATTTGAGTCACTGTTGCCTTTCTATCAGCTCGAACCAGTCTGCCCATTCTCCTCTGACCTCTGGCATCAACAAGGCATTTCCGGCCACAGAACTGCCGCTCACTGGATTTTTTTTCTTTTTCGGACCATTCTCTGTAAACCCTAGAGATGGTTGTGCGTGAAAATCCCAGTAGATCAGCAGTTTCTGAAATACTCAGACCAGCCCTTCTGGCACCAACAATCATGCCACGTTCAAAGGCACTCAAATCACCTTTCTTCCCCATACTGATGCTCGGTTTGAACTGCAGGAGATTGTCTTGACCATGTCTACATGCCTAAATGCACTGAGTTGCCGCCATGTGATTGGCTGATTAGAAATTAAGTCTTAACACACAGTTGGACAGGTGTACCTAATAAAGTGGCCAGTGAGTGTATATAGGAGGCTATATGTGGCCTCATACTGTATATAGGAAGTGATGTGCAGCCTCATACTGTATATAGGAAGCTATAAGTGGGCTCATACTGTATATAGGAAGCGATGTGCAGGCTCATACTGTATATAGAAGGCTATATGCGGCCTCATACTGTATATAGGAAGCGATGTGCAGGCTCATACTGTATATAGGAGGCTATATGCGGCCTTATACTGTATATAGGAAGCAACGTGCAGTCTCATGCTGTATATAGGAGGTTATGTGCGGCCTTATACTGTATATAGGAAGCAACGTGCAGGCTCATGCTGTATATAGGAGGCTATGTACGGCCTTATACTGTATATAGGAAGCAACGTGCAGGCTCATACTCTATATAGGAGGCTATGTGCAATTCAAAAGAATGAAATATCCAGCTACAGGTCCAGGGAAAAATTGTTAAAAAACAAAAAATGAAGGACAGAGATAAAGTGGCGCCTGAGTAAAAGGGTTTGTAACTGCTGCGAGTCTAGATACCAACCACAAGGAAATCAAAAGGATTATAAATATTTGTGATAGACTCGCGCTGAGAAAAAACAAGAAGTGGGAAAAAAGCTAGTCACTTATTAATGAGACGAATAGAAGTATATTTAATAGGTAAAACCTGACAAGTATAAACAATAAATTGCAGTTAGCCCAATCGTGGGGTAAATAGCTGAGAAAAAAATAGTGATTAGTATATCTTGCAATATATTGCAACTCGCCCAGTACAAAGCTGTGAAAAAAATGGTAGTTAATGGAAATAGCAAGTATTGCACTCAGACAGTTGATTAACCAAGGAGAGATGGCATGTACCCGAATAGAATTCTCCTAGAGGCTGCAAATAAGAGCGGCAGGAAGTAAAGGGTTAATATGTACATAGAACACACAATTAGGTGAAAATATTAAATGGTCATAAGCAATATGTCCAGGACCTGAAGAAGACAACTGAGTTTTCCGAAATGCGTTGGTTTTGGCCCTCTTTGCCACCCGTACTTCCATCCAGCAGCAGGTACGTGGCACCACATGATCCACCGCCTCACACACGTCCTGCTCCTAGTGCACATCCGCCAGGACGCAGCTATCGACCATAGTGACCGGATACCCGCCGACCGCAGGAGCGCTGATCTCACACTACACCTCGGCATATAGCCGCATCTCCCAGGTCAGAACTTTACTGCACCAGACAGAACGCAGTCACCGAATCCTACTCAGACCATCGGAGGTATTGTGAGTAGCAACACTCGCATACAACTATATATGGTGAAAACATCTTGTACTGCTGAGCGCGCTATTTCACTGGGCACGAGCCCTCCACTCATTGGAGAAAGTACTTGGAGTAGCTGTCACCGGCCTGGGCAGCTCTCCCCACGACTATAGACATTGGACTATTTAATGAATGCAGGTATATACCAAGCATCAACTATGGACTAAGGATACAATCAGACTCTTTATGCCGGAACATATTGCTTATGACCAATTTTAATTTTAACCTTTTTATATATGTTCGCATGTTTTTTTTTGTATGCCAGTGTGGGCGAGGTTTGTGGTTTCCAGATGTTTTTGGCTGATTAATCAACTTTTTTAAAAAGTTGATAAATTTGGCACAAATGTACTCCAGTGTCATCCTGGAATGATTTTATGCACATCAGATACACTTCGAGAAATGTATGATTTTATGCACTAAACAGTCGCAAAACTGGTCACAAAAATAAACAGCATTTTTTATTTTAGACACAATTCATGAACCCTGTGTCAAAATTTTGGAGAGTTTGGCACAAAAAAACATCAGCAACTACCACAAGACAAAGGAAATAGAAACTCACTTAAAAATGCAAATGAAGATTTAGGATAAATACATAAAAGGTATGTAATATTTGACCTTACAGGTACATAACAGGAACAGGTACAGTTAAGTTAGGGGCTTAAATAATTTCTTCTTGCCAGGCCATACGTCCATTATCTGAAACAAAGTAAGCGGCAAACTTATCCCTCATCTAGGCAAATACAACCGTGGTTCTCAGAGGGTGAAATTGGTAGTCATGCAATGTAACAGGTTCTTCAGGTTGTAAGCTTGGTCGCTCTGTTACCATTATGTAGTTGTGCAGAAGAACACATGCTTTCACAACCTCATGAATAGTGTCAATTTTTAGGTTAACGGATGTGCACAAAATCCTCCATTTCAATACCAGCAATCCAAATGCACACTCCACCGTCCTTTGTGCCCTTGTTAGTCTGTAGTTGAAAAATTTTTTAGTGTGATTTAAGTTTCTACTAGAGTATGGTTTAATGAGGTTGGCACACATTTGGAAGGCCTCATCACAAACAATAACAAAAGGCATTGGCGGTCCATCAGTGTTGGGCCGAGGTCATGGCGGCGGAAAATTAAAATCATTACCATACAACTGTTGGCCCATGTCTGAGTCTTTGAACATCTGCGAGTCATTGCCTTGTCCGAAAGAGCCAATGTCCATGGCAGCGAACTTACAATCAGCATCCACAATAGCCATTAGAACTATGCAAAAATATTTTTTATAATTAAAGTACTCTGTTCCACTTCCAACTGGTTTCATAATCCTAATATGTTTGCTGTCCACAGCCCCCACACAATTAGGAAAATTGCAAATTTCCTGGAATTTGGAAGCATTTTCAATCCAGAGTTCACTTGTGGGTTGGGGAGGAATTCTTGCCACAGAATGCCAGCTAAAGAACGACAAGTGCCTACAATAATCCCAGAAAGGGTGGATACCCCAATCTGGAATTTGAAATGTAACGGGGACAATATCTCTCCAGTAGCCAGGAATCTGCGGAAAATAAAAATAAAAATCAGTACACTGCTTAGGGGTAGGGTAGGGTTAGGGTTCAACACTACGTACCTCAGGGTGACGAAGAGCAGGGCCGAACTGGGACTAAAATTCAGCCCTGGCATTTGAAGTTACACAGGCCCACTAGTCACATGGTGACTATATAATATCTTTGCACACTTGTAGGTTACAAGAAGTGAGAGGAGATTAACACGACTATATAACATGTAGTCAGAGCTGTGCCCAGTATTTCAGCTCAGTCTTATTTATTGCTTTTAGGTACAGTACTCCTCCCAAAGCTCTGTCCCCTTTTGTACGCACAGTGACAGAATTCCTGACAGAACTGCTATCCATTGGGCAACCAGACCCCCTGGTCATAGCTGCCCCTATCATACCTCCCAACTTTTGAAGAAGGGAAAGAGGGACAAAGACTGTGGCGCGCGCAGTGCGCCGCTGCAAATTTTAGGCCACGCCCGGTCACACCCATTTCGCAACTAGTCACACCCATGTCCACACCTAACCGCACCCATTTAGCACTGCTGATCACACTGACTGGTACTGGGGGCACAGTGGCTGTCATTATGGGCACACTGACTGGCACTAAAGAAGAGAGAAAACAGAGAGAGAGAAAAAAGAAAAGAGAGAGAAAGAAAGGAGAGCGAGAGAGAAAGAAAGAACAGAGAGAGAAAGAAGAAAGAACAGAGAGAGAAAGAAAGAGGAGAAAGAAAGAAAGAACAGAGAGAGACAGAGAAAGAACAGAGAGCGAAAGAAAGAAGTAAAGAAAAGAAAGAACAGAGAGAAAGAAAGAGGAAAGAAGGGGAAAGAAAGAACAGAGAGAGAGAAAGAAAAAAGAAAGATTAGAGAAAGAAAGAACAGAGAGAGAGAAAGAAAATGAGGGAAAGACAGAACAGAGAATGAGAGAGAAAGAAATAAAGAAAGATTCTATAAAGATACTATAGCAGCCCGGCTCCCATTGTAGTGCCCATCTGAGCCTCCCGATGCAGGACATATCATGATCCGCTCACATGGCCGGAATCCCCGATTCCAAGGCGATCCTGCTGACTGCGCTGTCGGAGGAGGACACGGTGATGGATCTGAAGCATTCCTGGTTCCGTCACAATCCCCTCAAGAAATTATCTCATTTCTGGTCAGCTTCCAGCACATCACTTCAGGTGGAACGTCATGTGTGTGTTTTAAAATGCTCCTCAGGGCTCCGCCATGTACTCCTGTGTCCGTGGGAAAAGCCCGCTTTGTATGCTTCGTACACACTTGGCGCCGCTCCGTACATCCCGTACACATATGGCTCCGCTCCATACATTCCGTACACACATGGCTCCACTCCGTATACCCCATACACACATGGCTCCCCTCCGTACATCCCGTACACATATGGCTCCACTCCGTACACACGTGGCTCCGCTCTGTACACCAAGTACACACATGGCTCCGCTCCGTATACCCCATAAACACATTGCTCCGCTCCGTACATCCCGTACACATATGGCCGCTCCATACATACTGTACACACACGGCTTCGCTCCGTATACTCCATACACACATGGCTCCGCTCCGTACATCCAATACACATATGGCTCCACTCCGTACACACGTGGCTCCGCTCCGTACCCCAAGTATACACACGGCTCCGCTCCGTATACCCCATACACACATGGCTCCACTCCGTAGACCTCATACACAAACAGCTCTGCTACATCTACCCTGCAAACCCCTCCTGACCCCACACATACGGTCCTTACCTCATTCAGCACCATGACAACAGTACAGCAGAGTCTTGCAGACACCAAGAGGCAAGGCTGAGCGCACAGGACCTGTGATGAGGTCACAGGAGGGGCGGATTCAGGGGTCTCATGATCAGGGGTCTGGACAAAGGCTCCTGATTATGTGATCCCTGACTCCTCCCTTCCTGTGACCTCATCACAGGTCCTGTGAACAGAGAAGAGAGCAGGCAAGCGACGCTGTGAGTGGCTGCGGGTGGGAGGTCTCATGCTACGGCGAGGATGGGGTGCGTGGGGGGGGCGTGGCGGCTTATCTCCCTGCAGTGCGGGAGGGTTGGAAACTATAACCGCCGTGCCCGCAGAGGGCCAGCGTCAGGAGCAACAGCAAGGCCAGTGGCCGCATCAGCTGGCAAGCGGCCAGATGATCGGGCGCTGCCGCCCGCGGCCCACATGACAGCGGCCCGGCAGGAAAATGCCCGGTTGGTTATATTACCAATCTGGGCCTGACCAAGAGACGTTCCTCAGCAGGAATTGCTTGCCGGAGCTGTGTGTCCTGCCTGGCAATGGATCCTTGGACACGTTGCAGCAACTCATGGAAGTTCTTTTGCGACATCCTCGTGTAGTAAAAAAACTTCTCCAGGATTTTCTGCAGCTCGGTGTACAAGGAGTGGTAGGCTCCACGGCTCTCTCTCGGAGTTCAAGGATGCGGTGTTGCCAATAGCGACGACGTCTTCTCAGTCTTTTTCTTCTTCTGTGTTCTTGACAAGCAAAAGCAAAGGCAGCAGCCAACTTCAATTGTAAATCCAGATCTTCTAGGAAGCTGTCGAGGTCAAGATCCATCTTTCAGGTAGATACAGCAGCCAAAGATGAGGATTTCCTCAGTACAGTGTGTTTATATATATGGAAATCCCATGAGACACGTCTACTGGGTGTCTGATGTCAAGGAAAAGCTACTGGAAAAAATTGGAAATTTCTAACGCATGCGCATAGAAAATGCAAACGCATGCAAAAACGCATACACACGCATGTAAACTCTGCGTTTTTTTTCCATCTTGCGTAAGATGATGCGGATAAAAAAAGCTGCGTAAACATGCGTTTGCATGCGTTTTTGCATGCATTTGGGAATGCGGATGATATGCTGCGGACTCAACCGCAAATATGAACCTAGCTTAAGTTGTTGAGAAGTACTAGTCAGGGTTCGGTTACAAAAAAAATCCCAATCTCTGACGATCCCCTGGAGCACCATCAAATCCATTATCATCATATGGGAAGAACATGGTACCACAACAAACCTACCAATAGAGCGCCGCCGACCAAAACTCTCAGCGCGGGCAAAGTGGGCGTTAATCACAGATGCAGAACAGAGGACAAAGTTAACTCTGAAGGAGCTGCAGAGTTCCCAAGTAAAGACTGGAGTACCTTTCCATATGACCACAATAAGCCGTACACTGCATAGAGGTGGCCAGAAAAAATCCTTTTCTTACACATGAAATCTGTAAGGCTCATTTTGAGTTTGCCAAAAGACATGTGGGAGACTCCCCAAATGTATGGAGGAACGTGCTTTGATCAGAAAAGATCAAAAATTGAACAAATTGGAGCACCAAGCAAGCGCTATGTCAGGCACAAAGCCTACACAGCTCATCATCTCAAGAACATCATGTAAGGAAAACATGCACAAGAGAGCCGGCGAATACGGATATCCCCCACCATCACCAATCTGTGACGGAGCTTACACAGTCACAGCTCTCTGTCACCTCCCATACCCTCAAGTCAGTCAGGAAACTGCACCTAGGATAAGTAGTTGCCGGAGAGGCTGCCCGTCACGTACTGGTTATTGGGGCACTCTGCAGTGAGGGCGGTATATATATATATCTGGATCGCACACCAGGTCAGTGGGGTACTCGGCATCGGGCCGGTTTCTCAGAGGGAAGTGTCACAGTAGCGGTGACCCGGTCAGTGGCCCTGGGCCATGTAAAAGGGGTTAAGCGTGGCTGATTAAAGTTTATAAGTGGATGATACGTGACGCCACCTATGGTGCTCGGCAATGAAGGAGTTAAGCCGACGCTGCAGATCCTCTGGGACAGATGGTATAAGGCAGCAAGATGTAATAGCTCCCCACAGGTAGAGCTGTAGTCCCAGGGTAGTAGTAATAGGTGTTGAGGAAGAGGGTGCAGTGTTAGGCACAGAGATGTAGCAGTGCTGAAGGGGTTGCAGGAAGAAGGCAATGACACAGCAGGGTGCAGTTTCCTTTAACTTTGCTTTGCAAGTGCAGACCAGGATCCAGATTATGGATGGAACAGGAGTTGGAGAGCCTGGAAGCAACTCAAGAATCTCTCTATGCAGATGGGTTGTGTAGTCTCCTTTCTAGCGCTTCTCTGAGGTACATGCAGTACTGAGTTACACTGAAGTTCCTCTTGCTTGCTGTCACGTGGACCCGTCCTGTGTGACACGACCCGCAGGCCGGTAACTAAAACAACAAGACACGGCACGTGTAACTGTCCTGTGTGACACGACCCGCAGACTGGTAACGAAAACAACAAGACACGGGGAAAGGGGCAACAGTTACAATGGTGGGTCCTGCGATAGGGAACGGGGACGTGGAGACCTCCTGCACTCCCCTGAGTCAGTGTCCCTCCACTTCTAACAATCCCTAGGCCAGTTCCGCACTGGGTGCCGATCAGGATACCTGTCACCCTAGCACACCCTACACCTATCCCTTGCTAGGGAGCTGGGTGGTGCAGGCACTGGCCCCACCGCTGTACTAATACACACCAGGGAAAAATACAAACAGGGGAAACACCAAAAGACTTATCTTGCTCTGCTGCAGCACCAGGCAGCTGAGTGCATCACCGGATTAGGGATCAAGTCTGAGGCTTCCAGGTCCCTGCTTTCTGCCACCCAGGAGGAAGAAATCCAAGTCCTTATACCCTCTGTGTTGGAAGCTGACTCCATCGGGCACCAAGAAGCTTGGCACTCTGGGATTCCTGATGGCACACATATTCCACCCTACCTGAAGGATGTCGTGTCAACCTGGACTGTGTGTGGTCCCATACTCCTTCTTCAGGTCATTCTGGCAGGCTTGAGGAAGAGGGGCCGTAAAGGGGGGGTACTGTAACAACCCTGCTGGCGTCACTACATGGCCTCCCATCCCCCGCACATCAACTTACTCACTGCTCCGGGTCATGCTGTGAATTCTGTCTGTTGCCAGTCCTGTGCTCTTTGCCTCTGCTCTCCTGTATGTTTCCTGGCTATGTGTGTTTAGGGGGGCGGCGCTAGAACTCTCTGGTTCTTATGCAGTCAGGGTACACCTGTTTAATCTGTCCCTGACCAATCACCTAGAGCCCTTGACTATTTAGCTCCGCCACACCCACTGAAACATTGCCTGTTTAATGTCTAATCTCAGTTAACTCCTTGCTGCTGAGCTAGCCAGGCCCTGTCCTATGTCTTGCCTTCTCTGAAGGCTCTTATTGCGTATTACGTGTCTTGGTACCTTGCATAGTACTTCTCTGTCCGCCTACCAGGAGGCTGAATATCCTGGTCCTTGTGTCTTTGTCCCTGTGTCTCTGTCTGAACTCAGTCTTACCTCTGTCTGTCAGTCTCCTTGCCTTTGGCTTCCTTCCTTCTCTGCCGTGTCTTTCCTTGTGTCCTCCCTATCCTAGGCTCTGCTCTCTTGCAGCTGAGCCTGCTCTGCTCCCTTGCAGCTCTGCCTGCTCTGCTCCCTTGCAGCTCTGCCTGCTCAGCCCCCTTGCAGCTCTGCCTGCTCGGCTCCCTAGCCGCTCAGCCTGCTCTGCTCCCTAGCCGCTCTGCCTGCTCGGATCCCTAGCCGCTCAGCCTGCTCTGCTCCCTAGCCGCTCAGCCTGCCCGACTCCCTTGCCGCTCAGCCTGTCCGGCTCCCTTGCCGCTCAGCCTTCCCTGCTCCCTTGCAGCTCAGCCTGCCCAGCTCCCTTGCGGCTCAGCCTGGCTGTCACCTATTTTTTCTCATATAAGATTCGGCCACCGCCATCATGGGCTTACCTACAGCATTCTGTAGTGCTGTAGATAAGCCCTCGATGTAACCTGAAAGAGAAGAAAAACAAGTTGTATTATACTCACCCAGGGGCGGTCCAGGTCCGGCGCCTCCCATCTTCTACCGATGACATCCTCCTCTTTTCTTCCTGGTGTGGCTACAGCGCAGGCATACTGCTCTGCCCGTCATCGCTAGAAGATGGGAGGCGCCGGACCACGACACCCATCGGTCTTGGACCGCCCCTGTGTGAGTATAATATAACGTGTTTTTCTTCTCTTTCAGGTTACATTGGGGGCTTATCTGTAGATAAGCCCCTGATGGCGGTGGCCGCATCTTATATGCGAAAAAATAGGTGACAGATTCCCTTTAACGAAATTCAAACAAAGAAGCAGAGTCCAGACATTACAATGTCCAACAATTCACATATTTTCAATTACAGCGCATCAACTCCCTTCCCCTCCCCGTTATAGAAACATCATCAACAAATACTCAGAAGTACATCCTCATTTCGGGAGCATCGTCTCCACCCACGGTGTCCACAACGCATTGTCTAAGGGGTAAGTTTCTCCTTGTGGAGAGTGACATACCAGCTCTGGCTTGTCAAGGTAAGGAGGCTTATTCGCTGTGCAATGCTCCTCTGCGAAAATAATATGCAAGTTGCCTCTTCAGAGAGGAAGAGGACTTGAACTCTATAGCGCCACCTGTTGGTAGTAGCGATCCTACAAGTCACAATCTTACCTTACCCCTTAGACCTCAATCCAGATCCTCTCACCTAGCCAAATCGGTTCTCATACTTTGCACTGACGAGGGCCAATAGCCCGAAACACCGTGTCTGCAAATTGAGAATCTGATTTGGCTTTTATCCTAAGTCCTATTACAAGACTCGTTAAAGGGTTGATTGTGACTTGTAGGATCGCTACTACCAACAGGTGGCGCTATGGAGTTCAAGTCCTCTTCCTTTCTGAAGAGGCAAATTGCACACAACGCATTGAACGTTTTTTCTTTTTAACAAATACTTTTTTCCATATTTACAATAAAGTCTGATTGTCTAAAATAATTCTTGTATTGTCTGCGGTTCTTCATTTATCCAATGCATAGCTATTAACTTATGTGCAATGTATAACAACCTAGTTATTGCTAATTTCAACTGGTTTTGAATCTGAATCTCCTCCAATAAACTAAAATACAAACCACAGGATTTCTGTCAATTCTACAGTCATAAACTCCCTCTATAGTGTTAATAACCGCTGTCCAGTCTGGAGCACTACCTCAACATATGTAAGATCCCTGCCTCATCAACCTGACAATGAGGGCATCCAGAATTCTGTCTCAGTCATGCCCTATATAGTCTTTCAGGTGTCCTATATACTCTATGGAGCACATATATTTGTGAGAGTCTACCTGGCTCACTCAGTGACAATTGCAGTATGTTTTAAATAATCGCCTCCTACTTTTTCTCTATCGTCCCCAGTTTGTCTTCCCACTTCTCTTTAGCCTTAATCGGGTACTCTGCACCCCATCTTGACTAAAAAAAAACAAATGTACGAATTTTTGCAAATTTATAAAAAAACAAACAAAAAAAAACCCTGAAATATTACATGGTTATATGTTATGAACGGGTCACCGTAGGAGGCAAAAACAGAAATGCTAGCTAAGTCCAGAAAACCAGAGAAGTTGGCAGCTATCGGATTGCAGACCCCTGAACCTATCAACAACAACTAGCAGTAGCCGTGGGGGGTTCCTACGGTGCCCTAGACCCCTCGATCACAGCCGGAGGACTACATAGCCTAAAGACAGGGAAATCTAAACTGCCCCAGAGCAGACCCCAAAGCAATAGACAGCCCCCAACATATAATAATGGAGAAGCAAGAAGAAAAAACACTAACACAGATAGAAAGATAGACTGAGCAAATGATGGGGACAAGCTAACTAGATAGGACAGGATAGAAAAGCTGCTGTCTGCAATCCGCCAAAAACCCTATCAAAACAAGAGCCAACAGACTGACAGGGAAAAGGGCCCTGAAGATGCTAGGCTTCAAAAAGACTATGTCAGTACTCAGGTATTTTCTGAAGACAGAGCAAAAAGACACAAAGGAATTCAGCTCACCCCAGCAGGGAATGGCAGAATCCAGAAAAGCAAGGCAAAAGAAAACCAAAACACAAATGCAAATAGCAAGGCAGAAAACTTAGCTTTTGAGGAGCAGGAATCAGACTGGTCTCCTAGAATCCCTCAGAGAAATCACCAGCGAGGCAGAAGGGCGTCGGCTGCCTTATATCCAGTCAGCAATTCCTGTCACCCAGTCATCGTCTACCAGCTCAGGTGTTTGGCAATCAGCCTCACTGCCTTCCTTCACCAGAAGAGGGAGTTCATCAGACCTCAATAGTGAAGGGGAAAATGAACTCATAACAGTTATAAGTATTCAGACCCTCTGCTCAGTATTGAGAAGCATCCTTTTGAGCTAGTACAGCCATGAGTCTTCTTGGGAATGATGCAACAAGTTTTTCACACCTGGATTTGGAGATCCTCTGCCATTCTTCCTTGCAGATCCTCTCCAGTTCCATCAGGGTGGATGGTGAACGTTGGTGGACAGCCATTTTCATGTCTCTCCAGAGATGCTAGATTGGGTTTAGGTCAGGGCTCTGGCTGGGCCAGTCAAGAATGGTCACAGAGTTGTTCTGAAGCTACTCCTTTGTTATTTTAGGCTAGTTTCACACTAGCGTATGACTGAGGAGCGGAGGGCTGCGGCTTCCTCCACTAAGCTCTGCCCACGGCCGCACCTCCTCCGGTCAGCTCCGCCTCTCTCGGCATGCAGCCTGCGTACCCTATCTTTAGCATTAGGTATGCAGGCCGTGCTGATGAATGCAGATGCCTATGCATGCGTCTTTTTGATGGTATGGAGAGCGCACCCAAATGCAACATGCTGCCTTTGACGCAGGTCGCCGCACTGTCAAAAAGACGCATGCGGAGGCATCTGCATTCATCGGCATGGCCTGCGTACCTAATGCTAAAGATAGGGTTTGCAGGCCGCATGCCGACAGAGGCGGAGCAGACCGGAGGAGGTGCGGCCGGGGGTGGAGCTTCACCGAGGAAGCCTGCAGCCCTCCACACCTCGACCATACGCTAGTGTGAAACTAGCCTTAGCTGTGTGCTTAGGGTCATTTGACTTGTTGGAAGATGAAACTTCGGCCAAGTCTGAAGTCCAGAGCACCCTAGAAGAGGTTTTTGTCCAGGATATCTCTGTACTTGGCCGCATTATTGTTTCCTTCAGTTGCAACCAGTCGTCCTGTCCCTGCAGCTGAAAAACACCCACATAGCATGATGCTGCAACCATCATGTTTCACTATTGGGATTGCATTGGGCAGGTGATGAGCAGTGTCTGGTTTTCTCCACACATACTGCTTAGAATTATCACCAAAAAGTTCTATCTTCGTCTCATCAGACCAGAGAATCTTATTTCTCATAGTCTGGGAGTCCTTCATGTGTTTTTTTTCATATGTCTTACATTGAGGAGAGTTTTCCGTCAGGCCACTCTGCCATAAAGGCTTGACTGACTGGTGGAGGGCTGTAGTGATTGTTGACTTTGAGGAACTTTCTCCCATATCCCTACTGCATCTGTGGAGCTCGGCCACAGTGATATTGGGGTTCTTTACCTCTCACACCAAGGCTCTTCTCCCACGATTGCTCAGTTTCGCTGGAAGACCAGGTGTAGGAAGACTTCTGGTGGTCCCAAACTTCTTTCATTTAAGGATTATGGAGGCCTATTTGCTCTTAGGAACCTTGAGTACTACAGAAATTTTTTTGTAACCTTGGCCAGATCTGTGCCTTGCCACAATTCTGTTTCTGAGCTCCTTGGCCAGTTCCTTTGACCTCATGATTCTCATTTGTCTGACATGCACTGTGAGGTCTTATACAGACAGGTGTGTGCCTTTACAAATCAAGACCTGTCAGTTTAATCCCTTTACCCCCAATGCGGTTCCTTTATTAGATAATAACTCTGGAACGCGTCCATGGATCCCGGTGATTCTGACACTGTTTTCTCGTGACATATTTTACTTCATGTTAGTGGTAAAATTTCATTGATATAACTTGTGTTTATTTGTGAAATAAAACGGAAATGTGGTGAAAATTTTGCAAATTTCCAACTTTGAATTTTTATGCCCTTAAATTACAGAGATACGGCACACAAAAAAATTAATAATTAACATTTCCCACATGTTTACATTACATCAGCACAATTTGGGAACCAAAATTTTTTTTGTTAGGAAGTTATAAGGGTTAAAAGTTGACCAGCGATTTCTCATTTTTACAACACCATTTTATTTTTAGGGACCACATCACATTTGAAGTCACTTTGAGGGGTCTATATGATAGAAAGTACCCAAAAGTGACACCATTCTAAAAACTGCACCCCTCATGGTGCTCAAAACCACATTCAAGAAGTTTATTAACCCTTCTGGTGCTTCACAGGAATTTTTTTGAATGTTTAAAAAAAATGAACATTTAACTTTTTTTCACAAAAAAAAATGCTTCAGGTCCAATTTTTTTTTCATTTTTCCTAGGGTAACAGGAGAAACTTGACTGCAAAAGTTATTGTGCAATTTGTCCTGAGTACGCTGATACCTGATACGTGGAGGGGAACCACTGTTTCAGCGCATGACAGAGCTCAGAAGGGAAGGAGAACCATTTGACTTTTTTGGCTGGAATTGAGATCGGATACCATGTCGCATTTGGAAAACCCCTGATGTGCCAAAACAGTGGAAACCCCCCCACAAATGATACCATTTTGGAAACTTGAGCCCCAAAGGAACTTATCTAGATGTTTGGTGAGCACTTTGAACCGCTAAGTGCTTCACAGAAGTTTATAACGCCCGGGCATGAAAATAAAAAAAAAATCATATTTTTTCCACAAACATGATCTTTTAGTCCCCAATTTTTTTATTTTCCCAAGGGTAAGAGGAGAAATTGGACCCCAAAAGTTGTTGTCCAATTTGTCCTGAGTATGCTGATATCCCATATGTTTGAGAAAACTACTGTATGGGCACACGTCGGGGCTCGGAAGGGAAGTAGTGTCGGTTTGGAATTCAGACTTTGATGGAATGGTCTGCGGGTGTCATGCTGCTTTTGGAGAGCCCCTGATGTGCCTAAACTGTGAAACCCCCCCTTTAACTATTTCAGCAAAATCCAAACTCCAATATAGCGCTTCTTCCCTTCTGAGCCTTCACTGTGCTGTAATTTCAAAAACTTTTAATTCATATGCCCTTAAACCAGATAGTTATGTCACAGAAAATAGTTTATAAATAACATTTCTACATGTCTACTTTACATCAGCACAATTTTTTAAACATATTTTTTCTCATTTTTCCAACAAAATTTACCAAACCATTATTCTTGGGACCACATCACATTTGAAGTGAATTTGGGGGCCTATATGACAGAAAATACCCAAACTTGTCATCATTCTAGAAATATCACCCCTCCAAGTACTCAAAACCACATTCAAAAAGTTTGTTAACCCTTCAGGTGCTTCACATCAATGAATGCAATGTGGAAAGAAAACATTAACATTTCACAGAAAAGCACTATCATACAAAAGCACTAACCAACAATAGGGAGGAGGATAGGGCCAGGGAGAAATTAACTGAATGGGAAAAGAGGACAGGATTTGGGTTTGTAACTAATAAGTCATGTCAGACTAACTTAATTTCCTTCTATGACAGAATCACTGTTTGGGTGGATCAAGGAAATGCTGTAGATATAGTATATCTTGACTTCAGCAAAGCTTTTGACAAAGTATCTCATACAATCCTTATTGAAAAAATGACTAAGTATGGAATGGACAAGGCAACTGTTAGGTGGATTCAAAACTGGCTTAGTGATCGGACCCAAAGAGTGGTCATAAATGGCTGCACATCCAGTTGGAAGACTGTCTCAAGTGGGTTACCACAGGGCTCTGTCCTGGGCCCTGTATTGTTCAACATCTTTATCAATGATTTAGATGAAGGAATTGAGGGTAAACTGATTAAATTTGCTGATGACACAAAGCTAGGAGGGATAGCTAATACTAGAGAAGAGAGAGAGAGTATTCAAAAAGATATAAATAAACTTGAGAAGTGGGCAGCAACTAACAGAATGGTTTTTAACAGGGAAAAATGCAAAGTACTACATCTGGGCAATAAAAATGAAAAAAGCATATACAGAATGGGAGGAATAGGGCTAAGCAACAGCACATGTGAAAAAGACTTGGGTATACTAATAGATCACAGACTGAATATGAGTCAACAGTGTGATGCAGCAGCAAAAAAGGCAAATGCAATTCTAGGATGTATTAACAGAAGCATACAGTCTAGATCACGTGAAGTCATTATTTCCCTCTACTCCTCTTTGGTCAGACCTCATCTGGAATATTTTGTCCAGTTTTGGGCACCACATTTTAAAAAAGACATCAACAAACTGGAGCAAGTTCAGAAAAGAGCGACCAGAATGGTGACCGGTCTGCAAACCCTGTCTTATGAGAAAAGGTTGCAGGATTTGGGAATGTTTAGTTTGCAAAAGAGAAGACTGAGAGGAGACTTAATAGCTGTCTACAAATATCTAAAGGGCTGTCACATTGTAGAAGGATCAACTTTATTCTCATTTGCACAAGGAAAGACTAGAAGCAATGGGATGAAACTGAATGGGAGGAGACACAGATTAGATATTAGAAAAACTTTTTGACAGTTAGAGTGATCAATGAGTGGAACAAGCTGCCACGAGAAGTGGTGAGTTCTCCTTCAATGGAAGTCTTCAAACAGAGGCTGGACAGACATCTGACTGGGATGATTTAGCGAATCCTGCTTTGAGCAGGGGGTTGGACCAGATGGCCCAAGAGGTCCCTTCCAACTCTACGATTCTATGATTCTATGATTCTAGGAAATAAACACAGATGTACAACAGCAAACTACAGAACACCACAACTCCAAACTTCAACTATTTAGCTTTAGGACACCGCACAGGAAGATGAATCTTTCACGGGTAGGGACTAAACGCCTAGAGCTAGAGGAGGAACAGGAGTAGCACTGCCAGAGCCTTGCAAAATGACCTCCACAGGCCACAAATGTGCATGTGTCTGCACAAACGGTTAGAAACCGACTCCATGAGGGTGGTCTGAGTGCCTGACGTCCAGAGATGGGGGTTGTGATCACAGCCCAACACCGTGCAGGACGCTTGGCGTTTGCCACAGAACACCAAGATTAGCAAATTCGCCACTGGCGCCCTGTGCTCTTCACAGATGAAAACAGGTTCACACTGAGCACATGTGACAGACGTGACAGAGTCTGGAGACGCCGTGTAGAGCGATCTGCTGCCTGCAACATCCTTCAGCATGACCGGTTTGGCAGTGGGTCAGTAATGGTATGGGGTGACATTTCTTTCGATGGCCGCACAGCCCTCCATGTACTCACCAGAGGTAGCCTGACTGCCATTAGGTACCGAGATGAGATCCTCAGACCACTTGTGAGACCATATGCTGGTGCGGTTGGCCCTGGGTTCCTCCTAATGCAGGACAATAGATATCAAAGAAATAATTTTCGGATTAACCGTGCGCTGCTAGACAAAACGACTCCTTTCCAGATAGTGTACTTGTATACTTTTATTTTACCAACGCGTTTCGAAGTTACAAACTTCTTCCTCAGGGGTTGATATGTACATTTTGTCTAGCAGCACACGGTTAATCTGAAAATTATTTCTTTGATATCTGATGATTTATGGTCACGGCGTGGCCATTTGGATGTGCAGCAGCTTTGACCTCTATTCCTTTATGCCTCTAACTCTCCTGCCTTTGGTGAGTATAACAGCTTGAACTATATCTCTTTTACCTGGGTAAGACCCTATTGCGCTCTTTCTCTTTTAGTTTTAACCACTAATGCAGGACAATCCCAGACCTCATGTGGCTGGAGTGTGTCAGCAGTTCCTGCAAGATGAAGGCATTGAAGCTATGAACTGGCCCGCCCATTCCCCAGACCTGAATCCGATTGAACACATCTGGGACATCATGTCTCGCACCATACACCAACATAACGATGCACCACAGACTGTCCAGGCTCGGACTGGCCCACAGGGGAACAGGGGAATCCCCTGGTGGGCCCCGTGCAGATCTGGGCCCCAGCCTTACTGTATGGGCAGTACTTGTCATAATTCATTTGATTCACTCTGTACAGAAAAAAACAGCATCTCGTTATTCATTAACCAAAATACCCAGTTTATTATTATATAGAGATATAAGTAAATTTGTGAACCAGGGTCATGTAATATTAGGATTAAGGTAAAAAGTGGGCCCCCAAAGTCATTGTTACTGGTGGACCCTTGGCACCCCAGTCCGACACTGAACAGATGGTTATGGTGCCCGGCTGCGATCCGGAGTATATCAAGTACTGTGAACGGCTGTGTGTGTGAGTAAAGAGGCTAAAGAAGCCTGTAAGTGAGAGACATTGGCACGGTGTGCAGTCACCCATGGAAACTAGACAAGGTGAAGTCCGGCATGTTTAGGGACTGTGATACAAAGCCATAGACTACGTAGTGCTATGAACTGGTGTGAATTGAACACTGATAATATGCACTGAAGTTATATGCAATTGTGTGGATTGGAACCTTTCTGTGTGAAGATAACACATTAAAGACACTTTATTGCTTGAACTTTGAGGGTCACGGCCTCATCACTGCGTACGGTGCTACCGCTGCACTACAATAGTGATCAAATAATAGCACATGCAAGGAACAAATACCGTCACACCATGGCCGGACCACATATTGCCAGTGTGAGTTCTCCTTCAATGGAGGTCTTCAAACAGAGGCTGGACAGACATCTGTCTGAGATGGTTTAGTGAACTCAGCATTGAGCAGAGGGTTGGACATGAGGATTTTGATTCTATGTGTGAATGGTGCTGGAAATATGAGAAGTCAGATGTGTCTTTGTTGTAATCTCTGCAGATGAGTCCTGGCTGGAGAAGTAGACATGTCTGTCTGGACCACATGGAATAGATGGGAAAAGTGAATGACTCCACCTGAAAGAACGTCAGCTGTAAGTCACCATCTATAACTGTACTATAATCTCTTATATGTTCTGTAGGACTGGTATCTACCACTATGTGTCACCATATGGCGGTAATATCAGTGCTGGTCTTTGTATAGAGATTTATTTTCATTAACGGTGTGGTCATCTCCTGAGCTTCCCCTATACCACCATAGCTATATAGCTATAATCATGATTACCTAGTTAGGGGCCACAAGGAGACACAGACAGAAAAGGCCCCTGTGCAAGAACTATATATGGGCCTTCTGCAGCCCAAGAGCACCTTCTTTGGAGGTAGATATGGGCACCCTTACCTCTTGCGCCCATGTGCGGTTGCGCAAGTTGCACCAATGATATGTCCTCCTGAATGGAGCCCACTCAGATGTTTTGCGCCCTCCCCCACCCCTCCGAGCTGAAGCCCTAGCTACACCTCTGCGGAGATTACGTCACTTCCGGCGACCAAGGTGACACGGCGGCTCAAGCGGAAATCCTCTGTGACGTCACTGATTGTCAGGTGTCAATGAAAAGGTGCAGTTGACAATGCTCTGATGCCCATCACATCACAGGCGTACTGACCAGACTCCATCTTAGGTATGGGCAAATAAATAATGGCTATACGCTAATACGTTTCTAGTCTAAGCATAGACTGAATACATTGGTAAGTGGTGTATGACCTAATCTAATACCGGCAAAACTAACGTGTTAATTTTAAAGTGACAAGTGCCGCGAGTAAATATAACTCATGTTGTGTATTATGCCATATGCACTTGTAAGCTGATTTATATTGGCCTCACATCCCAGGAACTACATGTAAAAACTCACCAGACATGATGTGGATGGTGTGAGCTCATTAAAGGCGATCCCCAGTCATATTAAGGCATGACACAATGGTATCCCCAATGAGATGAATATCTGGGGTACTGATATATGTGTATATATATATGTGTATGCCTTCTTGATGTTACAATTTATTGATGCAAAATATTGTTACATTTTCTTGGTGGATTATTGATTCCATGTCTTTAGTGTATAATTCCATGTTGGGAGTGTCCATTGTGCTCACTTTTATAATCCCCCTATTTAAGGCGTAGGGCTGTTCTTGGCATATTGTGAGTGTAACCTGCTTTCTGTTCTGATGATATTGTTTCATTTGTTATTCTGTGTTTTCCCAGCTACCATCTCTGACCAGATGGACTACAGGACAGGGTGGAGGCCATATACTAGAGGAGGCTTATTTAGGTCATAATATGGACAGATATTTTTTATTCAGCAGCATGTTAATAACACTGTTATTTTTAAAGGACTCCGTGTCGGGATGTGCTGCAGGAGGCTGGAGAAGAGGGAAGTCTAAAGAAAGGAGATGTGGATGAGAAAAGTCATCATGGCGTCTGGACAAGATGGAGATTAAGAGAAAGAAAAGACTCAGAGAAGAGGTCACTTATAAGGTACCAGGATGTAAAGTTTTACTTGTTGATACTGACTGCGTCTCATCAGTACTGTGGTTCCTGTATAGTCCGCAGTCTGATAAAGACTGATAACTCCCAGCATCTCCTTACCATTGTTAAGGACACACTGGGAGTTGTAGGTTCATGAGATACAAATGTATATGGGCCTGACTTAGAAGGATTCAGCTCGTCAGTTATTAATCACATGATGTCATAGACCTAATGGAAAAGGGAAGAATTAGCTGGGTAGAAAGGCAAAATGGGCGCCTTCAGCTTCATCCGCCTTGGGCACCAAAATACTTTGTTCTGACCCTGGTAAGGGATAAAGCAAAATCCTACATGACCTATCAGTGTTCTACAATTTGGGTTGGGGACACTTATTGTATGTGGGCTGGTGAATTTTGTGTGCCAGGGCTGCTTTTTAGTCCCAGTCCGGCCCTGAATCCCCTCGTGTATCTGAATGCAAGGAAGAGTGTGAACTTGTGCAAATTGTGCATGAACACTTTGTCATCTCTGCTCCGTCCTGTCTTCCAGCACAGGGTTAAATTGTTCCGACTCCATATCTGGCTTGATCATAGATGCTGGATCCTGATCCCCAACAAAATCCCACCAACCCAAGATTGTGAAAGAAACACACAAAACACTTTTATTGGATGTTAAATTGACCGAATTTTATTCCAAATCTCATAATTATTATTTCATTCAGTGTCTGAAATTTAGAATCAGCCAATTACTATGAAAAAGACACTGAAAATGGCAGAACCCCCGACTCACGAAGAATCATCCTTCAGCACTCAGGAGAGGAAAAACCACCTGTGGTGGAAACCTCTAGGGAACCATGGCTGTAGGACTGCCCTTCCCTTGGGCTTAGAAGGTTAATGCCAACATGTAACAGCAAATTGTACCAGAATTTGTACATTGTGTCATATTTGTTATGGAGAAGCCTAATGCGACCTCTCCAGGCCGTACACATAAAGGTGAAGGCGGCGAGCACCGGACGTGAGGGAGATCTGGCTGCAACATCTGTCACCCCATTGATCTGGCTGGCTAGGCGCTATGGCTGATTTGGCTGGCTAGGCGCTATGGCTGATCTGGCTGGCTAGGCGGTGTCCCCTTCCTCCCATTGTGGAGTGATGAAGCTCCAGGTCTCCAGACACATCAAGTACGGCTCCTCCTACGGCTGAATGACTTGTGGTTCTGGAATCTTCTCCTGTATCATAGATGCATGTGTTTATGACATCAGCTCAGTTGCCATAGTTACCACAGGTGTTTTATACTGTTGCTTCATTGGCTAGAAAGTCCCTCTCGGTGTTCCAAAGAATTAACCCTTAAATGACTGGCATTGTGCCTTTCTCCAGAAACTTGTAAAATAAACTTGTCACTAGACAGGACCATTATCATTATTATATTTTAAAGTTGCCCCAACCAAAGTCTAATAAGTGAGCGCATCTACAGAGCTGATGTGTAACAAGCACAATAATTCCATTAAGCCCTACCAAATGCATAAAGGCTCAATATGAGAACAGAGCAGTCTCATAGAAAATGAATGATACCGAGGTGAATGCAGTTAGATATAGGAGACTATATAGGGGCTCATACTGTATAAAAGAGGCTATATGGGGACTCACACTGTATATAGGAGGCAAACACTGTATTCAGGAGGCTATATGTGGCCTCATACTGTATATAGGAGGCTATATGCGGCCTCATACTGTATATTGGAAGCAATATGCAGGCTCATACTGTATATAGGAGACTATCTGTGGGCTCATACTGTATATAGGAGACTGTATGTGGCCTCATACTGAATATAAGAGGCTATATGGGGACTCACACTGTATATAGGAGACAATATGGTGGCAAACACTGTATTCAGGAGGCTATATGTGGCCTCATACTGTATATAGGAGGCTATATGTGGGCTCATACTATATATAAGAGGCTATATGGGGACTCACACTGTATATAGGAGGCAATATGGTGGCAAACACTGTATTCAGGAGGCTATATGTGGGCTCATACTGTATATAGGAAGCTATATGCAGCCTCATACTGTATATAGGAAGCAATATGCAGGCTCATACTGTATATAGGAGACTATATGTGGGCTCATACTGTATATAGGAGGCTATATGAGGCCTCATACTGTATATAAGAGGCTATATGGGGACTCACACTGTATATAGGAGGCAATATGGTGGCAAACACTGTATTTAGGAGGCTATATGTGGCCTCATACTGTATATAAGAGGCTATATGGGGACTCACACTATATTTAGGAGGCAATATGGTGGCAAACACTATATTCAGGAGGCTATATGTGGACTCATACTGTATATAGGAGGCTATATGCGGCCTTATACTGTATATAGGAAGCAACTTGCAGGCTCATACTGTATATAGGAGGCTATGTGGGTGCTCATACTCTATATAGGAGGCTATGTGCAATTCAAAAGAAGGAAATATCCAGCTACAGGTCCAGGGAAAAATTGTTAAAAAACAAAAAATGAAGGAGCGAGATAAAGTGGTGCCTGAGTAAAAGGGTTTGTAACTGCTGCGAGTCTAGATACCAACCACAAGGAAATCAAAAGGATTAGACTCGCGCTGAAAAAAAAACAAGAAGTGGGAGAAAAGCTAGTCACTTATTAATGAGACGAATAGAAGTATATTTAATAGGTAAAACCTGACAAGTATAAATAATAAATTGCAGTTAGCCCAATCGTGGGGATAAATAGCTGAGAAAAAAATAGTGATTAGTATATCTTAATAAATATATTGCAACTCGCCCAGTACAAAGCTGTGAAAAAAATGGTAGTTAATGGAAATAGCAAGTATTGCACTCAAACAGTTGATTAACCAAGGAGAGATGGCATGTACCCGAATAGAATTCTCCTAGAGGCTGCAAATAAGAGTAGCAGGAAGTAAAGGGTTAATATGTACATAGAACACACAATTAGGTGAAAATATTAAATGGTCATAAGCAATATGTCCAGGACCTGAAGAAGGCAACTGAGTTTTCCAAAATGCGTTGGTTTTGGCCCTCTTTGCCACCCGTTCTTCCATCCAGCAGCAGGTACGTGGCACCACGTGATCCACCGCCATCACACAGGTCCTGCTCCTAGTTCACATCCGCCAGGACGCAGCTATCGACCATAGTGACCGGATCCCCGCCGACCGCATGAGTGCTGATCTCACACTACACCTCGGCATATAGCCGCATCTCCCAGGTCAGAACTTTACTGCACCAGACAAAACGCAGTCACCGAATCCTACGCAGACCATCGGAGGTATTGTGAGTAGCAACACTCGCATACAGCTATATATGGTGAAATCACCTTGTACTGCTGAGCGCGCTATTTCACTGGGCACGAGCCCTCCACTCATTGGAGAAAGTACTTGGAGTAGCTGTCACTGGCCTGGGCAGCTCTCCCCACGACTATAGACATTGGACTATTTAATGAATGCAGGTATATACCAAGCATCAACTATGGACTAAGGATACAATCAGACTCTTTATGCCGGAACATATTGCTTATGACCAATTTTAATTTTAACCTTTTTATATATGTTCGCATGTTTTTTTTTGTATGCCAGTGTGGGCGAGGTTTGTGGTTTCCAGATGTTTTTGGCTGATTAATCAACTTTTTTAAAAAGTTGATAAATTTGGCACAAATGTACTCCAGTGTCACCCTGGAATGATTTTATGCACATCAGATACACTTCGAGAAATGTATGACTTTATGCACTAAACAGTCGCAAAACTGGTCACAAAAATAAGTAGCATTTTTTATTTTAGACACAATTCATGAACCCTGTGTCAAAATTTTGGAGAGTTTGGCACAAATAAACATCAGCAACTACCACAAGACAAAGGAAATAGAAAGTGACTTAAAAATGCAAATGAAGATTTAGGATAAATACATAAAAGGTATGTAATATTTGACCTTACAGGTACATAACAGAAACAGGTACAGTTAAGTTAGGGGCTTAAATAATTTCTTCTTGCCAGGCCATACGTCCATTATCTGAAACAAAGTAAGCGGCAAACTTATCCCTCATCTAGGCAACTACAACCGTGGTTCTCAGAGGGTGAAATTGGTAGCCATGCAATGTAACAGGTTCTTCAGGTTGTAAGCTTGGTCGCTCTTTTACTGTTATGTAGTTGTGCAGAAGAACACATGCTTTCACAACCTCATGAATAGTGTCAATTTTTAGGTTAACGGATGTGCACAAAGTCCTCCATTTCAATACCAGCAATCCAAATGCACACTCCACGGTCCTTTGTGCCCTTGTTAGTCTGTAGTTGAAAATTTTTTTAGTGTGATTTAAGTTTCTACTAGAGTATGGTTTAATGAGGTTGGCACACATTTGGAAGGCCTCATCACAAACAACAACAAAAGGCATTGGCGGTCCATCAGTGTTGGGCCGAGGTCATGGCGGCGGAAAATTAAAATTATTCCCATACAAACATTGGCCCATGTCTGAGTCTTTGAACATCTGCGAGTCATTGCCTTGTCCGAAAGAGCCAATGTCCATGGCAACGAACTTACAATCAGCATCCACAATAGCCATTAGAACTATGGAAAAATATTTTTTAGAATTAAAGTACTCTGTTCCACTTCCAGCTGGTTTCATAATCCTAATATGTTTGCTGTCCACAGCCCCCACACAATTAGGAAAATTGCAAATTTCCTGGAATTTGGAAGCATTTTCAATCCAGAGTTCACTTGTGGGTGTCATAGCTGCTTTTGTTCTGACCAAGCGTCAGCTGTCCAGATCACCAGTGAGTCCGAATTGTGAGGTTTTTCGCCCTTTCTGTTGCAAGCGCTTGGAGACAAAGAGACTTCAACACACAAGCCGTGGTCAAATCACTTTATCTGACATAATGAAATATAAAACATGTTTTTATACCATTTACAGCAATATGTGACTCTATGGAGCTCATTTGGCCCCCACCATCACCTCAGGGTCGTACCTTGTTTACAATATACCCAGAACACGTTGTTGAGAACAAATATGATAACAAGTATAGTTTCCTTGAAGACAGAGACTACTAGTCTACATAAGAATAATTCTAGCAATAATAAGGCAAAAGGCAATTGAAGTCTTAAAGACATTTAAAGGGATATAAAAGCAAACCATTAACTCTTCTATATCAATTTCCCCCTTTTGTAAATGGTATAACCTTTGCCAGAGGGTCAGCTGATGTCCACAAAGGAGCTACTGTCTCATGGGTCTAGTACCCATAAGGGGGCTTCCTACCTGCTTCGCCCATCCACCCTCAGTTTGGACACTCACTTTCCCCATCAGCAATGGCCACCTGGGGTCTATGATACACTACAGAAGGTTCAGCCTTAGATTCTTTTTTTCACACATACATTATTCAGTAGCTTAAGTAATACATATATTAGCGCTTTTACGGCTACATAAAATAATAAGCAAAACAACAAAATTTGCATACAAGTCTGTACAATGCCAAAAAAATCCATCCTGCTAAGCTATTAAACCAATTTGCTGGATTTAGGAAAGAGAATGCGTTACCCCACCAGGAGTCTCTGTTTGCACTGTGTTGTTTTAACCATTGGTCTCTAAGTTCACCTATTTGGTCTATACTGGCCCTGATCTGGAGATTGCCAGCAGGGTCGATATAATTACAACAGGTGGGACCAATTATTTGACACATTCCTCCTTCTTTTGCGGTCAGGTAATCTAGTACTATAGTATGCTGGTTAGTAACTACGATTAATTGTCTCTGTATTGTATTAGTTTCATTAAGAACTTCAAGAATCTGGAAAATCTGATCGTCCAAGGTAGTCGGGAGCTTCCACTAATTTATCCCACATTTGTGTTATGAAGGGGTATATTAGCATACTACTGAATATTTTATTTGTTATCCCCATTTCTACTAGATGTGGCCTACCATTTGGCTTATTGTCTGCAGCACTTCTATACGAGGTGTGAATTGGAACTGCTGCAGTGTCTATTTTACTATGAGGAACTATGAAAGTGGCTGGTGTCAGTTTAGCAAGAGTGCAGACCCCTCTTATGTCTGGGCTCACCCAGTTGTAGGCATGATGTCCGCAAACCAAGAATACTCCGTCAGGGAGAACACAAACGTGACCAGGGGTCTGTATACATTGGTATAAACGCAAAAGTTCTGACATAGGCTTATGGGCGCACCAAGTATTATTCATTTGTTTTCCACTTACACCAGATGTACATTTACCCCTTTCTTTCCTTATTATTTTACCCGTAGATGATTTACAGCCTTCAACACCATCTTGGTACACCGTATCATTAACCTGTGTTTGATCGCGAGTGTATATGCGGAAGCAATTATTGTCCTCACCACAGGTGTCTGCTCCAGTGTGTTGAAGACTGAACTACAGTCCATCATTGGGAATAGGGTCTGAGTGAGGGATTTCAGTCCTCCTCCTGGCGACCATATTTCCGACATCTGAGTCATATTCCCGCCACCACATTTGTACCTTTAGGCCGCGTTATATTAAACTGAAACCAGGGATTAGCGGCCCATTTGACTATAGCCAATGAGGCAGATATATCATGGGGCACACCTAGATTGAGTTCAAGTCTCATTGTGTATGCAGTGTGGGGTTAATACCTCCCATGGCTCCAGAGGTAAGGCTAAGTACGGCATAGTCCTCGCAGATACAGGGCTGTGTGTACAGATCCAACAGTCCTTCGGTTTCTGTCCTTCCATGTCCTTTATAAGAAGAGCATGATGCCGAATAAGTTTGTTGTCCCAATCAGCATTTAAGAGGTTGTCCTGTGTCTCTGTAGAGTGCAGTAACTCTGTCACTGCCAGCAAGGTGATGAGGAGAACAGTCATTCTGCTGTTGACAGGACCTTCTTGCAGTGACTGGCGTGGATCCAGGTGGGCTTTCCCTCAAGTTTTACTGAAGTGGATGTGGTCAGCTGGACTTGGAAGGGGCCGTCAAATCGTGGGTCCAGGCTCCTTCTCACGTGTCTGCGTATAACCACCCAATCACCTGGATTCAGCTGATGCACATCTGCACTGGCATTAGGATCTGGAATGGATGAGAACACATGTTTATGCACCACATTAAGTCTTTCCTGCAAGGCCTGGACGTAGGCTGTCATAGCACCGTGTTGCATCTGTAGCACCTGTGGCAAGTACAGACCAGTCTTTGGTGCACTACCAACAGGACTTCAGAAGGAGACAAGCCTGTGTTTCTATTTGGAGTGTGCCTGACTGAAAAGTGTGCAAGAGGCAAGCACTCTACCCAGCTCTTTCCTGTGTCTGCCATGGCCTTTTGAATTTTCAGTTTAAGTGTCCCATTTAGTCTTTCCACTTTCCCACTACTTTGTGGCCTATATGGTGTATGAAATGTTTGCTGTACACCCGGGGCCTGCATGACTTCCCTCATTATTTCTCCCGTGAAGTGTGTACCCCTATCTGTTTCTGTGGCTTCTGGGACACCATACCTGCAGAACAGTTCTTTCATCAGTTTGTCTGTAGTCATTTTAGCATTTGCACATTTTACCGGATAGGCTTCCGGCCAACCAGAGAAGAGATCTACACATACTAGGATATTTGCATACACTCCTACCTTGGTAGCTGTATGTCGTCAATCTGCAGTCTCTGAAATGGGTAGAGAGGCCTAGATGTCGCTTTCTTAGGGACTTTTACTGTTTTACCTGGGTTGTGCTGTGCACAGATGAGGCATGATTGTACAAGTTTCGCGGCTGCGTAACTAAAAACAGGAGCGATCCAGAAGGCATCTACCATGGCACACATGTGACATTTTGAGGTGTGAGTGGGGCCATGTGCTGCTTGCGCCATGATTGGGAACAGGGACTTTGGTGGGCACAATTTATCCTTATTCTCCCATACTCCATTTGAGTTCAGCTCAGCTCCCAGTCTCTCCCGGTGTACCTTCTCTGTTTGGGCAGCTTTTTGCTGGAGGGATTTCAGGACATCTAGGCTCAATGTGGCTGGAATACGCTGACTCCCCGCCACCATCCACTGCTCTCTCTAGGCCGCCTTGTGCTACTTTAGCAGCCTCGTTTACCCTTCTGTTGCCCTCTACCTTCTCAGAGTCACCTTTGTGTGTGCTTTTACCTTGACAATGCCAACCTGGACTGGTAACATCAATGCCTACATCAATTGTTTCACCAGCTCTGCATTTTTAATGGGCTTCGAATCTGTGAAAATATTAGCGACTTTACCTGCAGCGGCTCTACACGCCTCAGTGAGTGCCTTCAACTCTGCCTCCTGCGCCGACATGTGAGGAGAGAGTGGTTCCGCTCGGATTACCTCATGTGAGGTCTACTACTGCATATCCAGTGTAGAATCGTCCATCCTGGTGGTATCTGGAGCCATCTACAAAAAAGAAACTCAAAATCTGCATTAGGAACAGGTTTTTTTCATGAACGTGTGCAAACCCTACTGTCTCCTGACTCATCAGTTCTATGCAGACATGTTCATGTGTCATGTCAAAGTATCCTTCCTCACTCACTAATACGGTCACCAATTCCCCCTTTTCTGAATCCACAGGCAGGAGGGTGGCTGGACTCAGAACGTTACATCTTTTGAGGGTGACATACTCAGGAATTAGTAGAGCACACTCAAGTTGGAGCTGTCTGGCCATAGATAGATGTTTTGGTTGAACTTGTACGAGTATGGCATGGATGTCATGTGGGGAATAGATTGTCAAAAGAAACGTCAGTGTGATCTCACATGCCTTTCCTAGTAGTACTGCAGCTGCTCCTACCGCACAGACACAATCAATTTTGTGTGAGGTCCCGGGTCTGATGACAAGCAGTCATAAAGTGGTTGGAATATTTGTGAAGCGGACCTTATCCAAGGCCTACTGTAGGTCACTAAACCTAGGAAAGTGCATAGATGCTGATGTGACCTGGGTAGAGGGAGATCTTGAATTGCCTGTTTCCTGTCAGGTGTCTGGTACCTTCGGCAATATAATGTCCCGACAAATGTCACCTTTTGTTTGTAATACTGTAATTTGTCACGTGAGACCTTGCAACCCTTAGGGTCATCCACGTACTGTAATAGTACAATCAGCGGATGAGGTGATTGCCACTACTCAAGGATCCCTGCCATTGCTGCTGAATAGATGGCAGGGGATTTCTTTCCCCCTTTGTGGGAGGACTCTCCAACAATATTGTTCATCTCTATGAGTAAAGGAGAAAGATACTGACAGTCTGGGTGCAGGGGTACAGAGAAGAATGCACCTGCTAAATCAATGACTGTGAAACATTTTGACATCACTGGGATCTGTGACAGTATTGTGTGTGTTAGGGACGATTGAGGTCACACTCACTGTATCATCATTAATAGCCCTTAAGTCATGAACCTTTCTGTAAGTGTCGGCAAACCCTTGAGTCCTTTTTTTTTTTTTTCTAATGGGATACAAAGTGGTGTCGCAGGGGGAAGATCTTTGCAGTCCAGGGGGGGTTTCTTTGCACCAGAACCCCTGCCTTAACATACTCTCTAATATCTCTGCTCGGGGCAATTGATTTGGCTAGGCTCAAGGGGTATTGCTTTAAACAAGGAGGAGTGGTACCTTCTTTCATTTTAATCATGACGGGGGAATGGGCAGCTGACCCACATCATTTTTCCCCCCTTGCCCAAACAGTGTCTGGCACCTGTCCCATTTCCTCATCCTCAGGCATTTTGGTGTCAGGTGTTAGTTTCAGCGCTTTTGTCATATACACCATTGCCGCAATCTTACACAAATGTTTATCTGAGAGGGGACTTGTGACTGTAATACCCTCAGGAGAGTACTGTATGATGGCCGGGATCGCACTCAGCACATCTGCTCCCAGTAATTTCATAGGGGTATTGTCACTAAAAATAAGTTTTGTAAGTACCACAATTCCAGCACCTTACTGTTTCTAGGTCCTTAGGTCCCTTATTACGTCTCCACTTTTTTCCTTGTGCTCCAGCATACATGACAGGTCGTCTTATCGTCCTTGTTTGCTCAACTTCTTTAGCTACCTTAAGGAGGTCTTTCGGATCTACATATCTCCATTCAGGTCTGGCTGCCTGTACTGCGTCTCGTAAGTCTTTGTTCATACCGTCAGTGAATGCATTCACCAGTATTCTAACATCAAGTGGGTTTATGCAAATGTACCCCATGTCTGCCCATTTCAGCTGTATCCGTCCAAAGTACATCTCTACACTCTCTCCTTTTTGCTGTGTCATGTCAGTCAGGAGTACAGACTGCTCTTATTGTTCCACTGTAGCCCATTGTTTCAGTGATTCACAGTACGTCTCCCCAGACAGTGCAGATTTATCATCCATGCCCCAAGCCTGATTCTTTGTCACATCTGTATGTGTCTGTCTTAATTATATGTCCTAGTGCGTCACCTGCCTTTAAACTCAGCAACCTCTCTAGGTCTGCCCGGGTACACTTATATGTCTGCTGTATTTCCTTTATGTGTCTGTAAAACGGGAATGAATGGTCTTCAGGGTCAGGCAACTGCTTCAACAAAGCTAGCTGGTCAGAGGGGCTCCAGGGATAATACACCTGCATCTTTCTTATTCTAGTCGCACTTCTAGGTCCCGATGGGGTTGGTCGTATGATGTCTACTGTCAGCTTACTCCTCGAAGGTCAATGTCCCCACTATCCACACTATTATGTCAGCTTTTTATGATCTTGTCTGGACAGGATTTAGTGCAACTCGCTTAGGTCAGTAGCACAGGTCACACAAGTAGCTATTCAGTCTGGGTTTGTCTGAGTCTGATCACAGTGTTTACAAGTCCATCTGTTTTGTCTGGGTCTCTGATTAAATTTTGTCAATCAAAACATTCATAATACACCTTCCATACTGCTGCACATTCATTCTCAAGCATCATTTATTCACTTGCTATTTTCTTCCCTTGTCTGTGCCTTTTTGTACATCCAAACATTCACACTCTGGTATTTTTGCCTTTTTAAATATTGGTCCAACCTGCTTTACTGCTTCCTTTCTTCTCTGTCTTTTACAATTTGCATAGCTGTCTTGGACCCCATTGGGGGCACCGACTGTACACAGAAAAAGTTGCCATGGCTTCAACCTTTTTCTACCGACAGCTCACCTTTATTCTGAAATGCTCCTCTAGTGTGCCTAACCATATCTACGGGTGGCCACACGTAGCAAGTCAGAGCGAACCTGCCAAGGTGTAGCGGGAAGGCTCCTTGCCTCTCACCCGGTAGACCTACAGGATGTAACGAGAAGGCTCTCTGCCTCTCACCCGTTAGATCAGCTGGCTAGAATAGGAACAGGCCTGCATCCTTCCAGCCCAGCTCCATGGATTGTTGTGGGAAGGCTACTTCAACTTTAGACAGCTCACCTTTATTCTGAAATGCCCTTCTGTGTGTCTGGACCTCTGTCTTACAGCCCACACATAGCAAGTCAGAGTGAGCCTGCCAAGGTATATCCAGAGGGCTCCTCGCCCTCGCCTCTCACCCACGACAAAAAACCCGCTGACTAAAGTAAGAAGGCCCAGGTGTGATAGGCCTCTGACCTACTTCATCAGCCGTACAGTCGGCTACCTCCTCTGTTGATACACAATTTGCTATAAAAATCAATCACACAACTAGAAGCAGGTTCAAACACATTAATGACCAAACAATCACTTACAATGACCAAACAATCACTTACAATTTCCTTCTAAATTAGGCACCATATTTTACTTTTAACCTCCAACTTCAATTAAGTACTGTTGCTTTAAAATGCACAAATCTTTCAGCGCGTACCTTATGGATAGAATTACAGAGAATTTTGAGCACA
This sequence comes from Dendrobates tinctorius, assembly GCF_039654945.1. Classification (NCBI taxonomy): domain Eukaryota; kingdom Metazoa; phylum Chordata; class Amphibia; order Anura; family Dendrobatidae; genus Dendrobates; species Dendrobates tinctorius. The sequence continues at coordinate 103,503,819 of NW_027361671.1, forward strand.
GCTCACACTCAGCAGAGATAAGAGCGAAGGGAGAAGAAAAACTGCGCAGCGGCATCATTCCCCCTTCCCATCAGAATGCAGCGTCGTCCTTCACAGAATTTCGTAGTTCTTTAGACTTATCAAAATCAATTTCTACAAAGAAACTCAAAATCACGGGATTTCACTGTATAATGAGATTAACTGAGTCTTGCCCTTTTTCTGCATTCAGGAAACTTTGCAATGTAATGCCATATATAACACGAGCTATATCATTACTCAATTCATTCAATCTCAGATGTAGATTTGAAATATCTATAACGCATCTGTCCGGGATTCCACCACAACTAGAAAGGTAACAAATCTCTTGACACAAAAATTATGTGTGATGATTCATTCATACGTGCTCATTCAGGGATTTTTTTTTCCTTTCACTTTTCAGCGGTCATTTGATTTTACAGAGAGAAGATAATAAAAATCCCTTATCTCAATCACTCTGCGTAATTCAGCTCAAAGTGAGTCGAATAATGTCCTCTGTCACATACAGAGGACCACGCCTAATGGAACCCCTCATCAATCAGGGATTTATTTATATCCCTTATACTCAATTACTCATCTCTCAACTCATTCAGAGGTTCTCATAGACATACATACAAAGATTCACACAGCCTGCCTATCTTGGACTTTAGATATTTGATTGACACTTTAACTTACAGCAGTGTCCACTGACACTCTGAGAACACAAAGGCCAACTTCTTAAACAAGAAACATTGAAAACCAGAGCAACCAAAAACCACAGCCCTATACAAAATACAGCCTCATATGATTTACTGCCAATCAAAAACAACAACAACTGCACAGAGTCTATCCCAGACTTTGTTTGTGCTACACAATACACCAGTACACAACCAGTTAGTATATTAATATATTGCTAGAACAGATTGACAGATAATACAGATGACAATTATTATCTTATTACCCTATTATTCAACTCTCACACAGACATACTCACCACTCACTGGTGATGTGGGTTCTTTTTGAACCGTGCTGTTACAGTCTTACCCAGAGATATGCAGAGAACCTTAGCGAGGTTGCAAATGCAAAATCAGTGTAAGAATAAATGTTCTCACCTGCTGCAGCCTGGATTCTGAATTTTTCAACCTCCCAGGAAACTCCCACATACGGATTCCGAATAGACTGGTTTCCACGGTCCCCGTTGGGCGTCAAAATTGTCATAGTTGCTTTTGTTCTGACCAAGCATCAGCTGTCCAGATCACCAGTGAGTCCGAATTGTGAGGTTTTTTGCCCTTTCTGTTGCAAGCGCTTGGAGACAAAGAGACTTCAACACACAAGCCGTGGTCAAATCACTTTATCTGACGTAATGAAATATAAGACATGTTTTTATACCATTTACAGCAATATGTGACTCTATGGAGCTCATTTGGCCCCCACCATCACCTCAGGGTTGTACCTTGTTTACAATATACCCAGAACACGTTGTTGAGAACAAATATGATAACAAGTATAGTTTCCTTGAAGACAGAGACTACTAGTCTACATAAGAATAATTCTAGCAATAATAAGGCAAAAGGCAATTGAAGTCTAAAAGACATTTAAAGGGATATAAAAGCAAACCATTAACTCTTCTATATCATGGGTTGGGGAGGAATTCTTGCGACAGAATGCCAGCTAAAGAACGACAAGTGCCTACAATAATCCCAGAAAGGGTGGATACCCCAATCTGAAATTTGAAATGTAACTGGGACAATATCTCTCCAGCAGCCAGGAATCTGCGGAAAATAAAAATAAAAATCAGTACACTGCTTAGGGTTAGGGTAGGGTTAGGGTTCAACACTACGTACCTCAGGGTGACCAAGAGCAGGGCCTGACTGGGACTAAAATTCAGCCCTGGCATTTGAAGTTACACAGGCTCACTAGTCACATGGTGACTATATAATATCTTTGCACACTTGTAGGTTACAAGATGTGAGAGGAGATTAACTCGACTATATAACATGTAGTCAGAGCTGTGCCCAGTATTTCAGCTCAGTCCTATTTATTGCTTTTAGGTACAGTACTCCTCCCAAAGCTCTGTCCCCTTTTGTACGCATGGTGACAGAATTCCTGGCAGAACTGCTATCCATTGGGCAACCAGACCCCCTGGTCATAGCTGCCCCTATCATACCTTCCAACTTTTGAAGAAGGAAAAGAGGGACAAAGACTGTGGCGTGCAGCTGCAAATAATTTTAGGCCACGCCCGGTCACACCCATTTCACAACTAGTCACACCCATGTCCACGCCTAATCGCACCCATTTAGCACTGCTGATCACACTGACTGGTACTGAGGGCACAGTGGCTGGCATTATGGGCACACTGACTGGCACTAAGGAAGAGAGAAAAAAGAAAAGAGAGAGAGAAAGAAAGGAGAGCGAGAGAGAAAGAAAGAACAGAGAGAGAAAGAAGAAAGAACAGAGAGAGAAAGAAAGAAGAGAAAGAAAGAAAGAACAGAGAGAGACAGAGAAAGAACAGAGAGCGAAAGAAAGAAGTAAAGAAAAGAAAGAACAGAGAGAAAGAAAGAGGAAAGAAGGGGAAAGAAAGAACAGAGAGAGAGAGAAAGAAAAAAGAAAGATTAGAGAGAGAAAGAAAGAACAGAGAGAGAAAGAAAATGAGGGAAAGACAGAACAGAGAATGAGAGAGAAAGAAATAAAGAAAAATTCTATAAAGATACTATAGCAACCCGGCTCCCATTGTAGTGCCCACCTGAGCCTCCCGATGCAGGACATATCATGATCTGCTCACATGGCTGGCATCCCCGATTCCAAGGTGATCCTGCTGTCTGCGCTGTCGGAGGAGGACACGGTGATGGATCTGAAGCATTCCTGGTTCCGTCACAATCTCCTCAAGAAATTATCTCATTTACGGTCAGCTATGTACTCCTGCGTCCGAGGGAAAAGCCTGCTTTGTATGCTTTGTACACACTTGGCTCCGCTCCATACATCCCGTACACATATGGCTCCACTCCGTACATTCCGCACACACACGGCTCCGCTCCGCATACCCCATACACACATGGCTCTGCTCCGTGCATCCCGTACACATATGGCTCCACCTCGTACACACGTGGCTCCGCTTCGCACACCAAGTACACACATGGCTCCGCTCCGTACACCTCATACACACGCGGCTCCGCTCCGTACACCTCGTACACACACAGCTACGCTCCGTACACACACGGCTCTGCTCCGTACACCTTGTACACACACGGCTCCGCTCCGTACACCTCAAACACAAACAGCTCTGCTACATCTACCCTGTAAACCCCTCCTGACCCCACACATACGGTACTTACCTCATTCAGCACCATGACAACAGCACAGCAGAGTCTTGCAGACACCAAGAGGCAAGGCTGAGCGCACAGGACCTGTGATGAGGTCACAGGAGGGGCGGAGTCAGGGGCCGCATGTTCAGGGGTCTGGACAAAGGCTCCTGATTATGTGACCCCTGACTCCTCCCCTCCTGTGACCTCATCACAGGTCCTGTGGACAGAGAAGAGAGCAGGCAAGCGACGCTGTGAGTGGCTGCGGGGGGAGGTCTCATGCTACGGCGAGGATGTGGTGTGTGGGGGGGGCGTGGCGGCTTATCTCCCTGCAGTGCGGGAGGGTTGGAAACTATAACAGCCGTGCCCGCAGAGGGCCGGCGGCAGGAGCAACAGCAAGGCCAGTGGCCACATCAGCTGGCAAGCGGCCAGATGATCGGGCGCTGCGGCCCACATGACAGCGACCCAGCAGGAAAACACCCGGTTAGTTACATTACCAATCCGGGCCTGACCAAGAGACATTCCTCAGCAGGAATTGCTTGCCGGACCTGTGTGTCCTGCCTGGCAATGGATCCTTGGACACGTAGCAGCAACTAATGGAAGTTCTATTGCGACATCCTCGTGTAGTAAAAAACTTCTCCAGGATTTTCTGGAGTAGACTTGAATGACATGCATGATGTAAAAGCATGTTCACACTGGCCATAAGAGCAAGCAAAACCAAAGGAAATACAATGTATGTATATACCCTAATGAAAATCAATAAGTAAAAAAGCAAGTGCATTAAATAACATAGGGTACTTGGTAAACACTATTTTGATCAAAAAAGTATAAAGCTGTCCCACCACGGCAAGGTGTACCCATTTGAGACAGTAACTACACTAACGGTTAAAACCTACCTAGTGTGAATAGTGGCAGAGTCTCTGGGTCCCAAACGGACACCCAGCTTCAGAGGGACTATAAGTGAACTACACAGCTCAGTAAAAAGGAGGCCACACCCTATTTGTACTGAATACAAAAATGCTGAAGAAAAAGCAAAAAAACTGAACTGGAGTAGACTTGAATGACATGCATGATGTAAAAGCATGTTCACACTGGCCATAAGAGCAAGCAAAACCAAAGGAAAAACAATGTATGTATATACCCTAATGAAAATCAATAAGTAAAAAAGCAAGTGCATTAAATAACATAGGGTACTTGGTAAACACTATTTTGATCAAAAAAGTATAAAGCTGTCCCACCACGGCAAGGTGTACCCATTTGAGACAGTAACTACACTAACGGTTAAAACCTACCTAGTGTGAATAGTGGCAGAGTCTCTGGGTCCCAAACGGTACAAATAGGGTGTGGCCTCCTTTCTACTGAGCTGTGTAGTTCACTTATAGTCCCTCTGAAGCTGGGTGTCCTTTTGGGACCCAGAGACTCTGCCACTATTCACACTAGGTAGGTTTTAACCGTTAGTGTAGTTACTGTCTCAAATGGGTACACCTTGCCGTGGTGGGACAGCTTTATACCTTTTTGATCAAAATAGTGTTTACCAAGTACCCTATGTTATTTAATGCACTTGCTTTTTTACTTATTGATTTTCATTAGGGTATATACATACATTGTTTTTCCTTTGGTTTTGCTTTTTTTTTTTTTTTTCCAGGATTTTCTGCAGCTCGGTGTACAAGGAGTGGTAGGCTCTACGGCTCTCTCGGAGTTCAAGAATGGGGTGTTGCCACTAGCGACAACGTCTTCCCAGTCTTTTTCTTCTTCTGTGTTCTTGACAAGCAAAAGCAAAGGCAGCAGCCAACTTCAATTGTAAATCCAGATCTTCTAGGAAGCTGTCCAGGTCAAGATCCATCTTTCAGGTAGATACAGCAGCCAAAGATGAGGATTTAATCAGTACAGTGTTTTTATATATATATATATATAGAAATCCCATGATACACGTCTACTGGGTGTCTGATGTCAAGGAAAAGCTACTGGAAAAAATTGGAAATTTCTAACGCATGCGCATAAAAAATGCAAATGCATGCACAAACGCATACACACGCATGTAAACTCTGTGTTTTTTTCCCGTCTTGCGTAAGATGATGCGGATAAAAAAAGCTGCGTAAACATGCGTTTGCATGCGTTTTAGCATGCATTTGGGAATGCGGATGATACGCTGCGGACTCAACTGCAAATGTGAACCTAGCTGAAGTTGTTGAGAAGTACTAGTCAGGGTTCGGTTACAAAAAAAAATCCCAATCTCTGATGATCCCCTGGAGCACCATCAAATCCATTATCATCAAATGGGAAGAACATGGTACCACAACAAACCAATCAATAGAGCGCCGCCGACCAAAACTCTCAGTGCGGGCAAAGTGGGCGTTAATCACAGATGCAGAACAGAGGACAAAGTTAACTCTGAAGGAGCTGCAGAGTTCCCAAGTAAAGACTGGAGTACCTTTCCATACGACCACAATAAGCCGTACACTGCATAGAGGTGGCCAGAAAAAAATCCTTTTCTTACACATGAAATCTGTAAGGCTCATTTTGAGTTTGCCAAAAGACATGTGGGAGACTCCCCAAATGTATGGAGGAACGTGCTGTGGTCAGAAAAGATCAAAATTGAACAAATTGGACCACCAAGCAAGCGCTATGTCAGGCACAAAGCCTACACAGCTCATCATCCCAAGAACATCATGTAAGGGAAACATGCACAAGAGAGCCGGCGAATACGGATATCCCCCCGCCGTCACCAATCTGTGACGGAGCTTACACAGTCACAGCTCTCTGTCACCTCCCATACCCTCAAGTCAGTCAGGAAACTGCACCTAGGATAAGTAGTCGCCGGAGAGGCTGCCCTGTCACGTACTGGTTATTGGGGCACTCTGCAGTGAGGGCGGTATATATATATATATATATATATATATATCTGGATCGCCCGCCAGGGAAGTGGGGTACTCGGGGCCGGTATCCCAGAGGGAAGTGTCACAGTAGCGGTGACCCGGTCCGTGGCCCTGGGCGTCCATGTAAAAGGGGGTAAGCGTGGCTGATTAAAGTTTATAAGTGGATGATACGTGACGCCACCTGTGGTGCGCAGCAATGAAGGGGTTAAGCCGACGCTGCAGATCCCCTGGGACAGATGGTACAAGGCAGCAAGATGTAATAGCTCCCCACAGATAGAGCTGTAGTCCCAGGGCAGTAGTAATAGGTGTTGAGGAAGAGGGTGCAGTGTTAGGCATAGAGATGTAGTAGCGCTGAAGGGGTTGCAGGAAGAAGGCAATGACACAACAGGGTGCAGTTTCCTTTACCTTTACTTTGCTTTGCAAGTGCAGTCCAGGATCCAAATTACAGATGGAACAGGAGTTGGCCAGCCTGGAAGCAACTCAGGAATCTCTCTATGCAGACAGGTTGTGTAGTCTCCTTTCTAGCGCTTATCTGAGGTACATGAAGTACTGAGTTACACTGAAGATCCTCTTGCTTGCTGTCACATGGACCCGTCCTGTGTGACACGACCCGCAGGCCGGTAACTAAAACAACAAGACACGGCACGTGTAACTGTCCTGTGTGACACGACCCGCAGGCCAGTAACTAAAACAACAAGACACGGGGAAAGGGGCAACAGTTACAACGGTGGGCCCTGCGATAGGGAACGGGGACGTGGAGACCTTCTGCACTCCCCTGAGTCAGTGTCCCTCCACTCCTAATGATCCCTAGGCCGGTTCCGCACTGGGCGCCGATCAGGATACCTGTCACCCTAGCACACCCTACACCTATCCCTTGCTAGGGAGCTGGGTGGTGCAGCCACTGGCCCCACCGCTGTACTAATAAACACCAGGGAAAAATACAAACAGGGGAAACACCAAGAGACTTATCTTGCTCTGCTGCAGTACCAGGCAGCAGAGTGCATGTTAGGAACGGCGGAACGCACTAAATAAAAATAATAATAAAGTGCACTCGCCGCTCGGGGTCCATCGTGCAGTAGGTGATATAACCACTACTAAGTGGTGGCAGGAGCAATATGGCTGAGGTGCGCACGGGGTTAAACTTCACCCAGGTGCGCAGAGCAATCTCTGTTGAGTCACAGAGATGCCAAACACAAGACAAATACAATAAGGCTGAGCCTGTTAAAGTCACAGTTGTTATGATGAGTCACCGAAGGAGGAAAAAACAAAATACCAGCTAAGTCCAGAAAAACCAGAGAGGTTGGTAGCTATCGGATTGCAGACCCCTGAACCTATCCACAACAACTAGCAGTAGCCGTGGGGGGTTCCTACGGTGCCCTAGACCCCTCGATCACAGCCGGAGAACTACATAGCCTAAAGACAGAAAAGGAGAAAAACTAAACTGCCCCAGAGCAGACTCCAAAGCAATAGGCAGCCCCCAACATATAATGACGGTGAAGCAAAATGAAAACACTAACACAGATAGAAAGATAGGTTGAGCAAATGATGGGGCCCAAGCTAACTACATAGGACAGGATAGGAAAGCTGCTGTCTGCCATCCGCAAAAACCCTATCAAAATGAGCCAACCGACTGATAGGAAAAACAGGCCCTGAAGTCGCTAGGCTTCAAAAGACTATATCAGCACTCAGGTATATTCTGAAGACAGAGCAAAAGATCAACAGATCAGAGACAAAAATGGAATTCAGCCCACCCCCGGCCGGGGATGGCAGAACTCCCAAAATACAAGGCAAAGCAAAAACAAAACTGAAGATTACAAAGCAGAGCAGAAAAACTTAGCTTTGAGATGCAGGAATCAGACTGGTCTCCAAGAATCCAGCAGGAAAATCACCTGCCAGGAAGAAGGGCGTCGGCAGCCTTATATCCAGTCCTCAATTCCAGCCACCCAATCATCATCTAGCTGCCCAGGTGTTTGGTAATCAGCCTCACTCCCTTCCTTCACCAGAGGAGGGAGTTCATCAGACCTCAATGGTGAAGGGAAAAATGAACTCACAACACACAGTGCTCAGAATAGCTGCACACACGGTATCTGGTCACAGGAGCAGAGCCAAGGACAGCGGGACTGCGTCCCTCTAGACCAACCGTGTGTGTGATGCCGCAACTGCGGACGCCAAGGAGTGCTGTTACTGCAGTGCGGTGTGGGACACTGCCACTACACGACAATGCTAGTACGCAAGCGCAATGTCGGACGCTAGCAACTGTGGATGATGAAGCAGAGGCGCGCTGGCGCTGGTACTAAACTCAATCCCTAACCACAAATGTAATATCAGAGGGTAGGGGTTTCAAATGAGTCATTCACCAGAATCATGCATCCATCCTCATTCACACAGCAGCAAGTATGACTATACTAGCGCATGGCGGAACAGCTATGTGCGCCTTTTATAGCAGCCGAGCCCTTCCGGAAGCCTCCAGATCTCCGAGCTGGACCAATGAGATCTGGAGCAAGACCTGATCACATGACTCCCAATCTCCAATGGGAGATCGTCTCATAAGCATGCTCAGAAGATGGACAGAAGGACTTAGCCTCTGGAGAGATTTGCTGCAAGGCAATCTCCTCTGCAATCTCCTCTGCAGTAGATAAACAGCAGGTGACTGCAGAATGTGAGGGTCTGGAATCTGACGCCTAACAGTGCATCACCGGATGAACTTTTCGCAGTGGCTCGACACCTCAGAGCCAGCTGCCACCTTCACCATCTCACTCTGCTGAGGACACCGGCAGCCAGAGTTCAACACCAGTTTCAGCAGTGGCTCCAACCTTCAAGCCAGCTGCTAACTTCACCAGGTTTCTGCAGTGGCTTCACACCTCAGCCAGCTGCTCCCTTCACCGTGGTTGGAATCCCAAAAAGACGCTATCACCAACACCTGCTTGTCACAACGCCATCGGATACAGGGACTGCTGTTCCTGCTTTGGCCACTGGGAGGCGCCGGACTGGCACGTCGCCGTCAGACCCGAGCTCTGCTATTCTGGTCTCAGCCTCTGGGAGGCGCCGGACTGTCATGTCACGGTCAAACTCGGGGACGGCTGTTCCTGCCTCGGCCACTGGGAGGCGCCGTGGTCCGCCCGTGGGCACTGCTAACAGGAAGGAGGCTCCTCCGCAGGCTGCGCTCCTCTGTCCGTCATGAAGGGGTTGGTGCATCACCATCTGGCCTGGTCCTGGGGGCGGTCCTAATGACGTCATCAGACCGTGAACCTGTGAGGGATGTTCTGATCCCTCAAATACCTTGGGGCTGGTCTTCAAGGCCGCCAGATATAGTCTTGGTTTCCCCAGTATGCCAGTTTGTTATTTGCTATCTTTGATTCTGAACTTTGCCTGGATTTCTGACTCTGCTCCTGCCTGACAATTTTGTACCTCTGCCTCCCTCCCGGTTTATGACTCTGACCTTGGCCTGGATTTGACTCTGCTACTGTCTGCCATTTTTTAACTCTGCCTCCCTCCCGGTTTTTGACTCTGCTACTGTCTGACGTTTTTGTACCTCTGCTGCCCGCCTGGTTTAGACTTGGATTCCTGACTATGCTTTTGGTCCCGTTTTTTAAGCCCTTTCTGGCGACCGTCCTGCTCTGGTCCGCTGCTCTTATTCAGAAAGCTACCTTCTGGGCTTTGCTGTAAATCCAGATCCCTTGTTGGTGATGACAGCATCAAGATGCCTCCTGTATTGAGAAACTAGTCGCAGGCATTGCTCAGGTGTGACCTTGACCCATTCTTCCACACAAACACCCTCCAAATCCTGAAAATTCTGTGGGCTTCTTTAGTTCCTTCCATACATTTTCTATTTTATTCAGGTCAGGTGATTAGCTGCGCTATTCTATTTTCTTTTTCTGAAACCAATTGAGAGTTTGAGGAAGGGGGACGTTTCCCCGAAACATGTCGGAATTGGCCCCTGCGCATGTCCGTTATTGCGGACCGGTGACCTCCACAGGTCCACAGGTAGTCCTAGGCTTTTGGACAACTCTTCTGATTCCTTTCACTCCTCTGAAGTCTTGCAGTGAGCACCTGGATATGGCCGATTTATGGTGAAATTATGCTCTTTCCACTTCCATATTATGGCCCCTACAGTGCTCACTGGAACCTTCAGTAATTTAGAAATTCTTCTGTAACCAATGCCATCAGTATAGAATCGTAGCGTTGGAAGGGACCTCCTGGGCCATCTGGTCCAACCCCCTGCTCAAAGCAGGATTCGTTAAATCATCCCAGACAGATGTCTGTCCAGCCTCTGTTTGAAGACTTCTATTGAAGGAGAACTCAGCACCTCTCGTGGCAGCCTGTTCCACTCATTGATCACTGTGTCAAAACGTTTTTTCTAATATCTAACCTGTGTTTCCTCCCATTCAGTTTCATCCCATTGCTTCTAGTCTTTCCTTGTGCAAATGAGAATAAAGATGATCCTTCTACAATGTGACAGCTCTTGAGATATTTGTAGACAGTTATTAAGTCTCCTCTCAGTCTTGTCTTCTGCAAGCTAAACATTCCCAAATCCTGCAACCTTTCCTCATAAGACAGGGTTTGCATACCGGTCACCATTCTGGTCGCTCTTTACTGAACTTGCTCCAGTTTGTTGATGTCTTTTTTAAAATGTGGCGCCCAAAACTGGACACAGTATTCCAGATGAGGTCTGACCAAAGAGGAGTAGAGGGCAATAATGACTTCACGTGATCTAGACTGTATGCTTCTGTTAATACTTCCTAGAATTGCATTTGCCTTTTTTGCTGTTGCATCACACTGTTGACTCATATTCAGTCTGTGATCTATTAGTATACCCAAGTCTCTTTCACATGTGCTGTTGCTTAGCCCTATTCCTCCCATTCTGTATATGCTTTTTTCATTTTTATTGCCCAGATGTAGTGCTTTGCATTTTTCCCTGTTAAAAACCATTCTGTTAGTTGCTGCCCACTGCTCCAGTTTATTTATATCTTTTTGCATTCTCTCTCTTCTCTAGTATTAGCTATCCCTCCAAGCTTTGTGTCATCAGCAAATTTAATCAGTTTACCCTCAATTAATTTATCTAAATCGTTGATAAAGATGTTGAACAATACAGGGCCCAGGACAGAGCCCTGTGGTACCCCACTTGAGACATTCTTCCAACTGGATGTGCAGCCATTTACGACCACTCTTTGGGTCCAATCACTAAGCCAGTTATGAATCCACCTAACAGTTGCCTTGTCCATTCCATACTTAGCCATTTTTTCAGTAAGGATTGTGTGAGATACTTTGTCAAATGCTTTGCTGGAGTCAACATATACTATATCTACAGCATTACCCTGATTCACCCAATCAGTGATTCTGTCATAGAAGGAAATTAAGTTAGTCTGACATGACTTATTAGTTACAAACCCATACTGACTCTGGTTAATCACTTCATTCTTATCCAGGTACTTATATACATGTTGTTTAATAATTTGTTCAAAGATCTTTCCTGGTATAGAAGTCAGACTCACCGGCCTATAGTTGCCTGGGTCCACCTTCTTCCCCTTTTTGAAGATAGAAACAACATTTGCTCTTCTCCAGTCTTCTGTGACTTCTCCTGTTCTCCAAGAATTTTCAAAGATTATGGAGAGGGGTTCAAAAATTTCTTCTGCTATCTCCTTCAGTACTCTGGGGTGTAATTCATCTGGACCTGGAGACTTGAATTCATTTAGGTTAGCTAAGTGTTTCTTCACTATCTTTCTGTTTATAGATATCCTGGATTCTTCTATTCCCTTAATAGGACAGTGAAGAACAGTTGATGTTACATTTCCTTTCTGAGAGAAAACAGATGCAAAATAGGAATTTAAAAGTTCGGCCTTCTCACCATCCTGTCTTACCATTTCATAATGTTCATCCTGTAAAAATCCTATAGCATCTTTGACTTTTCTTTTACTTTTGACATATCCCCAAAATCCTTTATTATTGCTTTTGACGTCTCTTGCAAGCCTCAATTTATTGTCAGCTTTAGATAATCTGATTTGTGCCCTGCAGGTTCTGCAGACAGCATTATATTCTTCTTTAGATATGCCTCCCTCTTTCCATTTTATAAACATTTCTTTCTTCCTTTTTAGCATGTGCTTAAGTTCTGTGTTCATCCATCCTGGTTTCCTTAAATGCTTCCTATTCTTCCCTCTTTTCGGAATTGTTAACAATTGTGCTTTGACAATTTCATTTTTCAAGATTTCCCATCCTTCCTGGACATTTTTGTCCTTAAGGATATCCCAGCCATTGGATCCCTCCAATTCTCTTTCTGAATCCCTTAATATCTGCCTTTCTGAAATCTAACCTTGACGTGTTTTCCAGTCTTCGTAAGGTGCACCCCATCTCTAGCAAGTAGTCCATCGTATAGGTAATTCACTCCGTGATCCAGAAATCCAAATCCTTGCTGACGGCACCATCGACGTAGCCAGTTGTTCACCTGCAGAATCTTATTCCACCTCCTTGTTCCATGGCCATCCACTTTGAGGATGGAAGAGAAAACCACCTGCGCTCCCAGTTCTTTCACTTTCTTACCTAAGTTTTCAAAGTCACTGCAGATGGTTTCCAGGTCGTTTCTTGCTGTGTCATTTGTCCCCACATGTATTAGCAGGAATGGGTAGTCATCTGTAGGTCTGAATAGTCTTGATATCCTGTCAGACACATCTTTAATTTTTACACCTGGAAGACAGCACATTTCTCTTGAGGTTATATCCGGTCTGCAGATAGCGGCCTCTGTTCCTCTCAACAGGGAATCCCCCATGACCACCACTCTCCGTTTCTTCTTCACAACATTTTTCTTTCTCCATCCAGGAGGATTCTGAAGGTATACAAGGTTGCTTTTTGTGGGCAAAGTCTTATCCTGATGTATTTCTTCATCGTTCTCCTGCGTAAGAGCCTGGTACTTGTTCTTGAGCAGTATGGGCACTGACTGCCTCCCGATCCTCTTGCTTCTCTGGGTCATATGTTTCCAACCTCTGTTTCTTCAGGTGCACTTCGAATTTCTTCTCTTTCTGTTATGTTTTGCAACAATAAGGTTGTGAAGGTCTTGAGACAGCTCACTGGTTTTACCCATCATGAGATGTTTCTTGTGTGGCACCTTGGTAATGAGACACCTTTTTATAGGCCTTCAGTTGAACCAGGTCAGATAGATTTCAGCTGGTGTCACGACTTTCCATGGCTGTTCACTTCTTCATGTGTTCAATAATTTTTGCCTATGTCATTGGTGTTCAATACTTATTTCACTCTTTGTATACAGAAAGTATTCAGACCCCTTTAATTTTTTTACTCTGTTTCGTTGCAGCAATTTGGTAAATTCAAAAAAGTTCATTTTTTTTTTCTCATTGATGTGCACTCTGCACCCCATCTTTTTTTTTTAATCAGATTATTTTTTATTAAAGGCAATCTGTCACCTATTTTGTCGCATATAAGATGCAGCCACCGCCATCATGGGCTTATCTACAGCATTCTGTAGTGCTGTAGATAAGCCCCCGATGTAACCTGAAAGAGAAGAAAAACACGTTGTATTATACTCACCCAGGGGCGGTCCGGGTCCGGCGCCTCCCATCTACCGATGACATCCTCCTCTTTGCTTCCTGTCGCGGCTACGGCGCAGGCATACTACTCTGCCCGTCATCGGTAGAAGATGGGAGGCGCTGGACCACGACACCCATCGGTCTCGGACCGCCCCTGGGTGAGTATAATATAACGTGTTTTTCTTCTCTTTCAGGTTACATTGGGGGCTTATCTGTAGATAAGCCCCTGATGGCGGTGGCCGCATCTTATATGCGAAAAAATAGGTGACAGATTCCCTTTAACGAAATTCAAACAAAGAAGCAGAGTCCAGACATTACAATGTCCAACAATTCACATATTTTCAGTTACAGCGCATCAACTCCCTTCCCCTCCCCGTTATAGAAACATCATCAACAAATACTCAGAAGTACATCCTCATTTCGGGAGCATCGTCTCCACCCACGGTGTCCACAACGCATTGTCTAAGGGGTAAGGTTTCTCCTTGTGGAGAGTGACATACCAGCTCTGGCTTGTCAAGGTAAGGAGGCTTATTCGCCGTGCAATGCTCCTCTGGGAAAATAATATGCAAATTGCCTTTTCAGAGAGGAAGAGGACTTGAACTCTATAGCGCCACCTGTTGGTAGTAGCGATCCTACAAGTCACAATCTTACCTTACCCCTTAGACCTCAGTCCAGATCCTCTCACCTAGCCAAATCGGTTCTCATACTTTGCACTGACGAGGGCCAATAGCCCGAAACACCGTGTCTGCAAATTGAGAATCTGATTTGGCTTTTATCCTAAGTCCTATTACAAGACTCGTTAAAGGGTTGATTGTGACTTGTAGGATCGCTACTACCAACAGGTGGCGCTATAGAGTTCAAGTCCTCTTCCTTTCTGAAGAGGCAATTTGCACACAACGCATTGAACGATTTTTCCTTTTGACATAAATACTTTTTTCCATATTTACAATAAAGTTTGATTGTCTAAAATAATTCTTGTATTGTCTGCGGTTCTTCATTTATCCAATGCCTAGCTATTAACTTATGTGCAATGTATAACAACCTAGTTATTGCTAATTTGAACTGGTTTTGAATCTGAATCTCCTCCAATAAACTAAAATACAAACCACAGGATTTCTCTCAATTCTACAGTCATAAACTCCCTCTATAGTGTTAATAACCGCTGTCCAGTCTGGAGCACTACCTCAACATATGTAAGATCCCTGCCCCATCAACCTGACAATGAGGGCATCCAGAAGTCTGTCTCAGTCATGCCCTATATAGTCTTTCAGGTGTCCTATATAATCTATGGAGCACATATATTTGTGAGAGTCTACCTGGCTCACTCAGTGACAATTGCAGTATGTATTCCATAATCGCCTCCCACTTTTTCTCTATCGGCCCCAGTTTGCCTTCCCACTTCTCTTTAGTCTTAATCGGGTACTCTGCACCCCATCTTGACTAAAAAAAAAACAAATGTACAAATTTTTGCAAATTTACAAAAAAAACAAAAACAAATCTGAAATATCACTTGGTCATAAGTATTCAGACCCTCTCCTCAGTACTGAGTAGAAGCACCCTTTTGAGCTAGTACAGCCATGAGTCTTCTTGGGAATGATGCAACAAGTTTTTCACACCTGGATTTGGAGATCCTCTGCCATTCTTCCTTGCAGATCCTCTCCAGTTCCATCAGCGTGGATGGTGAACGTTGGTGGACAGCCATTTTCCTGTCTCTCCTGAGATGCTAGATTGGGTTTAGGTCAGGGATCTGGCTGGTCACAGAGTTGTTCTGAAGCTACTCCTTTGCTATTTTAGGCTAGTTTCACACTAGCGTATGACCGAGGTGTGGAGGGCTGCGGGCTTCCTCCGTTAAGCTCTGCCCATGGCCGCATCTCCTCCGGTCAGCTCCGCCTCTCTCGGCATGCAGCCTGCGTACCCTATCTTTAGCATTAGGTATGCAGGCCGTGCTGATGAATGCAGATGCCTCTGCATGCGTCTTTTTGATGGTATGGAGAGCGCACCCAAATGCAACATGTTGCCTTTGGCGCAGGTCGCCGCACTGTCAAAAAGACACATGCGGAGGCATCTGCATTCATTGGCATGGCCTGCATACCTAATGCTAAAGATAGGGTATGCAGGCCACATGCCGACAGAGGCGGAGCAGACGGAGGAGGTGCAGCCGGGGGTGGAGCTTCACCGAGGAAGCCCGCAGCCCTCCGCACCTCGACCATACGCTAGTGTGAAACTAGCCTTAGCTGTGTGCTTAGGGTCATTTGACTTGTTGGAAGATGAACCTTCGGCCAAGTCTGAAGTCCAGAGCACCCTAGAAGAGGTTTTCGTCCAGGATATCTCTGTACTTGGCCGCATTATTGTTTCCTTCAGTTGCAACCAGTCGTCCTGTCCCTGCAGCTGAAAAACACCCACATAGCATGATGCTGCAACCATCATGTTTCACTATTGGGATTGCATTGGGCAGGTGATGAGCAGTGCCTGGTTTTCTCCATACATACTGCTTAGAATTATCACCAAAAAGTTTTATCTTCGTCTCATCAGACCAGAGAATCTTATTTCTCATAGTCTGGGAGTCCTTCATGTGTTTTTTTCATAAGTCTTGCACTGAGGAGAGTTTTCCGTCAGGCCACTCTGCCATAAAGGCTTGACTGACTGGTGGAGGGCTGTAGTGATTGTTGACTTTGAGGAACTTTCTCCCATCTCCCTACTGCATCTGTGGAGCTCGGCCACAGTGATATTGGTGTTCTTTACCTCTCACACCAAGGCTCTTCTCCCACGATTGCTCAGTTTCGCTGGAAGACCAGGTGTAGGAAGACTTCTGGTGGTCCCAAACTTCTTTCATTTAAAGATTATGGAGGCCTATTTGCTCTTAGGAACCTTGAGTACTATAGAATTTTTTTTGTAACCTTGGCCAGATCTGTGCCTTGCCACAATTCTGTTTCTGAGCTCCTTGGCCAGTTCCTTTGACCTCATGATTCTCATTTGTCTGACATGCACTGTGAGGTCTTATACAGACAGGTGTGTGCCTTTACAAATCAAGTCCTGTCAGTTTAATCCCTTTACCCCCAATGCGGTTCCTTTATTAGATAATAACTCTGGAACGCGTCCATGGATCCTGGTGATTCTGACACTGTTTTCTCGTGACATAATGTACTTCATGTTAGTGGTAAAATTTCATTGATGTAACTTGCGTTTATTTGGGAAATAAAACGGAAATGTGGTGAAAATTTTGCAAATTTCCAACTTTGAATTTTTATGCCCTTAAATTACAGAGATATGGCACACAAAAAAATTAATAATTAACATTTTTTACATGTTTACGTTACATCAGCACAATTTGGGAACCAAAATTTTTTTTTCTTAGGAAGTTATAAGGGTTAAAAGTTGACCAGCGATTTCTCATTTTTACAACACCATTTTATTTTTAGGGACCACATCACATTTGAAGTCACTTTGAGGGGTCTATATCATAGAAAATACCCAAAAGTGACACCATTCTAAAAACTTCACCCCTCATGGTGCTCAAAACCACATTCAAGAAGTTTATTAACCCTTCAGGTGCTTTACAGGAATTTCTTTGAATATTTAAAAAAAATGAACATTTAACTTTTTTTCACAAAATAAATGCTTCAGGTCCAATTTTTTTTTTTATTTTACCAAGGGTAACAGGAGAAACTGGACTGCAAAAGTTATTGTGCAATTTGTCCTGAGTACGCTGATACCTGATATGTGGAGGGGAACCACTGTTTCAGCGCATGGCAGAGCTCAGAAGGAAAGGAGAACCATTTGACTTTTTTGGCTGGAATTGAGATCGGACACCATGTCGCGTTTGGAAAGCCCTTGATGTACCAAAACAGTGGAAACCCCCATAAATGACACCATTTTGGAAACTTGAGCCCCCAAGATGTTTGGTGAGCACTTTGAACCCCTAAGTGCTTCACAGAAGTTTATAATGCCCGGGCGTGAAAATAAAAAAAAAAAATCATATTTTTTCCACAAACATGATCTTTTAGTCCCCAATTTTTTTATTTTCCCAAGGGTAAGAGGAGAAATTGGACCCCAAAAGTTGTTGTCCAATTTGTCCTGAGTACGCTGATATCCCATATGTTTGAGAAAACTACTGTATGGGCACACGTCGGGGCTCGGAAGGGAAGTAGTGTCGTTTGGAATTCAGACTTTGATGGAATGGTCTGCGGGTGTCATGTTGCTTTTGGAGAGCCCCTGATGTGCCTAAACTGTGAAACCCCCCTGTAACTATTTCAGCAAAATCCAAACTCCAATATAGCGCTTCTTCCCTTCTGAGCCTTGCACTGTGCTGTAATTTCAAAAACTTTTAATTCATATACCCTTAAACCAGAGAGTTATGTCACAGAAAATAGTTTATAAATAACATTTCCCACATGTCTACTTTACATCAGCACAATTTTTGAAACATATTTTTTCTCATTTTTCCAACAACATTTACCAAACCATTATTCTTGGGACCACATCACATTTGAAGTGAATTTGGGGGCCTATATGACAGAAAATACCCAATCTTGACATCATTCTAGAAATATCACCCCTCCAAGTACTCAAAACCACATTCAAGAAGTTTGTTAACCCTTCAGGTGCTTCACATCAATGAATGCAATGTGGAAAGAAAACATTAACATTTCACAGAAAAGCTCTATCATACAAAAGCACTAACCAACAATAGGGAGGAGGATAGGGCCAGGGAGAAGTTAATTGAATGGGAAAAGAGGACAGGAAATAAACACACATGTACAACAGCAAACTACAGAACACCACAGCTCCAAACTTCAACTACTTAGCTTTAGGACACAGCACAGGAAGATGTGTTGTGAGTTCATTTTCCCCTTCACTACTGAGGCCCGAGGAACTCCCTCTTCTGGTGAAGAAAGGTAGTGAGCCTGATTGTCAAACACCTGGGGCTGATGATGATGACTGGCTGAGTGGAGTTAATGACTGGATATAAGGCTGCTGACGCCCTTCTGGCCTGCGGGTGATTTCTCTGTGGACTTCTAGGAAACCAGTCTGATTCCTGCTCATCTAAAGCTAAGATTTCTGCTTTGCCTTTTTGCATTAGTGTTTTGTTTTCCTTGCTTTTCTGGATTCTGCCATTCCCTGCTGGGGTGAGCTGAATCTCCTTTTGCCTGTTGCTCTGTCTTCAGAATATTCCTGAGTACTGACATAGCTTTTTTGAAGCCTAGCGTCTTCAGGGCCATTTTTACTGTCAGTTTGTTGGCTCTTATTTTCATAGGGGTTTTCACGGATTGCAGACAGCAGCCTTCCTGTCCTTTCCTATCTAAGCTAGCGTGGGCCCCATCTTTGCTCAGTCTATCTTTCTGTCTGTGTTTTGTTCTTTCTTCTTGCTTCACCGTCATTATATGTGGGGGGCTGCCTTTTACTTTGGGGTCTGCTCTGGGGCAGTTTAGATTTCCCTTTCTGTCTTTAGGCTATGTAGTCCTCCGGCTGTGATCGAGGGGCCTAGGGCATCGTAGGAGCCCCCCACAGCTACTGCTAGTTGTGTTGATAGGTTCAGGGGTCTGCAATCCGATAGCTGCCAACTTCTCTGGTTTTCTGGACTTAGCTAGCATTTCTATTTTTGCCTCCTACGGTGACTCAATCATAACAAGGATGAATCTTTCACGGGTAGGGACTAAACACCTAGAGCTAGAGGAGGAACAGGAGTAGCACTGCCAGAGCCTTGCAAAATGACCTCCAGCAGGCCACAAATGTGCATGTGTCTGCACAAACGGTTAGAAACTGACTCCATGAGGGTGGTCTGAGTGCCCGACGTCCGTGGAGAGCGATCTGCTGCCTGCAACATCCTTCAGCATGACCGGTTTGGCAGTGGGTCAGTAATGGTATGGGGTGACATTTCTTTGGAGGGCCGCACAGCCCTCCATGTGCTCACCAGAGGTAGCCTGACTGCCATTAGGTACCGAGATGAGATCCTCAGACCACTCGTGAGACCATATGCTGGTGCGGTTGGCCCTGGGTTCCTCCTAATGCGGGACAATGCCAGACCTTATGTGGCTGGAGTGTGTCAGCAGTTTCTGCAAGATGAAGGCATTGAAGCTATGAACTGGCCCGCCCATTCCCCAGACCAGAATCCGATTGAACACATCTGGGACATCATGTCTCCCACCATACACCAACATAACGTTGCACCACAGACTGTCCAGGCTCGGACTGGCCCACAGGGGAACAGGGGAATTCCCTGGTGGGCCCCGTGCAGATCTGGGCCCCAACCTTACTGTATGGGCAGTACTTGTCATAATTCATTTGATTCACTCTGTACAGAAAAAAGCAGCATCTCCTCATTCATTAACCAAAATACCCAGTTTATTATTATATAGAGATATAGGTAAATTTGTGAACCAGGGTCATGTAATATTTGTATTAAGGTAAAAAGTGGGCCCCCAAAGTCATTGTTACTGGTGGACCCTTGGCACCCCAGTCCGACACTGAACAGATGGTTATGGTGCCCGGCTGCGATCCGGAGTATATCAAGTACTGTGAACGGCTGTGTGTGTGAGTAAAGAGGCTAAAGAAGCCTGTAAGTGAGAGACATTGGCACGGTGTGCAGTCACCTATGGAAACTAGACAAGGTGAAGTCCGGCATGTTTAGGGACTGTGATACAAAGCCATACACTACGTAGTGCTATGAACTGGTGTGAATTGAACACTGATAATATGCACTGAAGTTATATGCAATTGTGTGGATTGGAACTTTTCTGTGTGAAGATAACACATTAAAGAGACTTTATTGTTTGAACTTTGAGGGTCACGGCCTCATCACTGCATACGGTGCTACCGCTGCACTACAATAGTGATCAAATAATAGCACATGCAAGGAACAAATACCGTCACAACATGGCCGGACCACATATTGCCAGTGTGAGTTCTCCTTCAATGGAGGTCTTCAAACAGAGGCTGGACAGACATCTGTCTGAGATGGTTTAGTGAATTCAGCATTGAGCAGAGGGTTGGACATGAGGATTTTGATTCTACGTGTGAACGGTGCTGGAAATGTGAGAAGTCAGATGTGTCTTTGTTGTAATCTCTGCAGATGAGTCCTGGCTGGAGAAGTAGACATGTCTGTCTGGACCACATGGAATAGATGGGAAAAGTGAATGACTCCACCTGAAAGAACGTCAGCTGTAAGTCACCATCTATAACTGTACTGTAATCTCTTATATGTTCTGTAGGACTGGTATCTACCACTATGTGTCACCATATGGCGGTAATATCAGTGCTGGTCTTTGTATAGAGATTTATTTTCATTAACGGTGTGGTCATCTCCTGAGCTTCCCCTATACCACCATAGCTATATAGCTATAATCATGATTACCTAGTTAGGGGCCACAAGGAGACACAGACAGAAAAGGCCCCTGTGCAAGAACTATATATGGGCCTTCTGCAGCCCAAGAGCACCTTCTTTGGAGGTAGATATGGGCACCCTTACCTCTTGCGCCCATGTGCGGTTGCGCAAGTTGCACCAATGATATGTCCTCCTGTTAGGAGCCCACTCAGATGTTTTGCCCCCCCCCCACCCCCCCGGAGCTGAAGCCCTAGCTACGCCTCTGCGGAGATTACATCACTTCCGGCGACCAAGGTGACACGGCGGCTCAAGCGGAAATCCTCTGTGACGTCACTGATTGTCAGGTGTCAATGAAAAGATGCAGTTGACAATGCTCTGATGCGCATCACATCACAGGCGTACTGACCAGACTCCATCTTAGGTATGGGCAAATAAATAATGGCTATACGCTAATACGTTTCTAGTCTAAGCATAGACTGAATACATTGGTAAGTGGTGTATGACCTAATCTAATACCGGCAAAACTAACGTGTTAATTTTAAAGTGACAAGTGCCGCGAGTAAATATGGCTCATGTTGTGTATTATGCCATATGCACTTGTAAGCTGATTTATATTGGCCTCACATCCCAGGAACTACATGTAAAAACTCACCAGACATGATGTGGATGGTGTGAGCTCATTAAAGGCGATCCCCAGTCATATTAAGGCATGACACAATGGTATCCCCAATGAGTTGAATATCTGGGGTACTGATATATGTGTATATATATATGTGTATGCCTTCTTGATGTTACAATTTATTGATGCAAAATATTGTTATATTTTCTTGGTGGATTATTGATTCCATGTCTTTAGTGTATAATTCCATGTTGGGAGTGTCCATTGTGCTCACTTTTATAATCCCCCTATTTAAGGCGTAGGGCTGTTCTTGGCATATTGTGAGTGTAACCTGCTTTCTGTTCTGATGATATTGTTTCATTTGTTATTCTGTGTTTTCCCAGCTACCATCTCTGACCAGATGGACTACAGGACAGGGTGGAGGCCATATACTAGAGGAGGCTTATTTAGGTCATAATATGGACAGATATTTTTTATTCAGCAGCATGTTAATAACACTGTTATTTTTAAAGGACTCCGTGTCGGGATGTGCTGCAGAAGACTGGAGAAGAGGGAAGTCTAAAGAAATGAGATGTGGATGAGAAAAGTCATCATGGCGTCTGGACAAGCTGGAGACTAAGAGAAAGAAAAGACTCAGAGAATAGGTCACTTATAAGTACCAGGATGTACATTTTTACTTGTTGATACTGACTGCGTCTCATCAGTTCTGTGGTTCCTGTATAGTCCGCAGTCTGATAAAGACTCCCAGCATCTCCTTACCATTGTTAAGGACATACTGGGAGTTGTGGGTTCATGAGATACAAATGTATATGGGCCTGACTTAGAAGGATTCAACTCGTCAGTTATTAATCACATGATGTCATAGACCTAATGGAAAAGGGAAGAATTAGCTGGGTAGAAAGGCAAAATGGGCGCCTTCAGCTTCATCCGCCTTGGGCACCAAAATACTTTGTTCCGACCCTGGTAACGGATAAAGCAAAATCCTACATGACCTATCAGTGTTCTACGATTTGGGCTGAGGACACTTATTGTATGTGGGCTGGTGAATTTTGTGTGCCAGGGCTGCTTTTTAGTCCCAGTCCGGCCCAGAATCCCCTCGTGTATCTGAATGCAAGGAAGAGTGTGAACTTGTGCTAATTGTGCAGTAACACTTTGTCATCTCTGCTCCGTCCTGCCTTCCAGCGCAGGGTTAAATTGCTCTGACTCCATATCTGGCTTCATGGCTTGATCATAGATGCTGGATCCTGATCCCCAACAAAATCCCACCAACCCAAGATTGTGAAAGAAACACACAAAACACTTTTATTGGATGTTAAATCGACCGAATTTTATTCCAAATCTCATAAATATTATTTCATTCAGTGTCTGAAATTTAGAATCAGCCAATTACTATGAAAAAGACACTGAAAATGGCAGAACCCCCGACTCACGAAGAATCATCCTTCAGCACTCAGGAGAGGAAAAACCCCCTGTGGAGGAAACCTCTAGGGAACCATGGCTGTAGGACTGCCCTTCCCTTGGGCTTAGAAGGTTAATGCCAACATGTAACAGCAAATTGTACCAGAATTTGTACATTGTGTCATATTTGTTATGGAGAAGCCTAATGCGAATTCTCCAGGCCGTACACATAAAGGTGAAGGCGGTGAGCACCGGACGTGAGGGAGATCTGGCTGCAACATCTGTCACCCCATTGATCTGGCTGGCTAGGCGGTAAGGCTGATCTGGCTGGCTAGGCGGTATGGCTGATCTGGCTGGCTAGGCGGTGTCCCCTTCCTCCCATTGTGGAGTGATGAAGCTCCAGGTCTCCAGACACATCAAGTACGGCTCCTCCTACGGCTGAATGACTTGTGGTTCTGGAATCTTCTCCTGTATCATAGATGCAGGTGTTTATGACATCAGTTCAGTTGCCATAGTTACCACAGGTGTTTTATACTGTTGCTTCATTGGCTAGAAAGTCCCTCACACTGTATATAGGAGGCAATATGGTGGCAAACACTGTTTTCAGGAGGCTATATGTGGACTCATACTGTATATAGGAAGCTATATGCGGCCTCATGCTGTATATAGGAAGCAATATGCAGGCTCATACTGTATATAGGAGACTATATGTGGCCTCATACTGTATATAAGAGGCTATATGGGGACTCACACTGTATATAGGAGGCAATATGGTGGCAAACACTGTATTCAGGAGGCTATATGTGGCCTCATACTGTATATAGGAGGCTATATGTGGCCTCATACTGTATATAAGAGGCTATATGGGGACTTACACTGTATATAGGAGGCAAACACTGTATTCAGGAGGCTATATGTGGCCTCATACTGTATATAGGAGGCTATATGTGGCCTCATACTGTATATAAGAGGCTATATGGGGACTCACACTGTATTTAGGAGGCAATATGGTGGCAAACACTATATTCAGTAGGCTATATGTGGACTCATACTGTATATAGGAGGCTATATGCGGCCTTATACTGTATATAGGAAGCAACATGCAGGCTCATACTGTATATAGGAGGCTATGTGGGTGCTCATACTCTATATAGGAGGCTATGTGCAATTCAAAAGAAGGAAATATCCAGCTACAGGTCCAGGGAAAAATTGTTAAAAAATAAAAAATGAAGGAGCGAGATAAAGTGGCGCCTGAGTAAAAGGGTTTGTAACTGCTGCGAGTCTAGAAACCAACCACAAGGAAATCAAAAGGATTATAAATATTTGTGATAGACTCACGCTGAAAAAAACAAGAAGTGGGAGAAAAGCTAGTCACTTATTAATGAGACAAATAGAAGAATATTTAATAGGTAAAACCTGACAAGTATAAACAATAAATTGCAGTTAGCCCAATCGTGGGGATAAATAGCTGAGAAAAAAATAGTGATTTGTATATCTTAATAAATATATTGCAACTCGCCCAGTACAAAGCTGTAAAAAATATGGTAGTTAATGGAAATAGCAAGTATTGCACTCAAACAGTTGATTAACCAAGGAGAGATGGCATGTACCCGAATAGAATTCTCCTAGAGGCTGCAAATAAGAGTGGCAGGAAGTAAAGGGTTAATATGTACATAGAACACACAATTAGGTGAAAATATTAAATGGTCATAAGCAATATGTCCAGGACCTGAAGAAGGCAACTGAGTTTTCCAAAATGCGTTGGTTTTGGCCCTCTCTGCCACCCGTACCTCCATCCAGCAGCAGTTACGTGGTACCACATGATCCACCGCCTCACACAGGTCCTGCTCCTAGTGCACATCCGCCAGGACGCAGCTATCGACCATAGTGACCGGATCCCCGCCGACCGCAGGAGCGCTGATCTCACACTACACCTCGGCATATAGCCGCATCTCCTAGGTCAGAACTTTACTGCACCAGACAGAACGCAGTCACCGAATCCTACGCAGACCATCGGAGGTATTGTGAGTAGCAACACTCGCATACAACTATATATGGTGAAAACATCTTGTACTGCTGAGCGCGCTATTTCACTGGGCACGAGCCCTCCACTCATTGGAGAAAGTACTGGGAGTAGCTGTCACCGGCCTGGGCAGCTCTCCCCACGACTATAGACATTGGACTATTTAATGAATGCAGGTATATACCAAGCATCAACTATGGACTAAGGATACAATTAGACTCTTTATGCCGGAACATATTGCTTATGACCAATTTTAATTTTAACCTTTTTATATATGTTCGCATGTTTTTTTTTGTTTGCCAGTGTGGACGAGGTTTGGGGTTTCCAGATGTTTTCGGCTGATTAATCAACTTTTTTAAAAAGATGATAAATTTTGCACAAATGTAATCCAGTGTCATCCTGGAATGATTTTATGCACATCAGATACACTTCGAGAAATGTATGACTTTATGCACTAAACAGTCGCAAAACTGGTCACAAAAATAAACAGCATTTTTTATTTTAGACACAATTCATGAACCCTGTGTCAAAATTTTGGCGAGTTTGGCACAAAAAAACATCAGCAACTACCACAAGACAAAGGAAATAGGAAGTGACTTAAAAATGCAAATGCAGATTTAGGATAAATACATAAAAGGTATGTAATATTTGACCTTACAGGTGCATAACAGGAACAGGTACAGTTAAGTTAGGGGCTTAAATAATTTCTTCTTGCCAGGCCATACGTCCATTATCTGAAACAAAGTAAGCGGCAAACTTATCCCTCATCTGGGCAACTTCAACCGTGGTTCTCAGAGGGTGAAATTGGTAGCCATGCAATGTAACAGGTTCTTCAGGTTGTAAGCTTGGTCGCTCTTTTACCATTATGTAGTTGTGCAGAAGAACACATGCTTTCACAACCTCATGAATAGTGTCAATTTTTAGGTTAATGGATATGCACAAAATCCTCCATTTCAATACCAGCAATCCAAATGCACACTCCATGGTCCTTTGTGCCCTTGTTAGTCTGTAGTTGAAATTTTTTTTAGTGTGATTTAAGTTTCTACTAGAGTATGGTGTAATGAGGTTGGCACACATTTGGAAGGCCTCATCACAAACAACAACAAAAGGCATTGGCGGTCCATCAGTGTTGGGCCGAGGTCATGGCGGCGGAAAATTAAAATCATTCCCATACAAACGTTGGCCCATGTCTGAGTCTTTGAACATCTGCAAGTCATTGCCTTGTCCGAAAGAGCCAATGTCCATGGCAACGAACTTACAATCAGCATCCACAATAGCCATTAGAACTATGGAAAAATATTTTTTATAATTAAAGTACTCTCTTCCACTTCCAGCTGGTTTCATAATCCTAATATGTTTGCTGTCCACAGCCCCCACACAATTAGGAAAATTGCAAATTTCCTGGAATTTGGAAGCATTTTCAATCCAGAGTTCACTTGTAGGTTATAAGAAGTGAGAGGAGATTAACACGACTATATAACATGTAGTCAGAGCTGTGCCCAGTGTTCAGCCCAGTCCTATTTATTGCTTTTAGGTACAGTACTCCTCCCAAAGCTCTGTCCCCTTTTGTACGCACGGTGACAGAATTCCTGGCAGAACTGCTATCCATTGGGCAACCAGACCCCCTGGTCATAGAATCATAGAATCATAGAATCGTAGAGTTGGAAGGGACCTCCTGGGCCATCTGGTCCAACCCCCTGCTCAAAGCAGGATTCGCTAAATCATCCCAGTTAGATGTCTGTCCAGCCTCTGTTTGAAGACTTCCATTGAAGGAGAACTCACCACTTCTCGTGGCAGCCTGTTCCACTCATTGATCACTCTAACTGTCAAAAAGTTTTTTCTAATATCTAATCTGTGTCTCCTCCCATTCAGCTTCATCCCATTGCTTCTAGTCTTTCCTTGTGCAAATGAGAATAAAGTTGATCCTTCTACAATGTGACAGCCCTTTAGATATTTGTAGACAGCTATTAAGTCTCCTCTCAGTCTTCTCTTTTGCAAACTAAACATTCCCAAATCCTGCAACCTTTCCTCATAAGACAGGGTTTGCAGACCGGTCACCATTCTGGTCGCTCTTTTCTGAACTTGCTCCAGTTTGTTGATGTCTTTTTTAAAATGTGGTTCCCAAAATTGGACACAATATTCCAGATGAGGTCTGACCAAAGAGGAGTAGAGGGAAATAATTACTTCACGTGATCTAGACTGTATGCTTCTGTTAATACATCCTAGAATTGCATTTGCCTTTTTTGCTGCTGCATCACACTGTTGACTCATATTCAGTCTGTGATCTATTAGTATACCCAAGTCTTTTTCACATGTGCTGTCACTTAGCCCTATTCCTCCCATTCTATATATGCTTTTTTCATTTTTATTGCCCAGATGTAGTACTTTGCATTTCTCCCTGTTAAAAACCATTCTGTTAGTTGCTGCCCACTTCTCCAGTTTATTTAAATCTTTTTGAATCCTCTCTCTCTTCTCTAGTATTAGCTATCCCTCCTAGCTTTGTGTCATCAGCAAATTTAATCAGTTTACCCTCAATTCCTTCATCTAAATCGTTGATAAAGATGTTGAACAATACAGGGCCCAGGACAGAGCCCTGTGGTACCCCACTTGAGACATTCTTCCAACTGGATGTGCAGCCATTTACGACCACTCTTTGGGTCCGATCACTAAGCCAGTTATGAATCCACCTAACAGTTGCCTTGTCCATTCCATACTTTGTCATTTTTTCAATAAGGATTGTATGAGAGACTTTGTCAAATGCTTTGCTGAAGTCAAGATATACTATATCTACAGCATTTCCTTGATCCACCCAATCAGTAATACCATCATAGAAGGAAATTAAATTAGTCTGACATGACTTATTAGTTACAAACCCATGCTGACTCTGTTTAATCACTTCATTCTTATCCAGGTATTGACATACATGTTGTTTAATAATTTGTTCAAAGATCTTTCCTGGTATAGAAGTCAGACTCACCGGCCTATAGTTGCCTGGGTCCACCTTCTTCCCCTTTTTGAAGATAGGAACAACATTTGCTCTTCTCCAGTCTTCTGGCACTTCTCCTGTTCTCCAAGAATTTTCAAAGATTATGGAGAGGGGTTCAAAAATTTCTTCTGCTATCTCCTTCAGTACTCTGGGGTGTAATTCATCTGGACCTGGAGACTTGAATACATTTAGGTTAGCTAAGTGTTTCCTCACTATCTTTCTGTTTATAGATATCCTGGATTCTTCTATTTCCTTAATAGGACAGTGAATAACAGTTGATGTTACATTTCCTTTCTGAGAGAAAACAGATGCAAAATAGGAATTTAAAAGTTCAGCCTTCTCAACATCCTGTCTTACCATTTCATCATTTTCATCCTGTAAAAATCCTATAGCATCTTTGACTTTTCTTTTACTTTTGACATATCCCCAAAATCCTTTATTATTGCTTTTGACATCTCTTGCAAGCCTCAATTCATTTTCAGCTTTAGATAATCTGATTTGTGCCTTGCAGGTTCTGCAGACAGCATTATATTCTTCTTTAGATGTGCCTCCTTCTTTCCATTTTATAAACATTTTTTGCTTCCTTTTTAGCATGTGCTTAAGTTCTGTGTTCATCCATCCTGGTTTCCTTAAATGCTTCCTATTCTTCCCTCTTTTCGGAATTGTTAACAACTGTGCTTTGAGAATTTCATTTTTCAAGATTTCCCATCCTTCCTGGACATTTTTGTCTTTAAGGATATCCAGCCATTGGATCCCTCCAATTCTCTTTCTGAATCCCTTAAAATCTGCCTTTCTGAAATCTAACCTTGACGTCTGAGTCTTCACAGGTCTTCCGCCTCTAGTTATCCAAAATTCTAAAATAGCATGGTCGCTACCTCCTAGGGTCCCAGCCACTTTTACCTCCTCAACCATTTCCTCCCTGTTTATAAGGATTAGATCCAAGGTAGCAGTTCCCCTTGTTTTCTCCTTTACCTTTTGGAAGATAAAGTTGTCAGCAAGAGAGGATAAGAATTTCCTTGACCTGTTAGTTTTGCCTGAGAGAGATTCCCAACAAATGTCTGGATAGTTGAAATCTCCCATGACAACTATGTCATATTTTTTGGAGAACTTGGCCATTTGATGCATAAAGAGTTCATCCATATCTTCAGCTTGCACAGGCGGCCACACCCATTTCACAACTAGTCAAACCCATGTCTACGCCTAATCGCACCCATTTAGCACTGCTGATCACACTGACTGGTACTGAGGGCACAGTGGCTGGCATTATGGGCACACTGACTGGCACTAAGGAAGAGAGAAAACAGAAAGAGAGAAAAAAAAGAAAAAAGAGAGAGAACGAAAGGAGAGAGAGAGAGAAAGAAAGAACAGAGAGAGAAAGAAGAAAGAACAGAGAGAAAGAAAGAGGAGAAAGAAGGAAAGAACAGAGAGAGAGAGACAGAGAAAGAACAGAGAGAGAAAGAAAGAAGTAAAGAAAAGAAAGAATAGAGAGAAAGAAAGAGGAAAGAAGGGGAAAGAAAGAACAGAGAGAGAGAGAAAGAAAAAAGAAAGATTAGAGAGAGAAAGAAAGAACAGAGAGAGAGAAAGAAAATGAGGGAAAGACAGAACAGAGAATGAGAGAGAAAGAAAGAAAAAGAGAGAAAGAAATAAAGAAAGATTCTATAAAGATACTATAGCAGCCCGGCTCCCATTGTAGTGCCCATCTGAGCCTCCCGATGCATGACATATCATGATCCGCTCACATGGCCGGAATCCCCGATTCCAAGGCGATCCTGCTGACTGCGCTGTTGGAGGAGGACACGGTGATGGATCTGAAGCATTCCTGGTTCCATCACAATCTCCTCAAGAAATTATCTCATTTCCGGTCAGCTTCCAGCACATCACTTCAGGTGGAACGTCATGTGTGTGTTTTAAAATGCTCCTCGGGGCTCCGCCATGTACTCCTGTGTCCGTGGGAAAAGCCCGCTTTGTATGCTTCGTACACACTTGGCTCCGCTCCGTACATCCCGTACACATATCGCTCCGCTCCATACGTTCCGTACACACACGGCTCCGCTCCGTATACCCCATACATACATGGCTCCGCTCCGTACATCCCGTACACATATGGCTCCGCTCCGTACATTCCGTACACACACGGCTCCGCTCCGTATACTCCATACACACATGGCTCCGCTCCGTACATCCCATACACATATGGCTCCACTCAGTGGAGTGCGGGAGGGTTGGAAACTATAACCGCCGTGCCCGCAGAGGGCCGGCGGCAGGAGCAACAGCAAGGCCAGTGGCCGCATCAGCTGGCAAGCGGCCAGATGATCGGGCGCTGCCGCCCGCGGCCCACATGACAGCGGCCCGGCAGGAAAATGTCCGGTTGGTTATATTACCAATCCGGGCCTGACCAAGAGACGTTCCTCAGCAGGAATTGCTTGCCGGAGCTGTGTGTCCTGCCTGGCAATGGATCCTTGGACACGTAGCAGCAACTCATGGAAGTTCTTTTGCGACATCCTCGTGTAGTAAAAAAACTTCTCCAGGATTTTCTGCAGCTCGGTGTACAAGGAGTGGTAGGCTCCACTGCTCTCTCTCGGAGTTCAAGGATGCGGTGTTGCCAATAGCGACGACGTCTTCTCAGTCTTTTTCGTCTTCTGTGTTCTTGACAAGCAAAAGCAAAGGCAGCAGCCAACTTCAATTGTAAATCCAGATCTTCTAGGAAGCTGTCCAGGTCAACATCCATCTTTCAGGTAGATACAGCAGCCAAAGATGAGGATTTCCTCAGTACAGTGTGTTTATATATATAGAAATCCCATGAGACACGTCTACTGGGTGTCTGATGTCAAGGAAAAGCTACTGGAAAAAATTGGAAATTTCTAACGCATGCGCATAGAAAATGCAAACGCATGCAAAAACGCATACACACACATGTAAACTCTGCGTTTTTTTCCATCTTGCGTAAGATGATGCGGATAAAAAAAGCTGCGTAAACATGCGTTTGCATGAGTTTTTGCATGCATTTGGGAATGCGGATGATATGCTGCAGACTCAACCGCAAATATGAACCTAGCTTAAGTTGTTGAGAAGTACTAGTCAGGGTTCGGTTACAAAAAAAACCTCAATCTCTGATGATCCCCTGGAGCACCATCAAATCCATTATCATCACATGGGAAGAACATGGCACCACAACAAACCTACCAATAGAGCGCCGCCGACCAAAACTCTCAGTGCGGGCAAAGTGGGCGTTAATCACAGATGCAGAACAGAGGACAAAGTTAACTCTGAAGGAGCTGCAGAGTTCCCAAGTAAAGACTGGAGTACCTTTCCATACGACCACAATAAGCCGTACACTGCATAGAGGTGGCCAGAAAAAAATCCTTTTCTTACACATGAAATCTGTAAGGCTCGTTTTGAGTTTGCCAAAAGACATGTGGGAGACTCCCCAAATGTATGGAGGAACGTGCTGTGATCAGAAAAGATCAAAATTGAATACATTGGACCACCAAGCAAGCGCTATGTCAGGCACAAAGCCTACACAGCTCATCATCCCAAGAACATCATGTAAGGAAAACATGCACAAGAGAGCCGGCAAATACGGATATCCCCCACCATCACCAATCTGTGACGGAGCTTACACAGTCACAGCTCTCTGTCACCTCCCATACCCTCAAGTCAGTCAGGAAACTGCACCTAGGATAAGTAGTTGCAGGAGAGGCTGCCCTGTCACATACTGGTTATTGGGGCACTCCGCAGTGAGGGCGGTATATATATATATCTGGATCGCCCACCAGGTCAGTGGGGTACTCGGCATCGGGCCGGTATCTCAGAGGGAAGTGTCACAGTAGCGGTGACCCGGTCCGTGGCCCTGGGCGTCCATGTAAAAGGGGTTAAGCGTGGCTGATTAAAGTTTATAAGTGGATGATACGTGACGCCACCTGTGGTGCTCGGCAATGAAGGAGTTAAGCCGACGCTGCAGATCCTCTGGGACAGATGGTATAAGGCAGCAAGATGTAATAGCTCCCCACAAGTAGCAAGTGCAGACCAGGATCCAGATTACAGATGGAACAGGAGTTGGCCAGCATGGAAGCAACTCAGGAATCTCTCTATGCAGATGGGTTGTGTAGTCTCCTTTCTAGCGCTTATCTAAGGTACATGCAGTACTGAGTTACACTGAAGTTCCTCTTGCTTGCTGTCACGTGGACCCGTCCTGTGTGACACGACCCGCAGGCCGGTAACTAAAACAACAAGACACGGCACGTGTAACTGTCCTGTGTGACACGACCCGCAGACTGGTAACTAAAGGAACAAGACACGGGGAAAGGGGCAACAGTTACAATGGTGGGCCCTGCGATAGGGAACGGGGACGTGGAGACCTCCTGCACTCCCCTGAGTCAGTGTCCCTCCACTCCTAACGATCCCTAGGTCGGTTCCGCACTGGGCGCCGATCAGGATACCTGTCACCCTAGCACACCCTACACCTATCCCTTGCTAGGGAGCTGGGTGGTGCAGGCACTGGCCCCACCGCTGTACTAATACACACCAGGGAATAATACAAACAGGGGAAACACCAAAAGACTTATCTTGCTCTGCTGCAGCACCAGGCAGCTGAGTGCATCACCGGATTAGGGGTCATGTCTGAGGCTTCCAGGTCCCTGCTTTCTGCCACCCAGGAGGAAGAAATCCAAGTCCTTATACCCTCTGTGTTGGAAGCTGACTCCATTGGGCACCAAGAAGCTTGGCACTCTGGGATTCCTGATGGCACACATATTCCACCCTACCTGAAGGATGTCGTGTCAACCTGGACTGTGTGTGGTCCCATACTCCTTCTTCAGGTCATCAGAGACAAAAATGGAATTCAGCTCACCCCCGGCCGGGGATGGCAGAACTCCCAAAAAACAAGGCAAAACAAAAACAAAACTGAAGATTACAAAAAGCAGAGCAGAAAAACTTAGCTTTGAGAAGCAGGAATCAGACTGGTCTCCAAGAATCCAGCAGGAAAATCACCAGCCAGGAAGAAGGGCGTCGGCAGCCTTATATCCAGTCCTCAATTCCAGCCACACAGTCATCATCTAGCTGCCCAGGTGTTTGATAATCAGCCTCACTACCTTCCTTCACCAGAGGAGGGAGTTCATCAGACCTCAATGGTGAAGGGAAAAATGAACTCACAACAGGAGGGTACTGTAACAACCCTGCTGGCGTCACTACATGGCCTCCCATCCCCCGCACATCAACTTACTCACTGCTCCGGGTCATGCTGTGAATTCTGTCTGTTGCCAGTCCTGTGCTCTTTGCCTCTGCTCTCCTGTATGTTTCCTGGCTATGTATGTATAGGGGGGCGGCACCAGAACTCTCTGGTTCTTATGCAGTCAGGGTGCACCTGTCTAATCTGTCCTTGACCAATCACCTAGAGCCCTTGATTATTTAGCTCCGCCACACCCACTGAAACATTGCCTGTACAATGTCTAATCTCAGTTAGCTCCTTGCTGCTGAGCTAGCCAGGCCCTGTCCTATGTCTTGCCTTCTCTGAAGGCTCTTATTGCGTATTACTGTGTCTTGGTACCTTGCATAGTACTTCTCTGTCCGCCTGCCAGGAGGCTGAATATCCTGGTCCTTGTGTCTTTGTCCCTGTGTCTCTGTCTGAACTCAGTCTTACCTCTGTCTGTCAGTCTCCTTGCCTTTGGCTTCCTTCTCTGCCGTGTCTTTCCTTGTGTCCTCCCTATCCTAGGCTCTACTCTCTTGCAGCTCTGCCTGCTCTGCTCCCTTGCAGCTCTGCCTGCTCTGCCCCCTTGCAGCTCTGCCTGCTCGGCTCCCTAGCCTCTCTGCCTGCTCGGCTCCCTAGCCGCTCTGCCTGCTCGGCTCCCTAGCCGCTCTGCCTGCTCGGCTCCCTAGCCGCTCTGCCTGCTCGGCTCCCTAGCCGCTCAGCCTGCTCGGCTCCCTTGCCGCTCAGCCTGCCCGGCTCCCTTGCAGCTCTGCCTGGCTCAACCTGCCTGGCTCCCTTGCAGCCCAGCCTACTCTGCACTCCTGCGGCTCCGCCTACTCCACACTCCTGAAGCTCCGCCTACGCCGCACTCCTGCGGCTCCGTTCCTAACCTGTTCCAACATATTCCACTCCTTCCTGTCTGTATCCATACCTGCACCTCTTGTGTGAACAGGTCCAAACCTGTTCCTTCATATTCCACTCCTTCCTGCCTGTATACATACCTGCACCTTCTGTGTGAACAGGTCCAAACGTGTTCCTTCATACACCACACCTGCTTGCCCTGTGTCTCCAAGCCGTGCCTGCTTGCCCTGTGTCTCCAAGCCGTGCCTGCTTGCCCTGTGTCTCCAAGCCGATCTTGCTTGCCCTGTGTCTCCAAGCCGTGCCTGCTTGCCCTGTGTCTCCAAGCCGTGCCTGCTTGCCCTGTGTCTCCAAGCCGTGCCTGCTTGCCCTGTGTCTCCAAGCCGTGCCTGCTTGCCCTGTCTCCTAGCCGTGCCTGCTTGCCGTGTCTCCAAGCCGTGCCCACCTGTCCTGTGTCTACAAGCCACGCCTGCTTGCCCAGTGTCTCAGCCGTGCCTGTCGTGTCTACCTGCCTGCCTATAGTTTCTGTCAAAGTGACTTGTCCCCGAGTGGGACCAGCAGCCACAGCCAGACACTACCCTGGAGTGGCACCCGACAGCTATCTGCCGCACAAGTCTGACCTCACCATCAGAGACTCCAGTGAAGACCGAGGTAACTGTCGTAGTCACGCCCCTTCCAGGGGAGTCTGGTTTGTGCCTCATCCGAGGCGCGAGCGTGACAACCATCTCACTCTGCTGCGAACAGCCAGAGTTCAACACAAACCTTCAAGCCAGCTGCTAACTTCACCAGGTTTCTGCAGTGGCTTCAAACCTCAGCCAGCTGCTTCCTTCACCGTGGTTGGAATCCCAAAAAGACGCTATCACCAACACCTGCTCATAGACCATGTGACACCCTATATAGGAAAAGGGAATGGTCAAATGTTCAGGGGCCAAAAACTGCTATAACCCCAGTGACCACCGGGGGCAAAAGGCAAAGCAAAGAAAACATCAAGTGCAATGACGCTAACGGCCACCGTGGGCAAAACTAGAACTGAAACCACCACAGTGCAGAAAAAAAAAGGTTACTGGTGCTTTTATCTGTCGTGATCCAGCATGGATCATGACACTTGCTCACTCTTAGAACCCCCTCGTATGGAAGACAGCTGTAGCCTCCTGCTTCTGACTCACACGTTGCTGTTGTGCCTCCGAGTCTTATGTGGGAACAGAGCTTCCTATTCCTCCGGTTTCTGCTGCAGGAACATCAGTATCCATACAACCTCGGAGACCGGACTCCGGACCATGCGCTACTCTAGAAGTGAGCTCAATCCTCCAGCTCTTCTCCTCTCGTCCACACACTTCGCCCTCCTCACTAGTGATGTGTCGTTCATGAACGATCCGATTCAAAGAGCCGGCTCCCTGCTGTGAACGAAATGAGCCGGCTCTGCAGGGTGTACGAGCCGTTTTTTTTTTTTACCTAGCGCCTCAGCAGCTTATCAGACCCAGCTTAGTGAAGCCTGACTGTGACTCATCTGGGGGAGGAGCAGTCAGGAGAGGACTGTGAATAAATGCAGGGGAGTTAACCCTTCAGTCCCAAATATACACTGCCAGTTACTCCATGGCATATATGGCATGGAGGGACTCAACACATTGTCATCATCATCATCTGCAATGATCTGTGCGTTACCTTTAGTCCCGAATAAATATCTACTTTACTGGCCCCTCATCCATGGCGTATACATACAGTATATAGTATGTGTAGGAGGAGAGACTCCGCACATTGTTTGGTATATCATCTTCTCATAATGTTAGGCCAGGTTCACATTGCGTTAATGGCCCTGCGTTCAACGGGATACGTTACACAGCGAGCGGCACTAACGCTATGTAACGGACGCGTTAACGCACCCATTGGCCGCAATGCTACTAACGCATCCAAACGGATGCCAAAATCAGCATGATGCGTTACTTCATGATGCACCCCCGACTGCTGCTGACCGCGTTCAAGGGTACGTAATGAAGTAAAGCATCATGCCGATTTTGGATGCGTTAGTATCATTGCGGCCAAAGGGTGCGTTAACATATCTGCTACATAGCGTTAGTGCTGCTATGTAACGGATCCCGTTGAACGCAGGGCCAGGAGGATTCAGGACAACACTACAGGGAGGAGGATAGACGACGTCAGTTGTTGCTGCTAAGGGCTCATACTCACTAGCGAGAGAGTCGCACGTGATTCTCGTGTGAGTCTCTCGCATGGAAACCTGGCACTGCTACCAGCACTCGGACCGGAGCGTGCGGCAACATGTACTTCTATGCAGTCACCCCCTCCCGTCCGAGTGCCGGCAGCAGTGCCAGGTTTCCATGCAAGAGACTCACACGAGAATCACGCGAGTCTCTCACAAGTGAGTATGAGCCCTAAGGGTAGCGTAAGTAATATAAAGTGATTTTAGGCAAAAGCTGTGGAGAGATCAGGTCCAGCCCCAATCATTATATAGGGTACGCTGGTATCACACTTGCATATTTTGGCTGCACACGGATCCGTTTTCGTCACCACTGACTTTCAGTGGTGACGGATGGGACTTGCGTGTGCATCCAATTGTCACCGTTTTCCCATGGATCCGTGTGTCTGCATATTTTATCAGATGCACAAAAACGCAACTTGTTGCAGTTTTGTGTCATGTGAAAAACACACAGGCACAGGGAGACGCATGGATCCGCGGCTACACGTCTGGAATTAAAATGGAGTTCTACGGAGCATGGACACATGAACAAAAAATGCCACAATACATGGTAAGGCTGCAACTGAGGAGCTGGGGCCTGATCACAAGAGCTGACAATCTGAGGAAACAGCAAGGCTGAATAACAGTCTACACTGTGTCACTAGATCCTTTATACAGGGGTATAATGAGGCCTCACTGTACAGGAGAGAGCGGAGCGAGGAGCCAGGGCCTGATCACAAGAGCTGACAATCTGAGGACACAGCAATGCTGAATAACAGTCTACACTGTGTCACTAGATCCTTTATACAGGGGTATAATGAGGCCTCACTGTACAGGAGAGAGCGGAGCGAGGAGCCAGGGCCTGATCACAACAGCTGACAATCTGAGGACACAGCAATGCTGAATAACAGTCTACACTGCGTCACTAGATCCTTATACAGGGGTATAATGAGGCCTCACTGTACAGGAGAGACCAGAGCGAGGAGCAGGGGCCTGATCACAAGAGCTGACAATCTGAGGAAACAGCAGTCTGTACTGCGCCACTAGATCCTTATACAGGGGTATAATGAGGCCTCACTGTACAGGAGAGAGCGGAGCGAGGAGCAGGGGCCTGATCACAAGAGCTGACAATCAGAGGAAACAGCAATGCTGAATAACAGTCTACACTGCGTCACTAGATCCTTATACAGGGGTATAATGAGGCCTCACTGTACAGGAGAGACCGGAGCAAGGAGTGGGGGCCTGATCACAAGAGCTGACAATCTGAGGACACAGCAATGCTGAATAACAGTCTACACTACGTCACTAGATCCTTATACAGGGGTATAATGAGGCCTCACTGTACAGGAGAGACCAGAGCGAGGAGCAGGGGCCTGATCACAAGAGCTGACAATCTGAGGAAACAGCAGTCTGTACTGTGCCACTAGATCCTTATACAGGGGTATAATGAGGCCTCACTGTACAGGAGAGACCGGAGCGAGGAGCAGGGGCCTGATCACAAGAGCTGACAATCAGAGGAAACAGCAATGCTGAATAACAGTCTACACTGCGTCACTAGATCCTTTATATAGGGGTATAATGAGGCCTCACTGTACAGGAGAGACCGGATTGAGGAGCAGGGGCCTGATCACAAGAGCTGACAATCTGAGCAAACAGGAATGCTGAATAACAGTCTACACTGCGCCACTAGATCCTTATACAGGGGTATAACGAGGCCTCACTGTACAGGAGAGACCGGAGCGAGGAGCCGGGGCGTGATCATAAGAGCTGACAATCTGAGGACACAGCAATGCTGAATAACAGTCTACACTGCGCCACTAGATCCTTATACAGGTGTATAATGAAGCCTCACTGTACAGGAGAGACCGGAGCGAGGAACAGGGGCCTGATCACAAGAGCTGACAATCTGAGGACACAGCAATGCTGAATAACAGTCTACACTGCGTCACTAGATCCTTATGCAGGTGGAGAATGAGGCCCTCACTTTACAGGCAAAGACCTAGAACGATGACTGTGGAAAATGGATTTCTATTTAAAAAAAGAGTCGGCTCTTTATGGTGAGCGGAGCCGAATGAGCCGGATCACCAAAAAGAGCCGAACTTCCCATCACTACACCTCACACGAACTCACTAACTTCCCCTTCCCGGCCCCCAGAGAGCAACTCCTCCCCCAGCTTTGGTACA
Source organism: Dendrobates tinctorius (assembly GCF_039654945.1). Taxonomy (NCBI): domain Eukaryota; kingdom Metazoa; phylum Chordata; class Amphibia; order Anura; family Dendrobatidae; genus Dendrobates; species Dendrobates tinctorius. Next base: position 103,542,284 of record NW_027361671.1, read on the forward strand.
GAGCTGCCTCTGCTGGCCTAGAGTGGGAACTGTGCTGTTTGTTGAATTTACCTGACAGAGAGACCCTTTATTGCTTCCAAGCATGACATCATACTCCCTAGGAGGAAGGTAATGCCACTGTGGCGCCCATACTCCTGGCGGCGCCACATATCACCAGTTCCAGGACGGAAATATATATATAAACCTCCGGGCCGTCAGTGCCAGAATCCTCCAAAAACACCAGAACGGTATGCTGCCACCAGTTCCTCGTTAGATATAAGCCCAGTCCGTTAACAAGCTTAAGCTTATATCGGGTCAAAAACCAACCCCAGGTAGCGTATAAGTACTAGTCGAACTCACGGATGTGGGAAATCGGGTTTCGAGATAAAAGAGCAGCCCAAAATTAATTGATATTTTAATTGCTGAAAGGCGCACTAGATACTACAAATATATACAGAGTAAGATACAGATTTTACAGCCAGAAGTACAGCTAAAAGTAGGGTACAAGTTGTGATTGCAGTTAGCAGTATGTGTCACGCTACTATTTCTTATCACTTGTGGATGAAGGGAAACTCTTGTATCCACAGGCACTTTGTTAGTTTCTGGTCCGTCTCCACACGTGACATTTTGTGGCTTCCATAGCAGAACAAAGACAAAGGCTAAAGGTGTGAAGCTACCTTGACCTCCTAGCTGAAATAATTCCGAATATCGAGGATGGGTCATAACTTCCTAGCGGGAGGTCCAAATGGGATGACTGATGTCTCAGCGGGTTTGTTGGGGCTGGACTGATATGGAGAGCTAGTCTCGATGGCTTGGTATCCGGGACAGCTAGAGAAATATGAGACACTGGGCTGTGTGCGGAGGTCTCCCAGGGTTCTGGTGGTATATTGGACTTAACCCTGAGATTCACGGTACTCTCATAATTCATCTCTAGGTGTCAGTGACGCTCGGTCTAGAGTTTCCTTTAATGTTGGCCATCTTGCAGAAAAGACAGCAAGGGGTCCTAGCTCTGCTCCTCCTTGCCTTCATTAACACGTGGCCTCTCATTCTCTGGCAATTTGGCAAAAGTTCTGTTCTTTTGGGGATTTGTATACTTCTCCCATGGGTGGGGGCAACTTCAGGAGTGGACAATATATTAGGCCTGAATTACTAAATCCAAAATGGAGTCTCCTTTGTCTCTAACACACCATCACCTCAGTGAAACATGGTGGTGGCAACATCATGCTGTGGGGATGTTTTTGTGGCAGCAGGGACAGGGAAAATGGTCCAATTCAAGGGGGAAGATGGATGGTGCAAAATACAGGGATATTCTTGAGCAAAACCTGTTTAAATCTGTCAGTGATGGGAGACGGGGATGGAGGTTCACCTTCCAACAAGACAATGACCCAAAGCATATGCTAAAGCAACACTCGAGTGGTTTAAGGGGAAATGTGTAAAAGTTTTGCAGTGCCTAGTCAAAGCCCAGACCTTAATCCAATTGAGAATATGTGGTCAGACTTGAAGATTGCTGTTCATCAGAGGAAACCATCTAACTTGAAGGAGCTGGAGCAGTTTTGGCATTGACGAAGAGGTAATAATCCCAGCGGCAAGATGTGGAAAGCTCATAGAGACTTATCCAAACTGACTTGCAGCTGTTAGTGCCGCAAAAGGAGGCTCTACAAAATACTGACTTTAGGGAGGTGAATAGTTATGCACAATGAAGTTTTCAGCTATTTTGTCCTATTTGTTTGCTTCACAATAAAAAGAAAACTAAATATTCACAGTTATAAGCATGTTCTTTACAAGAGCTTATGCAAGTACTCCAAAAAAACAGAAATTCCAGGCTGTGAGGTAGCAAAATCCAGAAAAAATGCCAAGGGGGTGAATACTTTTGTAAGCCAGCCACTGTATAACCTTTATCACACCTGGACTTTGTACTTGCCATTAAAGGGGTTGTCCGGGCTTTTCACATAATCTCAGTACATATCTGGGCTGCAGAATTATGACAATAAGTAATTTACTTTCTGTCACTAGTTTGCATGGTTTTCTAGATATTCTGAACAGAACGTCCAAGGGGGGGTGTTATGGCATTGAAATGAGAACTAGTCGTAACCTCCTACTCTACTCCAAACATGCCGTCTATAGAAACAACCCCACCCTCCATAGCTTCAGGCCCTCCCCGTCCACATGAAGAAGCCCTCATCACACAGTAACAAATCCTCCCCCTCTAGCAGCCTCACTGCATAGAGCAGCTGCTCCTCCCCAAGACACATGCTGAACAGTGATCTATGGAAAGTGAAACTAGTGAGGAGGGAAAATCGTCCTGTATTCTGGGCCACTCCATGATTACAATACATAACTCATTATCAGTAATTCCTTCCCTCGCTGTCCCAAGCTGCTGGCAGCAGTGAGAACAGACTGTGTGATGGCCAGTGATGGGGGTCTGCAGCTTCTAATCTGCACAGGGGATGGCAGTCACTGATGTAATCTGTTGTGTGACAAAGCCTCTGCTGTGTGAATGAGACAGCTCTGTGTCACTGATGTCTTCACACAGCAGCAGATTTGGTGCAGTGTATGTGTGAGCACTGTGTCTCTAATGACACAAATACTGATGGGAGCAGCCTGTCCAATCAGCAGCTGTAACAGTGTGAAGTGTTGGGAGGTGTATGTATGGAGATATATATGATACTAAGGATTCTGATACTATAAATAAAGGGCTTGTTTGTGTTGTTGAGGAGCCCTTCCTTCATTCCTTCCTAGCTTTTCACTATTCCTTTCTGACCCTGGCATACCTCCAGCCTGTGTAAGGTATGTACCTATATCCTATCACTTTATAAAGTTTCTAGCAGAAATACATAACCGGTGCACGCGGACCATTCACCTCTGCCAGTGCTGGGAAAGACAAGCTGCAATTTATTTTTGTATTTTCCCATCACCTCTGGGCAATTTTCTGTTTTTTGTTTTTCCCTCTCCTTCTTCCATAACTTTTCTACTTTTCCGTCAATGCAGACATACAGTCATATGTTAAAGTTTGGGCACCCCTATTAATGTTAACCTTTTTTCTTTATAACAATTTTGGTTTTTGCAACAGCTATTTTAGTTTCATATATCTAATAACTGATGGACTCAGTTATATTTCTGGATTCAAATGAGGTTTATTGTACTAACAGAAAATGTGCAATCTGCATTTAAACAAAATGTGACCGGTGCAAAAGTATGGGCACCCTTATCATTTTCTTGATTTGAACAATCCTAACTACTTTTTACTGACTTCCTGAAGCACTAAATTGGTTTTGTAACCTCATTGAGCTTTGAACTTCATAGCCAGGTGTATCAAATCATGAGAAAAGGTATTTAAGGTGGCCACTTGCAAGTAGTTCTCCTATTTGATTCTCCTATGAAGAGTGGCATCATGGGCTCCTCAAAACAACTCTCAAATGATCTTAAAACAAAGATTATTCAACATAGCTTTTCAGGGGAAGGATACAAAAAGTTGTCTCAGAGATTTAACCTGTCAGTTTCCACTGTGAGGAACATAGTAAGGAAATGGAAGAACACAGGTACAGTTCTTGTTAAGCCCAGAAGTGGCAGGCCAAGAAAAATATCAGAAAGGCAGAGAAGAAGAATGGTGAGAACAGTCAAGGACAATCCACAGACCACCTCCAAAGACCTGCAGCATCATCTTGCTGCAGATGGTGTCACTGTGCATCAGTCAACAATACAGCGCACTTTGCACAAGGAGAAGCTGTATGGGAGAGTGATGCGAAAGAAGCCGTTTCTGCAAGCACGCCACAAACAGTCGCCTGAGGTATGCAAAAGCACATTTGGACAAGCCAGTTACATTTTGGAAGAAGGTCCTGTGGACTGGTGAAACAAAGATTGAATTGTTTGGTCATACAAAAAGGCGTGGAGGCTAAAAAACACAGCATTCCAAGAAAAACACTTGCTACCCACAGTAAAATTTGGTGGAGGTTCCATCATGCTTTGGGGCTGTGTGGCCAATGCCGGCACCGGGAATCTTGTTAAAGTTGAGGGTCGCATGGATTCAACTCAGTATCAGCAGATTCTTGACAATAATGTGCAAGAATCAGTGACGAAGTTGAAGTTACGCAGGGGATGGATATTTCAGCAAGACAATGATCCAAAACACCGCTCCAAATCTACTCAGGCATTCATGCAGAGGAACAATTACAATGTTCTGGAATGGCCATCCCAGTCCCCAGACCTTAATATCATTGAACATATGTGGGATGATTTGAAGCGGGCTGTCCATGCTCGGCGACCATCAAACTTAACTGAACTGGAATTGTTTTGTAAACAGGACTGGTCACAAATACCGTCATCCAGGATCCAGGAACTCATTAATAGCTACAGGAAGCGACGAGAGGCTGTTATTTTTGCAAAAGGAGGATCTACAAAATATTAATGTCACTTTTATGTTGAGGTGCCCATACTTTTGCACCACTCAAATTTTGTTTAAATGCAGATTGCACATTTTCTGTTAGTACAATAAACCTCATTTGAATCCAGAAATATAACTGAGTCCATCAGTTATTAGATATATGAAACTGAAATAGCTGTTGCAAAAACCAAAATTGTTATAAAGAAAAAAGGTTAACATTAATAGGGGTGCCCAAACTTTAACATATGACTGTACAGACATGTGTACATATAGTACTGACCCGAGGCATCATACCGACACGTCAGTGTTACCATATAGTGCGGACCCGAGGTATCATACCGACACGTCAGTGTTACCATATAGTACGAACCCGAGGTATCATACCGACACCTCAGTGTTACCATATAGTACTGACCCGAGACATCATACTGACATATCAGTGTTACCATATAGTGAACATGGTGAATAAAAAACCCAAAAAACAAATGTGTAATTGCACTTTAATTTTTTTCCCAATCTCCAGTACATTATATGGTAAAATATATGACATGATGCAGACCCCCATCACTGGCCATCACCCAGTCTGTTCTCACTGCTGCCAGCAGCCTGGGACAGTGAGGGAAGGGATTACTGATAATGAGTTATGTATTGTAATCATGGAGTGGCCCGGAATACAGGACGATTTTCCCTCCTCCTCCTCACTAGTATCACTTTCCATAGATAACTGTTCAGCATGTGTCTGGGGGAGGAGCAGCTGGGTGGTCTGCTCTCTGCAGTGAGGCTGCTGGAGGGGGAGGATTCATTACTGTGTGATGAGGGCTTCTTCATGTGGACGGGGAGGGCCTGTAGCTATGGAGGGTGGGGTTGTTGCTATAGAGGGCATGTTTGGAGTAGAGTAGGAGGTTACGACTAGTTCTCATTTCAATGCCATAACACCCCCTCCTTGGACGTTCTGTTCAGAATATCTAGAAAACCGTGCAAACTAGTGACAGAAAGTAAATTACTTGTTGTCATAATTCTGCAGCCCAGATGTGTACTGAGATTATGTGAAAAGCCCGGACAACCCCTTTAATATTTGATGCTTTCTTTCATAAACTTTGGTCCCGTGTTGCCCCCCTCTCATGTATTTTATTGATTTTAATGTTACATACATTTAATAAAATGATACTTTTATATTTTCTATATTATTCTCTATGGGGAGAATATTGTCATGTAGAGTATTACTTTTCACTGCATCCGACATGTACGGTTTTCCCGTTACAGAAAGTTCGATTACGTCACTAAGCGGGCGTGGAGCAGGCTCAGTAGCTGAGAACGTAAAAAATGTACTCGTCTTTCCACCATTTTTGGAGGGAACCGAAAAAAAGGGGTGAACTCTAATTTTTGTATGTCCTGAACTAAATAGACAATACAATGTAAACCTTATGAAATGTGCAGCCTGTTAATATCTCATGAAATAAACAGCAGTGTATAACAGACGATATCTTCCGGGCGCAGCACATCATGGCCGGATTTACCACAGTTTTGGGTAATGTGACTGAATGGTCTCCGTTCCTTCCTTGTGCGGTGAACGCAGGCCGCCTAGTGGCCACAAGCTGAATCACTTCCTTCCTTCTGTCACATTAGATATAAGCTATTTGCTGCCTCTAGCGGTCGCAAACGAAATCGCAACCGTTTCACTTCCTGCTACTGGCTCGTTGGGTGGGACAGCGGAAGTGTGAAGCAGCATCGCCGGTGTAGAGATCGTCTCCTGTCACGGTACCGTAATCATGCCGGTAAGTGGGCGACTGGGATTAGTAGTGAGGTGCCACCGCCTGGTGATCGGGGTACAAGCGCGGCAGTGATGGGTGAGGCCCTGGGGAAACGATACCTGCAGCAGACCTGGGCACAGAACAGGGGGCATTGTGCCCTCATTCCTGGCATCCCAGGTGACGCCCACTCTGGAGGACCTGTCACTCCCTCAGGTGCATGGGAGGTACAAGATCTGCGGATGGGTTTTTTTTTTTTTGATGAAAAATGTGTCAAAATAGCGAATTTGCGTCAAATGAATAAAAAATGCTCTCGTCAGTTTTGCATTTGCGTCTATTTTCGGTGTATTTCTAATTTGTGCTTTATTCTTTTAATTTGCTCTTTTTTGGGGGATTTTATTTAATTTAAGAAAAAAACCCGTTTCCCCTGTGAGAAGGAGTTGGGATTTTCAGATGTCGCTGCTCCAGTCCCCGTCCCTGGAGTGGATTTTTGGCTCAAAGTTTACAGCATTTAGCAAAACGTGCGACTTTTTTGGCCTAAAAAGTCGCAGAACGTGTCAGAGCCAGAATAAAGCGTATTTTTGATGTTGCGCCAGACTAATGAACCCTGTGCGCCATTGGGAAGAATTTGGCAAAATAAACCCCGTAATGCATACCACAAGACAATAAACATATCCTCACCCGACTACATAACCGCTGCAGCAAATCACTGACCTTGGTGGTGACTTTATCTGAGGCCTGTGATTGGCCGCAATGATCATGTGGCGGCCTAGCCGATCGCTGCGCTCTGCAAACGACTTTCGACTAACCTCTGCACTAATCCGTACCTCCCACTCCCGACTCCAAGACTTCTCCCGTGCTGCTCCTATCCTCTGGAGTGCTCTACCCCAAGAAATCAGGACTATCCACAATTTGCATAGTTTTAGGCGCTCCCTCAAAACACACCTGTTCAGAGCAGCCTATCACATTCACTAATCAAAGTCATTCTCTGCGTAAGTGTGCGTGTGTAGCCCATTCACTATCTCCATCCATCCTTCACTCCTGCAAGATGGCTGGACCTTCATTGTAAATACACCATTGTAAATATACACCTGTACTCTGTATCTCCCTCACCTCATTGTAGATTGTAAGCTCTCACAAGCAGGGTCGTCTTATTTCGTCTTATTTTGCTTTATTGTATTGTTAGCGTTGTTACTTATGACTTGTGTTTTGAAACTGTTAAACTGTAAAGCGCTGCGGAATATGTTGGCGCTATATAAATAAAGATTATTATTATTATTATTATTATTATTATGTAGATGATGTGATTGCTGCAGTACAGAGCGGCGGCCGTCCCCATGTGAGGGCTGCTTAACTATCCCAAAAGCAGAAAAATCCCACAGTCCTGGACGTCCCTATAATGCATCTGATCTTGAGCTTGGAGTGTGATGACGCGTAGGACTGAAGAGGGAGCAGGATGGGGCTTGTGTGAGCACATTCTTCTATTATACTAGTCGTTCTTACAGCTGCGACAACTCTGACAACTATGTGATGAGCTGTATGCCTCTTGTCAGAGAGCAAGGAGACGTGTAGAGTCTGATTCTAGAGTCTTTACATTTCTGAACATATCGAGAACTGTAGAACTCCAGTCACAAAGTGTTTCTGCACCGTGGACTTCTGCTTTAGGAACGGGAAGCCTATCATAGCTCTCGTGAGGTGTCTTCCATCTGCGTCCTCCCTCTCTTCCTGTCAGTCAGGCCTATGGAGAACATCTCCCACATTGTAGTCCGTCTCAGCAGTGTAGGAAACAGGGCTGAGGAGTCGGAGGTTTGGCTTACTGACTCCACAGCCCTAGAAGGAAATCCCTTTATCCAGTTATAAGTTCATCTAGTTATCAAGTGCCCATTTACAGTCCTAAAATGGCCATATGCATTGTATAATCCTACCTGGCTTGGTGCCGCGTCGTCCTACCTGGCTTGGTGCCGCGTCGTCCTACCTGGCTTGGTGCCGCGTCGTCCTACCTGGCTTGGTGCCGCGTCGTCCTACCTGGCTTGGGGCCGCGTCGTCCTTCCTGGCTTGGGGCCGCGCCGTCCTTCCTGGCTTGGGGCCGCGCCGTCCTTCCTGGCTTGGGGCCGCGCCGAACCTTCCTGGCTTGGGGCCGCGCCGTCCTTCCTGGCTTGGGGCCGCGCCGTCCTTCCTGGCTTGGGGCCGCGCCGTCCTTCCTGGCTTGGGGCCGCGCCGTCCTTCCTGGCTTGGGGCCGCGCCGTCCTTCCTGGCTTGGGGCCGCGCCGTCCTTCCTGGCTTGGGGCCGCGCCGTCCTTCCTGGCTTGGGGCCGCGCCGTCCTTCCTGGCTTGGGGCCGCGTCGTCCTACCTGGCTTGGGGCCGCGTCGTCCTACCTGGCTTGGGGCCGCGTCGTCCTACCTGGCTTGGGGCCGCGTCGTCCTACCTGGCTTGGGGCCGCGTCGTCCTACCTGGCTTGGGGCCGCGCCGTCCTTCCTGGCTTGGGGCCGCGCCGTCCTACCTAGTATCACAATGTACAAGTAAAGTTTTCGCACTCTACTACCCAATCGCGAGCACCTAGTAAAGGGTCACATGTGGTAAGGCTTGAAAAGTTAGTCACCTATTGATAGAATGATTCCTGGGACCCCATTGATTCAGAATGGAGGTCCTGAGCCTCCTGGTCTGGCTGTTTGTAGACAGCCGCACATAGGTCAGGTTCCATCATTTGTGAGTTTTTATTTTCAGGTGACTTTTTTTGTATGTTTTGTGAAACTTATTGCCCTTTTTGCACCAAATCTTTCAAAACGGCGCAGATGGGATGTTGAGTTTTTCCTCCTATTTTCTTGTCTTTAACTTTTTGTTTTTTGCTTTGTTTAGAGCAAAAAGTTACTTGACTCTGTACAACTGCACAAGAATGCCAACCCCAACTCCTACCCGACCTCCCAAATTTAAAAACATTAAGCTAATCAGTTATTTTGTAAAAAGATGCAAACTAAATAATCAATTAGGCGCAAACCTAAAAGTCATTATTACGCCAGAAAAAATGACAAAAGCATTGTCAGGGGCCAAAGTCGGAATCTACCAATATGGCAGTCTGCAAATTAACATTATGTGCAAATCCAGTTTGTGCTAAGTGAAGGTGGCAACCTGACCTCCAAATTCTCATCTCTAAGGTCCCTTTTGGGCCATGGACAGTTGTACCCTGGCAGACGGCTTCCGCAGTACAGGTGCCGGACAGTTGTCATGACCCGGCCAGTGTGAGGAGCGAGCGGTATTTCTGTGTATGTTGGATCTTGACTAGTGATGAGCGAGTATACTCATTGCTTGGGTGTCCTCCGAGTATTTCAGCGTGCTGGGAGATTTAGTTTTCATCGTCTCAGCTGCATGATTTGCTGGATACATGTGGGAATTCCCTAACAAACAGGCAATTCCCATATGTATTCAGGCTGTCTAGCAGCCACAAATCATGCAGCTGAGACGATGAAAACTAAATCTCCCAGCACACCAAAATACTTGGAGATCACCCGAGCATGCTCGGGAAATCTCGCGCAATGAGTATACTCGCTCATCTCTAATCTTGACAACCACTTTTCAGAACTTGCTTGATATCAATAATTTTAGCATCAATAGTAGGAAAATGCAGCATTATATCATTGATGTGGGGGCCATTCTCCATTCTGGACTTTTGCTGCATATCTACATGGGTGTCTCTAGCCCACCAGGAGACGTTTACCGCTGGGATTCTGCTTAATTTGCTGTTCACTTGATTTTTATTTTTTCTAAGATGATTTCCTACCAATGGGCCAGTCCGTATACATTTTATCATTTGGTAATGTTATACTTGTAGTTTATACACACTACATGGGCTTCCTTTTAATATATCGTTTCTGTGTTTACTCCAGGCCTACCACTCCACGTTGATGGAATCGGACACCAAACTCATTGGAAACATGGCATTGCTGCCAATTAGAAGCCAGTTCAAAGGCCCTGCCCCCAGAGAAAGTAAGTGTGAGCGGACATTCCTGCCAAGTCTCGGCGTGCTGGGTGTGCAGCCACATCGGAAACGCTTGCTTCTGTCTTCACTATACAGAGTGGCGGCGTAGATGGGACGTACAGTATAAGGGACTAACATGAAGTTTTGTGGATTCATGCAAAAACGTTAACTAATTTCATAATGAATAATGGATTTCAAGTGCCCGTCTATTACAGGGTGACATTTCTTTATAGTCTGTTTATTTCCAAGCACAGATAATAATCTGATTGTGATTCAAGAATATTACATAGAACCTGTCAGAAACACTAACCTGCCCCTAATCAAAATATTAATGACAGTGGGAAGCCAAACCACCCATATTAGAATGAAGTAATATTATACTTTATTAGAATAAAAAGTAAATAAGATAGGTTAAAAGAGAATAGGACAACAGGTCTCCCTTTGCTCCAGGACCATGATGTATAGACAGAAATGTGGTAACGAGGACATGCATATAAACAAGGTAGCTGATGGACTCAGTAAGCCCAAATGTAAAAATATTGAGACAGATTTAGGGGTAAGCCAATATTCTGCGGTGGCGTAGACCATAAGAATGGAGAAAATGTGCAAGTGCGCATGTATACGACACACCCAGGAAGAAGCTAACGCGAAACATCCGTTGGGGTTTCGGTCCAATACTCTCCAGTTATGTCTTCCATCTTCCACTTTACTGATATTGTTTGAGTCCACTTGGACTGACTTGTACCAATATTTGCATTGTCTCTTCTCGGTGCTCTGAATATCCTACTGTTGGTGAACTCTAGGTCAATGTGGACCGGTATTCGTACGCACTTGCACTTTTTCTCCATTCTTACGGATATCGCGACCAATGGAATATTGGTTTAGCCCTAATCCATTCATTATTTTTTCTTTGGTCCGTGCATGTGCCCTGACACTATTCAAAGTAGGGCAACAGGATTAATTGAATTAATCAATTCCCTACATGCCTGCATCTCACGCAACTTCTTCTGTTGGCTCAGGGCGATGGGAGATAAAATATGTATTCTCCATCCTTGACTGCTTGTGTGCTTTCTTTAGCTGGACCTTTATTACCTGTATATGTCTTAGTAGGGTTGTGTAGGACAAACTCCTTTATTGGTGGCGACAGTATTGGCTAAAATGTTGCCATTTAATCTTCCAGTTTAGCAGTTTTCAGATCTGTTATGCCATTGAAATTGTATGAGATTTATAAAACAGAAGATTATTGGGCATTGTGTAATGCAAGGCATTATATATCGGCCACAATTGGAAGGTTTTTTTTATACAATTTAACTTAATATGAGCACATTTGATCAGAAGGTGGCACCATTGTTGTCAATCATTCATTGACTATGGGACTGCTGGAAATCGCGGCGCGCTATACTGGACAGTCCCATAGTCAATGAATGAGGAAGAGCGTGTGCTACTCCGCTCCATTCTGGACTGGGATGCAGAACCCCTTTCTCAGGATTCCAAATCTCAGAATCGCTGGGGGTCTCAACAGTCCCATCCCCAAAAATCAGCAAGTTATCCAGTTCTCCTATCTTTTTGGAGGGGAATAACCCTTTAATATTGCCCTTTTATAATGTATTATTACAAATGATTATTATGGCTTCCGTCTTTTTTCTTTTCTTAGCCAAGGACACAGATATTGTGGATGAAGCCATTTATTATTTCAAGGCCAATGTGTTCTTCAAGAACTATGAAATTAAGGCAAGTGACTTGTTATGTGTAGTTGTGCCCTGTGTTGGTGCAGATTATTCAGTTGCTCTGTTTTTATGTCTTTTTTTGTTTTAGAATGAAGCTGACCGGACCTTGATTTATATCACCCTTTATATTTCCGAGTGTTTGAAAAAGCTGCAAAAGGTGAGACTTTGAACAAATTACCACAATTACGTTTTACTTTTCATTCTTCAGATTTACAAAGTTAGCCAAAGAAAATATTGGATTGTAAGAGAAAATTATGTAGTCGGTGCCAAGAAATGGTAAAAATGGCTTTAAAACATAATAAAAGATATGTTAAAGTGGTGGCCTGATATCTAAAATGCCTTTTGCAGATATCTGTTTAAACCCTAACTTTTGTAATTTGCTTTATTTGAAAACTAGATGAGGCCTGATACTATCGCATCAGGAGGGCGGTAATGTCACGATGGGGGCAGGCTTTGCAGCATTGAGAATCTCTACCCCCATGTGCTCACCCACCTATCCTCTCCCTCTTTCCCCATGTGCTGACTTCTCCCATCTGTGCTCTCTTCTTTGACCTGTCTACCCCATGTGCTATCCCCCTTGTCTGCTGTCTCTCTCCTTCCTGTGCTGTTTTCTCCCCTCATGTGCTGTCCCGTTTGAGCTGTCTCCCCCCTGTGTGCTTTCTCTCTCACCCATCTGCTGTCTTTTTTTCTTCTAATGTCATCTCTCCTTTGACCTGTGTACCCCATGTGCTCTCTCGCTCTCCACCACTGTGCTGTCTTCTTCCCTCATGTGTTCTCTCGTTTGAGCTGTCTCTCCCCTATGTGACCTCTTTCCGTTCATTTTGAAAATTGTCTGTGTCTGACTGTGTACAGACCATACCACAGCTCCAGGGCAGGGGAGGAAGCAGAAGACAATACTGACATTACAGCAGGATATCGCAGAGGATACATTTTGTGAGGTAAAATATTGTTTAAGAACAGTCAGTGAAATATTTTACCTCACAAAATGAATCCTCTGTGATCCCCCTGCTGTAATGTCAGTATTGTCTTTTGCTTCCTCCCCTGCCCAGGAGATGTGGTATGCTCCGTACGGTCAGACACAGACAATTTTTAAAATGAACTTTCGTTCGTGGGAAAACCCCTTTAATGTGACCGGCTTCCTTTGCCTATAGACACGTCGCGCATCTGCCGCCGGGATCAGCCGAATGATTCACTGCGCCTGCGCGAAATTTGTGCTGGCGCAGTGCGATGTTGTTCCGCTGGTGGTACCGCGCAAGAGGCTGTATGTGTGTGGTGCGACAGTGTTCAGCTGGTTGTACCGCGCTATAGGTTGGTGCCATCAACAGTTTTCATGTTGAGACACCCGTCACTTGGGTGTCCCAATATGGCGGTCGGTGAACTTCCTCCGCTTGGAATTCTGGGATACGGTGAAATCTGGACAGAACAAGAGATGAAAACATTACAAGGCAATTATATAGATAGTTTACTGTTCTCATACAACTGATCCGTTTTTGTTTTTTTTTAAACTTACTTTACTTACTTTGATGTTCTGTTCGTGTCCCACCATTCAGTGGGGATTCTCAAACAGGAAGTCATCAAGTGAATGGGCCTGAATTACTTTGCAGCTTCCTTTCAAGTTCTTCCCATCCCCCCCCCCCCCTTCAAAAACGAAGCGTCATCCGGGGGTGGCCTTTCATTCATTCACCCCCCCCCCCGATGATGTCTCAAATCAATCACGGCACCACCCCAGATCTTCTGCCGCCACCCTGAAACAGATTGTCATCGGGGGAGCAGTGGTGCTGCGGTCACTCCCCTCCTGCCTCTGTGGGTGTGTGCACACGCTGCAGATTCTGCTGTGGATCCGCAACGGTTTTGGCCCTGCTGATCCGCAGCAGTTTCTGCTGCGTTGTACAGTACCATTAAAATCAATGAAAAACAAAACTGCAGTGGACATGCGGATTTTTCCTCGCGGATTTGCTGCAGTTTCTAATCCGCAGCATGTCAATTCTTTGTGCGGATTCCGCAGCGCTTTTACACCTGCTCCATTGTACAGGTGTCAAACCACAGGGGAAAACCGCAGGCTAATCCACAGATAAACCGCAGGTCTTTTGACCTGCGGATTTTGCAAAATCCGCACGGAAAAATCCGCAACGTGTGCACTTACCCTGTCACGTCCCTAAAACGGATCGTCATTGGGCGACTGTGGTCGCTCCCTTCTGTAATACCTGCCCCTGATGATGATCCCTTTCAGGGCGGTGACAGAATCTGTGGGATGGCGCTGCCGTCACTCCTCCTAGCCCCTTAACTTTCTGAATCAGGGGCAGTGATGAAAGGAGCTGTTGTAAGTGAAAGCAATGCCGCCTCCCTGGTGATGTCCTGCTTCAGGGGGGTGATGGATCTGCCACATGTCATTAAAACAGGAGGATGCATATTGGACCAGATCACCACGATAAGACCCTGTCCACAAGCCCAGCCAGATACACACAGTTATCATTAAATGAAAATTTCACACAAAATGGATTTCTGCACGGCAGGTATCATTTTAGTCAGTATTGCAATGCTAATATGGCTGTGTGTATACTTTACGTAGGGAAATTCTGCTGACAGGTTGTATAAGTTTCCAGCAACAATACATTAATTAGAAACAGCTGCCAATGCTAAAAAGCAACAAAACAGTAATATTGGTGGTTGATCATGCCGTGAAGATTAATTTCAGTTAATTAGATGAATTTATACCATAAACTCCTGAGTGACTGATGTCACCTCATTGTTTGGTCCGTTTAAGGCTGGTTTCACACTAGCATATGGAGGAGCTACGGAAGGATGCGTAGTTCCATGAAGCTCCGCCCACTGCCTTGCCTCCTTCATTTGACTCCGCCTCTGTCGGCATGTGGCCTGCGTACCCTATCTTTAGCATTGGGTACGCAGGCCGTGCCGATGTATGCTGATGCCTCCGCATGCGTCGTTTTGACGGTGCGGCGACCTGCGCCGAATGCAATGTGTTGGATTTTGTTGCGGTCACCGCACCGTCAAAACGACACATTTGGAGGGCATCTACATGCATCGGCACGGCCAATGCTAAAGATAGGGTACGCAGGCCACATGCCAACAGAGGCGGAGCTGAATAGAGGAGGCGTGGCAGTGGGCGGAGCTTCACAGAGGAAGTCCGCAGCTCCTCCATACGCTAGTGTGAAACTAGCCTAACACAGTCACACGTTCTTCTCATCGTACCGCTCTCAGTAACGTGGCTACCAGTGCTATATGTAATGGGTGTACATAATTTCTGTTCTGTGCTCTTGGAGACTGATGGAATACAACACGTGGTGATAGATTCTTTTACCTTGGTAATTAATGTGTTTTCTTTTCTTTGATCTAGTGTAATTCTAGAGGACAGGGTGAAAAAGAAATGTACACTTTAGGAATCACAAACTTCCCCATTCCTGGAGAACCGGGGTTCCCCCTCAATGCCATGTACGTGAAGCCCTCCAGCAAGCAGGAGGATGGTAAGACTCTGCTCTTGTCTGCTTCCGTGTGTTCCCAGGATATGTGACGAATGAGACAGATGTGTTGTGATCCTTAATGATCCCTCAATCGCCGCACCACAATATCAACTATTAATTGTTTTGTCATCCAATGTAAGAGTGAGCAGAACTTTTATCAAGGGAATGAACATTATTACATACGGAACAAATGGTACTGCTGTATAGATTCTTGTCCCCCAGTAGAAATGATACCTTTCTGACATGGAAAAAAAAAAGTAGAAGTCATATTCAGTTTGGGACAGAAGTGCACTGGGGACGTGTCAGTTCATGCGAAGCAGTCTAAAGGCCCTGACACACCCCTAGTGCACATCCACCCTGATTTGCATAAAGTCTCTAAGCTAGATTTCTCAAGACTAGCACCTTGAACCTCAAAACAAGGTACCACTTGTACTAGGGAACAAGGACGTACACAGCCATTACTTTCCAATGTCGACATGTTCCCTTGAAGGAGGATCTGTCCCAGGTGAAAAGTGGCCAGTTTTTGTGCGGATTTTATTTCTGTTGCTCCCCCAAATATATATATATATTTTTTTAATATTTATTTATTTTTAAATCCTGCAGTTTCAGACACCGCCAACAATAATTCCTTTACATTTTTGCGCTCTAAAATCTTCCTCATGCCTATATTTCCGCATGAGACTACAAGCTGACTTGGGGACAGAGTGCGGCGGCTGTCAGAGGGTGGAGATGGTAGAAAGCAGCCGACCAGGCTCATGTCAGCATTCTGTGTGAGCTATAAGGGAGGGACCGAGGTCATAGAGAAGCGTACCATGGAAGTATATGGAAACATGCTGCTGCTCCCAGTGTGTGTGGCACTAGGGGTACTCTGGGGCACACTCCAGTCATGGGACTGAATATAACTTAGTCGACAACATAGATTCACTACCGGCCCCAGCTTCAAAGTTCTGGGTGTGGAGTTGAATCCTCTCTGGCCAACAGGCAGGACCAGACTGGTAATCTGCCTAACCGGACCGATTCCTGGTAGGCCGCTGCAGTGTGTGGACTGCCCACTGTGGGAGACATTGTTGGCACCGCAGAGATCTGTTGTCCTGTGTGTAAAGGAAGCAGATGCAGGAGCCAGGGTGGACCAGAAGACAGGGTAACTAAAAAAAAAAAAAAGCCTGTATATTTGGAACCATATGGCGGATTAAGAAAAAACTGTATAGCTGGGAGAGGAGCCGGAATAAAATATGAACAAAAGCCGACACTTGTTGGCAAGTCCTCCTCCAATCCGGTTTTTACAATAATTTATAATTAAACGCTTGAAATTCTCCAATTTTCCCACTTGCTACTAGCGCCCACCCTATAAGTGGATATTCCAGGTTTGTCGCTGATTACCTATTGACCATTTCCTGTACTGCTCAGACCCTCGATGAGGCTGGGCAGCAATACAAAGCCCACGTAGAGGTCTCTGTGCATGTCCCGTTATTTTCTGGGGTCATTGGCTGTACTTCTTCCATACCTGGAGGTTCAGTATTCTATAAGACTGATCCCAAATATTGAGCTGCCATAAAGCGCACACACAGCTGGACTGTTCTACAGACATTTAAAATAAAAAAACAAACAAATTACTTTGTGGCATGGCTATTAATGATGTCTTAAGCTTAGCATCACAAAGTAAAGGTACTGTCACACTTAGCGATGCACCAGCGATCCCGACCAGCGATATGACGCGGTCAGGATCGCTGGTGCATCGCTAAGTGGTCGCTAGTGAGCTGCCACACAGGCAGATCTCACCAGCGATGCAGCGGGGGTCGCTACTTACCTGTCAGATGCGGCATCCTGACGTCCTCCCGCCCGCGTCCACGCGTCGCTCGTCGGCGCCACAGGAAGCTGACGACGAGAAACAGCCCACGACGTTCTCGCGCGATCAGCGATAACCAGCGGGGGAGCGGTCGGAGGTAAGTATCAGACATAGCGATATCGCTAGCAATATCACTGCTACGTCACAAAAACCAGTGACTTTACAGCGATATTGCTAGCGATATCACTTAGTGTGACAGGCCCTTTAGAGCAGATGGGAAGCAGATGCCCAAAACTTATCACAGTAGCTAATGCTGTGTGATCACGTTTGAAAAAGTGTGTGTGTATATATATATATATATATATATATATATGTATGTATGTGTATATATATATATATATATATATATATATATATATATATAAAAATTTTTAAGATTGGCGCCTGCGACTATATGTACGTGTTAATTTGCCGTTTCTGCACAATGTGTTTCATATGACTTTACCCTTCTCTCAGAGGTGATGAGGGCCTACTTGCAGCAACTGAGGCAGGAGACTGGTCTAAGGCTATGCGAAAAGGTGTTTGATCCTCAGACAGACAAGCCCAGCAAGGTAATATACCATATCTTACCCCTGATTGTGTGTATATATACTGGGTACAAAAATGTTATGTCATGTGATCCACTATATGGCGTACAGCACCTGACAATGACTGGACTAAATTGCCAGCTGTATGCGTGGCACATCCTATTTTGTATGACTCAGATTCATTAGATGGTGATACTGCCGTGCTGTGGGAGTGCAAACCCCCTGCTGGTGATACTGCCGTGCTGCGGGAGTGCAGACCCCCTGCTGGTGATACTGCCGTGCTGCGGGAGTGCAGACCCCCTGCTGGGGATACTGCCGTGCTGCGGGAGTGCAGACCCCCTGCTGGTGATACTGCCGTGCTGCGGGAGTGCAGACCCCCTGCTGGTGATACTGCCCTGCTGCGGGAAGTGCACACCCCCTGCTGGTGATACTGCCCTGCTGCGGGACGTGCACACCCCCTGCTGGTGATACTGCCCTGCTGCGGGAAGTGCACACCCCCTGCTGGTGATATTGCCCTGCTGGCGGAGCGCAGACCTCTAGCTGGTGATACTGCCCTGCTGCGGGAGCGCAGACCTCCCTTCTGGTGAATCGGGACTCTGTTTACATGATATCTTTAAAGGGCTGTTTACTGTAGTTGGTAAGCCAAACCACCAACTCTGACTCTGAATTCGACTCCTCAGTTTCCCTCACTTTTAACTTCACAGCACTGCCTCTCTACTGAGCATGTATATAAAGTGCAGCACAGATTTATTTTATCTAAAATCCTGCATTGTACTACTGGACCCAATTTATTATATACTAAGTTGGTCCATTTTATACTGATTCCAACTCCACCAAAATGGACACCCATTCCAATTACACAGCCCTGGCTTCAGTGGTGTAAATGTAATTTTCTAATGCATAAACAAAGATTCACCAAAATTTTTTTTTTTGAATCAGATCTTTTTTATTAAACATTCAGGAATCAATACAGAAAGAATATGACATCTTATATAGCTAGTAAAATTTACATTGAGAGCAAATATTATTTAAAGGGTAAAACTCTTCCTGTGTAAGAATAAATAAAAAGAAGAAATCTCAAAACACAGATATTTGCATAAAATTGAGCCTATAAACAACATGGCTCCACAAATAAACAAAAATCAAAATTATACATCAGTGCCTCATTTCAGCGGGAAAACCATCCCCGCCAGCCGCGCCACTCCGCATCATATTTCGCCCCCCCCCCCGCCCCCCACGGATATCAGGTCCAATCCACCCCAGCTCCCTCCCACCGCGCCACTCAAAATCTACTTCGCCACAAAGGGCACTAGACTTTATTTTCACCCCCCAAGCATCCCCTCATCGCAAGCACAACAGCAACTGGTCCAACATCGCATCCCGTACCAGTGCGCCCGAGGGGAGACCCGGTGACTCCATCCATGGCTGCCAAATTTTGTAAAACTTTCTTAATGCATTTCTTTTTAAATAAGCCCCCCTTTCCAATCTGATGACATTATTTAGTTTATTTTTAAGCTCTGACAATGTTGGTGGCATAGGATCCAACCAATGATATGCAAGTATCTTTCTTGCCTGATACAGGATGCGTGCTATTCCCAGGGCCACTGCAGAGTCCGGGTCAACCCCCTCCTCCCACAAATTCAACAAACATAGACGAGGTGACGGTCGTATTGTGATATGGTATACTTGGGCTATGAGTCCCAGGGTCTGCCTCCAGAAATCCCCAATGTGCCCGCACTCCCACATAACATGCATCAAGTGGGCATCATCCTGCCCACACCTAACACATTGTGTATTGGGCCTAAGTCCCATTTTAAATAATAAGCTGGGTGTTTTATATACCCTGTGAATGAGATATATTTGCGAAAGCCGCTGGCACTCAGAAACCGCCATTTTAGGGACCTGTTCTAGAATATCGGACCACTGGTCCTCCGTCAGGGGGCCAACGTCCCGTTCCCACTTATTCTTAGCAGCAGTCAGTGGATATGTCTCCAGATGGGCAGGTAATAATCTTTTATATAATTCAGAGATAAGTCCCCTAGAAGACTCAGATGTAAGTAGCATATGTAGTGTTTGATTATGTGTCACTATCACCGGATTTGTCCTTCTCTGTTTTTCCAATGCATGTCTTAGCTGTAAGTACTGATAAAAGAAGACGTGCGGGAGGTGAAATTCTGTTCTCAATTGTTCAAAACTCTTAAGAGTATTATTTTGCAAAATTTGTGACACCAGATAAATCCCTTTATCTTCCCATCTTCCGAACCCCACCAGCTTTTTGATCTCTTGCAAATCCGGATTTCGCCACAATGGCCACAATTCCGTAGGCCCATTTATCTTCAAAAGAGACTTACCCCTATCCCACACCTTGAAAATCATAGCCAACGTGGGGTATCGTGCCCCATTTATCTGCCGTCTTCCCACCTCCAACCGGCACCCTGGATATTTCCATACCGATCCTTCCCTCACAATATCACCACCATTGTCACACGCCCCGTCTCTACCCCAACCCTTAAGATGTTGCATCTGGGAGGCTATAAAGTATATGAATGGGTTTGGCACCGCCAATCCTCCCTCCTCCTTCCCTCGCTGCAGTATCTCCAAGCGAATCCTAGCCTGTTTTTTCTTCCAAATTAATTCCCGGAATAATGTATTTATTTTTGCAAAAAAGTCCCTACAGATCCACACCGGAGAATTATGTATCAAATATAATAATTGTGGCATCATTACCATTTTGATTAAGTTAGATCTACCAATATTCGACAACGGCAGGCGACACCAAGTATGTACTTTTGCTCTAAATCGCTGCAACAGGGGCTCCAGATTCAGAGCCCGAAAATCCTTCGGGGCAGGACTAACAATTATACCCAGATACCTAAACCTCCGAACTACAGGGACCGGTATCTGCAAATCTGAGAAATCCGCCGGGAGAGGGTCTATCGGCATTAAAGCTGATTTGGACCAATTAATCCGAAGACCAGACCTCAGCCCAAATTCTCGAATGACCTCCATTGCCGGCAAAATCGAGGAATGTACCTTATCTAAATATAGAAGTAAATCATCCGCGTACAATGATATCCTCAACTCCACAGTTCCACATCTGAATCCCATTATTTCTCTGGACTTCCGAATTGCAACTGCCAATGGCTCCACCGCAGTAGCAAATAGCAAGGGCGAGAGCGGGCACCCCTGTCTAGTACCTCTCCCAAGAGGAAAAGACTCAGAGACCCTGCCATTAGCCCCAACCTTCGCCACCGGCGAGCCATACAACAGCCTCACCCAATTTATAAATCTGTGTCCAAAGCCCATTTTCCGAAGTACCGCCCACAAAAAACCCCACTCCAAACTATCGAACGCCTTAGCGGCGTCTAATGACAAAATTGCTCTTCCCCCCAGCTCCCCAGAACTATGTTGAATCCCCAAGTATAGTTTCCTAAGGTTCATAGATGTGGCTCTGCCCGGGATAAATCCCGTCTGATCCTTCTGTATAACAGATGAGATAACTCGGGACATCCTATTGGAGAGTACCTTGGCCAATAATTTAACATCTGTTGATAATAGGGAAATCGGGCGATATGAATCCGGAACCTCTGGATCCTTTCCGGGCTTTAATATTAAAACTATCAAAGCTTCCCTCATAGATGGCGGGAGGACCCTCTGCCTTTCAGCCTCTTCAAATACCTTAAGTAGCTTAGGTAGCAGTAAGGGTGCATAGGTTTTGTAAAACTCGCCAGGCAGGCCATCCATTCCTGGAGCCTTTTCATTTTGCATCTGACCAAGCGCCTCCTCCAACTCCTCCAACAGGATGTCCCGATCCAATGAATCCCTATCGCTATCAGCCAATGCAGGGAGAGAGAGAGCATCCAGGTACTGCTCAATCTCAGTCTCCGTGAGACTGCAATCTGATGTGTATAGTCGCATATAATACCTCCTTATCTCACTCACTATGTCCGCACTGTCTGTCACAGGACCACCCGAGTCCGTTTTTAGCCTATTGATATATGAAGATCCGTCCTGTGCTCTAATGACCGTGGCCAATAAATGTCCTACTCCCTCCCCCTCTATAAAATATTTTTGTTTGAGGAAATAACGTTTATTTGCTGCCGCCGACATGAGGTTTTCCCTGAGCGACCCCTGTGCCTTCTCCAAAGCTTTTTTAGTTTCCTCTGTCGGGTTGAGTATCACCGCAGCCTCCGCAACAGACACCTCCTGGATCAGACTCTGGGTGTAGCGTCTATTTTGGCTTTTCCGTGTGCATATTTCTCTAATATATAAGCCCCTGACATAGGCTTTCATGGAATCCCAGACTATGTGTGATGATGCAGAGTACTCATTAAGTTGAAAATATTCTAGAATGGCATCATGCAAAGATCCCCCTATAAGCTGGATCCAGAAGGGATTAAGCTTCCAGATAGGTCTAGATAGGGTGAGGGGGTGTCCCCATGAAAGTGTGACATGTAGCGGCGAGTGATCAGATACACTTCTAGGCAGGTAGGCCACCCCTCGTACATATGGGGTCATGAGTGTATTCCCAATGGCCAGGTCTATCCGTGACATAGCGTGGTGGGAGCTAGAGTAGCAGGAAAACTGTCTGGCTGTGGGGTTTTGGACACGCCAAAGATCTACCATACCCAGCTCCACTAACGTTCTAGCAAATGAGGTTGAGGCAGCATCCTCTGATATGTTTCCCGAATGCAACTTATCCAAATAGGGATGCAAATATGTATTAAAATCTCCTATTAGAAGAGTCGGCGCAGGGGGAAAGGAACCCAAAATAGACAAGATTCTTTTTACTGGTTCGACTGAATAGGGCGGGGGGATGTATATGGCAACCAAAATAAATTGTATACCGTATAACGTGCAAAGCAAACATACAAATCTGCCCCCAGGGTCAACCACTGATTTAGTACATGAGAAGGGGATGGACCTGTGCACCAGCACACTGACACCCCGCGCATGGGTCGAGTACGTGGAATGATATTCATGTGAAACCCATCCCTTTCTTAGCCAATGAATATTATCTTTCACCATGTGGGTCTCAGACATACACAGGATAGCCGGGAGAAATTTCTGCATATTAGTAAATATAGCACATCTCTTATTTGCATCCCCGAGCCCCCTAACATTCCACGCTACAATATTAAGTGATATCGCCATAAGAGCAGACTAAAAAATGAGAAATCGGAACATACTCCACTCCCGAGGGAGAGAGGCAATCTCCACCATCCCTCAGTACAATGAATTGGGCGACACGGCTGACGCACATCACATCCCACAGAACAATTAGGGAATACAACAACAAACGAAAAAAACAAAGGAGGGAGAGGGAGCACTGCACACCAGTGCACAGCGCCCCTACCCCCAAACACAAGTGTAACTTGCACATTTCTCTCAAATAGAGAGAATCAGGGCTAGAAAACTCGCCCAGAGTCCATGCAGGGAGAAGGGTCCACAGCTTGTCACTGTAACGAGTGTCCACAGCAATCCGGTCAGCTCCCGCCCTGAATCCGAAATGGAATGAACAGTAGTAATTATACCAGCATAGCGTCCTAGACAAAAAGGAGTAACAACACCTGGTGGCGAAAAAAGGGACAACTTCAAGTATTCTTCCTCCTCATGGACCTCTCATTAATATCCAGCCAGGACAGCGCCATTCCCGCCGTATCAAAAAAGTGCGTTTCTCCATTCACATCAATCCGCAGTCTAGCAGGGTACATCATGGAATATGTCACCTGTAAGTCACGTAGGCGTTTTTTAATCTCAATAAATTGCGCCCTTTTACGCTGCACCTCCAGGGAAAAATCAGGGAAAATGGAGACTTTCCTCCCATTAATAGCAAGTTCCTTAATGTCTCTGGATCTGCGCAGGATAGCATCTCTATCTTTAAAGTGTAGGAGCTTAAGCAAGATGGGACGCGGGGGTGCTCCCGGCGGGGGGGCACGCGTAGGGACCCTGTGTGCTCTCTCAATAGTAAAGAATGGGGACAAAACATCTTTACCAAAGGTGTCCATTAGCCATTTTTCAAAAAAGCCAAGTGAGTCAGTCCCCTCCGTCCTCTCCGGAACCCCCACCAGTCGCAGATTACTTCTACGGGAGCGGTTCTCTAAATCATCCACCTTGTTCAGCAGTATTGTAATATTTTGCGTGGCTTTTCCCAGCTCCCGTGTTATTGGTGGCAATTTATCCTCCGTCGCACCAACACGCTCCTCCAGTTCCCCCACCCTGGCAGTCACCCCTCGCAGCTCTTGTTTAATACAGGCCATGTCCTTGGTGACAATCTCCATTTGATTACTTAGAGTGGCCAGTGTGGTATTGCAGGAGTTAATTGCTGCGAGGATTTCTCCCAGCGTGGGCTCAGCAGTCACAGACTCCGGCTGCTCCCCATCCCCCACTCCTTCCTCCTCCAGCACAGGCCCCTGTGTCTGCACATGTTGGGCTGAAGGGGGGCCCAGTTTACTCACTGTTCCCTCCCTGGAGAGATGATCCTCCAGCTCCACGCTGCATCCAGCGTCTGCCTCAGTCTGTGCACTGGGCGATCGAGCAGCAGCAGGAGGCACCCTTGCATATCGTTCCAGCCTGCCAGCAGCTCCCATCGCTCCACTACCAGCCGACTTGTTGTTTGCTGGTGCCATCCTGGATGTAGCAGAGGCGCGCCCCGGCGTCTCCTTATCTTTTTTACTGCTGCGGTTCGACATGGCCCAAGGATCCTCCGCTGTCTAAACGCCCAGGGAGATATTGCAGCCCTCCAGGTCAGTGGGACTCGTCAGCAGTGCCGGTAATCAGGATTTATTGTCGGATCCGGGCAGGAGCTCTCTCACTCCACGTCCTCCCTACATGAGGTCCAGGCCACGCCCCAAGATTCACCAAAATTGGGATATTTAAAGACGCGCTGCCTTAACTTTTTTTCTCCTAAACCTGTGTAAATGTCAATGTAGGCTCAATGTGTTAATATACTATCCGATCAGTCTTCTCCGGTGTCCAGCGCCGTTGTGCTCCTCTCTGGGTCACACTGTACTCTGTGACCTGGAAGTGGCTTTTACAATGTAAGCCTAAGATGCTTCAGAATGAGGCCCCATAGACTTATATTGTAAAGCAGTGGTCCCCAACCTTTTTTGCACCAGGGACCGGCTTCATGCAAGACCATTCTTCCATGGCTCGTCAGGGCGGGGATGGAGATGTGGCAGGGGCAGGGCTTTGGTCATAAGGGGGCGTGGCTATGGACGGGGTTGTAGTTTAGTAGTGCATACTTATTTAATTATAACATTTATAATGTGAATGTAACTCAACTCCGAGTAACTCAACACTGGGCTTGTTTCCCTGTATCAGTGGGAGCACCGGGCTTGTTTCCCTGTATCAGTGGGCACACTGGGCTTGTTTTCCTGCAACAAGACAGTCCCATCTAGGGGTGATGGGAGACAGCGACACCCTTGTGTGCATGGCTCTGCTCCCACCCTTGTGTGCATGGCTCTGCTCCCACCCTTGTGCGCATGGCTCTGCTCCCACCCTTGTGCGCATGGCTCTGCTCCCACCCTTGTGCGCATGGCTCTGCTCCCACCCTTGTGCGCATGGCTCTGCTCCCACCCTTGTGCGCATGGCTCTGCTCCCACCCTTGTGCGCATGGCTCTGCTCCCACCCTTGTGCGCATGGCTCTGCTGCCACCCTTGTGCGCATGGCTCTGCTCCCACCCTTGTGCGCATGGCTCTGCTCCCACCCTTGTGCGCATGGCTCTGCTCCCACCCTTGTGCGCATGGCTGGGTTCCCCTTGTATCCAGCATTCTGAGCCGTGGCTCCGTGGACCGGCAACAGAACTGCAACGGCCCGGTCCTGGTCCGCGGACCGGTGGTTGTGGACCCCTGTTGTAAAGGACACTTCCGGCTCACACATGGTGCGCAATGTGATCGGAGAGTCTCAATTGCGGTCACGTGACTCAGAAGAGGAGCGGACCAGCGCTGGATATCGGAGGAGACGACAATCAGTTTGCCTATGTTCACACTGCTTTCTCTGTGCGTTAACCTGGTTGTCCAATAGGCCATATTCACA
Source organism: Dendrobates tinctorius (assembly GCF_039654945.1). Lineage (NCBI taxonomy): Eukaryota > Metazoa > Chordata > Amphibia > Anura > Dendrobatidae > Dendrobates > Dendrobates tinctorius. The sequence goes on from NW_027361671.1 coordinate 103,567,982, forward strand.
CATCTGTGTGTCACTGTCCGACTGCAAGTCTCTGAACCTGGAGTCAACAGCCTCATAGGCAAATGTCAGGCTCTCTTGTGCAGGTCTGTAACCCACGGTCCGTACTCTTCCCACGACACACGGATGTGCGAATCCTTCTTCAGGCTTACATCGGGGCAGTGTGTTTGGGCATAACTGTAATGTTTTATTTCCACTATCTTATTTCTTTTTTGTTTTTAATGTGCTCCTCCTTTTCTCTCTCCAGTGGTGGATGTGCTTTGTAAAGAGACAGTTCATGAATAAATCTCTGTCTGGTCCTGGGCAATAAAGAAAGAAGCAAAGAAGCTGAAAGTCATTGACTTATTTTGTTTTGATGTTGAGCAAAAGTTTTATACTGTATTGTAATATGAAAAGTCGCAGCCAAACAAAGCAAGTAATATTTGGGCAAATATTCAGTGTTAAGCTGGTGCTTAATAAAATTGGGAAACTGTTTCTTTATTACTGCTTGGTGGTTTTGTGCTTTTGCTGTATCTCCACTGGTTGGAACAGTGATTTGTTATCACGCACACCCTCCAGTACACTAATAAATGGTCTATATTTACCCTGACATTGGCTTGTTTTGGTTCACCCATGTCCGAACATGTAACATAGATGTGCAGCCACTAGCCATATGTGTCCACAAAGCTGCCATATTCCTTTCCCCGATTATTGCAGTCTCTGTTGCTTAGACATTCCAGATCTGACTGTAACGACAGCTTGTGGTCCCAGATCTGACATTGCCTAAATTATAGGTTCCAATTGTGGCACCCAGACTAGAATCATGCTGCAGAAACACCACAATGGCCATGTTTTCAGACGGCTTCAGCATGTGTAGGTCTGATTAACATTTTCACGCCTGGATCCATTTATCTGAGAGCAGCATAATGTAGGGACAAAGAGCATGATTCCAGTGATGTATCAATTACTGGACTGCTTGGCACTGGCGGACAAAGACAGAAAAGGGCACCTGTGCGAGAATAATACATGGAACCATTGCAGCCCAAGAGCTCCTAAAATGCAAAATTGCACATCCTTTGGCGGTAGAAATGGTCCTCTTACTTTTTGGCCCCCTGTGCAGGCGCACAGGTTGCACCAATGATATGTCCACCCCTGCTTGGTGTAGTTTATCTATAATCCTTGTTTTTTCTGTTGTAGATGTAGCAGTGCTCAGAATGCTGGTGTGTGTAAACCCACCCACACCATTGATTGGCAGCATAATGTGTGCATTCTGAGGAAGTGGGGGGGGAGAGGGACTACACAGATCAGGTTGACTAGTAGGCACGAGATGTCTAGTCCTGTAGTGATAATTGCCTGCTGATAAAACACTGATTGTATTAAAAACATAGCCTAGTAAGTGGAACATCACTATAATCAGGTTCTTGTGCCCTATATTATGCTGCTCTTAGATTAAATAGCAAAAAAACTGACAACGGATTCCTTATAATTCACAATGACAATATTCATCATCTATATTATGTCACACAAACACTTTTGCATGGGAACCAGGAGACCAGGCGTTAATACAGAGGATGCATGCTACCCTAAACACAATTTCCTGGGCCCAATCTACTTTTTTTTGTCTTTCCTTAAATATCATCTTCATTCAGAGGCTGCATTAAAAGCTAAGGGAGGAGATGCATGGAAACCCGGCGCTATACAATGCGCACATGTATGGCATCACTATGCCCAGGAGAGTTGTACGATGCACTTTGGATGTAAATATTATTTAAGCTCAGTCCATTAAAACAGCGCATAAGAAAACTTAATTTTACTGTTTCTGACCATTTTCAGTAAATAGGGCCAAGGATTCTGTTTCTGAAGCACATGTATGGATTTCTACAGGTCCATTCAAATGAAGGGGCCATTGTAGAACTTTCTGCCGCACTTTAATGCATATGGGACGTAAAGCGTTGCAATGTTAAAGGGGTTGGCCGGGCATGTTTTTCTGACTACAGCTTGCAGAGTCACTTGCATTCTGGTGGTCACATGCGGAGCAGCTGCTCTTCCTGCTTCTCTCAATAGAGGGGAGCAAGAAATGAAGCTAGTCGCATGGGACTGCAAGTACAAAAATTGCATATGAGCGCTCCCGTGACAACTGTTCCAGAAGACAGAGCAGAATCCTCAAAGTGTGCACATTGTCCACTGTCAGGAGGTTGCAAGATTCACTCAGACTAACACAAAAACATGCCTGGCCAGGCAAAACCCCTTTAAGCAGACTATTCAAAAATACTGTTAAAGGGAGTTTGTCAGAACAGAACGATTGTTTAAACCAAGTACAGGTTTTTGGTGCACTTCACCTACCTGATTTCACTCTCATTCTCCCCTACCCCCCTTCTATTTCGATTGACAGCTCTGGCGTTATAGAGGCAGAGATATATGGGAAAATAAGTAGATGGGAAGTTCCACTTAAAATGAATCTCTCAGCAGGCTTTTGCTATGTAATCTGAGGACGGCATGAGATAGGGGTGAAAACACTTAATTCAACAATTTGTAATTTATTAAGCGGTGTGCTGCAGTTTACTTACAGTGAAAGATTTATCACTAGGACATTATCATTCACAGGTATGATGTCCTCAACTGATAGTCTCACTACGCCCACTCCTGTGAGCAGCTCACTGTCAAGTGACTATGTACATAGAGCTGTCTGAGCTCTGCTTTATGCTGCATCTAATAACTGTTTCACAACAGCTGCACCCAGTAAACAAAGTGATACATCCTTGAATTCAGGGTCTCTTTGCCTACATCATGCTGCTCTCAGATGAGGTAGCGAAAACCTGCTTACAAAGTCCCTTTAAATGTTTGGCCACATCAAGGGTGCACCAAGCGCCTGTACTTTGAATGGCTGTTCTCTAAACTATGAAAAACCTGACACGTTTTTTTTTTTAAGTAGGAAATGCTGCTGTTTTTCAGGCGTTTCCTCGGCTTTATTCCAACGGGTGTTGGCTCCCAGTGGTTTTTTTTTTTTTTTTTTGTAGATTTCCAATGGTTTTAGTGATGTGAGAAAGCACTCCTAGTCTAAAGCTGGAGGCAGATAACGAAACCATCAGTGAGAATAGGTCGGAAGGACTCATCCCTGCTTTGCTTGAGGAACTTCTGTAAAAGTCACATATGATCAGGTAATGTACTACTTATAGATTTAAAAGGGAGATTCCAAGATGTGACAGCTAACCCGCCATAGGTCCCCAGGAACAGGGTTGTGTAGAGGCAAGTCTTGAATGCAGCACATACATGACCTCCACGCTATTCACTGTTTGCTTTCCCTGGCTGTCCTGTAGAGTACAGAGCTCTAGGTTTAGCAGACACAGACAATAAATCCATTCAAAACTGAGATCTGCAGACTGCACCATACAGGAGAACACCCTGAATTTAAGGTAAGTGCAGGACGGGACACTACACCACTTACATTTTGCTACATTTGAATTCCAGGCTATGCTCTGGATTCTCCAGGTCATTACGAGCAGACCCCAAACATGTCTATGTTCTCTTTTATCTAAGTGTTGAAAAAAAAAATTCCAAAGTTTGCTAAAAACCCCCCCAAAAAACACAATTTTCCAAGACCCGTAGCATCTCCATTTTTCGTGATCTCGGGTAGGGTGCGAGCTTATTTTATGCGTGCCGAGCTGACGATTTTAACCCCTTCATGACCAAGCCTATTTTGATCTTAATGACCTGGCCATTTTTTTGCAATTCTGACCAGTGTCCCTTTATGAGGTAATAATTCTGGAACGCTTCAACGGATCCTTCAATTCTGAGATTGTTTTTTGTGACATATTGGACTTCATGTTAGTAGTAAATTTAGGTCGATAATTTTTGCGTTTATTTGTGAAAAAAATCAGCGATTTGGTGAAAATTTTGCAATTTTCAAATTTTTAATTTTTATTCTGTTAAACCAGAGAGTTATGTGACACAAAATAGTTACTAAATAACATTTCCCACATGTCTACTTTACATCAGCACAATCTTGGAAACAACATTTTTTTTTTTTTGCTAGGAAGTTATAAGGCTGTGTGCACACGCTGCGGATTAGGTGCGGATTCATCCGCACGGATTTTGTAAAATCCGCAGGTCAAAATACCTGCGGTTTTACCTGCGGATTGCTCTGCGGTTTTTCATCTCCTCAGTGGAGGAGATGGCAAACCGCAGCAGAATCCGCAGAAAGAATTGACATGTCAATTCTTTCTGCGGATTGAAAACCGCAGATAATCCGCGCGGAAAATTCTGCACCGTCTGCACTGCGGTTTTTGATTCCCATAGGGAATCATGGTACTGTACACCGCAGCAAAAACTGCAACGTGTGCACACAGCGTAAGGGTTAAAAGTTGACCCCAATTACAAACTTTTAACTGAAGAGAAAATACAGAAAAAAAAGAGAAGAGGGTGGAGAGAGGGAAAGGGGGAAATGTCTGGGGAAAGGGTCTATATTCCCGTCAGTGGGGGATGTCCATTCAGCGGTAATTCTGCCCTAATAGTTTGGCTAAAAAGCCGTCATAGCTTCAGATTTAGGGCAAACTGAAATATATTTACTGAGAGTTTAACAGCTCTATGTATTCGTCGTTTTCTCTGAAGAGTATCCACGGCGCCCAGGTCGAACTAAATTTACCTAGCCTAAAGGTCGTGCTAGCTATTAATTCTTCTATGTAGTATATTTGATTTACTTTATGCAACCATTCTGACAGAGTAGGGCAGTTCTGAGATAGCCAATATAAGGGGATGAGCATTTTAGCTGCTGCTATTAAATGCATGAGGCGCTTTTGTTCGAAGTCACTTGACCAGTTTAGAAAGATCATTTTCAGGGATGGAGGGTTTTGAAGCTGGCAAAGTCTTGTCAAGACTTTAAGCACCCCCTCCCAAAACGGTTGAATTTTGTCGCATTGCCACCATATGTGCAAGAAGGAGCCTTTCTCGCCAAGACATCTCCAACAATTAGAGGATGCGTTGGGCTGCCACTTCTTTCTTGAGTCAGGGGTGGTGTACCACCTAGTAAGGACCTTGTATGAATTTTCTTGGACCCTCACACAGCCTGATGGACCATGAGAATTTTTATATATCTTATCGACCTCCCAATCTTGTAATGTAACCTCAAGGTCTCTTTCCCACTTCAATATGAACGCTCGTTTAACAGAGGTCGAGTGAGCTAGGAGCATTTGGTAAATCTTACCCAACACCCCCTTGGTTTATTCCTCTGAGTCAACAACTTTTCAAAAGCAGATAACTCTCTGAGCGGGAGTCCAGGTTACAAATAAGATCTGATCGAGTTTTTGAGTCTATTATACTGAAGGAAGTTGATATGGTATTGTGGGAATCTAATTTGCAGCTCCTGCAGAGGGAGGACCACGCCATCCTCCATGAATGCATCTAGACTCTCGTTTATTTTATGTAACAAGTCTGTGCTCTTGTCCAAAGGGCGGTCCAGATAAAGCCCAGTTAGGTCTCCTATTTTTATTAAAGGTGATGGGAGCGGCATTAGTGAAGAGGAGAATCTAACCCAAGTCCTGATCAAATTTTTTGTTATTGCGTTCGGGGTGAGAACTTTCTTTGAAAAATCCGTAGACGAGTGAAGGACAGTGGAGATTGGTGCCGTTAAGGGCATGTCACACTAAGAGATATCGCTAGCAATATCGCTATAACTAGTGACGTTATAGCGATATCGCTATGTGTGATACCTACGACCGGCTCCCCCGCTGGTTATCGCTGATCGCGCGAGAACGTTCAGGACTTTCTCGTCGTCTGCTTCCTGTGGCGCTTCCTGCTGTGAGGACGAACGACGCGTGGAGCCGGGCGGGAGGACGCAGGATCGCCTGGTGTGACAGGTAAGTAGCGATCCCCGTCCCCAGCGATGTCGCTGGTGAGATCTGCCTGTGTGGCAGCTCACTAGCGACCACTTAGCGATGTACCAGCGATCCTGACCGCGTCATATCGCTGGTCGGGATCGCTGGTACATCGCTAAGTGTGACAGTACCTTTAGTGACTCATTTGCAATCCCTGTCCATAGTTTATTATTACTATTTCTCACCCAGTCGATTAGTAGTGATAGAGTTGCCGCAGAATGGTATTTTTGTGGGTCAGGGATTCCCATGCCTCCTTTAGTTTTAGGTAGGGCAAGTGTGTTATAACTTATTCTGGGCTTTAAACCGCCCCATATATATTTCCCAAAAAGAGATCGGACCTTATGGTTGAACGTGTCTGGGACCTTAATGGGCAGCATTCTAGATCTATAGCTATACTTGGGTAGGATGAACCCTTTAATAAGATTTTTTTCGTCCTATCCAGGATATGTAGGGTGCTTTCCATGACTTTATGGCTTCTAGTGTATTATCAAGAAGGGGTAAGAAGTTAAGTGAGAAAAGGGAGTTCCAGTGTTGGGCTCAGTTTAATGCCTAGGTGTTTAATGTATTTAGAATTCCATTTTATTGGGAATGTAGTTTTCAGGTTCTGAATAGTTGTGTGTTGTATATTTATCCCCATCGCCTCAGATTTCTCTAAATTAATTTTAAAGTTTGACAACTCTCCGAATGCCTCAAACCTTTCCAACACCGCCGGTATTTCTTTCTCAGGGTCTGATAAGAGTAAGAGAAGGTCATCTGCGAACGCCGCTACAACATGGGACGAGTTCGAAATTTTAATACCTCCTATAGCTGGGTGCTGTCTAATGCTCTGAATTAACGTCTCAATGGTTAGGACAAACAGAGCTGGCGAGAGAGGGCAGCCTTGGCGAGTGCCATTTTTAATTTCAAAAGATGTAGAGAAATCCCAATTTACCCTCACTTTTGCAGAATGTGATTTGTACATTTGAAAGATGGCGTCTATAATTGTGGGAGGGAATCCAAATCTCACTAGAGTCTCATGCATGAATGTCCAGTCCACCCTATCGAACGCCTTCTCTGCGTCGGTGCCCATTAAAACTAGAGGTCTATGTTGGTTGTGCGCGTGTTGCATCAGGTACAGCACCCTCAGGGAGTTATCTCTCCCCTCTACCCCTCACAAAACCCACTTGCTCAGGGGAGATAAGTGTATCTAAGATCAAGCTGACCCTTGTGGCTATCATTTTTGCAAAAATATTTAGGTCATTATTTAATAACGAAATCGGTCTGTAATTGCTGCATAGTTCAGGATCTCTACCCTCTTTATGTATTAAGGAGATATGCGCTTCCAGCGTCTGTCTTGCGAAAGGCAACCCACCCAATATATCATTGTACTGCCTCAGTAGTTAAGGGCAGAACAGGTCCCGGAAAGCCTTATAGTAGGATGCTGGGAGGCCATCTGGGCCCAGGCTCTTGCCCATAGGACAGACCAACAGGGTAGACTGGAGTTCCTTGATTGTGAAAGGGGCAATTAGCTCTTGCTGCTGTGTTTCGGATAGAGTAGGGAGATTTATATTTTGTAGGAAATCCCTTATGCTGATACGCCTTTTTTCCAAATGTTCTGTGCCGTCTCCCGGTCGTAAATCGTACAAAGTGGAGTAATACTCCCTGAAGCAGAAGCTATTTCATCTGGGTTTGTAATTTTGGCTCCATCCGGACCCTTTATCGTATAGATAAGCGACTTAGCCTTACGCTTTTTGAGCATGGATGTCATAAATTTTGTCATTTTATCTCCATGAGCAAATACTCTGCATTTCCACCTAGTATAGATTTTTACTGAGTCTTTATTTACTAGGTCTCTAAGTGATTGTCTCTTCTGTGAGAGCAGAGTTATGATATTAGGGTCGAGAGTTGTTTTATGGTCTTGTTCTAAAGCTTAGGTTTCTTTATAAAGAGTGTTAGCTTTTTCTTTCCTCATTTTATTTTTATGCGAGGCCATAGAAATCAATTCACCTCTTATTACAGCCTCGTGGGCCTCCCAAATAGTTGAGAATTGAATGTTGTCTTTTGTATTGATCTCAAAGAATTCTTTAAGTTTCTCTTTTAATTTATTTCTTGTGGGTTCATCCGCTATTAAAGCTTCATTCAACCTCCATGGGTTATTGTTTGGTCTATGACCTATCGTGAGTTTATTTATCAAAATGGAGTGGTCGGAGTGAACGCTCGGGATTATTTGTGAGTCTTTCAGATGTAAGGACATCTGAAATGGAATAAAAAGATAGTCAATTCTACTGTATGAAGATTGTGCCTGTGAGGAATGGGAGAAATCTCGTACGGTAGGGTGAAGAAATCTCCACGCATCAATCAGTTGATTTAAGTGTAGGGTTGAATAGATGCGTTTTAATGCATTTTTGGGAACACTAGATTTCCCGGTAGAGGAATCTATTGTCGTCTCTTGTGTTTGGTCAGCCATGTCAGGTTAGTGGACGTCGGGACTCAAATAGAGATGAGAGATGACTCGCCTATGGACAAGGGGCAGGGGGGGAGGGAGAGAGAGAAAGACAAAAGATAAGAACATTAACATGTGTTTAACGATAGGGGCTTGTTGCCCAACATCAACAACTTTCATTGTAGTAAGCAAAATTACAAACAAGACTATAGTACCCATTGGGGAATGTAACAAAAGAAAAAATTATGATTTTTCAGTTTTTCAAATCGTTCCACTTATTAACCAGGCAGTCATTGTGGACCAGCTGAAAAGGTTATTGCAAAAATGTATAAGGGACTAGGGTCCCCCATTCAATCACTGGAGGTACGTTGCTTTCCAGCTTGTCTTTTTCTGTTTCTTTGCTCTTTGGGGTTGTCCGCTCTTCTCCGGGGTTCCTGTGTTGACAGGTCCGGAAGACTGAAGTTGGTGCGGGCAAGGCGGCGGTCAGGCAGCGGGTCAAGTTGAATATCTAATTCTGCACATATTTTGGCGATGTCAGAAGATGATTTGGCTGTATAACTCTTGCCATCTGCTGTGATAAATGTGCCAAATGGAAAAAGCCAGCGGAAGAGAAATTGTCTCATAAAGGGTTTCAACAAGTATCTTTTTGACAAGGTTGATGGTGCCAGATCCTGGAAAACACGGATTTTTGAACCTTTATATTCCAAAGTTATTGCCCTTGATTTTTTGAGAATTTTCTCTTTCATGCGGAAGTCAAGAATTCTGCAAATTATATCTCTTGGAAATTCTGCTTTTTTAGGCTTAGGTTTCAGCGCTCTATGTGCTCTCTCAAGTATCAACATCTTTCCCTCCTCCGGGTCCAGCAACGGCAAGAAGAGTTCTTGAAGAATAGCTGTAACATCCTCTCGATCAGCCACTTCAGGCACACCTCGGACCCTTAGATTGTTTCTTCTATTCCTGTTTTCGATGTCCTCCATTGCTGTATAGAGGGAGTTAATATGGTCCTCCTGTTGTTGAAGACCTGATTTTATTTCCCCGGCGAAGGCGGACAACTTTGACTTCGTCTCCTCCAGCTCCTCCACTCTACCGCCTATCTGCTGAATGTCCTTTTTAATTGTTGATAAATCTTTAGCTAAGGGGGCCAAGGCTGAAGATAAAATATTTTTAATGAAGCTTCTAGAAATTGGTTCATCTGAGTCCACTAAATCAGAGGAATCCTCCTGCGATTCATCCAGTTCTGGGTCATCACCGGAGTCTTTATGCTGCAGCAGTCCTTGTTTTGGACCACTTTGTTTTATGATAAATTTTTCCATCTTTTTGGTTGTCTGTGTCCCCTTATTGGCGTCTGTGTTCGTTGATCTTCCAATCTTGACCATGGTCCGTTTTTGTTAATGTAGTGCGCTTCGACACTGAAGACCGTGGGCAGAAATCGAAACTGTTAAATGTGAAATCTTGTGGCAGACAAGAGACAGGAATGCAGAGGTATTTCTCAGCTGCAATATCCCGGATGCACCACTAGATGGGGATCACGTGTAATTTTCTCTTAAAGTTTACAGTGGCACAGATAGTAATGTGGTTTAATACATGAAAAAATAGTTTTTTATCAGCTACTTGGTGATTTCTTCAGCAATGGACATTATTTTATGAGAGGGAATTTGGCTCCCATGTGTCTTATAAGAGCCTTGGTTCTCCTGGTCTCCATGGAACTTTAATATACTTTTATCCCCGGTGGGCACAATGTTCGGTCTCTAAGACATGACAGATACAGGTAGAGTGAACCAGTAATCAGAAAAATGCGCCCGACAGCTCTGTGGGAGCTGCCCTATACGGCATTATCCCCGGTATATATGGAAGAAGGTGATTTATGTTAATATTCGTCCTCCACTATGTGTATCCTCCGTTTGAGGGGGGAGAGGGCCCACCGCAGGGGTGATTATGCTTTGTGGCGCTGAATAAGTTTAGGATGATTAGCCTCCTCCAGAGCCTAGTTGCAGGTTTCAGCGACGCTTGTAACTTGCCGCTCTGCCAGGGCAAACATTCACCCCCTTGTGTCACCCTTCACCCACCTCCTGAAAGCGCCGTCTCCTCAGTCTTTCCGAAATCGAGGGGGTAATAAGCAGGATCTGCTGCTGTGCCTACGGACGGCTAGATTAGCTGCAACAGAAGGGGGACGCCGGGCCTCCCGGAGGGGAACTCCAGTCCCGGGCCTCCTGTTTCTCGTCGTCTGCAGCGCGCCCGGTCCTCAGCGCTCCGTGAGCTCCCCTCTCGGGTACCTGCTCCCTCCGCTGTCATGCGACGCTCTTCCGACTCCTCACCTTCCAGCCCACCCGCAGTGAGCGGTTAGATGTGGGGAGATCCAAACCTTCTGCGCCTTGCTCCTGACCTATGCTCCTTTACTTCTCACGTGTCGGAGGAAAATTCCTCTGCTAGTGGGCAGACAGGCTCTAGTCCAGTAATAAGGCAGCCTCCAATGAGGCTTGATGGTCTTGGTAGTCTCGGGACCCTTTTGTCACCGGTTCCGAGGCTGGATGTGGAGGATTGCTTCAGATGGAGCAGGAGCTCAGCTGAGCATGTCCTACTCCTTCGGCGGCCATCTTGGATCTCCTCCATTTCTAACTTTCTGCCATATAGACCCCTCAAAGTGACTTTAAATGTGAGGTGGTCCCTAAAAAAAAATGGTATTGTAAATTTTGTTGTAAAGTCACTTTGAGGGGTCTATATGGCAGAAAATACCCAAAAGTGACACCATTCTAAAAACTGCACCCCTCAAGGTGCTCAAAACTACATTCAAGAAGATTATTAACCCTTCAGGTGCTTCACAGGAATTTTTTTGAATATTTAAAAAAAATGAACATTTTTTTTGGAAACTAGACCCCTTAAGGAACTTATTTAGATGTGTAGTGAGCACTTTGAACCCCGAAGTGCTTCACAAAAGTTTATAACACAGAGCAGTGAAAATAAAAAATCATTTTTTTTCCTCAAAAATGATTTTATAGCATGCTATTTTTTATTTTCATACAGCTAACAGGAGAAATTGGACCACAAAAGTTGTTGTCCAGTTTGTCCTGAGTACGCTGGTACCCCATATGTGGGGGGGGGGACCACTGTTTGGGCGCACGGCAGGGCTCAGAAGGGAAGGAGCGCCATTTGACTTTTTGAAATGAAAATTAGCTCCAATCGTTAGCGGACACCATGTCGTGTTTGGAGAGCCCCTGTGTGCCTAAACTTTGGAGCTCCCCCACAAATGACCCTATTTTGGATACCAGACCCCCTAAGGAACTTATCTAGATTCATAGTGAACAGTTTGAACCCCCAGGTGCTTTACAGACATTTATAACGCAGAGCCGTTTAAATAAAAAATCATTTTTTTTCCTCAACAAAAATTATTTTTAGCCCGCAATTTTTTTTTTCACAAGGGTAGCAGGATAAACTTAGTAGTTTGTCCTGAGTACGCTGGTACCCCATCGGTGGGGGGGGGGGAACCACTGTTTGGGCACACGTCAGGGCCTGGAAGGGAAGTGGTGACGTTTTGAAATGCTGATTTGATGGAATGGTCTGCGGGCATCATGTTACGTTTGCAGAGCCCCTGATGTGACTAAACTGTGGAAACCCCCCCACAAGTGACCCCATTTTGGAAACTAGACCCCCAAAGGAACTTATCTAGATGTGTAGTGAGCACTTTGAACCCCCAAGTGCTTCACAGAAGTTTATAACGCAAAGCTGTGAAAATAAAAACATTTTTTCCTCAAAAAATGATTTTTTAGCTCGCAATTTTTTATTTTCACAAGGGTAACAGGAGAAATTGGACACCAAAAGTTGTTGTCCAGTTTGTCCTGAGTACGCTGTTACCCCATATGTGGGGGGAATCATTATTTGGGCACACGTCAGGGCTCGGAATCAAAGTAGTGACGTTTTGAAATGCAGACTTTGATGGAATGGTCTGCGGTCGTCGTTACGTTTGCAGAGCCCCTGATGTGCCTAAACAGTTGAAACCCCCCACAAGTGACCCCATTTTGGAAACTAGACCCCCCCAAGGAACTTATCTAGACGTCTGGTGAGCACTTTGAACCCCCAAGTGCTTCAAAGACGTTTATAACGCATAGATGTGAAAATAAATCATTTTTTATCCACAAAAATAATTTTTTTGCCCTCAATTTTTTATTTTCTCAAGGGTAACAGGAGAAATTAGTTGTGCAATTGTTGTGCAATTTTTCCTGAGTACGCTGATACCGCACATTGGGGTAAACCACTGTTTGGGCACGTTGGGGCTTGGAAGGGAGGGCGCACCGTTTGACTTTTTGAACACAAAATTGGCTGGAATCAATGGTAGCACCATGTTGTGTTCGGAGACCCCCTGATGTGCCTAAACAGTGGAAACCCCTCAATTCTAACTCCAACCCTAACCCCAATACACCCCTAACCACAACTCTAACCCCAAAACATCCCTAATCCTAACCCTAACCCCAACACACCCCTAACCCTAATTCCAACCCTAATATAAAATTTTAGTTTATTATATGTGCCTACCTATAGGGGTGATAAAGGGGGGGGGTTATTTACTTTTTATTTTAATCACTGTGAAAGTTTATCACAGTGATCAAAACGAATGAATGGAATCTGCAGCCGCAGATTCCGGTGGGCGCACTGCGCATGCCAATTTTCAAGATGGCGGCGCCCATGATCCAGGACCGCGGGACACCAGAAGCAACAGCGGCACTCGGAAGGTAACGGGGGGTGGAAGGGGAGGTGATTGGAAGGCGGGGAGGGGAGGAAGGCGGGGGAGCAGATGACGACAGCGGCAGACGATCGCCACTGTCATCCAGCGGCGGGGGGGCAGATCGGTGTCTCCAGCCATGTCCGATGCTATCGCTCTGATTGGCTGTTAAAAGTGAAACGGCCAATCAGAGCGATCGTAGCCACGTGGGGGCAAAGCCACCCCCCCTGTGGTGAAGTACAAAGCCCCCTGTACCAGCGGGTCGGGTGACCGTTCATTGACCCCGGTCACCCGACCCGCAGGGGGGCTTTTAAATCCATGACACAGCATATGCGTCATTGGTCGGATTGGCACCGACTTTCGTGACACATACGCTGTGTCAATGGTCGGGAAGGGATTAATGACACCACTTTTGTGCAGATACGTTCTTTTTAATGCAATGTCGCGGCGACCAAAAAATACATAATTCTGGCTCTTGATTTTTTTTTTATTGCCACGCCGTTTAGAGATCAGGTTAATTTTTTTTTCATTGACCGGGCGATTCTGAATGCGGTGATACCAAATATGTGTAGGTTTGATTTTTTTTTTTTTTGATTGGGGCGAAATGGGGGTGATTTGAACTTTTTTTTAAACACTTATTTTTTACTTTTGGCATGCTTCAATAGCCTCCATAGGAGGCTAGAAGCTACCATAGTGCGATCGCCTCTGCTACATAGAGGTGATGCTCAGATCACCTCTATGCAGCAGAAATACAGGCTTGCTATGAGCGCCGACCGCAGGGTAGCACTCATAGCAAGAGTTTAACAGCGGACATTTAACTAATTAATAGGCACGGGCGGATCGCGATTCCGCTCGCATCTATTGCGGGCACATGTAAGCTGTTAAAAACAGCTGACATGTGGCTTTGAGTTGGGCTCACAGACGAAGCCCACCTCAAAGCGGGGGATACTGCCAGCTGACAGACTTCTCCATCATCTGGCAGTAAGGGGTTAAGAAACAAGTTTCTAGTCTACATTATGATGTCCAAGACACTACATACATGTGCATCGATGTCAGTAGCAAAAGCAATTGTTCAAAAGTGTTTTGCAGATGACTTTCATTATCCGTGTCAGATGCTTCTCAAATAAGATTCCAGCAATAGTCAGCCAGCATGGATGTACTCTACTTTCCCTGGTACCTTTTCTCCATCAGCGCAATGTCTTGGTGAAATCTTTCACCTTGTTCATCGCCAACAGCACCAAGATTGCCTGGAAAAAAGTCCAAGTGAGAATGTAGAAAATGCATTTTTAGTGACATTGCATTTCATCAAAGGATATGCTGTGAGCATGTTGTCGATGAGTTGTTCAAAGCTCGGTGCCCTGCTGTTGCCAAGGAAGTTGAATGTCACATCTTTAAAGGCTCTCTATGCCACTTGTTGAGCACCTTGCAAAAGACCATCAAAGCTACTGTCATTCATTATAGTTCTGATCTGTGGGCCAATAAAAATGCCTTCTTTAACCCCTTCCTGACATCAGACGTACTATCCCGTCCATGGGACCCGGGCCCCTATGCCCATGGATGGGATAGTACGTCTACCGCGATCAGCGGCGCCCACGTGGTGAGCGCCACTGATCGCGGCTGGGTGTCAGCTGATTATCACAGCTGACACCCGGCACTATGTGTCAGGGGCGGTCAAGGACTGCCCCCGACACGTTAACCCCTTGCACACCGCGATCAAACATGATCGCGGTGTACCAGGGGTTAAAGGGAAGCATCGGCAGGGAGGGGGCTCTTTCCCTACAGGCCCCCAAATCCAAGATGGCGACGGGGGCCTGTAGGGAGCTGACTTCCTCAGTGCCTGCAAAGCGCAGGCATGAGGAAGTCTGCAGAACTGCCTGTGACAGATCGCTGATCTGTCACAGTGATCTGTGATGTGACAGATCAGCGATCTGTCACAGGACAGTGATGTCCCACCTGGGACTATGTAATAAAGTTAAAAAAAAAAAAGTGTTAAAATAATTTAATTTAAAAAAAAAAAAAAAAAAAAAAAAAAAAAAAAATCGCCAAATAAATTAGAAAAAAAAAAATATTCCCCCAATAAATCCATTTTTTTTTAAATAAAAAAAAATAAAAAATAAAAGTACACATATTAGGTATCGCCGCGTCCGTAACGACCTGCCCTATAAAACTATCCCATTCGTTAACCCCTTTAGCGAACCCCTTAAAAAATAAAAATAAAAAACGAAGCAAAAAAAGATTATCATACCGCCAAACAAAAAGTGCAATAACGCGTGATCAAAAAGACGCATATAAATATCCATGGTACCACTGAAAACGTCATCTTGTCCCGCAAAAAACGAGCCGCCATACAGCATCGTCAGCGAAAAAATAAAAAAAAGTTATAGCTTGCAGAATAAAGCGATACAAAAATAATTTTTTATATAAAATAGTTTTCATTGCATAAAACCGACAAAACATAAAAAAAGACCTAAATGAGGTATCGCTGTAACCGTACTGACCCGAAGAATAAAACCGCTTTATCGATTTTACCGCACGCGAAACGGTGTAAACGCACCCCCCCAAAAGATATTCATGAAACGCTGGTTTTTGTTCATTCTGCGTCCCAAAAATCGGAATAAAAAGCGATCAAAAAAATATCACGCGCCCGAAAATGGTATCAATAAAAACGTTAACTTGTCCCGCAAAAAATAAGACCTCATATGACTCAGTGAGTCAAAATACGGAAAAATTATAGCTCTCAATATGTGGTGATGCAAAAACTATTTTTACAATAAAAAGCGTCTTTTAGCGTGCGACAGCCGCCAAAAATAGATACCGCCATAAATAGTAAATCAAACCCCCCTTTATCACCCTCTTAGTAAGGGAAAAATAATAAAATTAAAAGAAAATGTATTTATTTCCATTTTCCCATTAGGGCCAGGGTTAGGGGTGTGTTGGCGTTAGGGTTGGAGTTAGAATTGGGGGTTTCCACTGTTTGGGCACATCAGGTGCTCTCCAAATGCAACATGGCGTCTGATCTCAATTCCAGCCAATTCTTGAAAAAGTCAAATGGTGCTCCTTCCCTTCCAAGCTCTGCCATGCGCCCAAACAGTGTTTTACCCCCACATGTAGGGTATCAGCCTACTCAGGACAAATTGCAAAACAACTTTTGGGGTCCAATTTCTCCTGTTACCGTTAGGAAAATAAAAAATTGGGGGCAAAAATATCATTTTTGTGGAAAAAAAATGATTTTTTTTATTTTCACGCCCGGGCGTTATAAACGTCTGTGAAGCACTTGGGGGTTCAAAGTGCTCACCACACATCTAGATAAGTTCCGTAGGGGGTCTAGTGTCCAAAATGTCATTTTTGGGGGGGTTTCCACTGTTTAGGTACATTAGGGGCTCTCCAAAGGCAACATGACACCCGAAGACCATTCCATCAAAGTCTGCATTCCAAAACGTCACTACTTCCGTTCCGAACCCCGACGTGTGCCCATACAGTAGTTTTCTCCCACAAATGGGGTGTCAGCGTACTCACGACAAATTGGACAACTTTTGGGGTTCAATTTCTCCTGTTACCCTTGGGAAAATAAAAAAATCATATTTTTTCCACAAACATGATCAATTAGTCCCCAATTTTTGTTATTTTCATGCCTGTGCATAAACTTCTGTGAAGCACTTGGGGGGGTTCAAAGTGCTCACCACACATCTAGATAAGTTCCGTGGGGGGGTCTAGTGTCCAAAATGGGGTCACTTGTGGGGAGTTTCAATAGATTAGGTAGATCAGGGGCTCTCCCAACGCACGACACCCGCAGACCATTCCATCAAAGCCTGCATTCCAAAACGTCACTACTTCCCTTCCAAGCCCCGACGTGTGCCCATACAGTAGTTTTCTCCCACAAATGGGGTGTCAGCGTACTGAGGACAAATTGGACAACAACTTTTGGGGTCCAGTTTCTCCTGGTACCCTTGGGAAAATAAAAAAAATTGGTGACTAAAAGATCATGTTTGTGGAGAAAATACGAATTTTTTATTTTCACGCCCGGGCGTTATAAACTTCTATGAAGCACTGGAGGGGTCAAAGTGCTCTCCACACATCTAGATAAGTTCCTTGGGGGGTCTAGTTTCCAAAATGGTGTCATTTGTGGGAGGTTTCCACTGTTTTGGTACATCAGGGGCTTTCCAAACGCGACATGGTGTCAGATCTCAATTCCAGCCAAAAACGTCAAATGGTGCTGCTTCCCTTCCGAGCTCTGCTATGCACCCAAATAGTGGTTTACCCCCACATGTCAGGTATCAGCGTACTCAGGACAAATTGCACAATAACTTTTAGGGTCCTGTTACCCTTGGGAAAATAAAAATTGGGGGTGAAAAGATCATTTTTGTGGAAAAAATATTTTTTTAATTGTACCGCTGTACGTAAACTTCTGTGAAGCCCTTGTGGGTTCAAAGTTCTCACCATATCTAGATAAGTTCCTTGGGGGGTCTAGTTTCCAAAATGGGGTCACTTGTGGGGGGTTTCCACTGTTTAGGTACATCAGGGGCTCTCCAAACGTGACATGGCGTCCGATCTGAATTCCAGCCAATTTTGCATTGAAAAAGTCAAACGGCGCTCCTTCCCTTCTGAGCTCTGCCATGCGCCGAAACAGTGGTTCCCCCCAACATATCGGGTATCAGCGTACTCAGGACAAATTGCACAATAAGTTTTGCAGTCCAATTTGTCCTGTTACCCTTGGTAAAATAAAAAAAATTGAACCTGAAGCATTTTGTGAAAAAAAGTTAGATATTCATTTTTTTTTTTTTAAATATTCAAAAAATTCCTGATGCACCTAAAGGGTTAATAAACTTCTTGAATGTGGTTTTGAGCACCTTAAGGGGTGCAGTTTTTAGAATGGTGTCACTTTTGGGTATTTTCTATCATATAGACCCCTCAAAGTGGCTTCAAATGTGATGTGGTCCCTAAAAATAAAATGGTGTTGCAAAAATGAGATATCGCTGGTCAATTTTTAACCCTTATAACTTCCTAGCAAAAAAATTTTGGTTCCAAAATTGTGCTGATGTAAAGTAAACATGTGGGAAATGTTACTCATCAAGTTTTTTGTGTGCCGTATCTCTGATTTAAGGGCATAAAAATTCAAAGTTGGAAAATTGCGAAATTTTCAAAATTTTCACCAAATTTCCATTTTTTTCACAAATAAACGCAAGTTATTTGAATGAAATTTTACCACTATCATGAAGTACAATATGTCACGAGAAAACAATGTCAGAATCACCGGGATTCATAGAAGCATTCCAGAGTTATGACCTCATAAAGGGACAGTGGTCAGAATTGTAAAAATTGGCCCGGTCATGAACGTGCAAACCACCCTTGGGGTGAAGGGGTTAATCTTTGCATCAGTTATTCTTGGAAATTTCTGTTGCAAGTAAGAAAAGGCTTCCAATTCTTTGTTCATTGCTTTGACAAAATTCTTCATAAGCCTAAGTTTAATATGCAAAGGAGTGAGAAATAATCTTATTGCTGATCCAGCAAAGATATGTTTAACATTCTTCTGTCCAGCAACCAGGTTTTCGCGGAGTGGCCAGTCCTTTCTGAAATAGTGCATTTCTCGTGCACGACTGGCCCACTCACAAATAAAACAACAATACTTGGTATATACAAGCTGCAGTCCAAGAAGTGCAACCACTTTTAGAGCACCACATACATTCCAGTTATAATTTCTATAATTAATGTGGGTCAACAGTAATTCCATATTCTCATACATTTATTTCATGTGTATAGCAGGTATAGAAGAATAGATACTTCCATTGTGTAGTAAAAAAAAAAAAAAAAAGCCTTCAGATTTAAAACTGACGAGGCAACGAACAGTCGCCATTTCTTCTGGTCATGTTTGCATCCAAGAGCACCATTAACCCCAAGACGTCGTTGCAAAAGGTTAAACTGTCGACATGGCTGAAAAATTGATTAAGGTCTTTTTGACAACTGCGATAAAACAGAAACTCTTGTTCCTGGCAATAAGAAATTCCTTTCTTGTAGCCTTGATCCCAATAATTCTGCCTGCCTCTTTGACAATTTCAAATCTGTGACCAAGTCACTCAGCTTGACTGAACATATGTGGATTAGATGTAGAAGGCTCAAAGTCTGGGTCTGCAGCAGTTTCATTTTCCACTGACATTGTTAGTTCATCTTCGTTGTCCTCCATTGTCTGTACTTTGGGCGGCTTTGGAACACGAAGACTTTCATTGTATAGCACTGGTCTTATGGCTGAAGGAAGATTAGGATATTCTATTGATTTGTTCTTTGCTGAATATCCTGTTAAATTTGTAAGGCAGAAGTAGCAATCTGTTACATGATCTCTCTGCTCTCTCCATATCATTGGGACAGCGAACGGCATTGAAGGTCGTGATCCATTCAGCCATGCTCCAAGTATGTCAGTATTGTCTTTTGATTCCTCCCCTGCCCAGGAGATGTGGTATGCTCAGTACACGGTCAGCCGAATGATTCATTTCGCCTGCACAGAATTCACATAAGTGCTTGAATAGGTGTAGATCAACGATTTATGCTATTTCAGTGAAAAACTCAGAATATACTGTTTCAGAAAAAGTTCATATGAGTTTAGAATAACAGATTATAATGTTTCATATCATTTCTCAAAAGCCTTCCGTAAAAGGAAAAATCTGAAGTCATTTCTGAAATCAGCATAAAAAAAAAAAACAAAAAAAAAAAAAACACCTATCAGGAACACTCAAAATTGTCCAAGGGACAAAACCTTGCTAACAGTGTGATCAGGGAACCTAGCACATATACACTGACTATGCAGCACACATACAGATTCATTGTTACATTGAAATTTACAATAAAGACTACACAAAAAAAAAAAAAAAATTATCAAAACATCTCAAAAATAGTTTAATTCTGTAACCAAATAGTTTCACAAAACAAGAAAAAAAAAATACACAAAATGACATTATACAGCATAAGGTTAATATAAAAGAGGATTTAAAGTGTCTAGTCTAGCAAGAGGTCCAAATGCGGTTCATGAATCTTCCCGCTTCTATTTAAAAGGTTGCGACATCCAAGAATCAATTAACTGTAGCAAAAGCCAGTGTGGTATAGATCAGGACTAAACTTCCAGGTCATAGGGGTAGCCGAGCCACAAGAGTTTTGTTATGGGCAAAAGGCATTTAGCCAATGGGTGTGGCAAGTTTTCCTGTAACCAAATGTGATCATCGTTGTTTCACTTGAAGACCCCCTTCACAATGCAAAGACTCATGCTGTAAAGGAAGCCACTTCAGCTTTATTAAAGAAAACAGACATATGCAAAAATATATATTTGAATAAATAAAGAACTCCAGGTGGGATTGAAAACCAATCTGCAGGGTTTGCAGTTAAAAATGTGAAGTCTATCATATATAATTTATAAAATAAACCAGTAAGTAAACTGCCCACTGAGGGTAAAACAGGTCAGTAAAACACCCATTTCTGCTTCGGCCTGTGAATGCTATTGCTCTTCAGATGGCTCTTCATCCACTAGAATGGAAAATAAATATGTTACAGTTACAAAGCGGAACAAGTTCTGATTGAATTCTGCAGGGCAAAGACTGTACTGTCACAAGGTTTTCTAATGATTACTTAAAGGGAAGGTGCCGCAATTTTATATAATTTGCAAAAAAAGAGTAAATAACAAAACATGTTTTTTCAGCAAACGTTGTACTAACTAGGATTTATGGGTTGTTTGTAATAATGTTTTAATGTAGCTACTGGGCGCTGCCATCTTGATTTGCAGATCTGTGGAGGACTCATACAGTCTGCAAATATGGCCGTCCCTGGACATAGAAGACAGTAGTCGGCTCCCGACCCTATCTCTTAACATTGCAGCCTCAGTAGCAGTGAACTGGGCACGCCCCTGTGGGCTGCACCATTCACTGCCTGCTGTAGGTGTGGCTGGGCGCCATTTTACTGTAGCCCAGTGCTATCTGCTGAGCTCCACTTACCCTCTATCACAGGACCACTTGTGGCATAACAGGTCCTGTGTTGTGAGGAGAGGCTGAAGATATGGAGAAGGTGGTCAGCAGAGGAGAGAACCGCTCACTGGAGCCGGAGGATGGAGAGTGGTGAGTGCGGGTGACTTTCATCTATGCTCCTCTGTTCTGCTTACTCCAGGCTCGGCCCTGTGCTTCCTGCTCTACTGTGTTCTTCTGCTCTGTCTCCGCCTCCTCACACACAGCCCCAGTGATCTCCGGTAATCTGACACCTTCCCTTTTATGACAGCTTTTATGGCCGTCTGAGGAGGACAGTGACATATACAGCCCATAGTCTAGTGTATAATTGGGGGGGGGGGCTGGAAGTTTCACCAGTGTGGGCATATCTGTAATACTGTCTAGTGTGAAAGTCTGCTGAGCCGTGTATCTAATCCTCCCCTGTGTGATACTGACTGCTGAGCTGTGTATCTAATCCTATCCTGTGTGTTACTGACTGCTGAGCCGTGTATCTAATCCTCTCCTGTGTGATACTGCCTGCTGAGCCGTGTATCTAATCCTCCCCTGTGTGTTACTGACTGCTGAGCCGTGTATCTAATCCTATTCTGTGTGATACTGACTGCTGAGCCGTGTATCTAATCCTCTCCTGTGTGATACTGACTGCTGAGCTGTGTATCTAATCCTATCTTGTGTGATACTGACTGCTGAGCCGTGTATCTAATCCTCTCCTGTGTGATACTGACTGCTGAGCCGTGTATCTAATCCTCTCCTGTGTGATACTGACTGCTGAGCTGTGTATCTAATCCTCTCCTGTGTGATACTGTCTGCTGAGCCGTGTATCTAATCCTCTCCTGTGTGATACTGACTGCTGAGCCGTGTATCTAATCCTATCCTGTATGATGCTGACTGCTGAGCCTTGTATCTAATCCTATCCCGTGTGATACTGCTCTCCTGAAATACTCTGTGCTGCTGTCACCCTGCTCCCAGGATCCTTGCTGCCTGCCATCCTCAGTGACCGAAGACCCCATTCCTCTCCTCAGATCCTGTCCTGGCGATGTGTGAAAGCGAGGCGACAGGGGCCTGATATATGGAGGAAGGAGCAGGGTGACAGCAGCACAGAGTATTTCAGGAGAGCAGTGTGCTGGTCTATGGGGGCACCCTGTTCGGTGCCAGGGATTGTACATAGAGCGCTGTGTTTTATACACATGGATGGACTGTCTGCTCCACAGAAATCCAGGAAACATTTCTGCTGATTGATGACCTGTTCTGATCCAGACTTTGCATGCAAAGACCGTCAGTAACTTTGCAGGCCCCATCAAAATGGCTGCTCACTGTGTTCCTAGACATCATCCTCTCTTTTCCCTTAGCAAACACCCAGAAGGGGAGGAGAGGAGTGACACTACACCCATGTCAGCAGACTCCGCCCATAATTACTGCAGGGCAGTAATGTGAGCTAGTTGCACTAGGTTTTTGTGCCAAACTTCAGTAGCTGCTCCCCCTAGTGTTAACAAGTGGAAATGCCAAACTTTTTAAAATTATTTTTCATATTTTACAAATTTAAAAACAAACGATAATCTTTTTTAAGAAAATGTAAACATTAATTCTTCACATTTTTTCAATTGCTGAAAAAAATTTTTTTGGATGACACCTTCCCTTTAAAGGGAACCTATCAGCAGGATTGTGAACAGTAACCTACTGTTGATGAAATCCATCTTGTGGTAGTTTAACCCCTTCCTGACATCCGACGGTATATCCCGACCATGGGACCTGGGCCCCTATGCCCATGGACGGGATAGTACGTCGGGCGCGATCAGCGGCGCCCACATGGTGAGCGCCGCTGATCGCGGCCGGGTGTCAGCTGATTATCACAGCTGACACCCGGCACAATGTGTCAGGGGCGGTCACGGACCGCCCCCGACACGTTAACCCCTTGCACACCGCGATCAAACATGATCGCGGTGTACCGGGAGTTAAAGGGAAGCATCGGCAGGGAGGGGGCTCCCTCCGTGCTTCCCTGAGCCCCCCACGGCAGCGCAATGTGCAGCGCTGCTGCGGGGGACTCCTTTCCTCCAGGCCCCCGAATCCAAGATGGCGACGGGGGCCTTCGGGGGCCTGAGGAAGCTGGCTTCCTCAGTGCCTGCAAAGCGCAGGCATGAGGAAGCCTTCTGCAGTGCCTGTGTCAGATCGCTGATCTGTCACAGTGATCTGTGATGTGACAGATCAGCGATCTGTCACAGGACAGTGATGTCCCACCTGGGACTATTTAATAAAGAAAAAAAAAAAAAAAAAAAAAAAAAAAAAAAAGTGTAAAAATAATAATAAAAAAAAAAAATTCGGCAAATAAATTAGAAAAAAAAAAAAAAATATTCCCCCAATAAATCCATTTTTTGGAAAAAATAAAAAAAAACAAAAAAACAATAGAAGTACACATATTAGGTATCGCCGCGTCCGTAACGACCCGCCCTATAAAACTGTCCCATTAGTTAACCCCTTTAGCGAACCCCTTAAAAAATAAAAATAAAAAACGAAGCAAAAAATAATGATTTATTATCATACTGCCAAACAAAAAGTGTAATAACGCGCGATCAAAAAGACGCATATAAATATCCATGGCACCGCTGAAAACGTCATCTTGTCCCGCAAAAAACGAGTCGCCACACAGCATCATCAGCGAAAAAATAAAAAAGTTATAGCTCGCAGAATAAAGCGATGCAAAAATAATTATTTTTTATATAAAATAGTTTTCATTGCATAAAACTGACAAAAACATAAAAAAACGACCTAAATGAGGTATCGCTGTAACCGTACTGACCCGAAGAATAAAACCGCTTTATCAATTTTACCGCACGCGGAATGGTGTAAACGCACCCCCCCAAAAGAAATTCATGAAACGCTGGTTTTTCTTCATTCTGCGTCCCAAAAATCGGAATAAAAAGCGATCAAAAAAATTTCACGTGCCCGAAAATGGTACCAATAAAAACGTCAACTCGTCCTGCAAAAAAATAAGACCTCACATGACCCGGTGGGTCAAAATACGGAAAAATTATAGCTCTCAATATGTGGTGATGCAAAAACTATTTTTACAATAAAAAGCGTCTTTTAGCGTGCGACAGCTGCCAAAAATAAAAACCGCCATAAATAGTAAATCAAACCCCCCGTTATCACCCCCTTAGTTAGGGAAAAATAATAAAATAAAAAAAATGTATTTATTTCCATTTTTCCATGAGGGTTAGGGCTAGGGGTGTGTTGGGGTAGGGCGAGGGTTAGGGCGAGGGGCATGTTGGGGTTCGGGTTGGAGTTAGAATTTGGGGTTTCCACTGTTTGGGCACATCAGGGGCTCTCCAAATGCAACATTGCGTCTGATCTCAATTCCAGCCAATTCTGAGTTGAAAAAGTCAAATGGTGCTCCTTCCCTTCCAAGCTCTGCCATGCGCCCAAACAGTGTTTTACCCCCACATGTAGGGTATCAGCCTACTCAGGACAAATTGCAAAACAATTTTTGGGGTCCAATTTCTCCTGTTACCCTTAGGAAAATAAAAAATTGGGGGCAAAAATATCATTTTTGTGGAAAAAAATGATTTTTTTATTTTCACGTCCGAGTGTTATAAACTTCTGTGAAACACTTGGGGGTTCAAAGTGCTCACCACACATCTAGATAAGTTCCGTGGGGGGTCTAGTGTCCAAAATGGGGTTACTTGTGGGGAGTTTCAATAGTTTAGGTACATCAGGGGCTCTCCAAACGCACATGACACCCGCAGACCATTCCATCAAAGTCTGCATTCCAAAACGTCACTACTTCCCTTCCGAGCCCCGACATGTGCCCATACAGTAGTTTTCTCCCACATATGGGGTATCAGCATACTCAGGACAAATTGGACAACAACTTTTGGGGTCCAATTTCTCCTGGTACCCTTGGGAAAATAAAAAAAATGGTGACTAAAAGATCATGTTTGTGGAAAAAATACGAATTTTTTTATTTTCACGCCCGGGCGTTATAAACTTCTGTGAAGCACTGGGGGGGGTCAAAGTGCTCACCACACATCTAGACAAGTTCCTTAGGGGGTCGTTTCCAAAATGGGGTCATTTGTGGGGGGTTTCCACAGTTTAGGTACTTCAGGGGTTTTCCAATCGCGACATGGTGTCCGATCTCAATTCCTGCCAAAA
Organism: Dendrobates tinctorius; assembly: GCF_039654945.1. Classification (NCBI taxonomy): domain Eukaryota; kingdom Metazoa; phylum Chordata; class Amphibia; order Anura; family Dendrobatidae; genus Dendrobates; species Dendrobates tinctorius. The sequence continues at coordinate 103,593,083 of NW_027361671.1, forward strand.
ACGTCAAATGGCGCTGCTTCCCTTCCGAGCTCTGCCATGCGCCCAAATAGTGGTTTACCCCCACATGTGGGGTATCAGCGTACTCAGGACAAATTGCACAATAACTTTTAGGGTCCTGTTACCCTTGGGAAAATAAAAATTGGGGTGAAAAGATCATTTTTGTGGAAAAAATATGATTTTTTAATTGTACCGCTGTACGTTATAAACTTTTGTAAAGCCCTTGTGGGTTCAAAGTTCTCACCACATATCTAGATAAGTTCCTTGGGGGGTCTAGTTTCCAAAATGGGGTCACTTGTAGGGGGTTTCCACTGTTTAGGTACATCAGGGACTCTCCAAACGTGACATGGCGTCCAATCTGAATTCCAGCCAATTTTGCATTGAAAAAGTAAAACGGCGCTCCTTCCATTCTGAGCTCTGCCATGCGCCGAAACAGTCGTTCCCCCCCACATATCAGGTATCTGCGTACTCAGGACAAATCGCACAATAACTTTTGCAGTCCAATTTCTCCTGTTACCCTTGGTAAAATAAAAAAAATTGAACCTGAATTATTTTTTTATGAAAAAAAGTTAGATGTTCATTTTTTTTAAATATTCAAAAAAATTCCTGTGACGCACCTAAAGGGTTAATAAACTTCTTGAATGTGGTTTTGAGCACCTTAAGGGGTGCAGTTTTTAGAATGGTGTCACTTTTGGGTAATTTCTATCATATAGACCCCTCAAAGTGGCTTCAAATGTGATGTGGTCCTAAAAATAAAATGGTGTTGTAAAAATGAGAAATCGCTGGTCAACTTTTAACCCTTATAACTTCCTAACAAAAAAAAATTTTGGTTCCAAAATTGTGCTGATGTAAAGTAAACATGTGGGAAATGTTAGTAAGGCTGGTTTCACATTAGCGCTTTTTAAGCGCACGCACGGCCGGGGGTAGCTCCGCCCGCGAGCCGGCTCTCTGCCCGGCGTGCCCGCCCCTTGCTTGTAGCGCCGCCTCCTAGCGCACAGCGGCGCCTGCGATCGGCGCACCCTATCTTTAGCATAGGGTGCGCAGATCGTGTGCAGGCCGTGCGCTAGTTGCGCTTTGACCTGCGCTGCGCACTTTTGACGGTGCGCCGTGCGCGCCAAAATCATACTTTTCAGATTTTGGCGCGCACGGCGCACCGTCAAAAGTGCGCAGCGCAGGTCAAAGCGCAAGGCCAGCGCACGATCTGCGCACCCTATGCTAAAGATAGGGTGCGCCGATCGCAGGTGCGCTAGGAGGTGGCGCTACAAGCAAGGGGCGGGCACGCCGGGCAGAGAGCCGGCTCGGGGGCGGAGCTACCCCCGGCCGTGCGTGCGCTTAAAAAGCACTAATGTGAAACCAGCCTTATCAAGTTTTTTGTGTGCCGTATCTCTGTGATTTAAGGGCATAAAAATTCAAAGTTGGAAAATTGCGAAATTTTCAAAATTTTCGCCAAATTTCCGTTTTTCTCACAAATAAACGCAAGTTATTTGAAAGAAATTTTACCACTAATATGAAGTACAATATGTCACGAGAAAACAATGTCAGAATCACCGGGATCCATGGAAGCGTTCCAGAGTTATGACCTCATAAAGTGGTCAGAATTGTAAAAATTGGCCCGGTCATGAACGTGCAAACCACCCTTGGGGGTGAAGGGGTTAATCTTTATTCGTAATTTTCAGTTAATATGCTCGTGCTCTGGAGCGCCTGGGTGTGGTGCTCTGCTTAGCTATTTATACCGATAGGGGGCAGGTCACTGAGGGATCAGTGACCTGTCAGAAGCCTTTTTTACATACTGAATATAATATGTATTGACGAGAAAAAAAATATATATAACTGTGGTACTGCCGATTGCAGGATGCGTCTGCTGAGAACTGCATCCGCAGATGCCTGAGAATGAATTTGGTAATGTTTTGTAAAAGTATGCAGACTGGGCCAAGTCGCAGCCTTGCAGACCTGTTCTGCCAAGGCCTGGTGCCGAATGGCCAAGAGGTGCCCACTGAGCGGTTAGAGTGTGCCTTAATCACTACTGGGACAGGCGCGTTCCTGACACGGTAGGATTCCTAAATTGCCAAGCGAATCCACCTGGCTAGCGTTGCTTTTGAAGCGCCTAGACCCTTCCTATGCCCCTCTGGAAGTATGAACAGGGCATCTGACTTGCGGAAGGGAGCCGTCCGCGAGATGTACCGTCTCAGCGCCCTAACCACATCCAGGGTGTGGAGGGCCTTCTCAATGCGATGGACTGGTGCCGGACAGAAGGAAGGCAAAACAATTTCCTCGTTGAGATGGAAAGAGGATACGACTTTGGGCAGGAAGGACGGGGACGTCCTGAGAACTGCCTTGTCCTGATGATAGTTCTGGAACGGACGGTGGCAGGACAGGTCTGCCAATTCCAAAACTTGTCTGATTGACGCAATTGCCACTAGAAAGACCACCTTCCAAGAGAGGACAGTCAGTGGCACGTCCTGCAGCAATTCGAAAGGAGCCTCCTGTAAGGCCCCGAGAACCAGGTTAAGGTCCCATGACTCCAATGGCCTTCTATACGGAGGCGCCATATGGGAGACTCCCTGAATGAACGTTTTGACCTGAAGTTTGGTGGCAATTTTGTGTTGGAATAGCACTGACAAGGCCGAAATCTGGCCCTTGAGCCAGCTAAGCGCGAGGCCTGACTTTAAACCGGATTGAAGGAATTCCAATATGGCCGGAATGGAAAACACCAGAGGGGATCGACCATGATCTTTGCACGATGAAAAGAAGGTTTTCCAGGTGCGGTGATAGATGCGCATGGACACAGGCTTCCTAGCACTAATCATGGTGGAAATCACGTCGTGAGAGAACCCAGCCTGTGCTAAAATCCAGGATTCAACGGCCACGCTGTCAAAGACAGGGCCCCGGAGTTCTGGTGGTAAAGCGGACCCTGAGAGTGTAGGTCCATGCGATCTGGAAGTCACCAGGGGACGTCAGCGACCAGTTGCATCAGTTCTGCATACCATGCCCGGCACGGCCAATCTGGCGCGACTAGGGGGGGTGTGAGATGTACGGGAGCCGGAACCGGTGCCACGACAGAACTAGGGCGTCCGCTCCGATGGCGCATGGATAGCACAATGAATCGAGGGACCTTGTTTAGTCTTGAGGCCATGAGCTCAACATCCGGAGTCCCCCAACGATGACATCTGCTGAAAGACTTCCGGATGAAGAGATCTGCCGCCCAATTCTCTACGCCCGGGATGTGGATTGCTGAGATGGGCAAATGGTTGGTCTTGGCCCAATAGAGGATGTGACTCACTTCGTGCATGGCCATCCTACTCCGGGAACCAGGGCTGTGGAGTCGGAGTCGTAGTTAGTTTTGGTTGGAGTCGGAAGAAATGTACCGACTCCGACTTTAAAAAAAATGTATTAATATTTCATAATTGAACTTTCATATGAATTTTATAAATGTTACTCAAATATATATGTTCTGTCAAACTATGAACAACAGTGATAAGCAGTTCTGCTGGAGATAGAGACATTTCTTACTTCTTGTGTGTCACTGTTCTCCACTGCCCTTATCTAATCTTATACTTGGTTAACCTCATGCTGCCCCAACCCCCCTACTTACAATGTATGAAACTGAAAGTGAAAATGTGTTGCAAATTCTTAGTAGTAAAGCTCCTCCTCTAGACTAGATCATACTAGGTGTGCGTCTTCCAAGCATCTCACAGCTGCCTGCTACTCAGAAGAGGAAGACTGTAAGAAGTATTATCCTTTCAACAAACTTTGCATCAGTTAACTGTGAGTACATGAGGAATAATAACAGTATTACTGACCACTATATCAGTTGTACGACCTGCCAATAATTTTGTACAATTGTTTTTAGGAAAAACAATTGTCATTTGGATTGTGAATGCAGAATTAAAAACCTGAGAATGCCAAAGCAGCATCACATTAAATCAGCTGTATTTGAACATTTCACCATCACTCAAGATAGAAAACATTATGTCTGTCAGTGTATGACAAATGATCCAGACGAAAACAAATGCTGTGAAGCCAAGATGAGTGCATATTCAGGCAAAGATAAAAATGCTCCTACCAGAGCTTCTAATCTAAAGAGACATTTACAGCGCTTTCATCCAGAAGTACTGAAAGCAGTGGATGAGAAAGACTGCATCCAAACCAATGAACCAGTGCCCAGCTCTTCCAGCCAAACAAAGGAGCAGAGAACTTTGCAGCCATCAGTTGCAAGATATTTTGTCAGTGACAAAGTTACTGTGACAATGACAGTAGATACATTTAAAAAACAGATCATAGAGCTTGTTGTAAAGGATAGTGTGCCTATTTCATTATTTTCACGACCAGCTTTTGTGTGTCTGAATGGGGAAATGGCCCGCAAGCTTGGTGTTTCTCTGGAGAGAGAGAGTATTAGAAAATTAGTAATCGAAGAAGCTTTTAAACAAAAGGAAGAACTTAAAAAAACTCTCAAGGGACGCTTTCTGTTTCTTAAAATGGATGCCTGCACACGTCACAGAGTGAACTATTTTGCCATCAATGTCCGATTTGTTTGTGACAAAAATGAAATAGTTACCAAGACATTGGCAGTAAGACACCAAAACTCATCACACCAGTGAGTTTCTCCAGGTCTTGGTGGAAAAGGTTCTACAAGACTATGAACTTAAAAAAGAGCAAGTTCTTTCTGTCATAACTGACAATGCTTCAAATATGATAAGTACTATTAAGCTAATGAATGAGAGTAATGATGGTGACCAGCAGCTAGAAGAACATTCTGGGTCCACAGACACAGAAATGTTTGAAATAGAGGAACACAGTATTGTAACTGAGGAGCAAACTGAAGTTGCTTCAGATGAACAGCAACATGATAGTTTAGAAGATCTTGTTGAAACTGTGTCAATATGTTCTTTCATTCATCACATGTGCTGTGTTGTGCATACGCTACAGCTGGCTATAAGAGACAGTCTGCAAGAAGGACATGCTGCTGCACTGATTGGCAAGGTGAGAAAATTGGCTACTGTTGCCAGAACCCCTAAAGTTGACTCAATTTTGAAGAGACGTGCTGGAAAAGGGGCAATTATTGATCAAGCCACACGATGGGGCAGTACTTACTTAATGATTCAGCGCTTGGTTGAACTGAAAACCTTTCTTGTAGACATGGCTAACCCTCAACTGACGCTAAATGAAAGTCAGTGGAATCAGGTGACTGAGCTGGAAAAATTGCTAGAGCACCCATTTACAGTGACTAAAAAATTACAAGCAGAGGACTTAACTCCAGGTATTTTCTTAAAGGAGTGGAAGAACCTGATGTTTCGCCTGTCCCAAAGAGGAGGGTTAATTGCAAGTGGCATTGCTACATCAATGAAACAGAGAGAGGAGCTACTATTACAAAATAACATTCTTTTGGCAGCTGTTTATGTAGACCCAATGCATCGGATTCTTCTAGATGATCAACAGCTAAGTAAAGGAAAAGAAGCTCTGTTTGAAATAGCAGTAAGGATGAAAGGGTTGCAGAACAGTCAGGAGGAACAAGAAGAATTTGGTCGTCCTGCCACATCTTCACCCTCATCATCAACTGATGAAGAATTTAATTTTGAAAAATATTTGGATCGCAAGGACCGTGCAAAGCGTTCCCGCATAGAAGAGTCATCCCCATCAAGGAACACAGCCAGTACATTTCAGCAGAATTTTTCATGTGCACTAAAAGAAATTGAGAAATTTGACCGTTCATCAAAAATAACAGTGCAACAAGCGATTCCTCTGTATCCTGACATTGTCAGAGATGTTGCCCGAGTGGTTACTGCTTTGCCACCAACACAAGTTAGTGTAGAGAGGTTGTTCTCTGCTCTCAAAATAATTAGATCAGATTTGAGGGCATCCATGAAGGAGGATCTGACAGAGGCAATACTTTTTCTGAGGACAAATTTATAGATTTCTTCTTATTAACTGCATAAGTGTTTATTGCATATTTACTTAGAGTTTAGTTAAGTTTATAAAAGTTATTTGCTACATTCTAATTGTATTCTAATGTAGTTTTTTCTCTAAGTGGTCTGATTACTTATATGATGGTGAGAAACTGAATAAGCACGATGTTTAATATTTTACAACAGTAAATTTGTTGTTATGAATTGGCCATTTATGAAGGAGTCAGAGTCAGAGTCAGAGCCTGATAAAATCCAGGAGTCGGAGTCGCAACTGTGGCTTACCGACTCCACAGCCCTGCCGGGAACCTCCCTGGAGGTTGATATACGCTACAGCCATAGCGTTGTCGGATTGGATCCGGATGTTGTGACCTGCGAGGAGATGGTGGAAACTCCGTAGAGCTAGCCTGATCGCACGTATCTCCAAGATGTTGATGGGGAGACGCGAGTCTCGAGTTGACCAACGACCCTGTGCCGTGTGGTGACGAAACACTGCACCCCAGCCCAGAAGATTTGTGTCGGTGGTTACTAACGACCATCTTAGGCTAGTTTCACACTAGCGTTTGAGCGCAGCGACGGCCTGTGCACGGCCGCCGCTAAGCCCCACCCCGTCGCGCCTCCTCCGGTAGCTCCGCCTACCGGCGCATGACGCTGCATGCGCCCTGCGTCCCCTATCTTTATCACTGGGGGCGCAGGCCGTGCGCAGTATGCGTTTGGCGGCGCATGCGTCCTTTTAACGGTGCGCCGACCTGCGCCAAACGCAACCTGCTGCAGTTTGGTTGCGCCGGCGCACCGTCAAAAAGGCGCATGCACCGCCAAACGCATACTGCGCAAGGCCTGCACCCCCAGTGATAAAGATAGGGGACGCAGGGCGCATGCAGTGTCATGCGCCGGTAGGCGGAGCTACAGGCAGAGGCGCGGCAGGGGGCGGGGCTTAGCGGCGGCCGTGCGCAGGCCGTCGCTGCGCTCAAAAACGCTAGTGTGAAACTAGCCTTACTGGGAGAAAAGACCTCCCTTGACTCAGGGAGGACTTCAGTGTTCACCACTTGAGGGCTTGTCTGGCCCGCAGGGACAGAACAAACCGACGGTCCAGGGAGAACAGGTTCTTGTCCCAGGCTAACAGCAACGCGTGTTGTAAGGGATGGAGATGGAACTGTGCGAATGGAACTGCTTCCATCGCTGCCACCATCTTTCCGAGAACTCTCATGCTAAAACGAATGGAGTGATAAACCGGTCGGGAAAGAGTCTGTGCTGCCTGTTGTAAGGCTTGGGTCTTTTCTGGAGGGAGAATGACCAACCTGTGGGAAGTGTCCAAGATCATTCCTAAAATGGAAATCTGCTGGGCCAGTTTTGGGAAAGACTTTTCGAAGTTTATCTTCCAGCCCAGGCGAGAAAGTGTATTTACTGTTATATCCACGGATTCCTTGCAGGCTGGAAAGGACGGACCCTTGATGAGCAGGTCCGTCCAGATACGGTAACACCACCACTCGCCGAGAGTGGAGAATGGCCATGACAGCCGCCATGACCTTGGTAAAGACCCTGGGGGCGGTGGCGAGTCCGAAGGGCAAGGCAACAAACTGGAAGAGTTCCTCATGAATTGCAAAAACGCAGGAACTGCTAGTGGGACGGGCAGATCGGAATGTGAAGGTAAGCGTCCTTGATGTCGATGGATACTAGGAACTCAAACTCTTCTTTTTCCATGGAAGCGACAACTGATCGGAGAGATTCCATTCGGAATCGCCGTACCTCGACAAACTGAACAGTTGGGTTGCATCATCCGGTCCTTCTTTGGAACCACAAAAAGGTTTGAATAAAAACCCCTGAACCTTTCGTGATGATGGCCCGGAATTATTACTCCGACCCTTTGCAGAGCCTGAACAGCCCGAAGGAAGGCTCTTGTCTTTTTCTTGGGGGGGAACGAAAATTCTATCTTGTATCCGGAGGACACCAGCTCCCTGACCCACTTGTCGTGGACTACCGTGAGCCAGGTGTAACTGAAGGAAAGTAGACGACCGCCTACTTTGTCGGTGTCTGCCGGATACCGCAACAAGTCATTGTGTAGAATGACTGGTCTGGCTAGATCCAGATGCCCTTGGCTTCCAAGAGCGGTTAGGTCTGTATGAGACCTGGGAGCCTCTGTCTCCGCGCGGGGACCGACTTGATCCAGAAGAGAAGGTAGTGGAGGACCAACCGGAATTGTTGTGAGAAGGTCGAAAACGCGTCGGCTGTTGGCTCCGAAACGGCCAAACAGCCTTTTGTGGAGGAAGGAATTTACTCTTTTCCCCGGTAGTATCAGAAATGAGCTGGTCCAGTTTCTCTCCAAAAAGACGACCAGTCTGATAGGGCAGGGAAATCAACGATCTTTTAGATGTGGCATCAGCCCACCAGTCGCAGAGCCATAGAGCTCTTCTAATGGAGATTGCATTAGCGGCAGTTTGAGCAGCGCAATTGGCGGCATCCAAAGAAGCGTCTACTACAAAGTCTGCTGCGTGAATTATCAGCCTGGTGACCCTGGGTGCCTCCGGAGGAAGATTGGTACCCTGGAAGGCAGTAATTAAGACTTCTGCCCAAGCGGCCATTGCCCTAGTGACCCAAGTCACCGCGAAGGATGGAAAAAGCGCCGCTTCTGAAGCTTCAAAAACTGAGCGGGCAAGGTAGTCAATTTGACGATCGGAGGGGTTTCTGATTGAGGATGTTAGGCGTCGGATTTCTGCGTTTGCTCTGCAGGGATCCAGACCCTCACATTCTGCAGTCTCCTGCTGTTTATCTACTGCAGAGGAGATTCCCTTGCAACAAATCTCTCCTGAGGCTAAAGGGGGTTTTACACATAGCGATATCGCTATAACGTCACCGATTTTATGACGTTATAGCGATATTGCTAGTAATATCGCTATGTGTGATACTTACCTCCGACCGGCTCCCCCGCTGGTTATCGCTGATCGCGCGAGAATGTCCGGCTCCATTTCTCGTCGTCTGCTTCCTGCTGGGGCTTCCTGCTGTGACGACGAGCGACGCGTGGAGGCGGGCGGAAGGACGTCTTCATCGCTGTGTGTGAAAGGTGAGTATCGTGCGCTGCGTCGCTGCTGCATCGCTGTGAGGTCTGTGTGAAAGCTCACTAGCGATCATTTAGCGATGCACCAGTGGTCCTGACCGGGTCAGATCGCTGGTGCATCGCTAAATGTTGAAGGGCCTTAAGTCCTTCTGTCCTCCTACTGAGCATGCTCATGGGACGATCTCCCATTGGAGATCAGGAGTCATGTGCTCAGGTCCCGCTCCAGATCTCATTTGTCCATCTCAGAGACCTGGAAGCTTGCGGAAGGTCCTGGCTGCTATAAAAGGCGCGCATGGTTGTTCCACCATGCACTAGTAAACTTACTTGCTGCTGTGTGTATGAGGAAGGATGTATGATTCTGGTGAATGACTCCTTATAAAACCCCTTCCCTCTGATATTACGTATGTGGTTAGGGACAGAGTTTAGAATCAGTGCCAGCGCTCCTCTGCTGCAACATCCACAGCTGCTAGCGTCCGATATTGCGCTTGCGCCTTAGCCTTGTCGATTAGCGGCAGTGTCCAGGCCGCGCTGCAGTAGCAGCCCCACTTTGCGTCCGCAGCTGCGACGCCGCACACATGGTAGGTCTAGACAGACGTAGTGCCGCCGTCTTGCGCTACTCCTGTGACCTGATACCGTGTGTGTATTTATACTGAGTACTGTGACCTCAACAGGCTCAGTCTTTTGTATTTGTATTTATTAGGCATTCGTGTGACTTAACAGAGATTGCTCTGCACACCTGGGTGACGTTTAACCCTGTGCGCATTACCGCCATATTGCTCCTGCCACCACTTAGCAGCGGTTATATCACCTACTGCATGGTGGACCCTGAGCGGCGAACGCACCTTATTATTTAGTGCGTTCTGCCGTTCCTAACAGAGGAGCCCTCAGCGACGGATAGGAGCGTTTTAGAAGCGAGACGCGATACAGGAGAGTCCACCAAAGGGGACTGTAACCAATCCTTCATTAGGTCTGGAGCAAAAGGGTATTTAGTCTCCGTAGACACTTGCCCTGTGAACCGCTTATGTGGCCGATACCTGGGTTTCTGGACAATGTCCTTAAACTCCGGATGGCTGGCAAATAACCCGCGTACACGTTTGGTCCTCTTAAATGAGATAGCGTGTGCTGGAGCGGGAATATTTTCCTCATCCAACTCCAGAATCCTGTTGACTGATTCTATAAGACATTCAAGCGACTCTTGGTCAGTTGGAGCAGGGTTCTCCAACTCCAGTCTTCATGGCCCACCAACAGGTCATGTTTTTTGGATTTCCTTAGTATTGCCCAGAGGTGATAATTGCATCACCTGTACAATACAAGGGAAATCCTGAAAACATGACCTGTTGGTGGGCCTTGAGGACTGGAGTTGGGGAACTCTGAGTTGGAGGATTCTGAGGGGCTGACGTGTCAGATTCTAATTCAGAGTTGTGCTCGCTGTGAATAGGAGAGGGAGAGCGATAGACAGGACTCGCCAGTGCTGAAGCGCAAGCGTGACTAGGGGACGCATCATGGGTCCGCTTTCTAGCCTGACCATCCCTTGAGCGAGTACGGCCCCAGCTGGTGGACGGTTCCCCGCCGTCATCAGAGCCCTGCTCAGGCGGTAAAGATGCTTTCTGACTTAGAGGCTTCCTGGAGGGAGTCTATGGCCTGGGTCAGTGACTCCACCGACCGTGACAGGGACGCAGCCCACTCAGGGGGGACTAAACGCAGGAAGCCCCGCAGCAGCGGCGGCGAGGGGCATTTGAGCGCAGGCCAGGTCGCAGTCCATGCATAACAGATTAGTCTGGGCACGGCAGTCTTGCACATCGTACACACGGTAAAAAAAAACAGTGTGCTTCTTAGCAGCCCGTTTAGCCTCCTTAGATTGAGACATAGCACTCCTGAAAGGGTAAAGGCAGATTCTGGTCTGCAGCTGCAGGGAATGTGCCAGGAAGGGCTTAAGCTTTGTTCTGAGGGCAGATGCAGCTTACCCTGATCCTGTGCTGTGTCCCCGGGAGGAATAGCATTGGCCCTGTGGTGTCACCCAGTAGCCAGCAGAGTGCACGCCTCACAGCCTATTTCCAGAGCAGGCTGAGGTAAATTTCATGGCCCCCCGAGACTAGGATTGCACCTCTCGTATGAGACAAGAGGTGCCAAGGAGGGGGGCGGCGGCGCTATTCAAATTGCGGCCTAGTAGGCCGGAAAAGCCGGGGACTAAATTTTTGACCTACCCGCAGTAAACGCCAAGAGCTGGGGGGGGGGGGGGGGGGGGGCCGCGATGGGGCGCCGGAGCACTGCTGCTGAGACAAAGTCAGCGCCTCTCCCGGGGACCAGGACCCGACCCCTAACCACTACTCTAGTGCTCAGGCCTGCCGTCGCTGTCCTGGCCATCCATGCAGGTCTTCTCATCCTCCTGGGCTGAAGTAGCAGAGCTGGAGGAGTTCTTAACCCCTTTCTAACATCAGACGTACTATCCCGTCCATGGGACCCGGGCCCCTATGCCCATGGACGGGATAGTACGTCTAGCGCGATCAGCGGCGCCCACGTGGTGAGCGCCGCTGATCGTGGCCGGGTGTCAGCTGATTATCACAGCTGACACCTGGCACAATGTGTCAGGGGCGGTCACGGACCTTCCCCGACACGTTAACCCCTTGCACACCGCGATCAAACATGATCGCGGTGTACCGGGGGTTAAAGGGAAGCATCGGCAGGGAGGGGGCTCCCTCCGTGCTTCCCTGAGCCACCCACGGCAGCGCAATGTGCAGCGCTGCTGCTGGGGGCTCCTTCCCTGCAGGCCCCCAAATCCAAGATGGTGACGGGGGCCTGCAGGGAGCTGACTTCCTCAGTGCCTGCAAAGCGCAGGCATGAGGAAGTCTGCAGCAGTGCCTGTGACAGATCGCTGATCTGTCACAGTGATCTGTGATGTGACAGATCAGTGGTCACAGGACAGTGATGTCCCACCTGGGACTATGTAATAAAGTTAAGAAAAAAAAAAAACAAACAAAAAAAAAAAAACACAACAATAAAAGTACACATATTAGGTTTCGCCGCGTCCGTAACGACCTGCCCTATAAAACTGTCCCATTAGTTAACCCCTTTAGCGAGCCCCTTAAAAAATAAAAAAGGCAAAAAAAATAATGATTTATTATCACACCGCCAAAAAGTGTAATAACGTGCGATCAAAAAGACGCATATAAATATCCATGGCACCGCTGAAAACGTCATCTTGTCCCGCAAAAAACGAGCTGCCATACAGCATCATGAGTGAAAAAATAAAAAAGTTATAGCTCGCAGAATAAAGCGATACAAAAATAATTTATATAAAATAGTTTTCATTGCATAAAACCGACAAAACAAAAAAAAGACCTAAATGAGGTATCGCTGTAACCGTACTGACCCGAAGAATAAAACCGCTTTATCAATTTTACCGCACGCGGAACGGTGTAAACGCACCCCCCCAAAAGAAATTCATGAAACGCTGGTTTTTCTTCATTCTGCGTCCCAAAAATCGGAATAAAAAGCGATAAAAATGTCACGTGCCTGAAAATGGCACCAATAAAAACGTCAACTCGTCCAGCAAAAAATAAGACCACACATGACTTGGTGGGTCAAAATACGGAAAAATTATAGCTCTCAATATGTGGTGATGCAAAAACTATTTTTACAATAAAAAGCGTCTTTTAGCGTATGACATAAAAACCCGCCATAAATAGTAAATCAAACCCCCCGTTATCACCCCCTTAGTTAGGGAAAAATAATAAAATTAAAAGAAAATGTATTTATTTCCATTTTCCCATTAGGGCTAGGGTTAGGGCCAGGGATAGGGCTGAGATTAGAGTTAAGGGTGTGTTGGGGTTAGGGTTGGAGTTAGAATTGGGGGTTTCCACTGTTTGGGCACATCAGGTGCTCTCCAAATGCAACATGGCGTCTGATCTCAGTTCCAGCCAAAAGTCAAATGGTGCTCCTTCCCTTCCAAGCTCTGCCATGCGCCCAAACAGTGTTTTACCCCCACATATAGGGTATCAGCATACTCAGGACAAATTGCAAAACAATTTTTGGGGTCCAATTTCTCCTGTTACCCTTAGGAAAATAAAAAATTGGGGGCAAAAATATCATTTCTCGTTCGCCTTATTGGGGGACACAGAGACCATGGGTGTATGCTGCTGCCACTAGGAGGCTGACACTATGCACAAAAAAAGGTTAGCTCCTCCTCCGCAGTGTACACCCCACCGACCGGCAGGAAGTTCCTCAGTTTAGCTTAGTGTCAGTAGGAGGTGGACACGGGTCTTTTATTAGACCCCTATCTACCTCGTTGTGCGTCGTTCCTTTACAGGTTTCGGAGGGATACGGAGTGAACAGTCACATCCGTACTCCCACAAAGAGACTATGAGTACGGCGTGTACTGCCACCCCGTATCCTCATAGGTCTCCGCGGCAGGACCAGGAGCCTCGCACAGGTGCGTGCCAGCTATACGGACGGTCCTTGCCCCCCGCCTCCCACCATCTCGCCTACCAGAGCCTGACGGTTGGACGAGGCGTGGATTCCATAAAGACGACAGACAGCGTGGGATTCTCATGTACCTTTATTGTGGCCCCCGGCCTGGGTGAGTATGCGGTCTAGCGGTCCCCCGGCGTTTTCATCCTAAGGCGGTCGCCAGGGGACCACGGTAGGGCCTGCGCGCCCGCTTCTCCCCACGGTCGCCGCATCCATGAAGGCCCCTGTTCTTTCGGGCCTTATTCTGCGCCCCCCCCCCCGTTTTTTCTTCATCCCGGCAGGGGTATACAGGGGTTGGGCTGTGGGAAGCAGGGACGCGGCCCGGGGTTGCGGCCCGGTGTTGCGGCGCGTCTTCCGCGCCGACCCCCTGCTGACAGGCGGCCGGCGCTATTAATTTAGGCCCCGGCTTCATCTCGGGCCTACCGCTGCGTCGCGGCCACGCCCCCTGCCCCTTTCTTCTAAGCGGGCTTCTCTCCCGCCCATCCTAGGCCTTCCCAGCCCCCTTGCCTCACACCAGCCTGCTATTGGACAGCGGGCGGTGCTAAGGGGGATCTCTGCGGCGAGCTCCGCCCTTCTTCTCCCTCTGGCAGCGCGCCCTTTCCCTGGTGGTCGCCATCTTCTCAGCCTGCCAGCCGGACCTCATTCCCTGCCGGATTTCGGTCGCTGGGCCTTTTTTCAGCCGGATTGGCCTGGCCTCATCCTGCAGCCAGATCAGAGAGCGTCGCCCTTGGGGACACCGGACCGTGAGTAGCTCTGCACCTGCAGACTGACACCCTTCTCTGCCTTCTGTCCCCCAATTGGCCGGCACTGCCTCTCTTTTCACTATGTCCAACGCTAAGTCTGATCGTACCCGCTCTGCGTCCAGCCCGACGCCGCTCAGGAGCCATCCATAGCCCCAGGGGCGAGTGAGCCCCCCATGCCGGGTTGGGCCTCCTCTCAATCACAGTCAGTGGCAGACCTCATCAAGGTGTCTCAGTCCCTAGTAGCAGTTCTGGACAAGTTGCCCTTGGGAGCTTCGGCGGGACCCAGCACGTCTCAGGACGTCCCATCTGAGCCAGCCAGCGGCAGTCGCAAGAGGCCCAGGCAGGACCTCCAGGCGGAGTCCTCCCCTCGTCCTACCTCACCCCATAGTCCCCAGCAGTCTCCCTCTCGGGCCCCCTCCCCGAGTCAGGCGAAGCGCTTTCGGAATCGGAAGGGGTCTTAGAGCTGGATTCGGACCAGGATGCGAACATGAAGGTTACGGTGCAAAACCTCATTGCCGCGATTCACCATACCTTTGACATCGCTGACGCCCCTGCGAAATCCTCAGATCAGGAGGTTTCGTCCAGACGGGCGGAAACACCATCCAGGGTGTTTCCCTTCCATTCTGAGTTTGGAAAGATTTTTACAAAGGAGAGAGAAGATCCGACCAGACGCTTTCAAAGAGGAAAACGTCTCGGCGTGCTGTACCCGTTTGCTAAAGAGCTCACGGACAACTGGGCCGCTTCTCCCTCGGTGGACCCTCCCGTGTCCAGACTTTCTAATAATACGGTCCTTCCGCTGTCAGGTGTGGCGTCGCTAAAAGATTCTAATGATAGGATCATAGAATCTCTAGCAAAATCTGCCTTCGAAGCGGCATCAGCAGCGGTATGTCCAGTCTTTGTTTCTTCTTGGGCAGCAAAGGCCATATCCACTTGGGCAGATGACCTTCGGCAGGGCATTCTGGATAAGGCACGACCAGAGCATTTGGCCGATCTCGCCAATCAGATTTCCCATGCCGGGGATTATCTGCTTTCTGCCTCCTTGGATGCCGCATCTTGCGCAGTTCAGGCGTCAAGTAACATCGTGGCAATCCGACGTACAATTTGGCTCAAGGCCTGGCAGGCGGACTTGTCCTCTAAAAAGTCTCTGACCAATCTGCCTTTTCAGGGAGTGCGTCTCTTCGGATCACAATTGGATCAGATTATTAAGGACGCTACCGGAGGTACGAGTTCTCTTCTCCCCTCCAAGCCTCGCAGACCTCCTCCAAGGCGTCAGTTTCGTCCCTTTCGGTCTTTCCGCCGTTTCAATACGGCGGAAAACCCTTCCAACCAGCAAAGGCCACAGGCACGTCAGGAAAGAAAGAAGGTTTCCTTCAGGCCCACTCCGTCCTGGCGGTCCCACTCTTCCCAGGGAAGACCGTCCAGATCTAGATCTGGACGGTCTACGTCCGCATGACTACCATCGGTCTCCCGTGGGTCCCTTCCAATTGGGAGGTCGACTTTTCTTCAGCGACGTCTGGCTCGCCTCAGTAGAGGACGCTTGGGTCAGAGAGGTTGTATCAACAGGATACAAAATAGAGTTCATTTCTCTTCCACGGGATCGTTTCTTACAATCCCGTCCGCCGAGGGATCCGGCCTTGGTCCCGGGGTTCGGTTCGGCCATCGCCTCTCTTCTCAGTTCCGGGGTGATTGTGCCCGTTCCCGAATCGGAACGCTTCACAGGGTTTTATTCAGACCTGTTTGTGGTGCCGAAAAAGGACGGGACAGTTCGACCCATCTTGGATCTCAAGTTACTCAACAAGAGAGTTCGCCTTCGCCACTTCCGGATGGAGTCAGTTTGCTCGGTAATTGCTTCCATGGAGGAGCAGGAAATCATGGGTTCCATAGACATCCAAGATGCCTATCTACATGTGCCCATATTTCCTGGACATCAGAAGTTCCTGCGGTTTGCGATTCTTCACGAACATTACCAGTTCGTCGCGCTTCCTTTCGGGCTCGCCACCGCTCCCAGAGTCTTCACGAAGATTATGGCGGCGTTGATGGCCTTGTTGAGGATCAGAGGTCTCGTTCTTTTTCCGTACCTCGACGATATCCTGATCAAGGCCCCCTCCTTTCAACAGGCCCACCTAAGTGTGGCGATCGTTCTAGACACCCTGTCCAGTTTTGGGTGGATCGTCAACCGGGAAAAGTCCTGTCTGGTCCCTACTCAACGCCTTGTGTTTCTGTGCCTTCTGTTCGACACTCGTCGGTCAAGGGTATTTCTCCCACAAGACAAGATTCTTTCCCTGCAGCAGGGCGTGCGATCATTACAGATCACACGATTTCCATCCCTCAGGACAGCCATGAGGGTCCTGGGGAAGATGGTGGCGGCGATAGAGGCAGTTCCCTTTGCCCAATTTCACACCAGGCCACTCCAGCAGGCCATTTTGTCCAGGTGGAACAGGTCGGCTCTGTCTCTGGATCATCCGGTTCGCCTTTCCTGCCGGATCAGGCGGTCTCTCAACTGGTGGTTGACGTCTCCCCTCATTCTCTTGGGGCGGTCTTTTCTTCCCGTTCACTGGCAGATTGTCACTACGGACGCCAGCCTCATCGGCTGGGGTGCAGTGTTCCGCAATCACACTGTTCAGGGTCGATGGTCGACTCAGGAATCAGCTCTGCAGATCAATGTCCTAGAGATACGGGCGATCCATCTAGCTCTCGTCCACTGGGAAAGGCGCCTCAAGGGCCTGCCTGTTAGGCTTCAGACAGACAATGCCACAGTGGTGGTGTATATCAACCGCCAAGGGGGACACGGAGTGTCTCAGCCCTGGCAGAAGTGTCCAGAATTCTTCAATGGGCAGAGACCTTTGTTCCAACGATTTCCGCGGTTCACATTCCCGGCGTGGACAACTGGGCCGCCGATTTCCTCAGCCGCGAGGGTCTAGCGGCAGGGGAATGGTCCCTACATCCGGAGGTGTTTCATCTGCTCTGCCGTCGGTGGGGAACCCCGGATGTAGACCTCATGGCATCTCGCCTCAACAGGAAAGTCCCACAATTCGTGTCCAGGTCTCGGGACCCTCTGGCAGTGGGCGCCGACGCTCTGGCCGTCCCTTGGTCACAGTTCGTGCTCCCCTACCTGTTCCCTCCTCTGCCTCTTCTTCCCAAGTTGTTGAAGAAAATCAAAGCAGAGGGGATTCCAGTCATCCTCATCGCTCCGAATTGGCCCAGGTCTTGATTCGCAGACATTGTCAACCTTCTCGCGGACGCCCCCTGGAAGCTTCCCGACGGGCAGATCTGCTGTCTCAAGGCCCGATTTGCCACCCCAATTCTCGGTCGCTCAATTTAACGGCGTGGCTGTTGAGACCGAGGTTTTGAGACGGGCAGGATTCTCTGGTTGGGCAATTCATACCATGATCCGCGCCAGAAAGCCTTCTTCTTCGAAGATGTATTACCGTACTTGGAAAAGCCTATTTCTCCTGGTGTGAGGCCAATGACATCGCGCCCTTGGTTTTTTCGCTCCCTTCTATTCTGGCGTTTCTTCAGGCAGGGCTGGATGTGGGGCTTGCTCTCAGTTCCTTGAAGGGTCAAGTTTCGGCACTGTCCATTTTATTTCAGAAAACGCTGGCCTCCCGGCCCCAGGTCAAAACCTTCCTCCAGGGTGTGGCTCACACGGTTCCTCCGTACCGAGCTCCCGTGGATCCTTGGGATCTTAATTTGGTTCTTCAGGTTCTGCAGGGTCCTCCTTTTGAACCTCTCAGGGACGTTTCCCTTTCCCTCCTTTCTTGGAAAGTGGCCTTTCTGGTGGCCATTACCTCCATCCGGCGCGTGTCGGAATTAGTGGTACTTTCTTGCCGCTCTCCTTTTTTGGTCCTTCATCAGGACAGGGTAGTTCTGCGGCCTCCGCCCTCTTTTCTTCCAAAGGTGGTATCTTCGTTTCACCTCAATGAGGACATTGTTCTGCCATCCTTCTGCCCGAGCCCAGCTCACCCTCGGGAGCGGTCTTTGAACAAGCTGGACCTAGTCAGGGCATTGAGAGTCTATCTAGCCCGGACGACTTCCTTGCGGAAGTCAGACTCTCTGTTCATCACCCAGCCTCAAAGACCACTATTGCGCGCTGGATCAGATCGGCAATTTTGGAGGCATACCGGGTCAAGCATCGAGTGGCCCCTCCAGGGATCAGAGCGCACTCTACCCGGGCGGTGGGTGCCTCCTGGGCGGTGCGCCACAGAGCTTCCGCGCTGCAGCTTTGCAAGGCTGCAACGTGGTCATCGGTTCACACCTTTGTGAAATCCTACAGGGTCCACACCTACGCTTCGGCGGACGCCAGCCTAGGTAGGATTCTGCAAGCTGCGGTGGCGAGTCCACTGGCCTGATGGAAGTTTGTTTCCCACCCCAGGGACTGCTTTGGGACGTCCCATGGTCTCTGTGTCCCCCAATAAGGCGAACGAGAAAACAGGATTTTTTGGGTTGCTTACCGTAAAATCTGTTTCTCGGAGCCTTCATTGGGGGACACAGCACCCTCCCATGTTCTACAACTCCTGTTCTTATGTTTGTCGGTTTGTTACAGTTGAGTTGTTTGTTCTGTTTTCAATCTATTCTGTTACTTCTCCTACTGCTTTCTCACTAACTGAGGAACTTCCTGCCGGTCGGTGGGGTGTACACTGCGGAGGAGGAGCTAACCTTTTTTTGTGCATAGTGTCAGCCTCCTAGTGGCAGCAGCATACACCCATGGTCTCTGTGTCCCCCAATGAAGGCTCCGAGAAACAGATTTTACGGTAAGCAACCCAAAAAATCCTGTTTTTTGTGGAAAAAAATGATTTTATTTTCACGTCCGAGCGTTATAAAATTCTGTGAAGCACTTGGGGGTTCAAAATGCTCACCACACATCTAGATAAGTTCCGTGGGGGGTCTAGTGTCCAAAATGGGGACACTTGTGGGGAGTTTCAATAGTTTAGGTACATCAGGGGCTCTCCAAAGGCAACATGACACCCGCAGACCATTCCATCAAAGTCTGCATTCCAAAACGTCACTACTTCCCTTCCGAGCCCCGACGTGTGTCCATACAGTAGTTTTCTCCCACATATGGGGTGTCAGCGTACTCAGGACAAATTGGACAACAACTTTTAGGGTTCAATTTCTCCTGGTACCCTTGGGAAAATAAAAAAATTGGGGACTAATTGATCAGGTTTGTGGAAAAAATACGATTTTTTTATTTTCATGCCCGGGCATTATAAACTTCTGTGAAGCCCTTGGGGGTTCAAAGTGCTCACCACACATCTAGATAAGTTCCTTAGGGGGTCTAGTTTCCAAAATGGGGTCATTTGTGAGGGGTTTCCACTGTTTTGGTACATCAGGGGTTTTCCAATCGCGACATGGTGTCCGATCTCAATTCCAGCCAAAAACGTCAAATGGCGCTGCTTCCCTTCCGAGCTCTGCCATGCGCCCAAATAGTGGTTTACCCCCACATGTGGGGTATCAGCATACTCAGGACAAATTGCACAATAACTTTTAGGGTCCTGTTACCCTTGGGAAAATAAAAATTGGGGGTGAAAAGCAGGGCTGTGGAGTCGGAGTCTTGGAGTTGGAGTCGGTGCTCATTTTGGTGGAGTCGGAGTCGGTATAAAATGGACCGACTCCTTATATAATAAATTGGGTACAGTAATTCAATGCAGGATGTGCTGAATATTTTTTCATAGGAGTTTGGGAAAGTTATGAAATGTCCTATAAATGGCTGTTCTATTCCTGATGTAAGGCTACATTCACACACAGCGTTTTTCCTGTGTTTTTTGAGGATACGTTTTTCAGCTGCAAAAGCTGATCATCTTTTTAAAAAACTGCATCACCTGAAAGGTTTTTGAGCTCATAGATAATGTTTTCAATAGCAAAAGCAGATTAGAAATCTGCTCTATCCATTTATCCATATCTGTCTATCCATATCGTATCTGTACCAAAAAGAATGAAAACCGGGTAGTACACCAATATATATTCTGTTCTATCTAAATATCTTGATTATTGGATCATAAAAATGATTAAATGTCTGAGGTTCACATTGTACTACAATAAATTTTTCATTTAAATATAAGCAATATGTGTGGGAGTCGGAGTTGGAGTCGGAGTCTGTGTAAGGGAAATTGAGGAGTCGGAGTCGCAGGTTTGGCTTACCGACTCCACAGCCCTGGTGAAAAGCAGGGCTGTGGAGTCGGAGTCGGAGTTAGTTTTGGTTGGAGTCGGTAGAAATGTACCGACTCCAGCTTTAAAAAAAATGTATTATTTCATAATTGAACTTTCATATGAATTTTATAAATGTTACTCAAATATATATGTTCTATCAAACTATGATCAGTGATAAGCAGTTCTGCTGGAGATAGAGACATTTCTTACTCCTTGTGTGTCACTGTTCTCCACTGCCCTTATCTAATCTTATACTTGGTTAACCTCATGCTGCCCCAACCGCCCTACTTACAATGTATGAAACTGAAAGTGAAAATGTGTTGCAAAATTCTTAGTAGTAAAGCTCCTCCTCTAATAATAATAAATTTTATTTTTATAGCGCCGACATATTACGCAGCACTTTACATTTCAGAGGGGATTTGTACAGACAATAGACATTACAGCATAACAATAATCACATACAGTAGATTATAGCAAATACCAAGAGGAAAGAGGGCCCTGCTCGCAAGCTTACAGTCTATGAGGAAAGAGGTAGACACGAAAGGTGGGTGGTAACAGTTGCCCTGATTGTATTGACCAGCCATAATGTTAGGTGTGTGACAGTACGGACACAGAGGGCTAATGGATGCATAAAGCATGTGGGAGAATGATGCGGGGAACCTGGTTATGGTAAGACTTTTGGCTCTGCCACACAGTGATAGGTTAGGTTAATGTGTTGAGGCGATAGGCCAGTCTGAATAAATGCGTTTTCAGGACACGCTTAAAATTGTGGGGATTGGGGACTAATCGTATTGACCTGGGAAGTGCATTCCAAAGAATTGGCGCGGCACGTGTAAAGTCTTGGAGACGGGAGTGGGAGGTTCTGACTATTGAGGATGCTAACCTCAGGTCATCAGCAGAACGGAGGGCGCGGGTAGGGTGGTATACTGAAACAAGGGAGGAGATGTAGGGTGGTGCTGAGCCATGGAGGGCTTTGTGAGTGAGGGTAATAAGTTTATACTGAATTCTGGAGTGGATGGGTAGCCAGTGTAATGACTGGCACAAGGTAGAGGCATCGGTGTAACGATTGGTGAGGAATATGATCCTGGCTGCAGCATTCAAGACAGATTGGAGAGGGGAGAGTTTGGTAAGAGGGAGACCGATTAGAAGAGAGTTACAATAGTCGAGACGAGAATGAATAAGAGAAACAGTAAGAGTTTTTGCAGAGTCAAAGGTAAGAAAAGGTCGAATTCTAGAAATGTTTTTGAGGTGCAGATGACAAGAGCGAGCCAGTGATCGAATGTGGGGGGCAAAGGAAAGCTCGGAATCAAGTATGACCCCAAGACTCCTCTAGACTAGATCATACTAGGTGTGCGTCTTCCAAGCATCTCACAGCTGCCTGCTACTCAGAAGAGGAAGACTGTAAGAAGTATTATCCTTTCAACAAACTTTGCATCAGTTAACTGTGAGTACATGAGGAATAATAACAGTATTACTGACCACTATATCAGTTGTACGACCTGCCAATAATTTTGTACAATTGTTTTTAGGAAAAACAATTGTCATTTGGATTGTGAATGCAGAATTAAAAACCTGAGAATGTCAAAGAAGCATCACATTAAATCAGCTGTATTTGAACATTTCACCATCACTCAAGATAGAAAACATTATGTCTGTCAGTGTATGACAAATGATCCAGACGAAAACAAATGCTGTGAAGCCAAGATGAGTGCATATTCGGCAAAGATAAAAATGCTCCTACCAGAGCTTCTAATCTAAAGAGACATTTACAGCGCTTTCATCCAGAAGTACTGAAAGCAGTGGATGAGAAAGACTGCATCCAAACCAATGAACCAGTGCCCAGCTCTTCCAGCCAAACAAAGGAGCAGAGAACTTTGCAGCCATCAGTTGCAAGATATTTTGTCAGTGACAAAGTTACTGTGACAATGACAGTAGATACATTTAAAAAACAGATCATAGAGCTTGTTGTAAAGGATAGTGTGCCTATTTCATTATTTTCACGACCAGCTTTTGTGTGTCTGAATGGGGAAATGGCCCGCAAGCTTGGTGTTTCTCTGGAGAGAGAGAGTATTAGAAAATTAGTAATCGAAGAAGCTTTTAAACAAAAGGAAGAACTTAAAAAAACTCTCAAGGGACGCTTTCAGTTTCTTAAAATGGATGCCTGCACACGTCACAGAGTGAACTATTTTGCCATCAATGTCCGATTTGTTCGTGACAAAAATGAAATAGTTACCAAGACATTGGCAGTAAGACACCAAAGCTCATCACACCAGTGAGTTTCTCCAGGTCTTGGTGGAAAAGGTTCTGCAAGACTATGAACTTAAAAAAGAGCAAGTTCTTTCTGTCATAACTGACAATGCTTCAAATATGATAAGTACTATTAAGCTAATGAATGAGAGTAATGATGGTGACCAGCAGCTAGAAGAACATTCTGGGTCCACAGACACAGAAATGTTTGAAATAGAGGAACACAGTATTGTAACTGAGGAGCAAACTGAAGTTGCTTCAGATGAACAGCAACATGATAGTTTAGATGATCTTGTTGAAACTGTGTCAATATGTTCTTTCATTCATCACATGTGCTGTGTTGTGCATACGCTACAGCTGGCTATAAGAGACAGTCTGCAAGAAGGACATGCTGCTGCACTGATTGGCAAGGGGAGAAAATTGGCTACTGTTGCCAGAACCCCTAAAGTTGACTCAATTTTGAAGAGACGTGCTGGAAAAGGGGCAATTATTGATCAAGCCACACGATGGGGCAGTACTTACTTAATGATTCAGCGCTTGGTTGAACTGAAAACCTTTCTTGTAGACATGGCTAACCCTCAACTGACGCTAAATGAAAGTCAGTGGAATCAGGTGACTGAGCTGGAAAAATTGCTAGAGCACCCATTTACAGTGACTAAAAAATTACAAGCAGAGGACTTAACTCCAGGTATTTTCTTAAAGGAGTGGAAGAACCTGATGTTTCGCCTGTCCCAAAGAGGAGGGTTAATTGCAAGTGGCATTGCTACATCAATGAAACGGAGAGAGGAGCTACTATTACAAAATAACATTCTTTTGGCAGCTGTTTATGTAGACCCAATGCATCGGATTCTTCTAGATGATCAACAACTAAGTAAAGGAAAAGAAGCTCTGTTTGAAATAGCAGTAAGAATGAAAGGGTTGCAGAACAGTCAGGAGGAACAAGAAGAATTTGGTCGTCCTGCCACATCTTCACCCTCATCAACTGATGAAGAATTTAATTTAGAAAAATATTTGGATCACAAGGACCGTGCAAAGCGTTCCCGCATAGAAGAGTCATCCCCATCAAGGAACACAGCCAGTACATTTCAGCAGAATTTTTCATGTGCACTAAAAGAAATTGAGAAATTTGACCGTTCATCAAAAATAACAGTGCCACAAGCGATTCCTCTGTATCCTGACATTGTCAGAGATGTTGCCCGAGTGGTTACTGCTTTGCCACCAACACAAGTTAGTGTAGAGAGGTTGTTCTCTGCTCTCAAAATAATTAGATCAGATTTGAGGGCATCCATGAAGGAGGATCTGACAGAGGCAATACTTTTTCTGAGGACAAATTTATAGATTTCTTCTTATTAACTGCATAAAAGTGTTTATTGCATATTTACTTACAGTTTAGAAAAGTTTATAAAAGTTATTTGCTATATTCTAATTGTATTCTAATAAATGTAGTTTTTGCTCTAAGTGGTCTGATTACTTATATGATGGTGAGAAACTGAATAAGCACGATGTTTAATATTTTACAGCAGTAAATTTGTTGTTATGAATTGGCCATTTATGAAGGAGTCGGAGTCGGAGCCTGATAAAATCCAGGAGTCGGAGTCGCAACTGTGGCTTACCGACTCCACAGCCCTGGTGAAAAGATCATTTTTGTGGAAAAAAATATGATTTTTTAATTGTACCACTGTACGTTATAAACTTCTGTGAAGCCCTTGTGGGTTCAAAGTTCTCACCACATATCTAAATAAGTTCCTTTGGGGGTCTAGTTTCCAAAATGGGGTCACTTGTGGGGGGTTTCCACTGTTTAGGTACATCAGGGGCTCTTCAAACGTGACATGGCATCCGATCTGAATTCCAGCCAATTTTGCATTGAAAAAGTCATACGGCGCTCCTTCCATTATGAGTTCTGCCATGCGCCGAAACAGTGGTTCCCCCCCACATATCAGGTATCAGCGTACTCAGGACAAATTGCACAATAACTTTTGCAGTCCAATTTGTCCTGTTACCCTTGGTGAAATAAAAAAAATTGAACCTGAAGTGATTTTTTTCTGGAAAAAAGTTAGATGTCCATTTTTTTTTTTTTAAATATTCAAAAAATTCCTGTGACGCACCTAAAGGGTTAATAAACTTCTTGAATGTGGTTTTGAGCACCTTAAGGGGTGCAGTTTTTAGAATGGTGTCACTTTTGGATACTTTCTAACATATAGACCCCTCAAAGTGGCTTCAAATGTGATGTGGTCCGTAAAAATAAAATGGTGTTGCAAAAACGAGAAATCGCTGGTCAATTTTTAACCCTTATAACTTCCTAACAAAAAAAAAAAAAAATTTGGTCCCAAAATTGTGCTGATGTAAAGTAAACATGTGGGAAATGTTACTTATCAAGTTTTTTGTGTGCCGTATCTCTGATTTAAGGGCATAAAAATTCAAAGTTGGAAAATTGCGAAATTTTCAAAATTTTCGCCAAATTTCCGTTTACACAAATAAACGCAAGTTATTTGAATGAAATTTTACCACTATCATGAAGTACAATATGTCACGAGAAAACAATGTCAGAATCACCGGGATCCATAGAAGCGTTCCAGAGTTATGACCTCATAAAGGGACAGTGGTCAGAATTGTAAAAATTGGCCCGGTCATGAACGTGCAAACCACCCTTGGGGGTGAAGAGGTTAAAGGGGTATGCTCAATCGATCCACCCGATAGGTATGGGGATGGAGAGCCATGGGGCTGATTCAGGGCATTCGGGAGCGCTGTAGGCAAGGTCCTCCGCCGGTCTCCATGCACTCCATGCTGCGCTTGCTCTCATATCCATCCACCGTAAGGAATCATTGTCAGGGGAATCAGCCCCGTTCGTCGCAGGAAAGTGTACGGGGAGGTATACTCCGCGTGCTTGCCTGTTGTGGCTTTGGGGGGAGAGCGGGCCGTAGAAAGGAACAGTCGCCCCCTTCACTCTGTTAATTAAAACATAAAAATTTACAGAAAATTAAAAAAAAATAAATAAAAACGGTGGGGTCTGAAACCAGACCAAAGTGCCTCCTGCAGACACTAAGCAAGAACTGGAGAAATCTCATCCAGCGAGAGGGTGTATACTGCAGGGGAGGAGTTAACCTTTTTTCTGGTTTACTTACTGTCCTCCTAGTGGCAAGCAGCATAACACCAACTGTCTATGTCCCCCAATGAGGCGTAGGAGAAAAAAAAAATATTCAGAAGGCAGGCGCCACCTGTGCTGCAGCGTGATTGCATATATAATATGCTTTAAAATTGTTTTATTTGATGATATAAATTTATTAAAAAAAAAAATTGTCTAGAAATGGTGATCCAATAGATGCTACTGCATAGCTGCCGCCAGCGCCATCTAGCTAGAGGGGAAAGAAAAAAAAAAAAAGTCTACACTAAGAGCAGAGCACCACAAAGACTCCCCACAGGCCGCCCCGGAGCACGAGCATATCATTAACTTAAAACTGAAAATAAAGATTAAACAACCACAAGATGGATTTTATCAACCAAATGTATCATTTTTAATCAGTATAACAGCGCCGACCTGACACTGTCTGTAGGTTACTGAGCACAATCCTGCTGACAGGTTCCCTTTAAGAGTTTTGCAGTTTAGGAAACCGGGAGTAATGAACTTTATATATTGCTTTTCCATCAGTACCAAGTATTCCATTAGGTGGGTACAGACCAACCTCAGTCATTGCGGTCAGCCCTTCCGCTTTTGATTGATGGGCTGGGTTAGCAAGCTATGAGATTTGTCCATATTTGACCATTGCCCAGTTTGGCATCGCTTACCAGGCAGAGAGATGTATAAAGTGAATTTCTCCATATATGCCAAGCTGCAGGGGAATAGATTGTTAGTGCTTAGTTAAGCCACACAAATTGGTGGCAGTTATTTCGATCTGGGAAATTAGGTGACAGATTCCCTTAAGGACACAGTCAGACAGCCATATGAGATTGTATAGCAATGCTCAGACTGGCAGCGTCTCTTCCAACCTGAGTGTGACAGCTGTATAGAAATACATAAAGCAGTTATGCTCGGGTCGGGAGAGCCTCCGGCCAACTTGAGCATTTCTGCCCGATTTATAAAGCCATCTGACTGCACCCTTATGACACGCCAGATTATCACAATAGGAAACCTTGATTAATACTCACTAGCTTATTCAAAAGCCATTTCTTGACTTTTCCTAACACAGCGAGCAACTTTCCTTTTGAATTCACCATTTGGATCTTCCCTCCATTCTTTCTGTTAAATGACAAATGTGAATTGTTAAGTGTCTATTAATTACTAAACCAATATAAACCACAATATTGTGCACAATTCAGAAGTGTTCAGTATAGTTTGCTGCATATACCACCATATTACACGTCTTCTCCGGAAATACTGCTTCTAGAAGGAAACACTTTCAATATAAGGTAGCCGATTGGGCACATTGCAATTTTTAAAAATGTCATCTTGCTATAAGGAGACACTTCTGCCAAACTGCTGGGTCATGGGGAGAGATCACACAATCCTGCAGTTACAGCGCAAGGAATTGTGACCCGAAATAATGGAGGTTTGCATAATGAAAGCTTTGTGCAGAAAAGCACTTCAAGAGTTAAAGTTAGAGTTGTACTTACTGCTGCATCTACATTGGCTGGGGAGTCACTATTTGGGTCTGCGAGCATAGAAATAACACTTATCATTATGGTCTCCACAGTGTGAATGGGTAACCAGCGTTCCTCAGGCTTCTCATAACCAAATTTATCTTCACCGGGCTCATGGAGAATGGATATACAAACATCCCCATTCTTTGCGACTTAAAAAAAAAAAAAAAAAAAATTATTATTATGTGCCAATACGCTATTTGACACTACAAACAAACCTCATTAGCCTACTATTGACTGTTTCCACATTATCGGTTTAACCCAAAGTGACTGTTGCCAAAAGATACAGTTGACTGCCATCTTACTGACAGTCATCACTATCAGACTAAAGGTGCTTTCACATTGCGTTTAGGCACCCATTCAGTGGCCCAATCGTTGCTTACGTCTGAACCCACGCAAAACGGGATTTGGACTGACGGGGACAGACTAATGATGCCAGCAGAGCAGCATTTTCGAGTGTGTACGCCTACTGGAGACGGACACACAGACGTAGTACACTGCATCGGGGGGTCTGCAAGTTTGCTCTGCTCACACCCTTATAGTCTGTGCCCCATCGGTGCAAATGTTCGAATCCCATTTTGCAGGGGATGTAACCCCGATGGGGCTATCAAACAGGTGCCGGACCGAAATGTGAAAGTATCCTAAATGTTCCGTGCAAGAGAACATAAGATTTGCACTGAAAAGTTTAGAAAAAAAAAAAAAAAAAAAAAAAAAAAAAGTACTGCTTATCAGACATGTGTGGACATAGCCCAAGGGTTTCAAAAGGTGCAGTAAGCTTATCCTGGACTGGCTGCTAACACAGAACAATAGACTATATTCAGCTGATTCGAAAACAAAGACATGACTTACCATTAGGATGCCAGATTTCTGTTATAAATTTCATTTTGGGAGGTCTCAGAGGATAGTCCGCTGGGAATGTAAGATGCACCTTGAAGAATCCTCCCTCACTAAAGAAAAAAGGAACAGTTGGCCGTTTAAAGGATAAGGCTGGGTTCACATTGCGCTAGGGGCAATCCGCTAGCGGGATCCGTTAGATAGCGATGCTAACACTATCTAACGGATCCGTTAGCGCACCCATTGCCCGCAATGTTGCCGAAATTGGCATGCATTAGCAAATATGCGTTATTTCCTGACGCACCCTCGAACGCTGCTTGCAGCGTTTTTGGGTGCGTTGGCATTAATGTATGGGCTAACGCATGGTAGCGCTAGGTACCGGAGCACTACCATGCGTTAACGCATACCGTTAGCGCTAAACATACCAAAAATTACGTTAACGGATCCGTTAAACGGATCCGTTAAACGGATGCCCTGACGCAATGTGAACCTAGCCTTATTCTTTCTTCTTCAAGAGCACACAGCTCCCTACAGGGGGCAGCCCACTCCTAAATATTCACAATTTGAAATGGCAGCATGGTACAAACTGTACACACTACCATGCAGCTCACAAAGGCAGCCTTCAATCTGCAGGGAGAAACGAAAAAGGGGGGGGGGGGGGGAGGGAATTGGGACTAAAGCTGGCTGGATCTCTAAAGCATAGCCCTTGCAAGGGATGTGATCATTACCTAGGTAGCCATCCATCAAGACTTCATGGTGGCCAATCACCATTGTAGCTAAAGACATAAAAATCCCCCTATTGAGACAGCATATTCTAGCTATAACGTCACTTCATAAGATGTGAATGACCTTTAGAGGTCCCGATGTGTTAGGAGTATGGCTATGCAATTCAGTTTTCGAAGCAGTATTTTAAAAATAAAATTTATATATATATATATATATATATATATATATATATATATATATATATATATATATATATACACACACACACACACACACATTGAACGAGAACTTACAATAAAGTGTCCTGTGGCCCAATAAGTAGCACCTCCCATTTGTAAATATCATTGTCGTCTATCAGTCCAGCAGAAAATCCCTCAACGGGGTTCTTGTTCAGTTCTGAAAAGTAATTCACAAAATAGTTTTGTTACCTTAAAAATATCTTGTCTAGGCTATTGAGATAAATAGTCTATCATGTCAATAGGTAATCAATATCCGATCCGGTCCAACGCTCAGCAACCTGCCCTTCCCCCGAACAGCTTTTATTAGTAGATCAGCTGGTGGCCGGATGTTAACATGAAAAGAATGGCTTGGTTCCGTGTGTACAGTAGCTCAGTTCTAATTCTCACGAATAAGAGCTGCGGATAACAGCTGGACTGGTGGGGTGATGGATGTGGGACCTCCATCAATCCAATATTGATGACCCATGGCATTTTATTCTGTGGAGCAATAAAAAAAAAAAAAAAAAAAAAAAGAGAAAAGAAAAATTCACGCCTATAGATGAGCGGTATTCAAGAATCAAGCATCTGTTGAAAAGAACACTTCCTACAGTGAAGCATGGTGGTGGCTCAGTGATGCTCTGGGGCTGCTCAACTCCCTCTGGCACTGGAAAACAGCAGCGTGTAGATAGCAGGATGGATTCAATCAAGTATCAGGAAATCCAAGAGAAAAATGATAATTACTTACCGGTGAATTTGATTTTCCAGAGCCATGACAGCACCGCAGACATGAGAGATGGTATCCGCCCCCAGGAAACCTGTAGCAGAGACATAAGAAGGGGGCAGCACCTCTCTTCCTCAGTTTGTTTCAGAGTATGCAAAGGTAACCGCCCAGCTTACATACATGTTATATAACACTGTCACTAATATTCACCTTATTCCATAAAAATATATATATATTATATATATATATATATATATATATATATATATATATATATATATATATATATATATATATATATATATATATATATATTTTTCCCCCCCCCACATAGATTTACATATCCAGATACAACTTTAAATTTTCTGGTGCACCACACAACCATCACCAAGATAGGGCGGGAACAATGCGGTGCTGTCATGGCTCTGCAAAATCAGATTACCGGTAAGTAATTATTTTTTCCCTTCCCCATGACAGCACCGCAGACATGAGAGGAAAGATAGAATAGACTTCTAGGGTGGGACAACAGCAGACAACACTTTTCTCCCAAAGGCCAGATTTGAGGGCCCTAGGTCTAGTCTATAGTGTCGGAAGAAAGTGGATGGTAAGGACCATACTGCTGCTTTACAGATCTGCTCAACCGAAGCATTTGCCCTTTCAGCCCAGGACGTGGCTATGCCTAGAGTGAGCTCTTACACCCAGTGGGGGAGTCTGATCTAAAGAATAAGCCAGTGCAATACCCATACGTAGCCATCGTGCAATTGTTGATTTTGAAGCTTTCTTACCCCTGTTTGTCCCCTGAAAGGAGACAAAAAAGGCTGAAGACTGTCACCATGATTTTGAGGCTTCTATATATTGAAGCAGGCAACGTCTGACATCTAAGCAATGGAAGGTTTTCTCTCCCTGGGATTTGGGGTTTGGACAAAACGAGGGCAAAATTATCTCCTGCTCCCTGTGGAATTTGGAATTTACATTCGGTAGGAAGGCTGGATCAGTTTTTATGATCACTCTATCATCCAAAAAGGTGGTATATGGTGGATTTACAGATATTGCCTGTAGCTCGCAGACACAAGCTGAGGTTAGGGCCACCAGGAGTACTGTTTTTAGCTTTAGCGCCTTTATTGAGATGGAAGCAATAGGCTCAAATGGAGACGCTGTCAGTGCCCTTAATACTAAATTTAGATGCCAGGGAGCTACCTTAGATGTTAATTTTGTGGGCCTGGATGTAAAGGAGGCCCGAATGAATCTATAGATCAATGGGTGATCAGCCAGTTTTTGATCAAACAATGCACCCAGGGCCGATACCTGCACTTTTAGGGTGCTTGTGGACAGTCCTTTTTCCAGTCCTTTCTGGAGGAACGCTAGGATCTTTTATTGGTATTTTCTGGGCTGTCACAGTCCATTGTCGGCCCGTGAACTGCAAGAATTTTTCCCAAATTTTTTGGTATTTATGTGAAGTTACCTCCTTTCTGCTAGCGAGCAGGGTGGTTACTAACGGGACTGAGAACCCTTTTGCTAGAAGGAGTCCCCTCTTAAGTTCCACGCAGTGAGGTGCAGCCTGTGAACCCTAGGTTGTCCTACTGGGCCCTGGTATAGCAGATTCGGGGTATCTGGGAGGATCCATGGGTCCGAGATAGACATGCGTCTGAGCCATGTGAACCATGCCCTTTTCGGCCAGAAGGGCGCAACCAGGATTATTCAAGCTTTGTCCTGTCGGATCTTTTTCAAGACTACTGGAATCAATGGAAATGGGGGGGGGGGGACATGCATAGGCCAGACGAAACTTCCACCGGTGTAGTAGCGAATCCACCCCCTCTGGTTGCTCTCTTGGATTTAGGGAGTAGAACCTGTCCACTTTTCGATTTTCCCTGGTAGCAAACAGGTCTACTTCTGGTGTGCCCCAGGCAGCGCAGATTTCCCCAAATATTTTTTGACTTAGGGACCATTCTCCCTGGTGTACTACATGACGGCTTAAATAATCGGCCAGATAACTGTCTGCCCCCTTTAAATGTGTACCCGATAAGGACAGAAGATTGTTTTCCGCCCATGCGAATAATTCCCTGGTCTCTGCCATAAGGGCTGCTGACCTTGTACCCCCTTGTCTGTTTATGTATGCTATGACCGTGGTGTTGTCAGATAATATGGTGACGTCTCCCTTGCACTTCTCGCTTTACTAGGGGAAGGGCTCGCCTCACAGCCGCCAGTTCTTTTAGATTTGAGGATGCATCCCTCATTCCCACTGGCCCTGTAAAGTTCATTTCTCTATTTGTGCCCCCCAACCACTCGGACTTGCGTCCGTGGTCAGTACCACCGAGTTTTGAGTAGTCCAGGGCACTGATCTGTTTAAGTTTTCGGTGCTCAGCCACCATTTTAATGACTCCTGCACTTGAGGGGAGAATGATCTCCCGATTTAAATTGGAAGCACCCTTCTCCTGTTCGGATAGGATCTGCCACTGTAGTTCTCTCGTACCGGACCGCTGGGATTGTTGCTGTTAACGTGCCCAGGAGCGACATTGCCTGTCTTACTGATATGGCTCGACCAGATTGTATCCGTTGTATTTTTTGTTGGATAGCCCCAACTTTCCTTTCTGGAAGAATGCACTGCTGTTTTAATGAGTCCAATTGATTTCTTGAACCTGCACTGGAGTTAATTTGGATTTTTTTAGAATGATCATCCAGCCTAACCTGGTTAATATTTCCAGGACCTTTGTAACTGCATTTTCGCAATTTTGCTTGTCATTTGCTATGACGAGGAAATCATCTAGATAGGGTACCAACAGGATATTTTCCCTTCTTATAAAGGACGCTACTTCCCCGATGGATTTTTGTAAATATACGAGGGGCCACTGATACCCCGAAGGGTAGGCACTGGTACTGTAGATGAGTGGGGACTTGAGCAATCTCTACTACCAATCTTAGATATTGTTGGTGTTCCCCCATATTGGGACATGGTAATAGGCGTCGGTAAGATCTATTACTGCCATGTAGCAACCCGGGTCGAGTAGCTTCACTGCTGACCCCAAGGTCTCCATTTTGAATTTCTCTGTTCTGATGTATTGATTCAGGGCTTTGAGACTGAATATTGTTCTTACTGACCCATCTGGTTTTGGCGTGAGGAACAGAGTGCTGTAAAATCCTTTCCCTACTTTATGACATGGTACTTTTATTAGTACCTCCTTTTGCATGAGGAGTTGAATCTCCTTTTCTAGCATGGCCTGATTCTTTTTGGCTACCCGGGTCACTTTTACTCTTTGAGGTGGAAGGCTTAGAAAACTTAGTCGTAGGCCCTCGGCTAACAGGTCGGTTACCCACTTTGAGGCGGGCAATGCTACCCATTGATGGACAAAGAACCGAAGCCTTCCCCCAACCGCCTTGGCATCATTGCTTAGTATTGGGTCTCGGGGTGTTTTACTAAAGAGGAATCCTTTCTCTTTTCCCCTCCAGGGTCTGCCCCGCATGGTTCTATCGTCTGGCCGCCCTTGGCTCCCTGTGTTCCCTGCTCCACGAAAGGACGAGCGAGCTTCAGTCCGACGCCTAGGGAAGGGGTGTGGAAACCGTTTTTTCTTATCTGACGCTTTTTCTAAAATTTCGTCCAATGCTTTCCCAAACAGGTATTGACCCTCACACGGGACGGCGCAGAGTTTAACCTTTGACTGGAATTCTGCCGACCAGTTCTTTAACCAAAGTGTTCTGCGGCCTGAATTTGAAAGGGCGCATGCACGGGCGGCACCTCGGACGGAATCTACTGCGGCGTCAGCCAGGAATCCCGCTGCCTTCTGTAGGGAAGGTATTGCCTCCAGCAGTGTCTCCCTTGGGCATTTATTCTTAATTTGGTCACTTAATTCGTCTAACCACTTGACCATAGCACGCGCTGTATAAGTAGCAGCCACCTCCGGCTTAAATGACACCAAGCCGATGCTTCCCAAGCAGATTTTAGAAAAGCGTCTGCTTTCTTGTCAAGGGGGATCTTTTAAAGGCACCCATGTCCTCAAATGGCAATGCTATTCCCCTGGATGTACTAGCAATGGCGGCATCTAGTCTGGGAGCTTTTTCCCCCATTTATCGCATACCTCCTCAAACGGGTATTTATGTTTGAGCGCCTGCGGTATGAACATTTTATTGTTGAGTTTCTTCCATTCCCTCTTGATCAAATTTAACAGGTTATCATGGAAGGGAAAAACCCTTCGTTTTTTCCCCTCAAGATTGCTAAACATAGCATCTTGAATTGACTTTGGCTCTTTTGGTGTTTCAAGTCCCATTGTGGACCTTACAAGCTTTAGTAATTTCCCAATGTCCTCAAATAGGAAATACAGACGATCCTTTTCCTCGACCGAGGAGTCCAGGTTCGAGTCCGAGGGCCCCATCTCCCCTTGTTCTTCCTCAGACTCTAACGTCTGTAGTTATTTCTGTGGGAGGGAGAGGAGCAGGAGTTATATCGGAGCCAAGTGTAGTCTGTTCCTTTAATTCATCTTTTACCGTCGACTTTACTTGATCCCGGATCATAGTTTTAATGCTCTGGAGCAGGGATGGTGACTCTTCGGCCACTGTTTTTTTAATGCACGAGCGACAAAGTAGCTTCTCATAAGATTTACCTAGGGCCTTTTTGCATAGTGCGCATTCCTTGTTCTTTTGCTTTGATGTGGCCTTTCCCCCGGTGCGCGCATCTCGCCTTCAGGATCCATCTGCGCTCCGCTGCTGATCTGGCTCTACAACTCCGGAGCCTGTGTGCAGTCTCTCAGTCACCAGTGGCACCTGCCTTACCTCCTTTTTATGGAGGACCGCTTCTGGGACCGCTCCCGCCCGGAAGTGCCCAGTACACCGCTCCCCCGGCGTGTGACGCCACTCAGTCGGCGCCAGCGTCGTGGTGGCCACGCCTCCCCCAGCCCAGCCTCCCACTGGAGCGGCCGCCGGGGAGTCTCACGAGGAGGACACCGCTTACCGAGCTGGGCTGACAGGCGCGCGCCACCGCACCTCGCTGCTATCCTCTCCCCGCGGACCTCGGCCTCCTGACCGGACGACATCAGAGGGGGATCCCTCCGGAGGTACGGACACTGCCCCAGGCATCCGCCTGCGGGAAACAGGAAACTAAACTGAGGAAGAGAGGTGCCACCCCCTTCTTATGTCTCTGCTAAATGTTTTCCTGTTTCCTGGGGGCGGATACCATGTCTGTGGTGCTGTCATGGGGAAGGGAAAAATGTCATGTCTTCTGTGAGGAAGCGTGATCCTGGGCATCATTAGGCAACAGAACAATGATCCCAAGCATGTCTCACAGTGGACCAAGGCTTGGTGTGAAGAGTGCAGAGTCCTGTAACACAATAAGACCGGCATTCTTCTGTATACTCCTGTGTGTACATATATGTCACCCTCTTGCAGTCTGCTGTATACCCTTGTATAATATATATATATATATATATATATATATATATATACACACACACAATCACCTACTGTATATTCCTGTATGTATAATTTTCACCTCCTGGCACTCTACTGTGTAAATTTATATATGTCATCTCCTGGCAGTCTACTGTATATGTTCCTGAGGAGATGGAGATATATATATATATCTATATATATATCTATATATATATATATATATATTTTGTGAGGTAGCGCTGTCATTCAAGTAGGGGATACTCGCTTGCAGCCTCAAAAAAAAAAAAAAAAAAAAAAATCAGATCCGGCACAGGTTTTCCACAAAACCATAACTCCATGCGGTTTATTCAGCAGCATAAACCAAAGCAAGCAACATAAAGTTCACTTAATTGCATAGCGTCCATGACAGAGCTTCTGTCAGCAATGTCCAATACGCAGGCTTTCCAGCCTCACAGTTATAACTCACCCCTTCAGGGTTCTCATGGCTGCTTCTCGATACTGCAGACATTCAATCCCTCCAGGGAACTCTCAGGCACTTGCAGCCATTAAACATAGCATCCACACGTTGTTAGCCAGGAAGCTCCATCTCAGCGGGACCTTCCACACTGGACCAATCGGGTCCCAGCATTCACCCCATGTGACCTACCCTGGCCACATTATATGGTTCATAGCCACGCCTACCGGGTCACATGACTGACCTCATCACAGGTCCTTCAAGCATTTACACACTCTTTACAACAGTGTTCTTTAAACACACCCCCTGGGTGGGCTTGTAGGTAGCCAGGCCTGCCCATCTCTCTAGTTACCTGGAGACTTCTCCCTGACACCTTGAAGCAACACCTCAGCAATATCATTGCTGATCAACACATAAGTCTCCATCTCAAAGCCACCCACTTTGAGATGCATAATGGCCTTCCAGCATTCATCCTTTCTTCTGGGACCTCCACACCGCACCCCCTAGCGGACACAGTGGTTACCACACACACTATATATATATATATATATATATATATATATATATATATATATATATAATAGACAGACATCTCCCAGCACTCTGCTATATACCATATGTATACCTGTGTGTATCTATATTATTTTGTGTATATATTGCCTTCCTGGCCGTCTGCTCTACACTCCTGTGTCTATATATGCAGTGTGGGGTGCAGCACACAAGCATCCCATAAGCAAAGCATCACAGAAGCTAAGTATCAGGAAAACGGCAGTTATACATGGCAGTTATCAGGGCAGGAATCAGGTAACCCACACTTTGCTCTCCCCTTTAACTATGTGCTTTATTTTTACCCTCCTGTGTTCCTTTGCCATCCACCACGACTCATACACATCACCCCCTCTATACTTCCCTTTCCCATGTACAGCTCCCATGCACTCCTCACCTTCCTGAGAAACCTAAGCCCATCTTGCCCAAACACATCACAGAAAAAAACTACTTACAATTCCAACAACTATTTGCTCTTTATCTTCCTACTCCTACTGATTTCAGGGGACATCTCCCCCAACCCCTACCCTACCTCATATCGAAACCATAATAATCTTATTAATATTACTTGCACTCCCTCATCTCCATCTTTTAATTGTGCCCTCTGGAATCCACAGTCTGCTTGTAACAAACTTCCTTTCCTACACAACCACTTTCTGAACAACTCTCTTAATCTGTTGGCCCTCACGGAAACCTGGATTCAGGATTCTGACACTGTCTCTCCTGCTGCCATTTCCTACGGTGGTTTACAATTCTCTCACTCCCCGAGACCCACAAACAGACATGGTGGTGGAGTCGGCATACTCCTGTCCCCACAATGCACTTTCCAGGTCATCCCCCCAGTTCCAACACTCTTATTCCCTTCTTTTGAGGTCCATACCATCAGGCTCTTCCGTCCCCTCTCCCTCAGGGTAGCGGTCATATACCGACCCCCAGGCTCACCCACCCACTTCCTTGACCACTTTTCAGCTTGGCTGCCGCACTTCATGTCCTCAGAACTTCCAACCCTTATCCTGGGAGACTTCAGCATCCCCATTAACAGCCCTACTTCCACATCTGCATCCCAGCTTCTATCACTAACCACCTCTCTAGGCCTCTCACAGCTTTCAACCTCTGAGACACACAAGGACGGTAATACCCTTGATCTGTCTTCGGCCAGCTCTGTTCAATCTCCCACCTAAATAGCTCACCGCTTCCACTCTGACCACAACATTCTCTCCTTCATGCTCACAAATCCTCGCCCACCCCAGCTCACTCCTACCTACCACACAGTCAGAAATCTACAAGCCATTAACCCTCAGACACCCTTCACTGTCCCCAATCTCCTCTTTTTCTTGTCCTAATCTGGCTGTTCATCACTACAATGACACTCTTAGAAGCACCCTTGACCAAGTAGCTCCTCTCACCCTCAGAACCTCCAAGCACAGTAAAACAGCCCTGGCTCACATCGCAAACTCAATTTCTCCAGCGATGCTCTAGGAGTGCTGAACGCCTATGGAGAAAAACCCGCACACCAGAAGACTTCATCCACTTCAAATTTATGTTAAGAACCTATAACGCTGCCCTTCACCTCGCCAAATAGACCTACTTCACCACCCTGATCTCGTCACTAGCAAACAATCCCAAGAAACTTTTTGACACTTTACTCCCTCCTCCGGCCAAAAGCACAAGCCCCTATCACAGACATTTGTGCTGATGACCTGGCCTCCCACTTTACAGAAAAAATAGATAATATCCGTCAGGAAATCTGCTCCCAACCACCAAGTGCTGTGACTCCTCCCATCCCTTCCTGCATCTCCCCTGGCTCACTTTCCACATTTGATCCCATCACAGAAGTCTCCAGACTCCTCTCTTCTTCTCATCCGACTACATGCACTACCGGCCCCATTCCCTCAGATCTCCTCCAGTCTCTCTCTCTCCAGTCATCACAACCCACCTAACTACAATCTTTAATCTCTCCCTCTCCTCGGGCATTTTCCCATCCTCCTTCAAACACGCTATCGTTACTCCATTACTAAAGAAACCAGCTCTCGACCCATCCTGCACAAACAACTACAGACCAGTCTCCAATCTCCCTTTCATCTCTAAACTTTTGGAGCGCCTAGTTTACTCCCGCCTTACCCGTTACCTCTCCATTCACTCCCTTCTAGACCCTTCACAGTCCGGCTTCCGCCCCCTACATTCGACTGAAACTGCACTCATCAAAGTGACCAATGACCTTCTGACAGCAAAACGTAACGGTGACCACTCTCTGCTCATTCTTCTTGACCTATCTGCAGCTTTCGATACTGTTGACCACCATCTCCTACTCTGTCAGGAACACCGCACTGAACATGCTCACTGAGCCAGTGCGCGCGTCCTGAGTAAAGCGAACAGTGCTCCAAGATACCTGTGGAGCGGGCAGCAGCCGAGTAGATGCGTACTTCAGAGCCGCAGGACCTGAAGCACGCGACTGCTAGAGGCGTGGCCTAAACTCCACAGAGCTAGGAGCTGTAAGATAACGCCTAGCAGGGTAACTGCGAGACAAAGTTACCAGGGGGTATAGACAGGGAGAATAGTCAAGAAGTAGCCAATGAGTCACACACAGAGATAGCTGCAAAGGTACAAGAGGGGCGAGCAGAGAGTAGTCAGGTCACAGGCAATGAGTCATACACAGAGATAATAACGCAGTACAAAATCAACAGGCAAACTCAAACCGGGTCAGAACCATACAAACAAGCTATAGCAACAAACAGGCACACAGGGGTCAGCACACTAGGCCAAAGGCAAAAGTATAACTGGCAGGGATTGAAGCTTCCCAGGGGTATAAGAAGCTCTCCCAGAACCAGAAAGAGGCCACAATCATTAACCCCAGGTGTGCAGGTCAAAACCTGCACCGAGCTCCAGACATTAACCCCAGGTGTGCAGCTCAAAAACCTGCACTGGGTTCATGACACTCTCTAGGCTCCAGTCACTAGGCATTAATGACACTGCTCTCCTGGTTCTCTTCCTATCTCTCTGACCGCTCCTTCAGTGTTTTGTTCTCTGGCTCCACGTCATCTCCTCTTCCTCTTGCTGTCGAGGTACCTCAGGGCTCAGTCCTTGGCCCCCTTCTCTTCTCTCTCTACACAGCCCCAATTGGACAGACCATCAGCAGATTTGGCTTTCAGTACCATCTTTATGCTGATGACAACTATATACGTCATTCCCCGACCTTACCCCCGCTGTACTACAGAACGCCAGTGACTGTCCGCAGTCTCCAATATCATGTCCACTCTATCTGAAACTCAACCTCTCCAAAACTGAACTTCTGCTCCCACCGTCTACTAATCTCCCTAAATCTGACATTTCCCCCTCTGTGGGTAGTACCACAATAACTCCCCGGCAGCAGGCGTGCTGTCTGGGTGTTATGTTTGACACCAATCTCTCCTTCACATCCCATATACAATCTCTTGCCCGCTCTTGCCGCTTACACCTAAAGAACATCTCTAGAATCCGCCCTTTTCTCACCATGGAAACAAAACCCCCCACTGTCACCCTGATCCACTCCTGCCTGGACTACTGTAACGCTCTATTAATTGGCCTCCCCTTTACTCGACTTTCCCCTCTCCAGTCCATCCTTAATGCTGCAGCCAGGGTCATCCATCTGGCTAATCGGTACTCGGACGCGTCCGCTGTTCGCCAATCGTTACACTGGCTGCCCATTCATTATAGGATCCAATTCAAAGTACTTGTTCTCACCCACAAAGCTCTCCACGGTGCGGCACCCCCCTACATCTCCTCTCTCATTTCTGTCTATCGGCCTAGTCGATTGCTGCGCTCTGCAAATGACTTTCGACTAACCTCTGCACTAATCCATACCTCCCACTCCCGACTCCAAGTCTTCTCCCGTGCTGCTCCTATCCTCTGGAATGCTCTACCCCAAGAAATTAGGACTAACCACAATTTGCATAGTTTTAGGCGCTCCCTTAAAACATTTGTTCAGAGCGGCTTATCACGTTCACTAATCAGTCATTCTATGTGTGAGTGTGCGTGTATAACCCATTCACTATCTCCATCCATCCTTCACTCCAAGATGGCTGGACCTTCATTGTAAATATACAATTGTAAATACACACCTGTACTTTGTATCTCCCTCACCTCATGGTAGATTGTAAGCTCTCACGGGCAGGGTCGTCTTATTTTGCTTTAATTATTGTATTGTTAATGTTGTTACTAATGACTTGTGTTTTGAAACTGTTAAACTGTAAAGCGCTGCGGAATATGTTGGCGCTATATAAAGATTTATTATTATTATTATTATTATATATATACACACACACACACACACATCCCCTCCTGGCAGTCAGCTGCACATATTCCTATATATCTATCTATCGACATCATCAGCTCACAGAAACTGTGACCATGTACCGAAGTCTACAGAGACTACAGACTGGCCCCATACCTGGAGAAACTCCCAGACCCCAGAGAGCGCAAGATCCTGAGCCGATATAGACTCAGTGCCCACAGTCTGGCCATCAAATCCGGCCGATACAGGCAGAGCTACAAACCCAGGGAGGAAAGACTGTGCCAACACTGTGACCAGGAGGCCCTGGAGGATGAGACCCACTTCCTTCTACACTGCCCCAGATACTCACTTCAGGAGACTCTCACATCTGTTCCCAGATTTCATCACCATGATGGAGGAAGAGAAATCATTTATCCTGCTGGGGGAAGAGAGAGCAGTACAGATAGCAACGCGGTATGTGAGCGAATGTCAGACTGCGAGAAAGAGAACTATGATATGCCATGGACTTCTATGGCCCCACCCTGAATCTGCCCCATGCCCCCCATTCACCTTCCCTATGCAATGGACTTCTATCGCCCCATCCTGGAATAATATATATATATATATATATATATATATATATATATATATATATATATATATATATATATATATATATATATCCCCAACAATGTAGACCAGCTCACTCCTGTGAACCACCTGGAACCTCAGCTGACCTGGTTAACTCCGTTGTGCCCAGATCTGGATGTAGGAGTCCATCCATACAAATGTGAACAACGACAAAGCAAAGTCCAGCAATAACGTGAGCAATCCAGGATGCTGTTAAAAATGTTCTTTTTATTCATAAATCCATTAAAATGCAATGGTCCAAGCAGTTCAAAACAGCAATAACGCAGGAAAGTCGTGCAGATAGGACTACGCGTTTCAGCGGTAGAACCCGCCTTCTTCACGGTCCAGGACCGTCCGCAGCAAAGCACAGGTCCGGCCGAAGTCGACAGAGACCGTCGGACTCTAAAGCGAATTGTGAGAGAGGATCGCAAGACCACGGCTCCGAAAATCACTGCTGAGCTCAATGAACACCTACAGAACCCAGTTTCCATGAAAAATGTTCATTGGGAGCTACACAAATCTGGATTCCACGGAAGAGCTGCAATCTGAAAACCGCTGCTCTCAATGACAAATGTTTCCAAGCGTTTAGAGTGGTGTGGAAACCTCCAGAATTGGTCCCTCGAGCAGTGAAAACATGTGATATTCTCAGACGAATCATCGTTTACCCTATTTCCGACCGAGTGTACGTTTGGAGACAGCCGAAAGAAGCATTCCATCCAGACTGCCTTCTCCCAACCGTAAAACATGGCAGAGGTTCTGTAACGATCTGGGGTGCTATTTCGTGGAGATCCGCAGGGCCAATGATATCCCTTCATGGAAGAATTAACAGCCGAGATTATTTAGGCATTTTGGGCGACCAAGTGCATCCTATGGTTCAAGCACTGTTCCCGGAGGGGAACGCCATCTTTCAGGATGACAATGCACAAATTCATACAGCTAGAATCGTTAAAGCATGGCACGAGGAACATTGTAATGAAGTTGAGCATCTCATCTGGCCCCCACAATCTCCAGACCTCAACATTATTGATCATTTATGGCCGATTTTAGAGATTCAAGTTAGTCGTCGATTTCCGCCGCCATCGTCGCTCAAAGAACTGGTGGGTGTTTTAACTGAAGAATGGGCTACAATTCCTTTGGAAACAATTCACACCTTGTATGAATCCATACCTCAGATAATCGAGGCTGTAATCGCCGCAAAAG
This sequence comes from Dendrobates tinctorius, assembly GCF_039654945.1. Taxonomy (NCBI): domain Eukaryota; kingdom Metazoa; phylum Chordata; class Amphibia; order Anura; family Dendrobatidae; genus Dendrobates; species Dendrobates tinctorius. Next base: position 103,635,225 of record NW_027361671.1, read on the forward strand.
GTGGACCTACACCATATTAAACTTTTGTTGATGTTTCCAGGTGTTTCCATTATTTTGTCCTAGCAGTCTGCTGTACAGTGGGTACAGAAAATATTCAGACCCCTTTAAATTTTTCACTCTTTGCTTCATTGCAGCCATTTGGTAAATTCAAAAAAGTTCATTTTTTTCTCGTCAATGTACACTCTGCACCCCATCTTGACTGAACAAAAAACAAATGTAGAGATTTTTGCAGAAAGCGGGGGGGAGCAGAGGGCAGGGGAGGGGAAACAAATACTGGCGGCGGCGGATCGCCCCTCGTCAGTCTGTGGCCGATCTCCCCAGTCAGTCGTGGGGGGGGGGGGGGCGCAGATCGAGGTCTCCAGCCACGGCCGATGTTGTTGCAGCATCGGCCATGCCTGGATTGTAATATTTCACCAAATATCAGAGCGTGCCGGATGCTCCACAGTCGCCCCTATACGGACGCGTGACGCCACTACAAGCCGAGGCCCCCAGGGCAACGCCACTGCAAGCCCAGCCACGGCCCCAGGAGATGGACGCATCGCATACTTACCAGCACCAGCAGCGATGGACCATGTTCACGCGAGCTCTCCTTACCGGAGGCTGATTCCTCTGCTGCCGCCTACACATGCAGTCCCTCTGCAGTGTGGCGCTTCCGTCACACCGTCAAGGAAGAATGGCAGAGGATCCCCAAATCTAGGTGTTAAAACCTTGTTGCATCATTCCCAAGACGACTCATGGCTGTACTAGCTCAAAAGGGTGCTTCTACTCAATACTGAGCAAAAGGTCTGATACTTATGACCATGCAATATCAGTTTCTTTTTTAATACATTTGCAAAAATTTCTACATTTCTGGCTTTTTTCAGTCAAGATGGGGTGCAGAGTACATGGAGAAAAAAAAAAAATGAACTTTTTGCAATGAAACAAAGAGTGAAAAATGTAAAGGGGTCTAAATACTTTCCATACCCACTGTACATGTCCCCTACTGGCAGTCTGCTGTATACATTCCTCTGTATATATGTCCCCTACTGGCAGTTTGCTGTACACACATATTCCCTCCTGGTAGCCTGCTGTATAAATTCCTGTGTATATATGTCCCCTCCTGGCAGCCTTATGTACGGTATATATTCCTACGTCCCCTCCTGGCAGCCTGCTGTATACACTCCCGTGTATACACGTCCCCTCCTGGCAGCCTGCTGTATACACTCCCGTGTATACACGTCCCCTCCTGGCAGCCTGCTGTATACACTCCCGTGTATACACGTCCCCTCCTGGCAGCCTGCTGTATACACTCCCGTGTATACACGTCCCCTCCTGGCAGCCTGCTGTATACACTCCCGTGTATACATGTCCCCTCCTGGCAGCCTGCTGCTCCCCTTGATCATGTGAGGACCACTTAGGGTTAGTACCCCCTAGGACAGTGCCCCTACACAGCACACTTCTCTTCTCAGTTGAGTGCACCGGAGCCTGTCCACTATATGGAGAAGGCACAGGCCAGGACGCCTGGGACGTTTAGTTTTACAGCACCACTGCGGCCAAGAGTGTAACGTCCGGGCTGGAAACCTCGTGTTGGAAACCCGGAGCTCCACCACGAGCCGCCCACAACACTTTCAGAACAATAGTAAAACAAAGGCCCGCCATGAGAGCAGAACTTCACCTGCGAGCTGCTTCCTGAGCAGGAGGACAGACTGTTCTGACATCTTGTAACCACTGCGCCGCTCCCCGCTCTCCTCCGACAACCTGTCACCACAATTCTCCCTGTGCTCACCCCCTTGCCTTGCACCACTTCCGCCCTTATAGAATTCAGTCTTTTCTCCGGAACGCATAGCCCCGCCTCTGCCTTGGAACGCACGGCCGCAGCACAAGCCGCCATTTTCCCGACAGCAGATGTCCTGTGGGCGCCTGTGCTGTTTACCTTTGTAGATCGTTACCAGGCATGTAAACCATTTACAGCGGTCAATGCGGTGTGGCAATGGAACGGGCAGTAGGAATATAGCCCGGACATGGTCATTACTCAGCGTTAAACGAGCAGGCGGTGTGCGGACACCTATGCTATTTTTCCAGTGGGTCGTCAGTGAGCGCCATCATTTAACGCGAGCGGCGCTTCTGGGTGGAGCTGACACGTCCGGTGTTCGGGAGACTGCGGGAGCTGCTGGCCGGGATGAGTGTGATCGATCATGTGCGGGACATGGCTGCGGCCGGACTGCACTCCAATGTGCGCCTACTGAGCAGCCTGCTGCTAACCATGAGCAACAACAACCCGTGAGTGTCCCCCGACCGATGCACCGATCCTGACCGCTGCCGCCGACTCCGCACATGACGGCTGGGTAGCTGGGCGTTATTATCGCGGGGCTGCTGACATGGCGCCTCCATAGTGAGGGCATTATGCCATAGCACCTTACCGGCGGAGATGATGGCTCTTTCGCCTGGGGATCATCAGATTGCCACAACTTGATCCTTCTAAATACGAGTCTTGGACAGATCAGAGCACTATCTGCCTTTATAACTTTCCTTACCATTGAGCAGACAGCGGCGTCGTCTGATGTTGGATTTTGTGCTGATCCTTCATCCACTCCTGTACAAGAATCCGCCGTCGCACAGCGGAGGCGTTGCCTATAGCGACCAATTCCAGCTCAGCTTCTTTTATTTCAGAGGATAGGAATAGTAATGTATTCTTTCTAAATACGGTTTTTCGGTGATTCCTTTGTATCCCCGTTCACACTGCACCCACACACACAAATGATACACCATTTGAAAGGTAGACTTGCCCCCTTCAGCAAGAAAACAGCCAAACAAACCATACATCCACGATTTGATTACAAAATACAAGTTAAACATTAATTTTCATAAGCCTGCAGTAAGGAAAAATGACCTGCAGGTGGCACCACAGTACCCCAAAGCACACTACCAACACATTTGTAAACATGAACTGCTTTTTCGCTGATTACTTCGCCCCACACACACGAGACACCATTTGAAAGGTAAACTTGCTCCCTTCAGTAAGAAAACAGACAAACAAACCACACATTCACAATTTTATCATTAAATACAGTTTAAACATTCATTTTCATAAACCTGCAGAAAGACACAATGACCTGCAGGTGGCACCTGAACAGGAAAACATTTTTGGCTTCTACTTATCAAACCAATTTATTGTATTACCAATCTTCATATATAAATACCTGTCTGTGTTCATCAGCTCATGAAATACATTTACATTCGACCAGCTTGCTTTTTCTGAAATTGCCTGCGCCCCCGACCACCAATGTGCGAAAACTTTGCACGAGCCAAGCCGGTTATACAGTAATATAATGAAGAAAAATCCCGAATCGCTGCTCAAATAGGGTCCAAAACCAAGTTTGGAACAAATCTCTTGATTTTTTTAATTGCAGCCTATAAATAAGTGAAACCAAATAATACAATATCGCCTGTAGAGTAATAAAATCCAGCATATATCATATGAACCTACCTGAAAGCTCCGGGTAGAAGGCAGAATACGTTATTCTGCGGGACCCGGCGTCCGCTTTACCTGGGTAGTCCTTTTCTTTCGTATGATATATGCTGTATTTTATTACTCTACAGTTGATATGTGGTGGGGGGATGTATACACACATTTCCTTATGACATTGTTGGCATATGTTATTTACCCGATTTTTGAAAAATATCCTTTTTATTTATGTTATACTACACTGATCAAGGTCATTTGAGTCCGAAATGTCTGTACTTATTTATGGGCTGCAATTAAAATCAGGAAACTTGTTCCAAAATTCCTTTGAGCGCCAAGCTTTTGATCCATTTAATTGTTTTTTTATACAGTGACCTCTGAGCAATCGCCCTGCTGTAAGAGCATGTTCACACAACCGTCAGTTTGAGCCTTCCCTAATGCTGTGATGTATTCTGACACATGAAAACAAAGATAAAAAAAAAAAAATCCATTTTTCTCTGCTCTTTTCTCCCCTGTTTTTGATAATGAGAGCTCCAGGCTTCCCCGACACTTGATCCCGTTGCCTCGTCAGGGTTAGAATTATACTCTCCATGATATAGTAATTCTCTTGTGTCGTTCTTCCTCCTAGTAATGTATGAGTCTGTTGACAAGTGGATGTTGCCATTCCCTTCGTCATAGCGGTGCGTCCTTGCAGTCTGACACTACCAGCACTGATTGGACAGACTGAGTCAGGACAGCCCCCGAGCAGCCAAGTAACTGTGGTCCTGATTCATCAAGACCGGTATTCAGCTGCTGTGCAGTGAGCTTCTGTAGTGCAAAGTCTAATAAATTTGGCCGGTATGCCTGGCCTAACCCTGTCATGTCCTTGGTGTACCTTTTCAAAAACTTAGCTGGTACTGGCACTCTAAACCCGAAATATGCATTATTTTAAGCAGTTTTACGCCTGAAAATTGCCATAAACAGCTTGATAAATTGGAGTCTGTGTGTTGCAGAATTATAAGAAAAGTTGCTAGTTATTTCTGAAAGAAAATAGGTACGGTAGTTATTTAAGAAAAATAAGTCAGGAGTGACGACAGGTCTCTCTCTTTTTTTTTTTTTTTTTTTTAAACCAGTTATTTTTATTTAGGTTTCAAAAGATTTTAAACAATAAACAGTGGATATCAATATACATGTAACAATTCACATATCTTGTAGTAATACAATCAAAGCCATCCCCCCCTCCCCCCTCCCCCAATACTCCTTATGCCGGGTATACTTGAGAGTCTTAGCAATCATATCACCGCCATCCAGGCGGACCATATTTTTTCGAAAGTTCCTTCACCATGCCTTCGCCTGTAAATGCTTTCCTCTAAATGCATTACCGTACATGTCTGAGCAATAAATTCCCTCCTAGTGGGGGGTTCCGAATCCTTCCATTTTCATGCTATTAGTTTGCGTGCCACATACAGCAACCTCGCTATTGCCACTTTGTAATGTTCTGAGACAGGTATCCCATCCACCTCCCCCAAAACACACAGCACTGGATTCCTGTCGAGCGTACATGCATAAGCTCTCTCAATTTTGTTGATAACGACCAGCCAGTATGCCACCAGCCGCGGACACGACCATAACATATGTAACAGTCCGGCCTGGTCTGTGCCACATCTAGGGCAGCTAGAGTCTCCCCTCAAGCCCGCCTTGAATAGGACCAGCGGTGTTTTGTATGTTCTATGTATTACATATAATTGGGAGAGCCGTGCCTGCTCGCTTAGAGAGATCTTCGGGACATATTCAAGAATAGTCTCCCATAGTTCTGTTGTGAGGGTACCCACCTCCCTCTCCCATTTACTCTTTGCAGTGAGGTGATTGTCCCCCAGATAGGAGTGTAGTAGATCATGATATATGCTCGATATAACTCCCCTCGTCCCTCCTTTCATACACACAAATTCTAGTACAATGTCGCCCTGAACCGTCATGGCTCCCAATCTACACTGTGCCCTCCAAGCATGTCGAAGCATATAGTATTGAAACCCCCATACCGAAGGCAAATCAAATTCCTCTCTCAATGTCTCAAAGGTCTTCAGGTCCGTTCCACTCTGCAGCTGGCACACATATCTTACTCCTTTCGCCTTCCAATTGCCCATTTGACGCAGCTTATTAAGTTCCGGCAGATGCTCATTGTCCCACACCGGTGAGTAGTCAGCTCATCCACCCCTCTGATCCTTTTAATGGTGTCCCATACCTTCTGAATCATGCCTATGGTAGGATATGGTGCTCCCAGTTTCTTAAAGGTACCATCCTCTAGACCCTGGATAAGTGGGCGTCTCCCCGTCACATGTACCAGCACCCGGTGAGCTGCTCCTCCACAATCGAGCTCTCTCCATCCACTGACATGCTGGCCCTGTACTGCCAAGAAATAGACCCATGGATTTGGTGCGGCCAGTCTTCCCTCTTCCTTTCCTTTTTGCAGAGTTCCAAATTTAATCCGTGCCTGCTTCTTGCCCCATATCAAGGATCTGAAGATAGAATCAATGCCCCGAAACCGTTTTTTTGGTAGCCATATCGGCGAATTGTGCAAAACGTACATTAGTTGTGGCATAAGGACCATCTTAATCAGGTTAGTTCTACCCGTTACCGTTAAAGCCAATTTGCACCATGCACCTATTTTCCCTTTAAATTTCTCTAGCAGAGGAACCAAATTCAGATCCGTGAATCGGGACAGTGGAAGAGCTACCCATATCCCTAGGTATTTAAACTGTGAAACTAGCTGGAGTTGTTTCCCCCTCTCATCTATCTCCTCCGCTTCTATTGCTCTATCCACAGCCATGACATAAGACTTGTGCCAATTTATCTCCAGTCCCGAAATGCTCCCAAATTGTTTAATTACATCCATCGCGCACCCCAGTGTCTCTCCTGCACTTTCCAAAAGCAACAGGATGTCGTCGGCATACAATGATATTTTTTCTTCCAGCTTCCCAAATTTAAATCCGACCACTCCCCTCTCAGCTCTAATCTTGGCCGCCAGGGGCTCCACTGCCACCGCGAACAATAGCGGGGACAGCGGACACCCCTGCCTTGTGCCCCTATGCAAGTCAAACATCCCGGACTGTTCTCCATTCACCTTAACTACCGCCTTTGGGGATGAGTACAATAACTTCACCCAGGCCATGAACGCGGGGCCGAATCCTATCAGTTCCATGATTTTCCATAAGTATTGCCATTCCACGCTATCAAATGCTTTCCTAGCATCCAATGACATCACTATTCTCCTGCCACCATTTTCAGCAGGCAGTTGCATATTAAGAAATAATCTTCTTAAGTTAACAGCCGTGGAGCGGTTAGGCATAAAGCCCGACTGGTCCTCGTGTATAATGGTATGCGCAACCCCGGTGAGCCGGGTGGCCAGGATCTTAGCGAGAATTTTGACATCCGTTGTCAACAACGAAATGGGCCTGTACGACTCCGCATCCATAGGATCTTTTCCCTCCTTCGGCAGAACCACTATCACTGCTTCCTCCATTGATCTCGGCAGTGCCCCCGTCACTAAAGCCTCATCAAACACAGATTTCAATTTCGGAGCCAGCAGTTCCACTTAAGGGGGTTTTACACTAAGCGATATCGCTAGCAATATCGCTAAAACGTCACTGGTTTTGTGACGTTATAGCGATATTGCTAGCGATATCGCTATGTGTGATACTTACCAGCGACCGGCTCCCCCGCTGTCCATCGCTGATCGCGCGAGAATGTCCGGCTCCATTTCTCGTCGGGCGCTTCCTGCTGAGACTTCCTGCTGTGACGTCCAGCGACGCGTGGAGGCGGGCGGGAGGACGTCTGGATCGCTGTGTGTGAATGGTAAGTATCGTGCGCTGCGTCGCTGCTGCATCGCTGTGAGATCTTTCTGTGTGAAAGCTCACTAGCGATCATTTAGCGATGTACCAGCGATCCTGACCGGGTCGGATCGCTGGTCGGATCGCTGGTGCATCGCTAAATGTAAAAGGGCCTTAACTCCCTGTACACCTCCCCAGGTAGACCATCAGCTCCCGGTGATTTGTTATTGGGCATAGACAGTATTGCACATTCCACCTCCTTCACACTCACAGGTTCTTCCAACCTCAACCTATCTTCCTCAGACAATTTAGGTAGTGAAATGCCTTCCAAAAATTTCTCCACATCCCCCTCTGTGTCCCGTGCTCTCGAAGTGTACAGTGCCATGTAATATGCCTTGAAGACCTCCAGTATGTCCTTTGTGTCTGTCATAGTCGCCCCTGTTTGATCTCTCAGTTTATACACCCTGGAAGACTCCCTTTGTGCCGCAGATATCACCGCCAACAAGTGACCTACTCTCTCTCCTTCTTCAAAGAATTGAGCTTGCTGAAATGCCCTTTTCCTCTCAGCTTGCATCATGTGCAGTTTATCAACTGCCTCCTGAGCCAATTTTAGTCTATTGTGAGCTTCACTCGTTGGCGCCAAAATCATGTCTGCCTCCGCTCTTGTCAGGTCATCCTTTATTTGTTGATCTGCCAATTTAGTTTTGGTCTTACACCTCGCAATCTCACTTAAAAAAAGTCCCCTCATAAATGCCTTCATGGCATCCCATACCGTTGTGGCCTCAGTACTCCCTTCGTTCATTTGGAAGAAGTGCTCTAGCTCTTTGGTTATGCCACCCATGTCCACCACTTTAAGCCACGTCGGGTGTAGACGCCAACCTCCCCTCTGACCCCGAGCAGATCTCACCAGAAGCGTGACCACCATAGGACCATGATCCGAGAGAGTCCTCTGTAGGTATTCCACCTCCCCCACCATCCCGTCCATAGCGGTATCCCCCAAAGCCAGGTCTATCCTCGACAGTGTTCCATGTGTTGCCGAATGACATGAAAAAGTCCTCTTACCCTCATTTCGTACTCTCCACAGATCTACCAGCCCAAGTTCCCCTACATACTTGCCAAAGGCAGTCATCCTGTCCTGTCCAGCTTCCGTACCTGCCGGTCGTACTTTATCCCAAAAATCATTCATAGTGTTATTAACATCTCCCATAATCAACAATGGAGTCTCCCCCCATCTGCCCGTCAGTTCCAGTACTGCTTGTAGTTTCTTTTTAGAGTAAGGTGGAGGGATATATAAAGCCACTAAAATCATTTTGTGTCCGAACAATCTGCAAGCAATCCATACATACTGCCCTTCACTGTCTACATGCACTTCCAGCTCTTCATAATGTGTGTTTTTGTGTATTAGGACTGACACCCCCCTGGAGTACGAGGAATAAGTAGAATGATATGTCTTTAGCATCCAGGCTCTTGACAACCAGTGCATAGTGTCTCTAGTGAGATGTGTCTCCTGCAAGCACGCGATCATAGGTTCACAGGATTTGATATGATTCAGAACAGCCGCCCTCTTAACCTTATCAGATATACCACGTACATTCCAACTTAACATCCGAACAGTACGGTTACTCATTGTGCATTAGAAAGAACAATCCATCATCATCAAGTAACATCATTACATTGTGGTCCCAATCATACCTGGTCAACGACAGGTCTCTATATGGGAACAGGAAAGCCTGTTAGACCATGCTCAGAGCATGGTCCAAGAGGCTTCTGTCAGTGCAGCGCTGCAGGTGTAAAGCATTGCAATGCATTATACCAGCCATCAGACTGCCAAAAGTTATTAAAGTTCCATGCAGAGACTAAGTAAGAAATTGAAAAAAAAAATAGCAATATAATAATGAAAAATTATACCGATAAATGGGTCTTTTTTTTTTTTTTTAATGTAAAAAAAAAAGTAGAGTACACATATATGGTATCTTCGCATCTGAAACAACCCGACCTTTAAGGCTATGTGCCCACGTTGCAGTTTTGAAGCAGAATATTCCTGAGCAGAAACCCACACCTTTTGCCAGAAAAAGGCATGCGGTTTTTGACGCGGTTTTGTAAGCGATTTTTGACGCATTTGTCATGGGGTTTTAACATGCGTTTTTGCGATACAAGTGTATGTATGTGGAATCGCACGCAAATCCGCAAAATTAATGAACATGCTGCGTTTTTTTTACCGCGAACCGTTTCCGCAGCGGTAAAAAAACGCACCATTACCACAACATGTGCGGAATCAATTAGGATTGCATGGAATGCTTTTTTTTTTTTTTTAAACGCTAAAAAAAGCTACGTGTGCACACAGCCTAAAAGTGTCACACTAGTTAACCCCTTCAGTGAACACCATAAAAAAAGGCTAAAAACTATCCTTTTATCATACTATAACAAAGTGGAATAAAACGTGATCAAAAAGATGAATGTAAATAAAAATAGTATCTCTGAAAACATCTTGTCCCGCAAAAAGAAAGCTGCCATATAGCTCCATCAGCAGAAAAATAAAAAAGCTATAGCTCTCAGAATAAAGTGATGCACAAATCATTTTTTTTCTGTAAAAGTTTTTATTATTGTGTAAAAGCGACAAAAGGTAAAAAAAAAAAATGCTATAAATATGGTATCGCTGTAATCAAACTGACCTGAAGAATAAAGCTGCCATATCAATTTTACCACCCGTGGAACAGCATTAAAAAAAAACAAAAAAAACCCCCTGAATTGTTGTTTTTTTTCGTTCATTATGTCTCCCAAAAATCAGAATAGAAAGCGATCAAAAAAAGTGCCCGAAAAATGGTACCAATAAGAACATCAATTTGTCCTGCAATAAACAAGCAGTCATATGACTCTGCAGAAATATGGAAAAATTATAGCTCTGAAAATATGGCAATGCAAAAACTTTTTTTTTTTTTTTAAACTGCCTCTTTTTAAACATAAAAACCCAATATAAGTCTGGTATCGCTGTAATCGCGCCGACCTGCAGAATAAAGTCGCCAAATCACTTATACTGCACGAGGAACGGCATAAAAAATAAATAAAACCCATTCTTCACATGCTGTTGATTTGTTCATTCTGCCTCCCAAAGATCACAGTAAGGCTTGGCACACATTTATCTTGCACTGAGCACATACACCAGGGTTTCCATGTAATTCCCTGACTTACGTGATTTAGACGAATCCCCTGGTGGAAGATTTCTTATAATAATAATAATAATAAATTTTATTTTTATAGCGCCGACATATTCCGCAGCACTTTACATTTCAGAGGGGATTTGTACAGACAATAGACATTACAGCATAACAATAATCACATACAGTAGATTATAACAAATACCAAGAGGAGTGAGGGCCCTGCTCGCACGCTTACAGTCTGAGGAAAGAGGTAGACACGAAAGGTGGGTGGTAACAGTTGCCCTGATTGTATGGACCAGCCATAATGTTAAGTGTGTAACAGTACAGACACATAATATAGGAGGAGGCACAATGAGGCATAATGAGGAGGAGGCACGGTGGACGCCATAGAACCTGTGATCCAACAGTGTCTGTCTTTTTAGGCGTCCATAAAAGTGCAGTCGACCAGTTTTGTGCACTTCCCAGAAGGACAATGCTGAACAGACTCCATACTGAGTCCAGAGTAACTCTGCTGCCTCATTATAGTGATAGTGAATCTCTGAGGGGTTTCATGTGAATCGCGTCACTCAGATTTAGATGGAAACCCTGATGCAAGTGCTCAATGTAGAGCGCCGGATAAATATGATCTAAAATGTTCCCAATAAATGCTTCAAATCAATCCACAAAAAGCAATATGATCACTGCACCCTTAGATGAATTCATTGAGAGGTATAGTTTGTAAAATGGGGTCACTTATGGGGGATTCTGCTTTTCTTGCACCTCAGGGGCTCGCCCAGTGAGTAATGGCACCTGCAAACCATAAGAGTAAAATCTGCTACTTCCCTTCTGAACTTTCCACTGTGCCTGAATGAATAGTAGTTCCCGATTTAGGGTATGTGCACACGCTGCGGATTCTGCTGCGTTTCCACAGCGTTTTTGGCTCTGCAGAAACGCAGCAGATTTTGCTGCGTTGTACAGTATCTTTATTTCCTATGGAAATAAAAAAAAGCTGTGCACATGCGTTTTTTTCCGCGCGGTTTTGCTGCTGTTTACAATCCGCAGCATGTCAATTGTTTGGTGCAGAAACGCTGCGGTTTTACACCTCATCCATTATGAGGTGTAAAACCGCAGGGCAAAACCGCAGAAAAAACGCAGATAATCCGCAGAAAAAACGCAGCACTTTGTCCTGCGGATTTCCTGCGGTTTTCTCTACAAAATCCGCAGAGACTAAAAACTACGTGTGCACATACCCTTACATGTAGGGTATTAGCACACTCAGGACAAATTGTAAAACAAAATGAGAGCTCCATTTATTCCTGTTAGCCCTTGAAAATTTAAAACTTGGGGCTAAAACATTTTTGTGTTTTAAAAATGTAAATGTTCTTTCCTCACCGCCCAATGGTATAAAATTCTGTCATACACCCGTGTTGTCAACATGTTCACTGCACCCCTAGATGAATTCATTGGGGGGTGTAGGTTGTAAAATGAGGTCACTTATGGGGATTGCTGCTTTTTTGGCACCTCAGGGTCTCTGCCGATGTGATATGGCACCATCAAACCAGTCCCGCAAAACCTGAACTCCAATTTGGTACTTCTTCCCTGCTGAGCTTTGTACTGTGCCTCAAAAATAGTTTTTGACCACATATAGGATATCGGTGTATTAAGGAGAAATTATACAACAAATTGTATGGTCCATTTTGCTCCTGTTACTTTTGTGAAAATGAAAAATTTGGGGCAAATTCAACATTTGGGAAAAATGTTTATTTTTTCATTTTCACTGTTCAAAGTTGCAAAATTTTGTGAAGCAACTGCAGAGTTCAAGGTTCTCACCACACGTCTAAATAAATTCCTTGAATGGTCTAGTTTCCAAAATGGGGTCACTTGGCCCTACCTCTCCTCCAGATTCCACTCCTGTCTCCTGCTTGGACTCAGGACTCCTCTTCCAGTCCCCACCTTCTAGTAAGGTCTGAAGGATTCTTCAGCCTGGAAGCCTCCCTGAGCTCTCCAACCCATCTCCTCGCTTGCCGGACCTGGGAAGCTTGTTCCGCACTGTAGCACATGTGACGCAGCCAGATTGCCAGAAGTGACGTCACGCTGAGTGTCTTTTTATAATGTCCCTTCCGGTTTTTGCGTTCCATGCTGAAACACAATTGCGAATGCAGCAGGAACATGGATGGTGGCGGGATGACCACCTGTGATTGCAACAACCTCCTTGCTCTCACACCTGAAGAGGAAGGCGCTTCCTCTGGCCTCTATATAGCAGCCCCAGACGGAAGACAACCTAAGGTAGGACGAATCGTGTGTGACTAACATGCAGGGCTTTGAAAAGCTGAAGCAAGTTCAGAGAAGAGCTACCAGTTTGGTGAGTGGACTGCAAAGTATGTCCTGCGAGGTCTGGTTAAATGATCTGCGAATGTTTAGCTTGCAAAAAAGAAGGCTAATAGGACACTTAATATCTGTCTGCAAATATCTGAAGTGATGTCAGTGTAGAGAGATCATCCTTATTCTTATTTGCACATGGAAACATGAGAAGCAATGGAATGAAACTGAAAGGGAGGAGTTACAGATTAGATATTATAAAAAAAAAAACTTTTTGACCTTGAGGATGGTCAATGAATGGAATAGGCTGCCGCGAGAGGTGGTGAGTTTTCCTTCAACGGAATTCTACAATCAGAGGCTGAACATACATCTGTATGAGATGGTTTACTGAATCCTGCATTGAGCAGGGAGTTGTAGACTGACATTTTTGTAAAATACTGGGAGAATATAGTCTGTTCAGATGAGGCCCAAAATTGAGCTCATTGGATGCCATAGTACACACCATGTTTGGAGGCCAAAAGTCATTGCAAATCACTCCAAATAATCCCATGCCGATAATGAAGATTGTAGGTGGAATCATCATGGTGTGAGGCTGTTTTTCAACATATGGTACTGGCAAACTTCATATACTGTAATTGAAGGAAAGATAAATAGACAAATGTACTGACACATTCTTGATAAAAATCTGCTGCCATCTACCAGGGTGATGAAGATGAAACAACGAGGGTGGACATTTCAGCAAGACAATGATCCAAAACACACAGCCAAGGAAACTCACAATTGGCTTCATGGAAAATAAAGCTGCTAGAATGGCCCAGTCAATCACCTGACCTGAATCCAATGGAAGATTTATGGAAGGAACCAAATCTCAGTTTATAGAAGGAGCCCACGACGTCTTTAGGATTTGAAGAGTGTTTGTGTGGAAGAATGGGCCATAATCACACCTGAGCAATGCATGCGACTAATTTCTCCGTACAGGAGGCATCTCAAAGATGTCAACATAGGTTTTTGTATGAACTATTAATTAAATTTCAGTAAGCGACGCGTGTTCAATACTTTTTCATCTGCCATTTCTCATTATTACACATAACTTTACTTAATTTATGGACATCTATTGTTTGGTTTATTTGACTGTGTGGATTGGATGGGTTGTTTCCAACATCTGGTGAGAATTTCATGTCAATACCACCTTTTAGAAATATATTTGCTTAGAAAAATAGTGACGTGTACGATACTTATTTCACCCGCTGTATATTCTTGACAAAATGTTTTTGCTATTCTTATTCTAATTCTGAGTGAGTTGATATATCTTAGATCATTTGGTACATTGTGCTAGCGCTGATCCTGTGAGTCCATTGTTTCAGACAAAATGTCATTCATGCTTGTATTGCAGAAGATCCATCATGACATTAGCTGGTTGAATGATTTATGATGTAGAGCAAAACCAGGAGATTTCTGTAATGTTATTTCATACATGGATTTTTTCATCTTCATTTAGGGAAATGTTTTCACCCTCGCAGAAGTACCAGCTTTTGGTATACCATGCAGACTCGCTCTTTCATGACAAAGAGTACAGGAATGCTGTCAGCAAGTACACCATGGCTCTACAGCAGAAAAAATCGTTAACCAAGACGTCTAAAGTCAGACCTTCAACAGGGAATCCTGCCACAACTCCTCAAAATCAGGTACTATTGCAATAATGGTGCTTAATGGATCTCTGTCCATGCTAGTTGACTGTTACAACCTAAGCACAAGTGCTTGGTGCACCCTTGGCTTCACCAAACAGTTTAGGGCACCTTCCCACCTATTTTTTTTTTTTTCCATCTAACTGTGCCCGATTCTGGCTCCAGTAAAGTCATAGCTGTCAGGCAAGAAAGAGGCAGAGGTAGATGGAGAAAACAAGTGGGTGCGAAAGGTTCACTTGATTGTTTGGTTCCCCCAAGGGTGCCCCAAGCCCTTGTGCTTGGTTGAACAGTCCTTTTGTGCTGACAGACTTCCTGTAATAGGTCGAATTTGAACTGGAGCTTCTGCATCCGCTGGAGTCCTGTTATCCTCTTATTTACTCTGTCGCCTAATTGGGGGACACAGAACCTTGGGTGTTCTGCTGTCCACTAGGAGGCGACACTATGCATAATCTGAAAAAAGATTAACTTTGGCTCCTCCTCTGCAGTATACACCCCTGGACGGCGTCAGCCTTCTCCAGTTTTTTGCTTAGTGTCGCAAGGAGGCACACCTTTTTTCTTCCGTTTTTTTCCTTTTTTCACGGAAATACAGATGAAGAAAAGTGGGTCTCCAGCGAGACTCCCGGCATGGCTCCCTCCTCGGTCCCCTATTAGAGGTACCCGGTTGAGGTTGAGGTGGTTTTTTTCCCCATGTCGCTCCCTCCCCAGTCCCTCGGGTCCCCTCCTTCCCCAACACCCTTAAGGGGTCTGGGTTGAGGTCGAGGAGAGGATGAAGACCCCCTGACGGTGACAGACGCACCCTCCCTAATCCCCCGCAGGGGGTATTAGGTTGAGACGCCTCAGGTAGGGTCGGAGATCAGGCAGCATTCCGCAGCTTCCAGGGACCCCAGGCCGGCTGAGGGATCCTGTGGGGGCCGGGGGAGGGTGCGGACTGGATGGCACAGCAGAAACAGGGCTTTTGCTGCGTCCCTGTCTCTGCAGCAGCAGCGGCTCCATAGCCCTTTAGGGGCCCCCCATACAAAAACCACTACCCCTGCTACCCCCACCGCTATCCAGTCGACCGTTCTGGGGGGGTCTGGTACAAATCCGCCCCCCCCCCCCCCCCGGACTACCGCGCCGCTCTGGAGCCCTCCTGGGCATCAGGCTTCAAATTTAGACCGCGGCTTCGGCCTAGCTGAAGCCGCCGCCTTTTCCCCGCCCCCCGGCCCGCCCCACGGATGACCAAAATGACACACTGGAGTGTCATAGAAGGGGCGGATTGAGGCAGAAAGGGCGCGTTTTTACACAGCCCAGCGCGCCCTTTTCAGCTCTCCGCCCCCTCCTCCCTCTCCTCAGAGCCCCGGTGGCCATTTTTTCTGGATGAGATCCAGGAGAGAAGCATCACAGCGGTCTCCGGGGGGCACAGAACTTGGATCTGTCGGCGCTGGACCTAGGGGCACACCGGTGGGGTAAGCTCACAGCTGGGTTCTCATTACTCAGCTGTGAATCTATACTTCCTATAAGGCTTTCTGTGGGTTCCCTCTGCGTAGCCACCCCTGTACGATCCCTTATAGCCAGCCTCTGTGCACTATGCCGGGCTCAAGGAAGAGAACCAGGCAGGAATGTTTCTATGCATTCTGCACAGCCTGCAAAGCCACGCTCCCTAGTGGCAGCACGTATCCGCACTGCCGGGTCTGCATCCAGAACTCTGGGTCAGAACCCCAGGGAGTCCCTACTGACGCTTCAGTGTCACAGGCCACGCCGGAATGGGCAACTCAGATGTCTCAGTCTATGTCACAGTCCATAGACAACCTAACTGCTACATTGCTGCAAGCTCTGCAGAGTCGGACCCCGGCTATGGACGGTACACAGCAAACGGACAGCTTGTCTCAGGAACATGCTGCTTCCGACTCTCACAGACGTAAGCGGACTCACAGGTCTCGATCACCTGAGTCGCACTATAGCACAAGGTCGTTCCCCTCTAGGGAGAGACAGCGTCATTCCAGGTCTCCTGGGCAGTCCCCTGCCACAGACAGACAGTGCAATTTACCACAGGGATGCCCCACCACAAAGACCCCCGCCCCAGGTCGCCCTCCAGGGATCACCTTAGTGAGGCACAGGATTCGGAGGGCATCTGTGACTCCGACTCAGATAATGAAACGGTCAGGTCCGTGGTACCTTCTCCCCCTAGCAATACAGCGCTAGTTGAGGACATAATTTCTTCTATTCATCGGGTGCTAAAAATTCCAGAGTCGCCCCCGGAAGTCCCAAAACATAGGATTTGCTTCGAAAGTGTTCAAAAAACACCTAAGGTCTTCCCTAATCACGATGAGTTTGAGAAAATACTTACCAAACAGTTTGCGCAGCCTGACAAAAAATTCGCTAATCGCAAATATCTGGAAGCGAAGTACCCCTTCCCACAGGAAGACACCAAACAATGGGCAGATCCACCTGAAGTGGACCCTCCGGTTTCTAGGCTAGCAGCGCAGACTTTACTCTCTCTGCCGGATAGCTCAACCCTCAGGGACGCAGCAGACCGGCAAGTAGAACGCATGGCTCGTTCTATTTTCGAAGCGGCAGGCGCCTCTCTGGGCCCTGCGTTTGCTTCAGTTTGGGCAGCCAAGGCCATCCTAGCTTGGGCCAAAAGACTACAGGAGGGTCTTCAGGCTTCAAATCCTGAACTCTCGGACCAAGCGGTCCAGATGGCAGTGGTAGCAGACTACATGATTCATGCAGCCCTGGATTCCGCCAGAGGTGTAGCGGGAATAGCATCAAACGCCATCACGATCCGACGCATCCTCTGGCTGCGAGAATGGAAAGCGGATGCGGCCTCAAAGAAGTCCCTCACGCGACTTCCGTATTCTACTGGTAGACTTTTCGGCGAAAAGTTGGACACCATGATAGCCAATGCCACCGGGGGTAAGAGTACCTCTCTCCCTCAACTAAAACCGAAACGCACGTTCAAACGAAGAAACCAGACGCGATTCCGATCCTTTCGGAATTCCTCGGGCTGGTCCGTTTCGCGCCCAGTGCAAAACCGCAACCGTTCTCCACGCAGAGACAACCCACGGACGCAGCAGCGACCGGACAGGGCTTGGCAGTCGAAAGCAGGCCAAGCGAAACCCAAGGGAGGAAAACCTCAGAACTTCACTTCATCATGACTCGAGACCTCCGGAAGACACCCCACCAGTAGGCGGCCGACTTTTACTCTTTCAGCAAGTCTGGCTGCCTATTACAGAAGACAGGTGGGTCAGGGAAATAGTGTCTTCCGGATACAAGATAGAGTTCACTTCCGTTCCACCGAACCGGTTCTTCCTTTCTGTTCCTCCAACACCACCAGAAAAGGCTCGTGTCTTCCACCAAGCGGTTTCCTCTCTCCTTCAATCAGGAGTTGTGGTGCCGGTTCCCGAGAACGAGAGATTCCGAGGATTCTACTCAAATTTGTTTGTAGTCCCCAAGAAAGGAGGCGGCGTCCGACCCATACTGGACCTAAAACAGCTCAACAATTACGTACGGGTCCGTCATTTCCGCATGGAGTCCCTCCGGTCCATCGTTGCATCCATGGAGCAGGGAGAATTCCTCGCCTCCATAGACATACAGGATGCGTATCTCCACATACCAATTGCTCCCGCCCACCAAAGGTTTCTCAGGTTCGCGGTCAACCAAAACCACTACCAGTTTGTCGCCCTTCCGTTCGGACTCGCCACGGCTCCAAGAACGTTCACCAAAGTCATGGCGGCCACCATGGACATCCTGCACTCAAGAGGCATTCTAGTCGTCCCGTACCTGGACGACCTCCTAGTCAAGTCTCCCACTTTCAAAGACTGCGAGGTCAGTGTCTCAATCACTCTAGACACTCTGAGTCGCCTGGGATGGCTAGTCAACCTACAGAAATCGTCGACCATCCCAACTCGGACTCTAACATTCCTGGGAATGGTATTCGACACCACCAGGGGCCTGGTGCTCCTTCCCAAGGACAAGACACTGGCCATCCGTCTGGGAGTTCGCACACTCCTTCGCAGTCCTCCTCGATCTCTCCGGTTTGCCATGAGAATCCTCGGCAGGATGGCAGCAGCAATAGAGGCAGTGCCATTTGCCCAGTTTCACCTCAGGGTCCTTCAGCTAGCCATACTCAGATCTTGGGACAGGAACCCCTTCTCCCTCGACAGGGAGTTCAGGTTGACGTCATCGACCAGGAGGTCCCTGCACTGGTGGCTCAAACCAACCTCGCTTACACGAGGGAAGCCATTCCTCTCAGGACAATGGAAGATCCTGACTACCGATGCAAGCCTGACAGGCTGGGGGGCGGTACACCTACATCACAGGGCACAGGGCAAGTGGTCACCGAGGGAAGTGACATTGCCCATCAATGTTCTGGAAATCAGGGCCATTCTCTTGGCACTGAGAGCCTTTCATCACTTGCTTGCAGCCTCACACATACGGATACAGTCGGACAATGCCACGGCTGTGGCATACGTGAATCACCAAAGCGGGACCCGCAGCGCCCAGGCAATGAGAGAAGTGGCTCATATCCTCCGCTGGGCGGAAGACACAAGGTCGGTTCTTTCTGCGGTACACATTCCAGGTGTAGAAAACTGGGAAGCCGACTTCCTCAGCAGGCAAGGAATGGACTCGGGGGAGTGGTCTCTCCATCCCGAGATTTTTTACCAGATCTGTCAACGATGGGGAACCCCGGATGTGGACCTAATGGCATCCCATCTCAATGCCAAGGTTCCCAATTTCATGGCCAGGACACACGACCCGCGGTCGCTCGGAGCGGATGCCCTGGTCCAGGACTGGTCCCAGTTCCGACTCCTGTACATCTTTCCACCCCTCCCCCTAATAGCCAGGGTCGTGAGGAAGGTCAAGCAAGAAGGAGTTCCGACCATCGTCATCGCGCCAGACTGGCCCAGACGTACTTGGTACGCCGACATAGTCCAACTTACGGCAGACGCCCCCTGGCGTCTACCCGACCGCCACGACCTTCTGTCTCAAGGTCCGTTCTTCCACCAGAATTCAGGGGCCCTCAATTTGACGGCATGGCCCTTGAAACCTGGATTCTAACCCAGGCAGGTTTTTCACCGGTAGTCATTGCAACTATGATCAGGGCAAGGAAGCCTGCCTCTGCCAAGCTCTATTATCGTACCTGGAGAGCCTTCTTTTCTTGGTGCGAATCTCATGGACAAGTCCCACTCCCTTATTACCTCCCGAAGGTACTAGGTTTTCTTCAATCGGGCCTAGATGCCAAGCTATCCTTAAGTTCGCTTAAGAGTCAGGTGTCGGCGCTTTCAGTCCTTTTTCAAAAGCGCATTGCTATTAAACCGCAAGTAAGGACTTTCATCCAGGGAGTTTCCCGATTGGTTCCTCCCTACAAACGTCCGATGGATACGTGGGACCTCAATCTGGTCCTGACAGCATTGCAAGCTCCACCCTTCGAACCTCTTAGAGAAGTTCCACTCTCCATTCTGTCTGAGAAAGTGGTTTTTCTAGTGGCTATCACCTCGTTACGCAGAGTGTCGGAATTGTCAGCACTTTCCTGCAGACGACCTTTCCTAGCCATTCACCAGGACAAGGTGGTTCTCCGCACGGTACCATCCTTCCTTCCGAAGGTTGTGTCCAACTTTCACCTTAACGAAGAGATTTCACTGCCTTCCCTTTGCCCGGTTCCGGTACATAGAGTGGAGAAGGCTCTGCATACGCTTGACCTAGTCAGGGCATTGCGGATTTACGTGTCCAGGACTGCACCTTTCCGGAAATCCGATTCCCTCTTCATTCTTACGGAAGGTAGTCGCAAGGGGTTGCCGGCTTCCAAGGCTACCCTTGCCAGGTGGATCAAGTCCACCATACATGAGGCCTACCGACTTAACAGTTCCCCTCTTCCGGCCGGTATCACGGCACACTCTACACGGGCAGTAGGGGCCTCCTGGGCCATTCGGCATCAGGCTTCGGCACAACAAGTGTGCAAGGCGGCCACTTGGACTAGCCTACACACGTTTACGAAACACTACAGTGTTCATACCCAGTCCTCAGCGGATGTGAGCCTGGGTAGACTGGTTCTGCAGGCGGCAGTACCCCAAGTCTAGGGGACTGTCAGCACAATATTCGTCCACTGCTTCCCACCCAGGGACTGCTTTGGGACGTCCCAAGGTTCTGTGTCCCCCAATTAGGCGACAGAGTAAAGGAGATTTTTGTGTACTCACCGTAAAATCTTTCTCTTAGCCTTTAATTGGGGGACACAGCTCCCACCCTGTTGCCCTTACGGGCCGTTGTTTCCTGTTGAGTTCTCATATTGTTCTTGAGCTCGTACATAGTAGCCTTCTTACAGGCATGGTTATGTTATTTGGTTACGTTCCTCCTTATACTTTGGCACAAAACTGGAGAAGGCTGACGCCGTCCAGGGGTGTATACTGCAGAGGAGGAGCCAAAGTTAATCTTTTTTCAGATTATGCATAGTGTCGCCTCCTAGTGGACAGCAGCATAACACCCAAGGTTCTGTGTCCCCCAATTAAAGGCTAAGAGAAAGAGATTTTACGGTGAGTACACAAAAATCTCCTTTTTCCCTACTGCATGTGCCGTACCTCCTGGATCCCCCCCCCGAGTGTCCTCTGGGAGGTATTGGGACTTGTTATTAGGTCTCGTGAGATCCTGTGGCTGAATCTGTATGGTATGGTGAAATTGTAACTTTTTTCTGGGTACATGACAGGTCCTCTTTATCTGAAGTGCAATCTTTCTTCTCTATGGCAGCTCATATCGCCTATGGATATTTACATAATCCACCCTGATTTCCCATGGGCAGAGTTTGTATTTGTGAGGCAGTCTTCCAGCTGGTCTAAAGACATGCCAGCTCCATTTTGTACAGTCTCCACAGATCTACATCATAGAAGTGCATGAAACCTCTACTGTACCCCAATGTCATACAAAATTTATTTAATTTTTTTTTTTTCAGATTCAGTAGGAATCTTCTCCCCCAAAGAATAAATTTCATCATGGTCCACTGAATGCCATTTTCTGAGATCCTCGCAAGAACAATGGTCCCGATTCATCAAAGCTTTCATTACAGGATTCTGGCATAAAAGCTCTGAAAAGTGCGGAGTTGCGCCTACATTTTGCGCATTTTGGCTTCTCTGCCAAATTGTGCGGAGTTGGAATAGAGTTGTAATTCATTACAAGCTGTGGCGCTCCCTGCGCCAGAAATCTCACTCCAGTACCTGACAGTCTTAGTGTAGGGCACGGAGGCTCATTCTACTTGTCGGAGGCTCCAGATTCTTTATTGAGGTGAATCGGGCCGAACGTCTTTGCATATTGTGACTGAGGCTGTACTGCTCTGTGCTATGTTTGCTGGGTGACTTCAGCGTAGATCTGAGAGATTGTGCCCTCTTTAGTTGTACATGTAACGGTGACAGCCTCTTGCATGTTACATTTTCAGCCTCTGTGTTCTGTGGTTCATGCCCTATTCTAAGTCACGTTTTCTGCTCATGTTTTGGTGTCTACAGAGTCTCCCCTCAGAGATTGAAGTAAAATATAAAATGGCGGAATGTTACACAATGCTGAAACAAGATAAAGATGCCGTCGCTATATTAGACGGAATCCCTTCTCGGCAAAGAACTCCAAAGGTATAGTGGGATTTCATTACTACAGATTTAGGTTTGTTTTTCTTTACTGGGACCTGTCACATTGTACATGCAGTCCAATCTGTGGACAGCATGGTGTAGAGAAGGAGAAGCTGAACAGTAGGATATAATGATGGAAAATATTCAGTATAACTAGTATTTTATCTATTGAAATCCCTGGAGTTTGTATCCATAGGAGTTCAGTGGGCGATCCTACTCGGTGATGGATAGCAATCTCTGCATGCACGGTCATAAAGGATCAATGTCAATCACTTAATGGCCCCACCGGACTCATGTATACAAACACCAGGAATTTCAATGGATATAATGCAAGTTTTAGTGAAACTTCTCTCCCAAAAGTGCACATATGTCTGATTGGCTCCTCTTGCTCTATAGCAGGTTCCCTTTAATAATTATATAATTGCATTGCAGTTTTGTATACAAAATTTATCTCTTTCTCTACTTAAAGATTAATATGATGCTTGCCAATTTGTACAAGAAGGCTGGGCAGGAACGATCCGCTGTGACAAGTTACAAGGAGGTGTTGAGACAATGTCCTTTGGCACTGGATGCCATTTTAGGTATAAACTAATGTTATTACTTCAGTTTCTGTTTCGTTCGTGTGTTTTTTTTTTTGTTTTTTTTTTTGTTTTCTTTTCCATATTCGCTTAAACTTGACAACTGTAATGAGGCCATCCAAATTTGATACTGAAGTTTAGGGTTAGGCTACATTCACACATCCATGTAAAGACCACGATGTATGGATCGTCCGTGGGTTCCCTGACCCGCACTCCACAGGTCTTGAGTTCAGGTCAGGTGACACATGCCAGGTTCGTGCATCGAAATGTGTACACGGACCTAAACACACAGATGTGTGAATGTAGCCTAAAGCTTCCTGTGGTGTCTTCATCTTTTGCAGAACCACAGCTGAAGATCCAAGGGTAAATATGGCTGTTGATTTTCCACAGCGTATTGTATAGGCTGCAGAAATGGGAATTATTTTCACTGTGAATTTTACACCTTCAACTTAAAGTGGTCAAAAGACTTGTCTGCTACATGCTAAATTGGCCCAGAGTGATGAGAAAACAAAACACCTACGTTCCTCCATACTCCTCATGGTGTCCCCTACATGCACTGGTCAAGAGATCAGCAGGAGGCACTTAGAAGGGAGCACCGCTGGTTTGGTAGGTGACATCGACTTTTCATTTTCCCACCACCTTGCTCCCATTTAGAATGGGTTTTTAAATTGGTGGATAATACATTTAAATCTCCACTGAATCTACAGCTTGTATAACATTTTGCTCCACATTTTCTATGAAATCTACACTAATAAAAACCTGGATTGAAAAAACCTTTCAAAACGAGTTAAAAATTATAACTGAACAGTTTAAATTCCTTCTCAGCACATTTTTTTGCATCCTGAGAAGTTAAAAATAAGCGTTTTTGTTTTAGATAGATTAAAATGGCCTCTCCGCCTCTGTACAACCCTCACAGCAAGCCTCGAATTTCAACTCAAATTGGACAAAAGTTGTAACTGGGAACTATTGACTACTTCAGATGGATATTTTTGTCTGCACGAAGAGAAAAAACATAAAATATGTTTTAATTCAGCCTTGCAATTAAAGTTGGAGAGAAGCTGTGCTGTATTGAGGGATCTGAGAAGTCTGGTGCCAAGTGGGGTTAGACACGAGCGTTCCCTGTTGAGAAGATGCTGTGTATTGATTGACTGGCCAATGTAATTTTAGAAAGCAGTGCCTCGTGCTGATGGTTAATAAGTCGTCCACGTGCATTGTGGATGTAATGGCAAACACAGCAGCTAGGACGGAAAAGTGAGTGCTGAAAGTTTATGGGCATGCTTCCTCAGGATCATTTCTGGGACAGTCTAGGATTCTAATGCTCCATGATGTAGTGTCTATCCCAGATCATTTTATCACAAGATGGCATTCCCTTGTGCTATGGAGTATGTTGGTGCTATATAAAGAGAAATACTATCCTATCATCTTGTGCATAGTGTGTGGAAGCCTCGTCCACCTGATGCCATAAAATGTCGCCAATCTTCTATTTGCAGGTTTGCTGTCTCTTTCTGTAAAAGGTGCAGAAGTAGCTTCTATGACACTAAATGTTATTCAGAGCATTCCCAATTTGGACTGGCTCTCTGCCTGGATCAAAGCATATGCATTTGTTCACACGGGGGACAACACAAGAGCAATTAATACAATCTGGTAAGTCACCAATGGAAAACTGACATCACAAACTAGAAAAATAGATTTGCATCATTTCCAATGGGTCTGTCGAGGAAAGCAGAGTAGAGCACTCCAGCAGTCCCATAGAGAATAAATGGACGGTGACCGTGCCTGTGCCATTCCAACTAGGATAAAATTGCCGCATTTTGGGTATCTGTGGGGTCCCAGTAGTCTGCCCCCCACCCATTTTATTCACCCTTCTGATCTAGAAGTTGTCACCTATTTTATGAATATTGCCAGAATATTCCTTTTAATAGACACATTGTTTTGTGGATGTTTTACCATATTATTAAAGATTTACTCCCACAATCGCATTATTTTTTTTTTTATTTTTTTTTTATAAAGCTTAGCAAACGCATGCTTATTGTTAAGTGGAACCTGTGACCCGGGAAAAAACGCTATTAACCAGCAGATATGGGGTTAATCTGCAGGTTAATCGCATTATTAACCTGCTCGGTGCCCACATTTAGCCAAACGCTGCAAGGAGAAATTTAACTTTATTTCCCCATGCAGTGTTCCGGTTTCGGTCACACAGAGGCGGTGCCGGCGCTGGTTCAGTCACCGCTTGGAGAATACAAAGCAGCAGTTGTAATGATGCCTCCGGCACTGACTAACACTTGCTCTGCATTAGGACTGGCTGTAAGTCAGGCTTGGGAATGCAAAAAGGCCACTCTGTGTTCTTTTGTTTTTGTTTGTTTTTTTTTCCGCCTAACATTAGTCTGATTTTTCCCTTCACCCATGACAGCACACCTGAGAGAGGGATCCGCCCCGCCAGGACAGGAACCTACTGAAATATAAGGGGTGGCACCTCTCCCCCGCTTCAGTTGGGTTCCTGTCCTAGGAAGGGAATCCCAGACTGACAGCGGCGGTGCCTGTCACGGATGAAGAGCCCAGGGCCGTCCCGGCACGGGAATAGCAGGTCGGCTTACCTGCAGCGCCGGCCGTCGGTCCCCTGGAAGCGCAGTCCCCGGGGTTCTCCTACAGGCTCCAGGTTGGTGCGCCTAGGCGGCCTGTGCGATCTGGGCACTCCTCTGTGCCTCCCTCCCCTCGCGCGGGCCCTGAACCTTCTCCCTCACGACATGGCGGGAAAGCCGGGGGCGGTTTCCGGCCACTGACGTCAGCGGCGCAGAGCATCCTGGGAGCACGCCGGCTGACCTCACAGAGGCGACGGCAAGATGGCGCCTGGTGCGATGCCGGCCGCATAAAGAAGAATAGCGCTCGGCCGGCAGTCGCAGGGGGAGGAGAGAAAGAAAAAAGAGGGGAAACACTCACCAGGCCAGACCTGTTTAAAGGAGGAAGGACGTCAGTGCGGCCAGGTAATCCATGGGGCCAGAGCAGGAACGATCACCGTCTCCACCATCTCTGCCCCCATCACAAACCTCCGCTCGCAAGCATGGCAGCCGTTCAAGCGGCAAAAGCGGCAGTCGCCCGAGCCACAGGTCGGGAGACTCCTCGATGTCCAGAGAGCACAGGTCACGTGATCCACCAAAGCCTCAGAGTCCGGTACCCGACTTTATGGGTGGTGAGTGATCTCCGTGAATGTTAATATGTTGTTAATATGGTCCTTCTTGTGTGTTAATTTCCTTAGGAAAAAGCCAAAAAAGCAGGGAGCAAGAGAAACAATAGGGATTGTGCCATATGTAGGAGCCCCCTAGTGAGAGATTGGCAGAAGGACCTTTGCGCCAGCTGTATCCAGCGAACCATGGCAGAGGAGGCGCCGAGCTTTGCAACTAACCTCAGATCGGTCATCAGGTCTGAGGTGGAAGGCTCACTTAAAGTGTTGTTAAAGAAAAAGAGTAGGAAAGACTCCCCTAGTTCTTCCTCAGACTCCTCCTCGGCTGTATCTCAGGCCGAACACCCATCCTCCTCCTCCTCGGATAGTGACATGGGTGGCAAACCGTGTTTTCCGGTAGAGGATACGGATGCTCTCCTCAAAGCCATTAGGGTAACCATGGGCCTACAGGAGGAAAAAACGGCTAAGTCTCTGGAAGATGTCATGTTCGGGGGTCAACAGGAAAGAAAGAAGCGCACCTTTCCAGTCAATGAGAAAGTCCAGGAACTCATTGAAAGAGAATGGAAGAAGCCTGAAAGATCAGGAGCACTTCCCTCCTCCTCTAAAAGGAGATACCCCTTTGAACATAAAGACACGGAGATATGGGACATAGTCCCAAAGATTGACGCAGCAGTGTCCAGGTCGTCTAAAAAATCGTCCCTGCCCCTGGAAGACTCAGGAGTGCTTAGAGACCCGCTAGATAAAAAAGCGGACTCCTGCTTAAGACATACGTGGGAAGCAGTGGCAGGAGGACTAAGGCTAGTTTCACACTAGCGCTTTTGAGCGCAGCGACGGCCTGCGCACGGCCGCCGCTAAGCTCCGCCCCCTGCCGCGCCTCCGCCGGTAGCGCCGCCTACCGGCGCATGACGCTGCATGCGTCCTGCGTTCCCTATCTTTATCACTGGGGGCGCAGGCCCTGCGCAGTATGTGTTTGGCGGCGCATGCGTCCTTTTGACGGTGCGCCGACCTGCGCCAAACGAAACCTGCTGCAGTTTGGTTGTGCTCGGCGCACCGTCAAAAAGGAGCATGCGCCGCCAAATGCATACTGCGCACGGCCTGCGCCCCCAGTGATAAAGATAAGGGACGCATGCAGCGTCGTGCGCCGGTAGGCGGAGCTACCGGCGGAGGCGCGGCAGGGGGCGGGGCTTAGCGGCGGCCGTGCGCAGGCCGTCGCTGCGCTCAAAAGCGCTAGTGTGAAACTAGCCTAAAACCGGCAATAGCCGGCACCTGCACAGCACGTTCCTTAATGATATGGCTACAGCAGCTGGAAGAGAAACTCTCTTCAAAGGTCTCGAGGGAAAAAAAATTTGGCAGATATGTATCTTTTACACGGAGCAGCAGCTTTTTTTTCCAACACTTCCACTGATTCCATGAGACTGACAGCGAGAGTAGCAGGGTTATCAAATGCCGCAAGGCGCGCTTTATGACTTAAAGGTTGTCCAGGAGACCTACAGTCTAAAGCTAAGTTGTGCTCTCTTCCGTGTGATGGTCAATTTTTATTTGGAAAAAATCTAGATGACATCTTGGAAAAAGCAAGTGATAGAAAGAAGGGCTTCCCCAGGTTTCCAGGAGATCAAAGAAGGCCGTCCTTTCGGAGAGGAAAATTCAACAGGGGCCGTCCTCCGGGGGATAGCAAAAGATGAGAGGACAAAAGAAAGAAGGAGTCTGGATTCATGTTCGGAGGAGCCACTTCCTCAAATAAAATCCCTACAATGACGCCGACATCCCGGTAGAGGGAGACTGATGCTTTTTTTCCCTGGCCTGGGAAGGTATCTCTTCCAATACCTGGATCTTAAACATCATAAGAAAAGGCCTCAAAATCCCGTTTTTTCAGCGGCCGAGAGCATCATTTGTGGTGACCCCCTGTCAGGAAGGGGATAGAGGAACAATTGGCCCTGGAGTCAGAAATCTTAGTCTGCTAGACAAACGCGTTCTGACCGAAGTCCCAAGCGGACAGGAGAGAGCGGGTTTGTACTCATCCATATTCCTGATAAAAAAAAAAAACCGGACCAGTCACTCAGAACAATTATAAACCTCAGAGGCCTCAATCAGTGGATAGAAAATCAGACCTTCAAAATGGAATCAGTAACTTCGGCCATAAAACTGCTACACCACAATTGTTTTATGGCCGTAGTCGATCTAAAGGATGCCTGCTATCATATCCCGATCCACCCAAATTATCAAAGATACTTAAGAGTAGCTCTCTACATCCAGGGCGTCCTCAGTCATTTTCAATTCAGAGCCCTCCCATTCGGCATATCCATAGCCCCGAGAGTGTTTATAAAAGTCGCAGCGGAGATGACAGCCTTCCTCCGAATCCGCAACACAATTATAATACCCTATTTGGACGATTTCCTAATAGTGGGCAGCTCAGAACACCACTGCACAGAGCAGGTAGAAAGGGTAACAAATACCCTACAGAAACTCGGGTGGATGGTAAACATCAAAACTACAACCCCTAAACAGACAGATTTTTCTTAGGTTCATTCTGGACTCAGAACAACAAACTTGTCTGTTACCAGAGGCCAAGATGGAAAAGGTGAGAAATATGACTTTGGCGGACCTAGACCAACCGCACATGACCCTGAGAGGCGCAGTGTCCTTGCTAGGCACCCTGACAGCGAGTATCCCAGCGGTCAGGTGGGCACAATTTCATACCCGTCAGCTTCAGGCAGAAATTCTATCAGCACAGAAATCGCTAAGAGGGCGTTTGGAAGGAAGGCTGGAGCTTTCTTTAAAGGTCAAAAACACTCTCAGATGGTGGTTGGACAGGACAAACCTGATGTCAGGAATGTTGTGGCACAGACCAGTGTCCGACATAATTCTGACAGACGCAAGTTCCTTGGGGTAGGGGGCGCACCTAAGGGACAGGCGGCCCAGGGACCCTGGGGGCCTCAAGAACAAAACGCATCCTCCAGCTTGAGACAACTATGGGCAGTAAACAAAGCCTTAAAAATCTTTATTCCCCGTCTAAAAGGCCACAATGTCCGGATCATGTCGGACAACAAAGTGACAGTGGAGTATATCAATCACCAGGGGGGGAACAAGGTCACACTCCTTAATGAACGCGACCAATGAGATTTTTCACAGAGCAGAGCAACATCTACTCTCCCTGATGGCACTACATATAAGAGGGGTAGAAAACGTAGAAGCCGACTTCCTGAGCCGCAATATACTAAGGCAAGGAGAATGGACCCTAAATCAGTTAGTGTTTCAGAATATGGTACAACTTTGGGGAGAACCGGTAGTAGACCTCTTTGCCAGCAAAAGCAACAGACAGGTACAGAGGTTTTGTTCGTTAAACCCAAAAGAAAAGCCATGGGTGGTGGGCGCATTGCAAATTCCGTGGAATTTCAAACTAGGTTACGCATTTCCTCCAGTAGCTCTGATCCCAACAGTTGTGAGGAAAATAAGGGAAGATCAAGCCAGAGTGATCTTAATAGCCCCGTTCTGGCCGAAAAGACCCTGGTTCTCGCTGCTGCAAATGATGTCCCTCTCGGATCCATGGGTACTATCAGAGATCCCAGACCTGCTAGCTCAGGGTCCAATATTCCACACGCAAGTCAAGGGATTCCATCTGACGGTGTGGAATTTGAAAGGTCACTTTTAAGGGATAGAGGTTTTTCTCTGGGGTTGGTGGCTACGCTGTTGAAAAGTAGGAAGCCAGTAACAACTGGTAGAACAAGGATTAAGTTTCTACAGTTCCTGGGGAAGCCGTTAGAACAAAAGCCCCCGATTTAGGCCATCTTGGAATTCTTACAGGCAGGATTACAGCTAGGACTAGCAGTAAATACCCTTAAAGTTCAGGTGTCCACACTGGGCGTACTATATAACTGCAACATGGCGGCAAACAGATGGGTAGTTAGATTCATTAAATCCTGCCATAGGTCCAGACCAATCCGATTACCAAGAATATCCCTGTGGGATTTAAACCTGGCGTTAGAAGCCCTTACGAAAGAGCCATTTGAACCAATTCAACAACTGCCTGTAAAATATCTTGCCCTAAAGACCATTATTTTAGTGGCCCTTACATTGGCCCGTAGAGTAAGTGACTTGCAGGCCCTCTCAGTGAATCCACCTTATACCCAGGTGTACCAGGACAGGGTCGTCCTAAAAACAGACCCGCTTATATACCTAAAGTGGTATCAGATTTCCACCGTAGCCAGGAGATTGTCCTCCCCTATATATCAGTGACTAGCCAGTGGAGGAGGTCCCAGTTCCTATTTGTAGCCTTCCAGGGTGCCAGGAAAGGTAAAGGCCCTTTTACATTTAGCGATGCACCAGCGATCCGACCAGCGATCCGACCCGGTCAGGATCGCTGGTGCATCGCTAAATGATCGCTAGTGAGCTTTCATACAGAAAGATCTCACAGCGATGCAGCAGCGATGCAGCAGCGACGCAGCGCACGATACTTACCATTCACACACAGCGATCCAGACGTCCTCCCACCCGCCTCCACGCGTCGCTCGTCGTCACAGCAGGAAGCGCCCGACGAGAAATGGAGCCGGACATTCTCGCGCGATCAGCGATGGACAGCGGGGGAGCCGGTCGCTGGTAAGTATCACACATAGCGATATCGCTAGCAATATCGCTATAACGTCACAAAACCAGTGACGTTTTAGCGATATTGCTAGCGATATCGCTTAGTGTAAAACCCCCTTTATGGAGTATCAAAAGGGACCATCACCAGATGGATTAGGGAGGCCGTTAGTGTAGCCTACTCAGCTAGTGGCATTCCGATTCCTGACGGCATCAAGGCTCATTCCACTAGAGCTGTGGCGACCTCCTGGGCCGTAAAGGCAGAGGTATCGATAGACCAAATTTGCAAGGCCGCTACCTGGGCCTCACCATCAACCTTCTTTAGACACTATAGATTAAATCTATCCTCCTCTGCTGACTTAGAAGGGTAGAAGGGTGCTGAAAGCGGTGGTCCCTCCCTAAGGTGTTTCGAAGTCTGCAAAAATCTCTCAGGTGTGCTGTCATGGGTGAAGGGAAAACCACCATGGTTACTTACCGGTAGCTGGTTTTTCCGGAACCCATGATGACAGCACCCGTATATCCCCCCCCCTTTTTCACCGTATGGGTGTGCACGTTAGTAGGGTGTATTTGTGTGATGTGGTGTTGGATAATCATGTAACTAACCGGGAAGTCCTCTCAATGCTCTGTAAACAACTGAAGCGCGGGAGAGGTGCCGCCCCTTATATTTCAGTAGGTTCCTGTCCTGGCGGGGCGGATCCCTCTCTCAGGTGTGCTGTCATGGGCTCCGGAAAAACCGGCTACCGGTAAGTAACTATGGTGGTTTCTTCCATTCAGAGCTCCTTTGTCCTCATGCTGTGAGTTCCCAGCAATAGGTTCCAAATGCAAATGCCACAACTGGAATCGGCTCCAGACCTTTTACCTGCTTAATTGATAGATTAAGAAGGGAATAGCCAATGAAGCCCATGAAACAGCTTTTGAGATAATTGTACAATTATTTTTGGTCCCTTTTTAAAAGAGGCAGCCACATAATAAATAGTTGTAATTCCTAAAGCCTTATTCCAATTAGGATGTGATTTCACTCAGATTAAGGGCAGGGTCAGATTACCATATAACTCCTGCGAGAATCACATCGCACTGCACTTACTGTCCCGACACCTCTCCTGACCTAAGCAAGACAGCATGATATATTACTATGCAGCTGTCAAGCTCAGGTCAGGAGAGCCGACAAGCAGGACGAGTTTTACGATGCGATTCTTGCACCAGTTATGTGTTATATAGCCATCTGTCCCTGCCCTAAAGCTGAGAGTCTGCACTTTAACCCCTTAGTGACAGACAATTTTTACAATTCTGACTACTTTCACTTTATGAAGGGATAACTCTGGAACACTTCAACATATCCCACTGATTCTGAGATTGCTTTTTCTTGACATATTGTACGTCCTGATAGTGGTAACATTTCTTTGATATAACTTGCGTTTATTTATGACTAAAAAACAGAAATTTGGCAAAAATTTAGCAATTTTCAAACTTTTAATTTTGTACCCTTAAATCGGAGTCATATCGCACAAAATAATAAATAACATTTCCTACATGTCTACTTTACATGAGCACAATTTTGAAAACCTTTTTTTCAAACATTATATAACTGTTAAAAGTTGACCAGCGATTTCAAATTTTTTCCAACAAAATTTACAAAACCAGAAGGGAGGGAGCACCATTTTGACTTTTTGAACGCAAAATTGGCTGGAATCAATGGTGGTGCCATGTCGCATTTGGAGACCCCCTGATGTATTTAAACAGTGGAACCCCCCAATTCTAACCCTAACCCCAACATACCCTTAACCGTAATCCCAGCCATAACCACAACCCTAACTTTAACCCCAACTCTAATGGAAAAATGGAAATACATACTTTTTTTTTTTTTTTTTAACCGAACTAAGGGGGTGATAAAGGCGAGTTTGACTTAATATTTTTTTTTTTTTATTTTGATCACTGTGATAGAGCCTATCACAGTGATCAAAATGAACCAATGTGAAAAATTTCCTATTGGTGCCAGCAGATCTTGGGCATGCGCCTGCCATTTTCTCCCGGAAGAAGATGGCGGGGGACTTCATGGGGGGTTGCAGGGACCCCAGAGAAATTCCGACACTGGGGGGGGCTATACAGTT
The DNA here is from genome assembly GCF_039654945.1 of Dendrobates tinctorius. Taxonomy (NCBI): domain Eukaryota; kingdom Metazoa; phylum Chordata; class Amphibia; order Anura; family Dendrobatidae; genus Dendrobates; species Dendrobates tinctorius. The sequence goes on from NW_027361671.1 coordinate 103,667,642, forward strand.
ACTTCTCAGCGCCGTTGAAATTGGAATTCAGCTTCGTAGATAAGGAGTCCGGATGTTTTATTGTCCTCTGATTGGGGTCTCAATTAAACATCCGGACTCCTTATCTATGAACTGGTCCAATATTTATGTTTCTCCCTCCGTCATAATCATAATCCTGCTTCATGTCACTTGTCTCATCTATTGCATTTTTTCTGTGCTGTATTGTGCATAAATATGTGACTCTTCAGATTATGTATTAGTAAATGCCTGATAAAGAGACCTGAGTAGTCTCGAAAGCTTGCAGTGTGTTACCATCTTTTCAGTTAGCCATTAAAAGGTATCAACCACTGAGGACTCTCAATTCTGAATGTTTTTCTATCTACTGGCTAACACGGTACAAAGATATACATCTTTCCCGCTGCAAAGGGGAAAGGATAATGGGGGACCTAGCGGTTCCAAACGCTTTGTTATACTTTATAGCCTCACAGCTACAGCAGTTTCAGGGCTGGTGTACAACTGACCACTGTTGAAATTCCGGTCAGCTAATAAAGGAGGGCACTAAGTAGGGGATATCACTATTAGCTATTGAGGCTGGTTTTCTCAGTGAGAATGACTCAATGGTTCACACTCTAAATTTGATCTATAAAATCTGGGATAGGGGCAAGGACACTCTCCGTATCAAGGGATTCACAAACTATTCACCTCTGTGACGCAATTCTAAACTAAGCGAAATAGCTAAACTAGAGGGCTTCAGTGAATGGGAACACAGAGGGATTTTGCTATTGACCAAAATATTATGTGACGGATCAATCGAAAGTTTTGATCAGATTCGCTCTGGGTTTGGCATTCCACATAGAGCCTTCTATCAGTATTTGCAGCTTTGTCATGCTTTCCAGACACAAATTAAGACTACTAAGGTAGATCTCACTAATTGCCTTAGCTTAGATTTAATCGCTACAGCATCTAATATGAAGGGCCTCCTTACCTCCATTTACAGGATATTATCCTTAGGGTGGTTTCAGATTAGCGCATTTTACAGGCAACGCACGGCGCCGCTAAGCCCCGCCCCGTCCGGTCATTTTCTCCTACTATCGCACACGGCTGCATGCGATCTGCGCACCCTATCTTTTGCATAGGGTGCGCAGACCGTGCGCTAGTAGGATTTTTGCGTGCGCTGCGCACTTTTGAAGGTGCGCCGAGCGCACGAAAATGCAACATGGTGCGTTCGGCGCACCTTCAAAAGTGCGCAGCGCACGCAAAAATCCTACTAGCGCATGACCAGCGCATGGTCTGCGCACCCTATGCTAAAGATGGGGTGCGCAGATCGCATGCAGCCATGTGCGATAGTAGGAGGAAATGACCGGACGGGGCGGGGCTTAGCGGCGCCGTGCGCTGCATGTAAAATGCGCTAATCTGAAACCAGCCTTACTTCTAGATAACCATCCAATGTTGGTCAGCTGAAAGTGGGAAGATGATGTTGGCCCCATATCTGAAGAACAATGGAATTAAATACTAGAAACAACACCTATACTAGATCTGTGTCCCCAAAAATTTCCCAAATTTTCCTTATCCACGGGGCATATAAGACACCTAATATATTGTTTAAAATTGGAGCTCGGACTGAAGACTCATGTCCAAGATGTGGTAACAATGGGGCCCATATGATGCATGTGCTATGGGACTATGTTGATATAGGCCACTACTGGGTGGGGGTGACCTCCCTGATTAAAAGTATTCAGGATACACATACATCTTGATCCTAGGGTGTGCATACTCTGCCTCCTGGGGGTGGGGGTAGATTAAGATCCCTTGTGACTACCGCCGTTCTGAGAATACTGTTTCTTGGCAGGAAGTTAACATTGCACTGGTTAGACCATAATCCCCCAACATTGGAGGAATTGAAAGCTAAAATTCATAATACCACATGCCTGGAGAGAGGTACTTACATTAAAAGGAACTTAAAGCGAACCTGTCACCTGTTCTGGGCTCTATAAGATGCGGCCACCGCCTTTCAGGGCTTATATACAGCATTCTATAATGCTGTAGATAAGCCCCCGGTCCGACCTGCAAGATAAGAAAAGTAGGTTTTATTATACTCACCGGGGGGGCGTTCTGGGGGGTCCGATTCGGTCCGAGCTGATGGGTGTCGCAGGTCCGAGTCCAAACAAGTTGCGTTTTGCGCAGACAGCGGGCGCGTCAAAACATCGCATCCGCATATCCTGCATACCTAATATTAAAGTACGCAGCCCTCCGCAGATCCCCGGTACACTAATGTAAAACCAGCCTTAAGCCCCCGTCTCACACAGCGATCTCGCTAGCGAGATCGCTGCTGAGTCACAAGTTTTGTGACGCAACAGCAATCTCACCAGTGAGATCGCAGTGTGACAGGTATCAGCGACCGGTCCCCCTGCCAGGTATCGCTGATTGTTCTTGAAAGCGCTGGACCTTTTTTGGGTCGTTGGTCTCCCGCTGGCCAGCACGCATCGCTGCGTGTGGCAGGCGGGAGAGCAACGACCAACGAGCAGGAGCTGGTAACCAAGGTAAACAATGGGTTTCTAATCGCCGAAAGGCGCTTAGAAACCCTCTGTGTACCTTAGTTACCAGCTCGCTGGTGCAGGGAGCTGGTAACCAAGGTAAACAGCGGGTTTCTAAGTGCCGCGAGGCGCTTAGAAACCTGCTGTTTACCTTGGTTACCAGCTCCCTGCATCAGCACGCTGGTAGCTAAGGTACACAGTGATGCGCCTGTTCGTCTTCGCTGGTGCTGATCGCTGGTGAAGCTGCCTGTTTGGCAGGTCACCAGCGATCATGTAGCGACACACCAGCGATCCTGACAAGTTCATATCATTGTCGGGATCGCTGGTGAGTCGCTATGTGTGACGGGACCCTTAGTGTGGTACCTAGGACACCGTTCAGAATCCTGACCGGGAGTATATTGCACACTGTCAGCATTCTGCATCCTAGGTACACACAAATTATACAGAAAGGCCGGACAACCCCGTTTTCTTATCTAGCGCTATGTTATTCCGTAGCGCTTTACATACATTATCATAAATTCGTAATTTTTTTTACTTTTTAATGTTTAGATTCTTTTACTATGTGCATTTTATTTATAGCTATTGACGTAAAACTTGTTTTCCTCCAGTTCTTTAGAGAAGAAATCCTTGCTGAGAGACAATGTGGACCTGCTGGGGAGTTTGGCTGACCTATATTTTCGGGTAGGCGATAATAAAAATGCCATTCTGAAGTTTGAGCAGGCGCAGATGTTGGACCCTTATTTGATTAAAGGTATTTACCAGGTCCTTTTATGTATGTGGGTCCATAGCTTCAATACCTTCATCTTGCAGGAACTGCTGACACACTCCAGCCACATGAGGTCTGGCATTGTCCTGCATTAGGAGGAACCAAGGGCCAACCGCACTAGCATATGGTCTCACAAGGGGTCTGAGGATCTCATCTCTGTACCTAATGGAAGTCAGGCTACCTCTGCCAAGCACATGGAGGGCTGTGTGGCCCTCCAAAGAAATGCCACCCCACACCATTACTGACCCACTTCCAAACCGGTCATGCTGAAGGATGCTGCAGGCAGCAGATTGCTATCCATGGTGTCTCCAGACTCTTGTCACATGTGCTCAGTGTGAACCTGCTTTCATCTGTGAAGAGCACAGGATGCCAGTGGCGAATTTGCCAATCCTGGTGTTGTGTGGCAAATGCCAAGCGTCCTGCACGGTGTTGGGCTTTGAGCACAACCCCCATCTATGGACGTCGTGCCCTTAGACCATCCTCATGGAGTCGGTTTCTAACTGTGCAGACACATGCACATTTGTGGCCTGCTAGGGGTCATTTTGCAGGGTTCTGGCAGTGCTCCTCCTTGCACAAAGGTGGAGGTAGGGGTCCTGCTGGGTTGTTGCCCTCCTATGGCCCCCTCCACGTCTCCTGGTGTACTGGCCTGTCTCCTGGTAGCGCCTCCAGCCTCTGGACACTACGCTGACAAGTCACAGCAAACCATCTTGCCACAGCTCGCCCTGATGTGCCATCCTGGATGAGCTGCACTACCTGAGCCACTTGTGTGGGTTGTAGAGTCCGTCTCGTGCTACCACGAGTGTGAAAGCACAACCTACGTTCAAAAGTGACCAAAACAGCCAGAAAGCATTGGTACTAAGATGTGGTCTGTGGTCCCCACCAGCAGAACCACTCCTTTATTGAGTGTGTCTTGATAAATGTCAATTTCCATCTGTTGTATATTCCATTTGCACAACAGCATGTGAAATTGATTGTCAATCAGTGTTGCTTCTTAAGTGGACAGTTTGATTTCACAGAAGTTTGATTTACTTGGAGTTATATTCTGTTTAAGTGTTCCCTTTATTTTTTTGAGCAGTGTAGTTAGAGGGCAGGGACAGTACTAAATTTTTTTTTTTTTTATCTCCCTGGAGTACCCCTTTTAAGGTGTTTATTTCACTGTTTTCTGCTTGTGTTGTGGCCAACACGTAAATAGTCTGATGGCCTGACATCAAGATCTGCTAAGTCACCGGTAGTTTGCTAACCATATGAGCACCCTTGTTTTAGAAGCTTGTAGTCTATGTACCTTACACAATCTCGTTCATGTATATTTTACCATGCTACACGGCCTCGTTTGGAAGCTTGGGTTCTTGGGTTGCCTATATTTAAATGTCTTAAATATAAAAAGTTGAATACCTCTATTGCATTCTGAATTTTCATACTTTTCCTATCTCTCTGTAGGAATGGATATATATGGATACTTGTTAGCTCGAGAAGGGCGGCTTGAGGATGTGGAGAATCTTGGCTGTAGATTATTCAACATATCTGACCAACACGCTGAGCCTTGGGTGGTGTCAGGGTAAGAATATGTACAATGTCTTGCAGATGGACCACATTTGCATAGCATATTCACTGATTGTAGTACAGTATTGTACTATGTAAGATTTATTACCATTAGAGGTAATATCTAGGGATCTGAATGTGCTGCAGAGCTGCCTGGTAAAAACAGGATTTTTTGTTGCTTACCGTAAAATCTGTTTCTCTGAGCCTTCATTGCGGGACACAGAAACCATGGGTGTATGCTGCTGCCACTAGGAGGCTGACACTATGCAAATAAAAAAAGTTAGCTCCTCCTCCGCAGTGTACACCCCACCGACAGGAAGTAGGATGCTCAGTTAGTGAGAAAGCAGTAGGAGAAGCAATCTGTAACGAGATAAAAACAGAAAACACAAATCCATACTGTAACAATATTATACAGTAAACGGTGCTGTTCAACTTGGGAGGGTGCTGTGTCCCCCAATGAAGGCTCAGAGAAACAGATTTTACGGTAAGCAACAAAAAATCCTGTTTTCTCTATCGCCTTATTGGGGGACACAGAAACCATGGGACGTCCCAAAGCAGTCCTCAAGGGGGGGGGAACAGCAAATAACCCCATCAGGACGAGGGATTCACCCTCGTCACCTGCAAGGTCACCTGCGAGGTCTTCTTTACCCCGACCGGCACTTGCCGAAGCTAGGCATGGGTTGTGAGAAACCTTATGGACCTGTGGAGGACCAATGACCGTACTGCAGAGGAGCCAGACGAAGGCCCAAAAAGTACCGCCAGGAGGACACACACTGCCCGGGCAGTGTGCGTCGTACTGAAAAGAACGCAGTCCCTCCTGGGCCGGCAACCCTACTAATGTCGACCAGAATCTGCGAGCAAACGCTGACCTGAAGGCCAGAGGACCTCTATACCTCAAGCCCGAGCTTGATAAGTACCATTGTTGTGGCCAGGTAGCCTGATGAGAGCACGCCACGAAGGGAAAATTCGAGGCGGATGAAAGAGAGAGAATTTAGAGAGATGTAGAGTGGACCCTTGACCTACAGGAAGTGTACCACAGCTGCTATAGAGTCTGAGGCGCCCTAGGAGTGGTGGAGAGCCTGAAAGGGAAGGCTACCAACTGAAAAGGAAAATGAACCCGTACGTTGCAAAAGCAGATATCTCCAAAGCCCTGAAGAAATCAGGACCTGGATAAGAGCTTCATGGAAAAACCATGCGATTCGCAGGAGGTAAATGCTGAACGAAGAAAAATTTCCACCTGAGAAAAAGGATGGTCTCCATCCTAGATCCCGGAAAGGCACGCTGAGGAAAAAGCACTGAAGTACGACGAGGTTCAGCCTGAGGAAGGAAAGCGCTTGTCCTTCCGGTGACCTCCCCAATAATTAAGCGATTGGAGCTACCCGGAAGAAACGGGAAGCTGGTGAGGGACTTGTTTGGAGATAATTTCGCTCGTGAGATCGAAAGCCAAATGAACCCCTAGAAGGGAACGATGAGGCGAAAACCCATGTTTCCATGCAAGTGGAATTTTTTGGACAGTGAGGACGATCAAATCTTCTGACTGGTCCCCAGCAAGAATGCTCTGATGAGCAAGCTAGGCCACGTGTCTAAAGAACTTTGCAACACGAGTGGAGGCTAAGACAGGACACTATAAAGCGGCGGATGGTTTCAAGGTTGACCTTGCCAATTACTGTGTGAATTTGCCGTGGAATCTCTGAGGGATGCACTTCTGGGACAGGAAGGACCGTAGTAGTGGGAGACTTGGAACCGTAGGGTTCGTAGTCGCAGAAGTAGAGATATACTAAGGCGCCCTCTTACTTGGAAACGGCTGAAGGCCGATCTGTGAGAAAATGACGAGGCCTGAGAACAGGCCACTGAGAACCTGCGAAAGAGCCAAACACTGAAAACGTACTGAATAGAACCAGGGGATAATCTGGATCTCATCGCCGCGATGTAGGCTCAGGATGGCTATAAAGAGACAACTGATAGCTCCACTAAGGAGGTAGAACGGAGACTACTGGATGACTGAGATGCAAAGGGAGATAAATCCAGCACCCCGGGATGAGTGTGGATATGGACAAAAATAGTGTAGTTGGACTTAGAAAAGTGATTAGTCGAGTAAGGAAAGTTCAAGCAAAACATGGAGTATGATAACTGTAAGAAAAGTTGGCTCTAGGTAGATCAAATAGACACCAGAAGACAACTAGGCTGACGAAGGGCAGGTCAATTTGTATGACGATGTAAACGACCAAAACCATCCTGGACCCACTGGAGCAGGGAGGGGATTACGGTGTGTAGACCTGCTAGCCTAAGTCTAAGACAAAACGCGCCTGAGGATAACAGTGAAAAGATACAATACTAGCCGAAGGAAGAAACGCGTTATCACCAGACTCATTCTTGGATCCAGGACTGGAACAGCTTTTTACCCCGGTCGATGCTTGCGTAGAGTTAGATCCCACTCCTGTGAGGTGGGATACTTTTTCCCGGTCACGGTCAGAAGACCCATGTCTGAGCTGCTGAAGGCTTTACTCGGCGTCTGTAAGAAAGAATAGGTGAGTTTCGACAGATAAAGAGCGTATGGTAGTTTTGTTGCTCGAAGTCCCCTAAAGCAGGCTAGAACTTATAAACTACTATTTGCCAAACACTAAAGATAGGCGGACTACACCGGCAGTAAAGATAGCTTCTGGCAAAAACTCCTGTGGTGCAACTCACACTTAGGGTACAGAACATGCCGCAGTAAAACCGCGACCATCAGTACCTGACCCGAGAGAGTCTGACCCACCTGAAGGTGGAGTATCCAGATATGTTGCTACCAAGATCCGCACTGTGGGACAGAGATCCGTTCTGTTTGGACATGGTAGTGGTTACGTTCAACTGTTAAACCACAGATGTTATTGACAATGAACTATGTAGCCGAGAGGTGTCTTTGACTCACCTGAAAGCGACTTGTAACCGCGGCTGTAGCCTGCTATGAGCAATAAATGCCGGCACCTCACCTCAAGTGGCTTTTAGACGGGAGCTTAGGTAAAGGCTGCAAAAGACCGTGAGGAACGTGAGAGAGGACGCTTCTGACTCACCAGAAAACGGGACAGTATAGCCGGATCGGTATAGTTGATGGCCTCGGGTACGTTTGAGTTACCAGAGAGACGGCATGTATTGACTAAACATGTCTGATAGAGGACTATTCAAGTGCTCAATAAGGGATAGAGTACTGCTGCAATAGAACACGAAGAACCTGAAGGCGAGAGTGTCTGACTCACCTGAAAACGGTACAGAACACCAGTACCACTGAAGCAGTCAACCCCAGACGCGTCTCCACAGTAATACAACCGTTTGAACTACTGTACCTGGTAGGTGATGCCGCCGTGGGATCTCGGCTCCTGCTTACTCACACCCGCCGCGTCTGAAGCCTGGATAGCGGATATAGCCTAGCTGCCGGGGCAGTCTAGGCCTAGATACCTGACGACATTAGGCAGAATAACGGCTTATGTGTTGCGGTCTAGGCCGGAATATCTGATGGCATTAGGCCGAATAACTGCTTCTGGCTGCGGTCTAGGTCTGAAAACCTGGCGGCATTAGGCAGAATAACGGCTTCTGTGATGCGGTCTAGGTCTGGGTACCTGACGGCATTAGGCAGAATAACGGCTTCTGTGATGCGGTCTAGGTCTGGGTACCTGACGGCATTAGGCAGAATAACGGCTTCTGTGATTCAGTCTAGGTCTGGGTACCTGACGGCATTAGGCAGAATAATGGCTTCTGTATTGCGGTATAGGACTGGGTACCTGACGACATTAGGCAGAATAACGGCTTCTGTGTTGCGGTCTAGGTCTGGATACCTGACGACATTAGGCAGAATAATGGCTTCACGCGTAGTAAGCCGTGCCACGAAGTCTGTAGTAAAGTAGATTCTGACCAGTCAATTCTTATGACTGTAGAACAGTAGGCCTGGGATCAGAAAGAGACTAAACACTACTCTCTGTTGTGCGCCACGGTTCCAACTTCTGGAACAGCGAGTTGTGGTCCGCTTCTCTATCCACTGAGCCACAGCAGACAATTGCCGGATAACACGGACTTCTATTCAGCTAGAAGTCCGGCCCAAATACTGGAGACGTGAATAGAAAGAAACAGCACCCTGTTCTGCTTATAGCAGTAAGAATCCAGCGTCCGAAGGGGGCTGCAGAAAATTGAAGGGAAAGTGCCTGTGAGCCGTAGATATGGAGTTGCTATGACAGGACCCCAACGTCTTTATGTGAAGCAATGGCTGGGACTTGCTCTGCTGAAAATCAGGGCACCAATCCGTAATGGCCGAAAAACATAACAACCGTGTGACAAAATCAGATCTCCGACATACTGATGCACTAGAAACTGCGCGGCAGAAGATTACAATTATGCCAGTAATTTGAGTACAATTACGTCAGTGACTGTACAGCTCTAGAGTACAGTTACTTCAGAGACCGTACGGCTCCAGAAAAACCTTCAAGTTAGTGACTGTACGGCTCCAGAGACTGTACGACCGGGTCAACTGGGGGCTCCTGGACGGTGGGAGAGGACCACAGTGGAGGAATAGGAGGAGAACGAAGTGGCCTGGAGTTAGACATGAGACAATCCCACAAAGCGCTGCCAGAAGGTTAGGGGACAGGAGAGCAAAGGAGGGGGGGGGGAATCAGTCTGCAGTGCAGCTACTTACAGCAGATGTCCTGTATGAGACTTCATGGCTGTAGAGAGAGACAGGCAGGTCCCATAGCTGGATGCGGCTCCACTGTACCACAGCCGGAAAATGGCGTCTGCCAGAATACGCAGGGCAGAACGTGCGCGCTGTGAGGGCGGCCAGAGACCGGGAAGCCCACTCTCAGCTAAACGCGGGGCCCGGAGGAGCAATATGGCGGCGGCTCCCGTCCACAGTCTGAGGATAGCGGGCGGAGCCTGACGCCACACAGGAAGAGGCGAGAGGAGAAACGGGCGGGAAAAGGCCCGCCCGAAGCCGAGATGAAGGGGGGGCGGAGTCAGCGCTTCCACTAGGCCCAAAATGAAGCCGGGACCTAGATTACAGCCGGCGGCCGCCGGAGCGGGAGACCGCGGAGGACATACAATAGTGCCAAACGGGTCCCCACAGTGGCGCCAGGGTGCTAAAAGTGGCGCAAACAAAGTGCCATGACGCCGCTTAGACAGGCTGTACGGGGCACAAAGAACAGGAAGCCTCTGTGTGCCTAAACCCCCTATCTTCCCCAAAGGATCTGCAAGGCAGTGCTGAGGCCCCTGAAGCCAGTCGGAAGGGTATGAACTGCGCCAGCCGCCCAAACTACTATCTCTTTGAATAAAGGGTTGGTTTTTTTTTTTTTTTTTTCTTCTTTCTCCTTCTTATCCCGTTTTCTTCACCTCTTCAGTGACTGGGGAGCAAAGAGGGAAAGTACCTCCTCAATCACAAAAATCGGACGTCCAGAATCCATGTTGCGGGACGTCCATGTCTCCTCGACCGACAGGCTCTGGTGGGCGAGTGGGTGGGAGACGTAGGCAGTACCAGGTATTCCTTCTCTTGTGGGATCACCTAAACACGCGCCTGTGTTAGGGATTTTGGGGTCCTGCCGTCCAGACATATGAGGATACGGGGTGGCAGTACACGCCGTACTCATAGTCTCTGTGTGGGAGTACAGTAGTGACTGTTCACACTGTATCCCTCCGGGAACCTGAAAGAAAACGACGCACATTGAGGTAGATAAGGGTCTAGTAAAAGACCCGTGTCCACCTCCTACTGACACTAAGCTAAACTGAGCATCCTACTTCCTGTCGGTGGGGTGTACACTGCGGAGGAGGAGCTAACTTTTTTTATTTGCATAGTGTCAGCCTCCTAGTGGCAGCAGCATACACCCATGGTTTCTGTGTCCCCCAATAAGGCGATAGAGAAAATTCTTTTCTTTATCGCCTTATTGGGGGACACAGATGACCATGGGTGTATGCTGCTGCTGCTGCTAGGAGGCTGACACTATGCAAAACAAGAAACTTAGCTCCTCCCCGGCAGTATACACCCACCGACAGGCACCAAGCACCTCAGTTTGTGCTTAGTGTCTGTAGGAGGCGGACCGGGATCTCCCCAGATCCGCATTTAATCCTTTTCTTTTCAGGTTTTTGTTGTGTTTTTTTTAATGATTTCCCCTTTCTTTTTCAGATACAGCTCAGGAAACGGGATGTGAGTTCATCCTGCTTTTCCTATTAATGCGGCTGAACGAGCAATGTGGTATCGCCCACATCGCAACTCTCAGGCCCGCAGGCAGGACCTTCCCCTATCACCCTCGGGTACTAGGGGCCATGGATGGACGGTCCTAGCCGATTCCCCTCCTCACCCCTCTCCCAGGACAAGGCTGAGAGGAAGACGGCGGTCGCCAGTGGCGACGTTTCCCTGACACTGGGATTGGAGCCGTCTTCTGCACCATACGGCGGTGCGGGTACTGAGGATCACCTCTCCCAGCGACCTGCGTTCTATCGCGGGCCCCTGTGGTCAGCCTCTTCAGGGACATCAGGTATGTTTTTCTGAATGTTCCCTGCAGCCCTGCGCTCACATGCCAGTCTAGGACAGCAGAGTACCTCTCCTCCTTTTGAATTTCCCGCCCCTTGAACCAGCGCTCTGACAGGCGCGCGTCCCTCTTGTCGCGGGGGGGGGGTCAGCGCTCCCTCCCTCCGTCAGCGCTCCCCGTCCTCATCAGCTACAGGGAGGGAGCGCTTTCAAGCCCGGGCGCGCCGTCGCTAGTGAAAGTGAGGGAGCACTTTCACTTTCATTTTCAAAAGTTCCTCCTTCTCCCTGCGCGCGCTTTCCCCGCGCGCTTTTTCAGCCTATCTCAGGGCTGCTTTCTCTTCAGCCCTGTCACTGTCTTTGGCCATCCCCCTCCCCTCTGGGGTCTCAGCCAATCGCGCCGTGCGGTGGCTTAGCCCCGCCCACCGCCAGCGTTTCTTCCTGGATTGCCGATCTTCTTCCTCCTTCTCTCCGGACCTCGCCTGGGGGACACATCGCTTCTGATCCTCGGTAGGCTAGACGGACTATCCCTGGCACCTAACTTAGCTCCCCCCCCCCCCCCCCCGCAGTTTCCCCAGGCTGTTTTTTTTCTGCCACTGAGACTTATGCACAACCCCGCAAGGGCCTTCTGCTCCAGACCCACCGCTACTCACTACGCCTGCGCGCGCTGTAAAAAGAAGTGGGCTTCGGGTCAGTCGTCTCCCCTCTGCCTCTCCTGCAGCCCTTCCACCATGTCGGCCCCTCAGGAGCACTCCGAACCCCGGGCGGAGACCACCCCACCCCCGGAGTGGGCCGTGGCGATGTCTCAGTCAGTATCTGAGCTGACAAAGGTGTCTCAATCGCTGGTCCAGGTCTTAGAGCGGTTACCTCAGTTATCTGCTGTCACCTGTGCACCGACCGCCTCGCATGGTGTGTCGCCAGCACCGGACCGTGGCCCTCAGACGGACAGACCAAGTCGGGGCTCTAGGAAGCGGGTCCTGTCTGGCTCTTCCTCTGGTTCGCAGGGTCCCTCTGCTTCTCTCAGGCTACGCTCCTCGTCCCCCCTCATCGGCAGACTATCCGGGGTCAGACGAGGATTCACTATCTGGATCAGACTCAGAGGCGGACGACATAGCTAGAACTCGGGAGATGGTAGATAGTCTCATATTGGCTATATACCAAACACTCAAGATTAAGGAGGATAAGGCCCCCCTCAGGAATGCTCTGTTTCCCTTAAGAAGGCAAGGCCTCCATCTCGAACCTTCCCTAATAAGGATTTCGACACTTCCTTAGCCAACCACTGGCAACATCCTGAGAAACGTTTCTCAGGCCGCAAGTACTTAGATGTACTTTATCCCTTTGATGCGGAGCTAGTCACGAAATGGACCAAAGCTCCCGAGGTAGATCCACCAGTTTCTCGTATTTCCTCTAAGACGGTCCTTTCCCTTCCGGATGGAGCTTCTCTCAAGGACCCATCAGACAGGCAAATAGTCGTTGGCTAAGTCTATCTTTGAGGCTTCCGGTGCATCCCTATGCCCTATCTTTACTTCCGCTTGGGTGGCGAAAGCCATTTCGGCTTGGGCAAAAATTCTGCGCAGGGGCGTTTCAGCGGCAGCTTCTCAAGACGAGCTGGCAGATTTAGCAGACCAAATTAATCACGCAGGCAAGTACCTTCTGGCCGCCTCCTTGGACGCGGCAGGGTGCATTGCTAGAGCTAACAGCAACATTGTGGCAATACGCCGCATTCTTTGGTTGAAGTCTTGGAATGCGGATACTACCTCAAAGAAGTCACTCACCAACCTGGCATTTCACGGCACTAGGCTCTTTGGCGCCAAGCTGGATCAGTTAATCTCGGATGCCACGGGTGGAAAGAGCAGTTCCCTTCCTCAGTCCCGTCCTAAGAGGTTCTTTAACAAGAGGGCTTCTCGGCCTTTTAGGTCCTTTTGCCCCTTCTCTCCCACAGACGGTTCATCCCAGCAGGACCGTAACACTGCTTCCAATGACCGGAGAAAGCCATCGTATAAGCCAGCCCCTCGCTGGAGATCCAGGGGTCAGCCTTCCAGGTCCTCAGGTGCTCGATCCGGAAGGTTTTCATCTAAGTGACGGGTCACCCCCACCTGGAAAGCTTTCCAGGGTGGGAGGCAGACTTTCCTTTTTCAAGGACGCGTGGCTATCCGTTGTCGACGACGCTTGGGTCAGGGAAATCATCACGTCCGGATACAAAATCGAGTTTTCTTCCCTCCCAAACAGTCGTTTCTGTCTGTCCCGATCCCCAAAACAGCGATCACAGGTTCCAGGGTTCCTTCAGGCCGTCTCCTCTCTCCTTTCCGCCGGGGTCATCGTTCCCCTTCCTACAAACGAGCGGTTTTTAGGGTTCTACTCGAATCTCTTTGTAGTCCCAAAAAAGGACGGCTCACTTCGCCCAATTTTGGACCTCAAACGGCTCAATCGCCACTTGAAGATCCGCCATTTCAAGATGGAGTCTCTGCGTTCGGTAATAGCCTCAATGGAGCCCGGAGAGTTTCTCTGCTCGGTGGATATACAGGATGCCTACCTCCACATCCCCATTTCTCGCCAGCATCAGAGATACCTCCGCTTTGCGATTCAGAACAACCATTATCAGTTCGCGGCCCTTCCCTTCGGCCTAGCCTCCGCCCCTCGTGTCTTCACGAAGGTGATGGCAACAGTCATGGCCATCCTTCGATCCAGAGGGATCCTTATCATCCCTTACCTGGACGATCTTCTGATCAAGGGCTCGTCCCGACAAGACTGTCTTCACAGCCTTCACTTAACCTTAGATGCCCTCGGACGCCTGGGATGGATAGTCAACAAGGACAAGTCCACTCTGTGCCCTACCCAGCGACTGACCTTTTTGGGCATGGAGTTCGATACGAATCTGGCCCGAGTGTTCTTACCGAGGGACAAGTTTTCAACCCTTCGCAAGGGGATACAGTCCCTTCGGCGCTCGAGGGTCATGTCCCTTCGGTCCTGCATGAGAGTCCTGGGGAGGATGGTGGCCTCTATGGAAGCAGTGCCATTTGCACAATTCCACTCTCGCCCTCTCCAGCTGTTCCTCCTGTCAGTCTGGGACAAGACCTCGTTTTCTCTGGATCTCCCCATTCTTCTTCCGCTCAGAGTCAAACAATCGCTAACTTGGTGGACGTTGTCGATGTCATTTCTCCGCGGAAGATCCTTTCTCCCGCCTCGGTGGCAGGTCATCACCACCGATGCCAGTCTCCTAGGATGGGGGGCGGTCTACTGTCAGAGAACGGCCCAAGGGTGTTGGAACGCCCAGGAGACTCTTCTGCCCATCAACCTTCTGGAGATCAGGGCAATCTTCCTCGCTCTCCTTCGTTGGCAGCATCTTCTAGTAGGCAAGCCGGTCCGCATTCAGTCAGACAACGCCACGGCCGTGGCCTACATAAACCACCAGGGCAGTACTCGCAGCAGGCAGGTGATGTCGGAAGTGGCAAGGATACTTCGTTGGGCAGAGCGTCACGTGCTGGCGATTTCCGCCGTTCACATTCCAGGGGTGGAAAACTGGGCAGCCGACTTCTTGAGTCGCCAAGGGCTAGCGTCAGGCGAATGGTCCCTTCCTCCCACAGTCTTCAGTCAGATATGCCAGCGCTGGGGCACCCCGGACGTCGATCTCATGGCCTCTCGGATGAACAACAAGGTTCCTCACTTTGTAGCCAGGTCCAGGGATCCATTAGCCGTCGGTTACGACGCCCTAGTAATCTCGTGGTCCCAGTTCCACCTACCTTACCTGTTCCCTCCGCTTGCCCTAATCCCAAGAGTGGTCAAAAAGATAAAGTCAGAGGGCATCCCGGTCATCTTAGTGGCTCCAGACTGGCCGAGATGACCTTGGTACGCGGAGCTGGTGAACATGCTCACGGACGTCCCCTGGAGGCTTCCAGACCGTCCAGATCTTCTCTCGCAAGGCCCCCTTTACCACCAGAGTTCTCAATCTCTCAGTTTAACGGCATGGCCGTTGAGGCCGCGATTCTGAAGGAATAAGGGTTTTCCAACCTGGTCATTCAGACCTTGATTAAGGCTCGGAAGCCTGCTTCTTCCCGCATTTACCATAGGTACTGGAAGGCCTTTTTTCGCTGGTGTGACGAAAACGATGTTTTTCCACTATCGTTCTCAATTCCTTCCATTCTTGGTTTCCTCCAATCCGGCTTGGATGCGGGCCTATCCCTCAGTACTCTCAAAGGCCAGGTATCTGCCCTAGCAATCCTCTTCCAGACGGATCTGGCTTCCTTACCGCAAGTGAAGACCTTTCTCCAAGGAGTCGCCCATGTGGCTCCTCCTCATCGTTCTCCGATAGATCCATGGGATCTCAATCTTGTTCTTGGCGCTCTCCAGAAGGCGCCGTTCGAGCCGATTCAGGACATCCCTCTGTCTTTTCTTTCATGGAAGGTGGCTTTTCTGATCGCCATTACTTCCATCAGGAGAGTTTCTGAGCTGGCGGCCTTATCCTGTCGTTCTCCTTACCTTATCCTCCACCAAGATAAGGTTGTTCTCAGGCCAGTTCCTTCTTTCCTTCCGAAAGTGGTATCCCCCTTTCACATTAACGAAGATATCGTCCTTCCATCATTTTGTCCTGCGCCTGCTCATCCTCTGGAAAAGTCGCTCCACAAACTGGATGTAGTGAGAGCCTTGCGTGTTTACCTTGCCAGGACCGCTTCCTTTCGCCAATCTGATTCCATGTTGGTCATTTCTGAGGGTCGCCGGAAAGGTCTTCCGGCCTCCAAGTCCACAATTGCTCGTTGGATTCGGTCTACCATCCTGGAAGCCTATCGTCTTCAGGAGAAACGGCCTCCTCCGGGGGTGAAAGCCCACTCCACCCGAGCTGTAGGGGCTTCTTGGGCTGTGCGTCACCAGGCTTCGGCCTTACAACTTTGCAGAGCCGCGACCTGGTCATCTTTGCACACCTTCGAGGTTCTACAGGGTTCATACCCAGGCCTTGTCTGATGCAGCTCTTGTTAGGAAGGTGCTGCAGGCGGCAGTGGCGCATCGACTGACCTAAGCCCTTCCTTATTTCGTTCCTTTATTGCTGTTCCCACCCTCGGGACTGCTTTGGAACGTCCCATGGTCATCTGTGTCCCCCAATAAGGCGATAAAGAGAGGGATTTTGGGTTCTTACCGTAAAATCTCTTTCTTGGAGCCTTCATTGGGGGACACAGCACCCGCCCTGTTTAATTAGTACCGTGTTGGGTCTGAGAGTCCCTTGTTGAGTTGGTACATATGTTTATGGTTTTGGTTGCTTCTCCTACTGCTTTTTTCACCAACTGAGGTGCTTGGTGCCTGTCGGTGGGTGTATACTGCCGGGGAGGAGCTAAGTTTCTTGTTTTGCATAGTGTCAGCCTCCTAGCAGCAGCAGCAGTATACACCCATGGTCATCTGTGTACCCCAATGAAGGCTCCAAGAAAGAGATTTTACGGTAAGAACCCAAAATCCCTCTTTTCTGAGAAATTTGCCATTGGGTAGTATAAGATTGTGATCTAGAGCACAACTACTGCTTTGAAGGAAATTAAGTGATGAAATCAATGATAAAGGTAAACTGGAGATAAATACCCTGTTTTCACGAGCGCACCTCTGTATGAGCGTGTCAGGCGAAATAGTTTATGGGGAGGCTTCATTAATGGGGTATTTTAATGCCCTATTGCAGACAGTGTGGTGAGGGGAGGTTCCTGCTGCATCCAGTTGTCTTAAGCTCATACATAAAACAATTGAGGAGGAAGTTGGACATGGTATATCTTTTGATGATTTCTTGTTACATTGTTCAGTTTTACTACCGAATGAGTTAAAATATGATTAAGGCAGTAAGTGCTGCAGAATCTGGTACTGGAATCTGGAAGAAGTGGAGAGATGGACGGACCCACTGGATGTTTGGTTCCGGCGAGTTCGGCCAAACAGTTAAAAAAAAAAAAAAAAAAAAAAAAAAATTGGGTTCGGGTACCGGAACAGTACCCAGACCCCTTTCAGTTAAATAGGGGGCCCGAACATCCAATGTTTGCCACTTTGTCATGTGCATGACAGCGTGGCAAACACTGCCTCTGGCATTAAAATCAATACTGCCGGTCAGATAGCCGCAGTTCCCATGCTGTCAAATGACCTCCGGTCACTGACATCGGCTGATGGAACTACTGCTTCCATCAGCCAACTCCTGCTACCGCTAATAACAGCGAGAGCAGGCAGTGGCTGATGGAGAGCATTCATCAGCTGGCGTCTGCGCTCTAAATAAATAAATAAATAAATAAATAAATTTAAAAAAAAAACAGTGTGAGTTCCTCTGTATTTGTACTAATCAGCCAGGCAAAACTGAATGCTGAGGGCTGCAACCCTTAGGCTAAGTGCACACGTACCGGAACTCTCGCGGAAATTACCGCGAGAATTCCGGAATTCCATTCCGCGGGAAAATCGCATTTTAAATTCCCACGATTTTCCCGCGGAAAAACTAGCATTTTGCAAGCGTATTTAGCTTGCAAAATGCTAGCGTTTTCCAAGCGATCTGTAGCATCGCTTGGAGAACTGATTGACAGGTTGGTCACACTCGTCAAACATAGTGTTTGACAAGTGTGACCAACTTTTTACTACTGAGGCCGCCTATGCGGCGTCAGTAGTAAAAGATAGAATGCAAAAAAAAATAAAGTGTTATTCTCACCTTCCGGCGTCCCACGCATCCGTTCCCAGTAATCCTTTGCGAAAATGCCCGCGATGACGTCAGTTCTCGCGGGATCGCGATGTCTCGCGGTCATTCGCGATGACCGCGAGACTTCGCGATCCCACGAGAACGGACGCCATCGCGGGCATTTTCGCAAAGGATTACTGGGAACGGATGCGTGGAGAGAGGCGGGAATGCTGCGCGGGGCGCCGGAAGATAAGAATAACAATATTTTTTATTTTAAATTCTATTTTCTACAGGGATATGGTGCCCAAAGCCCGGAGGACAGTCTCCTCTCCTCCGCACCGTGGGTACCATCCGCAATTGTTCTGCTTACTTTCCACATGGTGTGCACAGCCACATGCGGGAAGTAAGCGGAACAATGCATTCCTATGGGTGCGGGATCGCCGCGATTCCGCAAATTAATGAGCATGCTGCGGTTTTTACCGCGAAGCGATTCCGCCGCGGTAAAAACCGCAGCATTAGCACAGCATTGCGGAATCCCATAGGAATGCATGGGATGCTTATTTTTCGCGTTTTCGCTGCAAAATCGCGCGGTTAAAACCGCCGCGGAAACGCGAAAAAAACGCCACGTGTGAACTCAGCCTTAGCTGTCAGCTTTAGCAGTATTGCATATGAAGAGGGGTCTCCACCCCATGTTATTTATTTTTTTTTTATTTAAATTTTTTTTTAAAATGGGTTGGATACCTCTCCTTCCTTTACTCTCTTCTTTCTATCCTCCTTCTCTTCCCCTTTTGAAATTTCACTTTAAGTATTTCTTTATTCATTAATAAGCAAAATAAAATTGTTGAAGTTATTTCAATGATCTTTTACTGATATCATTGTCAAAATCTAATGAATAGAAGTTGTGACAAACTTGATACCAAGCTCAAATTTATTATAAATGATACATCATTAATACTCATGTTACTGATCAAGTTGTATTTGTATTTTTGCCTATAATAATTGAACTTGATTTGCATATTCATTTTAATCCAATAAACTTGATTTACACAAAAAAAATGGGGTGGGCTCCCCTCCATATTTGACAACTAGTCAAGCTAAAGCAGACAGCTGGGGGTTGATATTCTTAGGTTGGTAAGGAGCCATGGATATTGACCCCTTCAGCCTAAAATAGAAGCTCGCAGCCACCCAGAAAAGGCGCATCTATTATATGGTGGGTTTTTTTTATTTCAAATAAGACTTTATTCTATTCTTGTGATGTGTTTATCTACAATATGACTATAGGATTAATAATGTAGAGGCATCTTATAGACTCCTTTCCATTTCTAATCTCTGGACTTAATGTCACCGGACAATACAAAGGTGACATCAACCCCATAAATATGAACTCCACTTACCACAGGGCAAGTGGGTAGAGCCAGTCAAAGTGCCAGAATTGGCACACCTAATACATGTCCCCCCAGCCTAAAAATTGAAGCCCGCAGCCGCCCAGGAAAGGAGCAATATCCTTGGCCCATTACCAGCCTGAGAATACCAGCGACCAGCAGTCTGGTTTAGCTTGGCCTGGCTGGTTATCAAAAATACAGGTGAATCCATGCGGGTTTTTTTTTTTTTTTTAATTATTTATTTAGAGCGCAGGCACTGGATGATGAATACTCCCATCAGCCGTCGCCTGCTCTTGCTGTTATTGTTGGCAGCAGACGTCAACTGATGGCAGCAGTAGTCCCATCAGCCGAAGCCAGTGACCAAAGGTAAGCTTTTTACCTCCGATCACAGCTGCGGGGTCACACTGTCATTTGACAACCGTGGCTGTCTGACCGGTAGTAAATATTTTACCGCCGATCAGAGGCAGTGTTTGCCGCGCTGTCATGTGCACAACAGTGCCAGAAGCGCCTATTGTTCTAGTGGCCGAACCCGAATAATAATACGGACTTCTTGGTGAAGTTCGGTATGGTACAGACACCGAACTTTACTGTTTGTATTTGCCCATCTCTAAAGAAGTGTTAATTTTCCTCCCCCCCCCCCCCCCTCTTTTTTTTTTTTTTTTTTTCCATTTCCCATAAATCTTCCATTTTTTCTTCCTTCACTTCCAGGTGTCACAGCTTCTACACAAAGCGACATTCCAGAGCTCTGTATTTGGGAGCCAAAGCTATCCAACTCAACAGTAACAGTGTTCAGGCTTTGTTATTGAAGGGGGCGGCATTGAGAAACATGGGTAGAGTACAAGAAGCAATCATTCACTTTCGGGAAGCAATCCGTTTGGCTCCCTGTCGATTGGACTGCTGTGAAGGTAAATCATGGCAAAATTGTAACGATCTGTTATAGTACGCAGCACTAACGTCACCTTCACAGCGCTGCAGCCAATTCATGAGCACTGCAGCTTGTCACTTTTACTTGGACAGGACCAGTGAGCTCACTTTTTGGTTGCAGCACTGTTGAAATGACCAAAGTAGGTGAACAATCTAGATCACCAAGACAATATCCTTTATCCACATATAAGTGATTAGTAGAACACCACCTAAAACATCAATCTTGTGCATATTGGAATTGGTCCACACAGCAATAGACATAAATATTCATTGAACATATAAATAACAAATCATCATTTCTGCTGCAATGGATAAGCCCAAAAATGAGCTAGATGTGTAGAAAAGGACCTGTGGATGAGGCAATAAAATATATATAATGAGAAAGAGCCCCATGCATATCACCACCTGCTGTGTGGATAGCTCAGGGGTGTTTTGACTCAATATGTATATATTTACTATTCGCTTGATAGGAAAATCTATAAGGCATTGTGTAAAAAAGCAATCTATAAGAGTGCTTGGGGCGTAAAGAAAATATATTTCCAGGACATTCCTCCTGACATCACCAAGGAGGTCGTCTTTCTTATCCTTTTCAGGAACAAAAAACAAATGAGAAGTTAAAAAGCCCCTCCCACCCACACCCTTCAGTGTTTTTCCTGTCCCTGTGAGGATCGGAACAGCGAGGGTTACTTCTGAAGATGCCGGGACCACTTACCTTGCCTTATCTCCTGTATCCACCCTCCGTCTGTACCCTTCTCCCACCCAGGGAAGAGGGGAGCAGCCATACACCGCAGTACACCAATCAGACGAACAAGGCACCACGAACAAGGGGAACTGAGAATACAAGGCATACAAATATTCACTCACATATTACAGAGGAATGCAAGAGGTAGTAGAGGATGGGGAAATCAAAGCTGGAGAAGGAAAGGGAATTTTCAAATTTACAAATCCAAGCAACAGTCACAGATAAATCCACCAAACTATCTTCCTAGCCATGCAGCATAAGCTTTCTCTGATGATGTGTTTCAGTCAGGACCCAGATTATATAAGGGATAGAAGTGGCTAACCGTAGTGGCTGATTAACCCCTGTACTGCCAAAATAAATTAACACCATTTAAAAACAAGGTAAAGTGCTTCTTTTCAGCACAGGAGAAGGAGCAATCAGACACGGCGGTCTTCCATCTCATCTCAGTTGAGGTAACCCCGTGACAGATGTTTGGGGGCCTAAGGTACCATAGGCATATCGTTACGGTAAACAACCACATCTGTGCCATGATTATGGAACAATGAGAGGATGTGGATAAAAGACTGGTAATAACTTGTGACTTTAGGCTGAGTCTGACCTGTGAGCCAGAAGACATAAAATCCAGGGAGGAGATTCCGAAGATAATGTCCCGATAGTCAAGAAAACGTCAATTCCGTTTGAAGATTCTTTGAGTCTTAAGGGGACCATGAAGAAGAAGGCAGACTGCCTTCTAAAAAGGACCTTGGAAACAGTAGTAGCTATAATTAAAACTAATATAGCTGGAACTTCGGTCGCAAGATCCATGCGCCGGAACTGGAAGAGCACTTAAAGTAAAAGGCTTCTAGAGAAGTTATTTTAAGATCCCTTCCCTTACTCAAATTTACTACAGGATTTATGGCAGATGCATCTGCGGAATCAGTCAAATTTGATGCCAGAAATGGCGCCCTCTAAAATGTTGCCCGAGGGGCTATTTGGTTGATAATGTGGTTGTCACGGAGTGCCTCGACCCAACGGATGGTCGTTCAGCTAACGGAACAACACACACAGTGGAGATGGAATTAGGGAGAGGAAGGCCCTACTATTAGGGAATGAGGGATGGTCACCACCTGAGCGCCAACCTGAGCCTGTCCCTGCACTCACCTAACGCCCCATGCGGTCCTAAAATCCCTATGCCGCCACCACCGTCAGGATACCTCATCTCTCACTGTCGGCTAACTGCCCTGGCTAGTGCCGTGGCCGGTGTAGGGCGCTAGCCTAGCTACTACAGATAACACATGGGATAGTGACAAACACCAAAGGGACAAGGTAACAAAACCACCACACTTAGCTTATATACACCGCTGCTAAGCTCCACACCGCAGATAACAGCACCTGGACTTCAAACACCAGACGTGGCTGACACCAGAGATTTGATCCTGCTAGGCTGGTCTTCAGAAAGGAACTGGATCACCAACAGTCAGCTGGTGCATCAGGTGACCTTTTAAAGTAGGGGTGGGGAATGTTTTTTTTTTTTTTTTTTCTGCCAAGGGCCATTTGGATATTTATACCATACTTCGGGGGCCGTACAAACTCCTCCCACAAAGTACATCCTGACTCTGACACTGGAGTCAGGACGTAATCTTTCATTGCATGCCCTTCAGTGTTCAGTAGTGAACACTGTGTATGTGCTAACAGAGCAAGAAGAAGTTAATGAGCTGGTTGCAATCAAACTACAGCTCCCTGCCCAAGAATTTGTTCCCTGAGAATCTGCTTGAGGGCCGGATAAAAAGACATCGAGGGCCGTAAATGGCCTTGGGGCCTGAGGTTCCCCACCCCTTTTTTAAAGGATGGTGGGAGTTGTCATCACCTGCATCAGCTGACCCAGCAGCAATGCAGTAACACCAGATTGCCAGCAGGGGGGAATTAACTCCCGATGGTCCAAAATGAAAAAAGGTTTAAACTGAGTGGAACCAGAGCTGCCACAAATCCAAAAATGGATTGTGACAGTGGTCTGGGGATATTCAGTCCAATAACAAGCTCTATTCTCTCCCTTTTCCAGTATCTAGAGTTTTCAGGCCCGTATTAGATGAGATTCTAAAAAAGGCATCAAATACAAAAAAAAACTCTTTCCCAAGGAGAAGGCCAAGAAATATCAGCCCTTTTGTAGGTCCTTCCCCTCCCAGGGACTGGGTTATAAAGGGAAGGGGAAATCTGGCAGATGGAGCTACCCCAAAGGAGGCTAGGGGTATGGGTTCCATCTTTTTCTCGTGGTAAGGTCTGGGAAGAAAATGATGCCATATGTGTGGCAGGGTGGCTAAATTTGTAAATAGAAGGCTGGCAGGAGGTTTCCCAGGATCAGTGGGTTCTAAAAACTATATCTTCCAGGTATATGATAGAATTCATGCAGTTTCCACCCGGTATGTTTGTCCTATCGGATTCCCAGTCCCCTGCCGCTCTCTCCCATGAGGTCAGACATCCAAAAACTATTAAAATCCGGAGCAATAGTCCCAGTTCCCCAAGGGGAAAGATTCCAGGGTCACTACTCAAGCCTTTTCTCCATCAACGATAATACATTTAAAACTGCTAAATCGTTGGGTAAGATACAAAAGGTCCTTAATGGAGTCAATCAAATCAGCAATTCCCCTGATAGACAGAGATGTGGTGATGTGTACATCAGATTTAAAAAAGCATGTATTATCACGTCCCCATTCATCCTTGCCGTCACAAATTTCTAAGATTTGCAATAAAATCTCGGGATCAGATTCCTCACTTGTCAGTTTCAATGTCTTCCATTTGGCCTAGACTCAGCCCCTCGAGTATTCACAAATTTGGTAGCGGAAATAGTGGCTAACCTAAGGAGAGTAGATATCCTCATACTCCCCTATTTGTACGATTTTCTAATAACCAGTTCAAGGTAAGAGCTTCTAGAACATCTGCAGATCTCGATCTCTACACTTCAGAAGCTAGGTTAGGTAATAAATTTAGAAAAAATCAAACCTAATGTCGGGAACCAGGAAAAATTTCCTGGGAGTTCTTATAGACTCCTGCCTCAGGACCTCATCTACAGTGGGTACGGAATGACAAGGAAATGGACAGCATGTGACTTAAATGAGTGTTTG
Source organism: Dendrobates tinctorius (assembly GCF_039654945.1). Classification (NCBI taxonomy): domain Eukaryota; kingdom Metazoa; phylum Chordata; class Amphibia; order Anura; family Dendrobatidae; genus Dendrobates; species Dendrobates tinctorius. The sequence goes on from NW_027361671.1 coordinate 103,691,703, forward strand.
AGCAAATGGTCTGAATACTTATGACCATGTGATACTTCAGTTTTTCTTTTTTAATAAATTTTCAAACATTTCTGTGTTTTGTTTTTTTTTTGTTTTTTTTTTTTTACCGTCAATATGGGGTGCAAAGTGTACACATTAATGAGAAAAAAAATTGAACTTTTTTGAATTTACTAAATGGCTGCAATGAAAGAGTGAAAAATTTAAAGAGGTCTGAATACTTTCCGTACCCACTGTATACCAGTAGAAAAACCGAGATCGGTAAATGACATGACTTATCTGTTCTCAAAAAATCGTTGTTAAATCAGAGGGGCAATGAGAATACAGGGGTTAATAACTGCCTGCATCTCCTGTATTCGATGGAGTCCATTCCATTCAAGAGAACTCCAAAAGGCTATTTTATTAGTCTGGAACAGATGGCAGGTAACTTTGGACAACGAGACACCTCTTTCCCTGGCTGTAAAAAGACCCTTGGTCTGGTGGACTGTCCCACAAAACCTTCAAGTAGGGATTCCATGGATCTCCTCTCCATTTGTGGTGGTTAGCACAGACGCAAGTCAGTTAGGATGGGGTGGTCATCTTGAAAGGAAGTTTCTTCAAGAGACCTGGCCTCCAAGTTCTTTTCTAGATCTTCAGTCTACAGAGAACTTTGGGCCTTATAAGATGTTTTTCCACAGAGCCAGTCTCTAGTCAGAAACAAGCATATAGTAACATAGTAACATAGTTATTAAGGTTGAAGGGAGACTTTAAGTCCATCTAGTTCAACCCATATCCTATTCTAACTTGCCCTAACATGTTGATCCAGAGGAAGGCAAAAAAAACCCATGTGGCAACAGTAAGCTTCACATTGGGGAAAAAAATTCCTTCCCGACTCCACATACAGCAATCAGACTAGCTCCCTGGATCAACGCAATATTAAGGAGACTAGTGTATATACCCTGTAATATTATACTTTTCAAGAAAGGCATCCAGTCCCTTCTTAAATTTTAGTAGTGAATCACTCATTACAACATCATATGGCAGAGAGTTCCATAGTCTCACTGCTCTTACAGTAAAGAATCCGCGTCTGTGAGTATGCTTAAACCTTCTTTCCTCCAGACGTAGAGGATGCCCCCTTGTCCCCGTCACAGGTCTAAGAGTAAAAAGATCATTAGAAAGGTCTTTGTATTGTCCCCACATATATTTATACATTGTAATAAGATCACCCCTAAGCCTTCGATTCTCCAAACTAAATAACCCCAAGTGTAATAACCTGTCTTGGTATTGCAGACCCCCTAGTTCCCTAATAACCTTGGTCGCTCTTCTCTGCACCCGCTCCAGTTCAGCTATGTCTTTCTTATACACCGGAGACCAGAACTGTACACAGTATTCTAAGTGTGGTGGCACTAGTGACTTATATAGAGGTAAAATTATGTTCTCCTCATGAGCATCTATGCCTCTTTTAATGCATCCCATTATTTTATTTGCCTTTGCAGCAGCTGCTTGACTCTGGCCACTAAATGTGAGTTTGTCGTCCACCCATACACCCAGGTCTTTTTCAGTGACTGTTTTGACCAGTGTTTTACAATTAAGCACATAATTATACAACTTGTTCGTTCTACCCAAGTGCATGACCTTACGTTTATCCCCATTAAAGCTCATTTGCCATTTATCAGCCCAAGCTTCTAGTTTACATAAATCCTCCTGTAATATAAAATTGTCCTCCTCTGTATTAATTACCCTGCAGAGTTTAGTGTCATCTGCAAATATTGAAATTCTACTCTCTATGCCCCCTACAAGGTCATTAATAAATATGTTAAAAAGAAGCGGGCCCAAAACTGACCCCTGTGGTACCCCACTGCTAACCGTGACCCAGTCCGAGTGTGCTCCATTAATAACCACCCTTTGTTTCCTATCCCTGAGCCAGCTCTTAACCCACCTACACATATTTTCCCCTATCCCCATTGTTCTCATTTTATGTATCAACCTTTTGTGTGGCACCGTATCAAAAGCTTTTGAAAAGTCCATGTACACCACGTCCACTGCATTCCCTTGGTCCAGTCCGGAACTTACCTCTTCATAAAAGCTTATCAGATTAGTCTGACAGGAACGGTCTCTTGTAAACCCATGTTGATATTGGGTCATAAGGTTATTCTTCTCCAGATACTCCAGTATAGTATCTCTTAGAAAACCCTCCAGGATTTTACCCACAGTTGAGGTTAAACTTACTGGCCTATAATTTCCAAGTTCAGTTTTTGTCCCCTTTTTGAATATTGGCACCACATTTGCTATACGCCAGTCCTGTGGTACAGACCCTGTTATTATGGAATCTTTAAAGATTAAAAATAGTGGTCTATCTATGACTGTGCTTAATTCCTGCAGTACTCGGGGGTGTATCCCATCCGGGCCCGGGGATTTGTCAATTTTAGTGATTTGTAGACGCCGCCGTACTTCCTGCTGGGTTAAGCAGGTGACATTTAATGGAGAATTTTTATCCCTGATCATGTTATCCGTCATGGGATTTTCTTGTGTAAATACTGTTGAAAAAAAGTCATTTAGCATATTGGCTTTTTCCTCATCCTCATCCACCATTTCACCCAGACTATTTTTAAGGCTCTGTTGGACAATGTAACAACGGTATCCTTTCTATGATATCGGGGGGGGGGGGGGGGGCAAGACATCTGTTACTTCAGGGTTTAGCTACATAGATTTTCGATTGGGCAGAGAAAACAGTTCTGTCCGTTTCAGCCTTCAACTTAGAGGGGGCCCAGAACCAGTTTGCAGAGTACCTAAGCAGACTACAGATTTTACCCACGAAATGGGAACTAAATGGGGATGTGTCCCACATGCTGTGTAAACAGTGGGGGCTTCGCGAATAGACCTCTTCGCAACCAGAGGAAATTCAAAGGTCAGGAGGTTTTACTCAAATGTCCTAGACAACCCTGAGGGGATCAAAGCGCTGTCTTAGGTTTGGAGCAAAGATCTATCCTATGCCTTTCATCAACTACCCTTGATTCCAAGGGTTCTGAGGAAGGTTCAGGAGGGCCAAGCAAAAATAATCTTGATCGTTCCTTTCTGGCCGAAGACGGGCCGGTTTCCTCTATTGAACAAGATGGCCTTAGAGGAGCTTATCCGCCTTAGGGCACTTCATATCTCTTCTGTGTTTTATTGTGCCTCATAGTATGCAGAATGGAGACTCCTGTTCTATTTATCTATCTATGGCTAAAGTTGAGACACGCTTTCATAGTTTATGGTTGAAGGGAGCCATATGTCTATTGAGTTCGTTTTATAACACGACACGCTACTGTTACGGAAAGATCCCTGTGAGGTATAGGCTAACTTTCTCATGTTGGAGGGGAAAAGGGGGTTGGGGGAAGATCCTTCCTGACTCCACATACGGCAATCGGATTAGTTTCCGCTGTCAACATACTCCACAAACTCTAATCCCATAACCTGTAATATTATATTCATCAGAGGCATCCAGGCCCACTTTGTATGTTTTATCCTGGATCAACAGCACACCTTCATATGGTAGAAGGTCCCATACTCATTACTCTTACAGTTAAGAACTCATAGTTGCGGCTCTTCCACTTAAGAACCCATGGTTCCATTGCCCTCACAGTGGAGAATTTTCCTCTGAAGAAAAGCTTGTTTTCTCTGGCTATAGAGGATTATCCTGTCTCCGTTGCAGTACGGTTGGACAGATATTTAAAAGGATCTTGTGCTGTGCCCTTATTTATTTGCATGTATATATGTATATGGCACGACTGATGGTAACCGCATTTATTTAGGCCACTTTCATAGAATTCCAGAGTCCAAACTCCCTATGTCGTTAGCATCAGCACCACAGTAATGATGATTCACATCTGTATCAGTTGGTTTGATGATGACCCAACGTTGGTAATGACAGGGGATGTACAGCCAGTCTGTACACAGCTCTGGCAAAAATTAAGAGACCACTGCACAGTTTTATAAAAATCAGCTTTTCTACATGTCTGACTGCTATTCCATTCCAGTGTCAGTTGAATTCCAACCAAAGTACACCTCATTCTACTTAATGTGCTTCTGACTAGGTGATCACCTGAACCAAATATTATTTAATGAAAGAAAGTATAAAAAACCCTGCTGTGGTGTTCACAATCCTCTTGCAATAGGACAAGCTGGATGGCAAAACATGTGCTAGTAATATCCCAAAAGTAATAGGAATGAAAAAATAACTTTTAACCGTGCCAAATGAGTTGAAAAGAAGTCATAAGTGAGGAAAAGAAGGTCTCAATTCTGGCTTTACTAGCAGAGGGATACAGTGAGCGTCATGTTGCCTCCATCCTTAAAATTTCTGAGACTGCAGTCTATTACAACAAGGTCAAGCAGCAGACATTGGGGACAACAAAGCTACAGACCGGCAGAGGGCGAAAACGACTCTCCACTGACCGTGATAACCGTCATCTTATTCGAATGTCACTCAGCAACCGCATGATGACATCAAGTGACCTACAAAAGAAATGGCAAATGGCAGCTGGGGTGAAGTGCATGGCAAGAACAGTTCGTAACAGGCTCCTAGAGGCAGGGCTCAAGTCATGTAAAGCTAGAAAAAAATCCCTTCATCAATGAGAAGCAAAGGAGAGCCAGGCTGAAGTTTGCCAAAGACCATAAGGATTGGACCATAGAGGACTGGAGTAAGGTAATCTTCTCTGATGAGTCTAATTTTCAGTTTTGCCAAATACTTGGTTGTCTAATGGTTAGACGTAGACCTGGAGAGGCGTACAAGCCACAGTGTCTTGCACCCACTGTGAAATTTGGTGGAGGATCGGTGGTGGTCTGGGGATGCTTCAGCAAGGCTGGAATTGAGCAGGTTAATCTTTGCAAAGGATGTATGAATCAAGCCACATAAAAGGTTATCCTGGAAAAATAGTTGATTTCATCTGCTCAGGCAATGTTCCCCAACTCTGAGGACTGTTTGTTTCAAGCAGGACAATGCGCCATGCCACACAGCTAGGTCAATCAATGTGTGGGTGAAGGACCACTGCGTCAAATCCCTGTCATGGCCAGCCCAATCTCCAGACCTGAACCCCTTTGAAAACCTCTGGAATGTAATCAAGAGGAAGATGGATAGTCACAAGCCATCAAACAAAGAAGAACTGCTTAAATCTTTGTACCAGGAGTGGCATAAGGTCACCCAAAAGCAGTGTGAAACACTGGTGGAAAACATGCCAAGACGCATGAAAGCTGTGATTAAAAAATCATGGTTATTCCACAAAATATTGATTTCTGAACTCTTCCTGAGTTAAAACATTAGTATTGTTGTTTCTAAATGATTATGAACTTGTTTTCTTAGTATTATTTGAGGTCTGTAAGCACTACACTTTTTTTATTTTTTTATTTTGACCATTTCTCATTTTCTGAGTCGAAGGCATGTTGTCAGTAGCTTATAGAATAAAAGAGCAATTTACATTTTTCTCAAAAATATACCTATAAAGAGAAAAATCAGACAAAATGAAAATTTTGCAGTGGTCTCTTAATTTTTGCCAGAGCTGTATTTCCGTAGTGTCGAGCCCCTTGCTTGAGGCTTAGAGACTTAAGGATTCAGAATAGACGTCTGTGTAATGTATAAGCATCCCAATGCTCTGCCCATTTATACACCTACTAGCTGTACCCGGCCACGCATTGCTGTGGCTTAGTCTGGTTAATTGGAAAAAAAAAGCGCACGTTTCTAATATATGTTTAATTTTACAATGCTTGTGGGTATACAATATTTTTTGTTCCGTTGTCTGTCTGGTTTGCTGACTCTTGAACACGCAACATATAATTAACCGCTTCATCTGCTTCCACAACAGTGTCGATGGACTAGTATGTGACTGCCTCACTTTGAATGTTAGACCTAATAATATTGTTAAGTTCTCAGACCTCTTTGTTCTTGGCCACAAGAATAGCTTGTTCTCTCAGCCAATCGTGATTCTTATAATTGGTTTGACTATTGGGAAATACTTTTTCAATCAATTCTTCTTTTGATGCCACTAAATTGCAGAAGTTATGAGGCAATGAAACTCGTCACCTTTCTGTTCCCAATTTCCAGGAATTGATGTGAGAATATCTCAGCTGATCGCTCGTTTTGCAGTAGGACACGCATATTTGTAGTTAAGTTTAACGTCTTTACGTGTCGCCACAAAATAGAGTATTTCAGGCAAGCATTTATTTCTTCCACTGATGTCGATCGAGGAATTGCAGATAATGTTTGTCTGAAATCTCCCGCAAGCGATATTAATACATTCCCAAATGGTCTGTTTCCGCGCAAATCTTTCAATGATCAGTCGATTTTTTTTTTTTTTTTTTATTTATTTTTTTTTTTTTCAAAGCAATCGGTGAAGAAATTTTGGAGATTATAAAATTTTGAACAAGTGGACATTTACGTTTTTATTTATGTAAATTAAGGGATTGGTCTGATCTCCTGGCCGTCCAGAGCCTCGGTCCTGCAGGTATGTGGTATGTACTCAAGGTGCTGTCTGAGCCTGGAAGACCAGTGAAAGAATAGTCCTGTGTTATAAAGCACATGCTAGGTTATTGGTCTGCAGCAATCCTCATGGTGGTTGTGGCAGTGGCTATCACCACACTTCTACTGTGCAATAAGAGGTGTTTAAAGTGTATTCTATGGCTGTGGTGTTTATAATCAAAATTATAAGTCCATATAGAAGTAGGCGTCTTCATAGATTAATTGTCATCACAAAAAACAGATGGAGGAGGGTATACACCATCTTTTAAGAAGAGATTCCAAACAGTTTTAGGTATAATTAATTTTTTTAATGGTATACATATTAAAACACTTAAAAAACCTAGAGGTTCAAGCAGCATAATTACTTGTTTATCATAGTCTAGATGTGGGCAGGGCAGTGTCATCACGATGGGGGCAGCTCTGTGGCGCTGGGGGTGGCGGCTGTCTCTCCCCACTCCCCCACAGTGGTTTGCAGCCTGTGCTGGAGATGGGGTGCGGCGCCATGACAGACAATTTTAGGTAAGTTTATAATAGATAAATCCCCATAAATGAGATGTATATACAAAAACCTCTTTCCTGGGTAGTGCCTGTCAGATTAGGAGAATAAGTGACATCATGAAAATGATTGTATGGTTACCTCCACACAGATGGTAGTATGGTCAGGATGGCGTACCGCGTTCCCCTCACACTCAAATTGTATAATTTAATTTTAAACCAGAAGTTTACATACATTATATAAAAAGACACATATGCATGTTTTCCTGAATATCTGTCAATGTTATGGAGTGGCCATCACAAAGCCCTGATCTCAATCCTATTGAAAATTTATGGGCAGAGCTGAAAAGGCAGGTGCGAGCAAGGCGACCTACAAACCTGGATCAGTTACACCAGTTTTGTCAGAAGGAATGGGCCCAAATTCCAGCCAACTATTGTGAGAAGCTTGTGGAATGATAACCCAAACATTTCACCCAAGTCATTCAGTTTTAGGGCAATGGCACCAAATACTAATGAAATGAATGTAACTTTTGACTCTGCAGGAAGTAATCTTTTTTTCTTTTCTTTTCTTTTCTTTTTTTTCTTTCTTTCTTTCTTTTTTTCTTTCCTTTTTTCTTTCTTTCTTTCTTTTTTTTTTTTTTTTTTCTTTCTTTCTTTCTTTCTTTCTTTCTTTCTTTCTTTCTTTCTTTCTTTCTTTCTTTCTTTCTTTCTTTCTATCCTAATTGACCTAAAACTGGAACGGTTTAGTCTGATTTCATGTCAGATATTGAGAAAAACATGCCTATGTGTCTTTTTATATAGTGTATGTACACTTCTGGTTTTAACTGTATATTAATTATACCATGAAAGCACATCTACTTATGCCCCTATCTACCACTTGGGGGCAGTGATGATGGTCTCTTATGGCAAAAATCAGTAAAGGAGGGTTTTAGTTGATCTACTAGGCCAATTGATCTATCTGAAACTTTCTTGTTGGTCTTTTAGAATGATGCCTCTGACTTTTTTTTATTGTAACTCACAATGCCATTCATCTTAGTCTGTAGAGTCTACCGTGCAGACTGTTCTGCATGCAGGAAAACATATCCGCTGAATGGTGAAGACATTGTTCTGCACTGCTGGTCTGTACTGTATAAATTTTTTTTTTTCTTTATTCCAGCTTGGCATGTAATGTAGAGACCTGGCACTGCTGCCTTAACCATTTCTTACATAGAGTTGCTACCAAGCAAATGCCCATCTGACAGAACCCACTTGTTCTTCTCTCACCAGGGCTCATTGAATGTTATCTGGCATCTAACAGTGTCCGGGAAGCCATGGTCATGGCCAATAATGTTTACAAAACCCTTGGAGCCAATGCACAGACACTGACGCTTCTGGCAACCGTGTGCTTGGAAGATCCAGTAACTCAGGAAAAGGCGAAAACACTTCTAGACAAAGCGCTTTTCCAAAGGCCAGATTACATAAAGGCTGTCGTAAAGAAAGCTGAACTACTCAGTAAGTAACTAGGTCAGATCACTAATCGTGTTGGGAATAGCAAATCGCACAATATATTCAAGCAAAAGTCCATATGAAACTTGCTGACCTTCCCAGAGTAAAATGTATTGTGGAGGGGTCGTTAAAGGGTTATTCCCACAATAGAATTCACAACTCGGTGGCTTAATATCTTGAAATAAATGAAGTTGTCAAATGCAGTCATTATCCAAAAGTGTTGGCTGTCTGGTATATCACTCCCTGAAAACTCAGATGTCAAAGTCTCTTTCCTACTTGGTGGCCTAAGGATATGTCTTGTAGTTCTTTCCGAACAGGTTGCACATTCTCAGTAGATACCGGCTGTTGTTCTACAGTGGGTTTCCTCTTCTCACTTTGCGTTACCCCTCACGTGTGGTTGTGCCATCCTGACTGCACAGGGTGGAGATGGGCAGTGTGCGCGTGCTGTCAGAAGAAGCAGCGATCCTTCCCCATGGCAGCGATGCTTGGTACTACTGTGCTTGCTCGGCTTGTTCCATCATGCAACCAGTCTGTAAGCCATCAGTGATTTTTCTTGAGAGCATGAATCGTTCTTCCCATATCTATTATAAGACATATGTATATAGACACCTCCTACCTGTTAATACAATAAAAATATAACTGGATACTTTATCTGTAGTGTCGAAAAAGAAATTGTTGCACATGGCAACCAATCAGCGTTCTGCTTTCACTTTTTAATCCACTCTGGTAAAATGAAATTTATGCTATGATTGGTTGCTATGGGCAACGGCGTTTTCGGAGTTGGGAGAGGACGCATATCTGAATTGGAGGATGAAGATTAGAAATCATTACACCGGACAGTAAGGACGGACAGGAATTTTGTTTACTGATGTAATATTGGAAACTATGTTCATCACCATGTCTCCTCTCGTCACAGCTGCTGTGGGGGCCAGTAGCAGATCACAGCGTGGTTATCGGTACATGACGGAGAGCAGCAAGTCTGCAGAACGACCAGAGGGGGTTGTGGGTAATCTAGTTTACAGTGGTCACCTAGGCAGCACTGGAGGATCGCCCACCTCACACTGAGCAGAGGCCCAATTATGGATCAGCTGGAATCAGAAAATGATGAAATTAGCCAGTGAAGAACTGAAGACGTGGCTAGGTTACTCTACAGCTGACCTGGGCAAAGTGCGGCCCGCGGGCCACATCTGGCACTCTGGCTGTTGCTCTCCGGCCATCGTACTGTATGTGGGGGGGAGCTAAGGGGGCCATCGTATTGTGTGGGGGCTTGTGAAGACCATCATAAATGGCGTGGGAAGCTGTGAGAACCATCACAATGTACAAGGAGTTGAAGGGCCATCATACTGTGTTTGGGAGAGCATCATACTGTGTGTGTTGGAGGGCTGTGAGGACATCATACAGTGTTGGAGGGCTATGGGGGCGCCATACTGTGTGCGGGAGGGTTGGGAGGCTACATCAAAGACAGAAAGAATTGGTGTTAAGCCTCATAAAATGGTGAAAAGCAGAATCTTTACTAAAAAATACATACAGATCCAACAGATGGGAGAAACGGGTAAAAGGTGACCTCCACAGGAGGAATGGGCATTACATAAATGTGCATAACATAGAGGTGCGTATTATATGGAGCATTATATGGAGAGTGCAGAATGGCAAAATGTATGACTGTGCTGGACAATGAAAATGTCACATTGTATTTCACGTACCCACAAATGACCTTTCCTGCTGGATTGGCTCCAGCCCCGACACGTTTTGGCACTGGGCCTTTGTCTGTGGGTCTGTATTGGGAGGCTGTGGGCACATCATGCTCTGTTAAGAGGCTTTTAGGACATCATTAAGTGATTATAATTAATATAAAGTAATTATGTTAATATTTAGCAAAATTTATTTCAGGCTATTGGTTGGGCCCTCCACATCATGGTCTCTCAAGTGGTAACATAGTAACATAGTTATTAAGGTTGAAGGAAGACTTTGTCCATCTAGTTCAACCCATATCCTATCCTAACCTGCCCTAACATGTTGATCCAGAGGAAGGCGAAAAAAATTCCTTCCCGACTCAACTAGCTCACTGGATCAACGCAATATCAAGGAAACTAGTGTATATAACTTGTAATATTATACTTTTCAAGAAAGGCATCCAGACCCTTCTTAAACTTTAGTAGGGAATCACTCATTACAACATCATATGGCAGAGAGTTCCATAGTCTCACTGCTCTTACAGTAAGGCTAAGTGCACACGTACCGGAACTCTCGCGGAAATTACCGCGAGAATTCCGGAATTCCAGTCCGCGGGAAAATCGCATTTTAAATTCCCGCGATTTTCCCGCGGAAAAACTAGCATTTTGCAAGCGTATTTAGCTTGCAAAATGCTAGCGTTCTCCAAGCGATCTGTAGCATCGCTTGGAGAACTGATTGACAGGTTGGTCACACTCGTCAAACATAGTGTTTGACGAGTGTGACCAACTTTTTACTACTGAGGCGGCCTATGCAGCATCAGTAGTAAAAGATAAAATGTAAAAAAAAATAAAAAATGGTGTTATTCTCACCCTCCGACGTCCCGCGCATCCGTTCCCAGTAATCCTTTGCGAAAATGCCCATCCGTTCCCAGTAATCCTTTGCGAAAATGCCCGCGATGACGTCCGTTCTCGCGGGATCGCGATGTCTCGCGAATGACCGCGAGACTTCGCGATCCCGCGAGAACGGACGCCATCGCGGGCATTTTCGCAAAGGACTACTGGGAACGAGAGCGTGAAGAGAAGCGGGAAGGCTGCGCGGGACGTCGGAGGGTGAGAATAACAATATTTTTTATTTTTAAATTCTATTTTTTACAGGGATATGGTACCCACAGCCCGGAGGACAGTCTCCTCTCCTCCGGACCATGGGTACCATCCGCAATTGTTCTGCTTACTTTCCGCATGGTGTGCACAGCCACATGCGGGAAGTAAGCGGAACAATGCATTCCTATGGGTGCGGGATCGCCGCGATTCCGCAAATTAATTAGCATGCTGCGGTTTTTACCGCAAAGCGATTCCGCCGCGGTAAAAACCGCAGCATTAGCACAGCATTGCGGAATCCCATAGAAATGCATGGGATGCTTATTTTTCGCGGCAAAATCGCGCGGTTAAAACAGCCGTGGAAACGCGAAAAAAACGCCACGTGTGAACTCAGCCTAAAGAATCCGCGTCTGTGAGTATGCTTAAACCTTCTTTCCTTCAGACGTAGAGGATGCCCCCTTGTCCCCGTAACAGGTCTAAGAGTAGAAAGATCATTAGAAAGGTCTTTGTACTGTCCCTGCATATATTTATACATTGTAATAAGATCACCCCTAAGCCTTCAATTTTCCAAACTCAAAACCTGAAGTGTAATAACCTGTTCTTGGTATTACAGACCCTCCAGTTCCCTAATAATCTTGGTCTCTCTTCTCTGCACCCGCTCCAGTTCAGCTATGTCTTTCTTATACACTGGAGACCAGAACTGTACACAGTATTCTAAGTGTGGTCGCACTAGTGACTTATATAGAGGTAAAATTATGTTCTCCTCATGAGCATCTATGCCTCTTTTAATGCATCCCATTATTTTATTTGCCTTTACAGCAGCTGCCTGACACTGGCCACTAAATGTGAGTTTGTCGTCCACCCATACACCCAGGTCTTTTTCAGTGACCGTTTTGCCCAGTGTTTTACAATTCAGCACATAATTATACATCTTGACCTTACATTTATCCCCATTAAAGCACATTTGCCATTTATCAGCCCAAGCTTCTAGTTTACATAAATCCTCCTGTAATATAAAATTGTCCTCCTCTGTATTGATTACCCTGAAGAGTTTAGTGTCATCTGCAAATTGAAATTCTACTTTATGCCCCCTACAAGGTCATGAATAAATATGTTAAAAAGAAACAGGCCCAATACTGACCCCTGTGGTACCCCACTGCTAACCATGACCCAGTCCGAGTGTGCTCCATTAAGATCCACCCTTTGTTTCCTATCCCGGAGCCAGCTCATAACCTACTTACACATATTTTCCCCTATCCCCATTGTTCTCATTTTATGTATCAACCTTTTGTGTGGCACCGTATCAAAAGCTTCTGAAAAGTCCATGTACACCACATCCACTGCATTCCCTTGGTCCGGTCCAGAACTTACCTCTTCATAAAAGCTTATCAGATTAGTCTGACAGGAACGGTCCCTTGTAAACCCATGTTGATATTGGGTCATGAGGTTATTCGTCTTCAGATACTCCAGTATAGTATCTCTTAGAAAACCCTTCAGGATTTTACCCACAGTTGAGGTTAAGCTCACTGGCCTATAATTTCCAAGTTCAGTTTTTGTCCCCTTTTTGAATATTGGCACCACATTTGCTATACGCCAGTCCTGTGGTACAAGTCCTGTTATTATGGAATCTTTAAAGATTAAAAATAATGGTCTATCTATGACTGTGTTTAATTCCTGCAGTACTCGGGGGTGTATCCCATCCGGGCCCGGAAATTTGTCAACTTTAGTGATTTTTAGTCGCCGTCGTACTTCCTGCTGGGCTAAGCAGGTGACATTTAATTGAGAATTTTTATCACTGATCATGTTATCCGATTTTCCTGTGTAAACACTGTTGAAAAAAGTCAATTTAGCATATTGGCTTTTTCCTCATCCACATCCACCATTTCACCCAGACTATTTTTAAGGGGGGCAACACTATCATTTTTTAGTTTCTTACTATTTATGTACAGTAGCTAAAGAATATTTTGGGATTATTTTTACTTTCTCTGGCAATGAGTCTCTCTGTCTCAATCTTTGCTCAATCTTTGGTCCCCTGGGAAAATTAATTTCCCCCACATAGTGCTCCATGCAGTAAAATGGGCCCCACATTGAAAAAATAAAAATAAAATACTCGCCTCTGTCTGTTCCCCATCTGTCATGTCTTTTCATGGTATCCTCATATCCTCTGCACAGCTTGGCATAGTGGGCGTGTTGTAATGATGTCATCATGCCCGGTGTGCTGAGACGGAGAGGGACCATGAGCGGAAGCTCCTTCCTCCATCATTGCTTTCTACTGTATCAGCATCTAGAATGCTGATTATATAGTGCAATGTCAGGCTGGACAAATATAATCGGTGGACTAGCCTGGCAATATACTTGCCCTGCGGACCAGAGTTTGACATACTGTATGTGATCTACATTCACCTTGATGTTCAATATATGTTGCTTCGGGGGGCGTGGCTATGTAGCGGCTGAGAGAGGACACGTTCAGGGAGAGCTCCTCACATCCTGACATCCGGTCAGCGGACTCATGGTGCCGCGGCATACCTGCCGATATTGGACCCCCTGGACTGTGGAGCACCCCTGGACCCCCCGCGGGAGGCCGAATCTCGGCGGGCAGATAGCGGTAAAGGCCGGGGCAGCCGGCGGGGCCTGCACGATGCGGCGGACATTTTCAGAAGCGCGCGCTCTGGCTGTGAGAGACGCGGCGCTGGCTCCCTCCTCGCAGCGCTGACAGGACAGTGAGCACATATCCTGTGGATCTGAAAGGGAGAAGCAGTGAGTGCTCTGGAAGATTGGGCCCCGCACTCCCCTTTGTTAAGTCACCCAACTAGTCGGTGTTATTACTCCAGGGTCCTCTGGACCCATCTATGGCTGCTGTCTCTGTGGGCACTGCGGATCCCTCCCCAGCCATAAGGCCTCTCGGTCACTCCTTAGAGCTGGGATTTATCCTCCTGTGTGGCCCTTCTGCTCTGTGTTGGCCCTAGGACACTTGCTATTATTATATTATAGCACTGCTGTGCTCATAACTTGGACCTGAGAGTCCCCCTGGACATACCATTTCTTTTACCCGGCTGTGCCATATTGCTATTGAAAATGAACCACTCCAAGGGGGCAGGAGCAGCTGAAAAATTGAAAGAGTTTGCTAGACCTGACCATTCTCACACTACACGGTCCCTCAGAAATCACCCTCAGAGGGACGGTTTTTACGTTGAGCCTGTGTTGGGTTATGAGGAGAGTGAGCAGGAGGAATTAACCCTCAAGCAAGCATCTGAACAACTGATGCAGGCCATCTCCTTAACTAGGACATTGCTGACGGGGGGGGAAAATAGAGGACGTGTATACTAAGGTGGGGCGTCTTCGACAAGATATGCAGGCCATGAGAAGGCGTATTACGGAGGTGGAGACAAGGGTGTCCAAGGTAGAGGACACCATTGCACCCATGGAAGCCAAGCTTCCGAAAGCGGCGGGCTCGGTGAACGCATGGAGGCAAAAAGCAGACGACCTGGAGAATAGAATGCGTCGGAATAACATCCGAGTTATTGGTCTGCTGGAACGTCCGGAACAATTTCTAGAAGATTGGCTCAAAACCTCTATGGGAGACAAATTCTCCCCAACATTTGCTGTGGAAAGGGCTCATAGGGTCCCTACAAGACCTCTTCCTCCTGGAGCCCCACCTAGACCTTTTTTTGGCGCGTCTTCTCAGTTGCAGGGACAGGGATGCGATTCTACGTCTAGCTCGACAAAAAAGTCCCATCAAGTTCAACAATGCCACAATCTCAATTTTTCCGGATTTCTCCATGGAACTTCAGAAACAATGAGCACAATTCATGGAAATCAAGAAGCGGCTCTGGGAGAGGAATGTCGTGTACTCAATGATCTATCCAGCCAGGCTCCGGGTGGTCCACGAGGGTTCTTCTATATTTTTTTACAGATCCGGCGGAGGCGGCTGAGTGGTTGCGGTCCCACAGCGGGTCTGCTGCGAAGGAATCTTAACGTCTCTACTGTTAATCAAAATTCTTTTTATTGATGGTTTGATTGGAGCTTTTTTCACGGACGTCCGGATTACCATAATACTGGACACTGAGCTCAGTGATGGTATCCCCTTGTTTATTTCGTGATGGGAGAGCAGGACTTTGCTCCCGTATTGTTTGTTTTTCCATTTTTATGTTTTTTTTTATAGTGGTTTTATTTGTTTTCTAGGTATAATTCGCAGCCAGCAGCAATTTCAGTTTGTGTGGTGTCTCTAAATTTTACCCAGGTACTGATGTAGGCCATATCCAGCGGAGTAAATATGGGGTCTTAGATGATATGTATAACATGGAATGTGAGAGGTATAAAAAAAAAAAAAAAACCCCGGAAAAAGATCAGTCTTCTCGCAGATTAGATATTACCGCCCTCACATTGTGGCCTTGGTGGAGACGCATCTGACCAGGGATACAGCCCGGTGCGTGCAGAAGCCTTGGGTACAGTGGTCTGTTCATGCATTCCATGCTAGTTACTCGACATGAGTTTCACTGTTGGTGCATAGAGATGTTAGATGGGAAGCCAGGGAGACCCGGAGGGATCCTGAGGGTCGATTTGTCTTCATATATGCATCGATAAATACCAGGAAATATGTGATTTTATGTGTTTATAATCCGCCTCCGGCTAATATGTCCATTCTCCAGAAGGTGATGAGTTTCGCCCTAAATTATCCGGACGCGGATGTTATCTGTATGGGGGACTTCAATATGGTTATGAACAATCGTCTTGATAAATTGAGACTGGATGATGGAGTGGCTGGGGGGGTTCCTTCGCCGACAGGAACCCAACTGTCGCTATTTATGGAGGGTAACGGGTGGCTGGATTTGTGGAGAGTGCGGCACCCCGAGTTGAGAGAGTATACCTGCCACTCATCCACGAGGCGCTCCCTATCGCGCATAGATTACATATTCGGAACCAGTGGTCTGGCGATGTGGGTGGATAGTGTGGAGCATGGCAGTAGAGGGATCTCAGACCATAGCCCGGTCATCCTCAAACTTAAGTATGGGCAATTAAATAACAGGATGGTTTGGAAGTTGAACCCTTTCTGGCTGAAACTGATTGTTCTATCGGGGGGTACTATCGATCAATTGCATTGCTTCATTTGTCCCACCAGGAACCTCAGGATATTAATTTATTTTGGGATGCCCTTAAGGCATATCTGAGAGGCTGCTTGTCCTCCACAATTTCTTATATTAAGCGGGTAACCTCAAGAGAGGATGACGTGATGGAACAGCGATTGAAGGATTCAGAGGCTGCATACATATCTAATCAAATAATCTAACTAATCAAATACTAATGGCAATAGGATTGAGTGGTTGGCTTCCCAGCGATTATACACCCAGCATATAGACACTAAGTCTAAATGCAAATTATTCTTTGCTCGCCAGTCTTATTTTGAACTGGGAAATCAGGCAAGTAAACTACTGGCCTATCTGGTGCGCCAACATAATACTTCTAATACAATATTACAGATCCGTAAGTCGGATGATTTGTTGGTGTCTTCAACTGAGGAGATTCTTGGCTGCTTTTGATTATTAGAAGTCATTATATGAATCTAAGAGTGGCTCTGATAATTTGGGGTGTCTGGATTACTTGTCAGATGTAACATTCCCTACCTTAGATTTTGATCAGTGAGCCTTTATGGACGCTGAATTCACTGTGGAGGAGATAGAGAATGCCATAACGGACATGGCCTCTGGGAAGGCCCCTGGGCCGGACGGGTTCCCTATTGAATTGTATAGGAAATACCGAGACATATTAACGCCACTTCTGATAAAGGTATTTCGGGGAATATGGGAGGAGGAATCTATGCCTGAATCCTTTTACGAGGCTAATATCATAGTGCTTAGGAAGCAGGGGAAGGACCCTTTGGAATGTGGTTCCTATCGTCCCATATCGTTGGTAAATGTGGACTATAAAATCTTTACTAAAATTCTCGCCACCAGATTAAATTCAATTATACTGAACCTTATACAGCCTGACCAGACGGGCTTTATGCCTGGTAACAGCACTTCAATTACTATCAGACGAGTCCAGTCAATAGTCCAGTATAGTTCTCTAATGCCAGATAACAAATGGGCACTGGCATCGATAGAGGACGCCAAGGCTTTTGACTCTTTTGAGTGGCCTTTCCTCTCCGCATGTCTACAGAGGTATGGCTTTGGTGATAAGTTAATAAAATGGGTTAAATTAGTATATATGAAACCTAAAGCCTGTATTATTGTGAACAATTCCATATCTGAGCCCTTTTCATTACACAGGAGGACCTGTCAGGGTGCCCCCTTTCCTCGGCCCTCTTCGCCCTTGCGATTGAGGCATTGGCAATATGTATAAGGTCCTCCCCTGGCATTAGGGGTATAGATATAGCGGGTCGGGTAGATACCATAGGTTTATACGCAGATGATATGGTGATATTTATGATCGAGGCAGAGGAAACTTTGCCTCAAGTGATTGCCACCATAGATGGATTCAGTAAATATTCGGACTTATATATAAATTGGGAAAAGTCTGCCCTGTTACCCCTATCCCATGCTCCGATGCCCCGACTTGAGGCTCTCTCCTCGTTCTATCCAGCTTTAAATACCTGGGCGTTCATGTATCCCATAACAGCACGCTCTACTTTCAACTTAATATCTACCCATTGCTGGAACTGGTTAGAGTTAAATTTGCAACCTGGAGCAAATTACCGTTGTCTGTGGCCGGACGCATCAACCTGATTAAAATATTACTTCCCAAACTTAGCTATTCCCTTCAGCACAGTGCTGTAATGGTACCCAAGTCCTTTTTTGTGAATCTTAATTCCCAGGTCACATCTTTTATATGGGGGAAAACCAGACCCAAACTTAAATTGTCCACACTTCAGAGGCCTAAAAAGGGAGGGGGGGGCGGCGCTACCAGATTTCTTCTTATATTATTTGGCTGGACAGGCTAAAGCCCTAAGTACGTGGATGCCGGGTAATTATCTCCCTAATTCTGAAAGTCACTTGCTTCACGCTGCAAGAACTGATTCCAACTCCAGGAAACCCAGTGGACAGAGGCCTAGTGTCCCTCGTTTACTTCCCCTGCTCCGTCTGGCACTATTATTATGGAGGCAAATTAAGAAAGTGATTGGATTTAAGGACATCCTAGCTGAAATGCCCCTATGGAAAAATGTCTATTTTCCGGTATTACTAAGTCGCTCGTCCACTGATTTTTGGACTCAACATAATGTCTCTTTGATAGGAGACTTGTATGATCATGGGTCCTTAATGTCTTTCGAGCAGATACAGGCTAAACATGATGTCCCGAGATCTCAATTTTTCTGCTATTTACAACTAAGGTCTGCTCTTCAGTCGCACATAAGGAGTATAGGTGTGGGCCGTGCCATTTCGTCCCTACCTTTGATAGGAATCCTTAACCCCTTCACTACCAAGGGTGGTTTGCACGTTAACTACCGGGCCAATTTTTACAATTCTGACCACTGTACCTTTATGAGGTCATAACTCTGGAACGCTTCTATGGATCCCGGTGATTCTGACATTGTTTTCTCGTGACATATTGTACTTCATGTTAGTGGTAAAATTGCATTCAAATAACTTGCGTTTATTTGTGAAAAAAACGGAAATTTGGCGAAAATTTTGAAAATTTCGCAATTTTCCAACTTTGAATTTTTATGCCCTTAAATCACAGCGATACGGCACACAAAAAACTTAATACATAACATTTCCCACATGTTTACTTTACATCAGCACAGTTTTGGAACCAAAATTTTTTTTTGTTAGGAAGTTATAAGGGTTAAAAATTGACCAGCGATTTCTCATTTTTGCAACACCATTTTATTTTTAGGGACCACTTCACATTTGAAGCCACTTTGAGGGGTCTATATGATAGAAAATACCCAAAAGTGACACCATTCTAAAAACTGCACCCCTTAAGGTGCTTAAAACCACATTCAAGAAGTTTATTAACCCTTTAGGTGCGTCACAGGAATTTTTTGAATATTAAAAAAAAATGAACATTTAACTTTTTTTCACAAAAAAAATACTTCAGGTTCAATTTTCTTTATTTTACCAAGGGTAACAGGAGAAATTGGACTGCAAGACTTATTGTGCAATTTGTCCTGAGTACGCTGATACCTGATATGTGGGGGGGAACCACTGTTTCGGCGCATGGCAGAGCTCAGAATGGAAGGAGCGCCGTTTGACTTTTTCAATGCAAAATTGGCTGGAATTCAGATCGGACGCCATGTCACGTTTGGCGAGCCCCTGATGTACCTAAACAGTGGAAACCCCCCCAAGTGACCCCATTTTGGAAACTAGACCCCCCAAGGAACTTATCTAGATATGTGGTGAGAACTTTGAACCCACAAGGGCTTCACAGAAGTTTATAACGTACAGCGGTACAATTAAAAAATCATATTTTTTCCATAAAAATGATCTTTTCACCCCCAATTTTTATTTTTCCAAGGGTAACAGGACCCTAAAAGTTATTGTGCAATTTGTCCTGAGTACGCTGATACCCCATATGTGGGTGTAAATGACTATTTGGGCGCATAGCAGAGCTCGGAAGGGAAGCAGCGCCATTTGACGTTTTTGGCTAGAATTGAGATCGGACACCATGTCGCGATTGGAAAACCCCTGATGTACCAAAACAGTAGAAACCCCCCACAAATGACACCATTTTGGAAACTAGACCCCCCAAGGAACTTATCTAGATGTGTGGTGAGCACTTTGAACCCCCCAGTGCTTCACTGAAGTTTATAACGTCCGGGCGTGAAAATAAAAAAATCGTATTTTTTCCACAAACATGATCTTTTAGTCCCCATTTTTTTATTTTCCCAAGGGTAACAGGAGAAATTGGACCCCAAAAGTTGTTGTACAATTTGTCCTGAGTACGCTGATACCTCATATGTGGGAGAAAACTACTGTATGGGCACACGTCGGGGCTCGGAAGGGAAGTAGTGACGTTTTGGAATGCAGACTTTGATGGATTGGTATGCGGGTGTCATATGCGTTTGGAGAGCCCCTAATGTACCTAAACTATTGAAACTCCCCACAAGTGACGCCATTTTGGAAACTAGACCCCCCACCGAGCTTATCTAGATGTGTGGAGAGCACTTTGAACCCCCAAGTGCTTCACAGAAGTTTATAACGCCTGGGCGTGAAAATAAAAAAAACATTTTTTTCCGCAAAATTATATTTTTGCCCCCAATTTTTTATTTTCCTAAGGGTAACAGGAGAAATTGGACCCCAAAAGTTGTTTTGTAATTTGTCCTGAGTAGGCTGATACCCTACATGTGGGGGTAAAACACTGTTTGGGCACATGGCAGAGCTTGGAAGGGAAGGAGCACCATTTGACTTTTTCAACGCAGAATTGGCTGGAATTGAGATCAGACGCCATGTTGCCTTTGGAGAGCACCTGATGTGCCCAAACAGTGGAAACCCCCAATTATAACTCCAACCCGAACCTCAACACACCCCTAACCCTAATCTGAGCCCTAGCCCTAACCCTAGCCCTAACCCTAGCCCTAACCCTAGCCCTAACCCTAGCGGGAAAATGGAAATAAATACATTTTCTTTTAGTTTTATTATTTTTCCCTAACTAAGGGGGTGATAACGGGGGGTTTGATTTACGATTTATGGCGGTTTTTATGTTTGGCGGCTGTCGCACGCTAAAAGACGCTTTTTATTGTAAAAATAGTTTTTGCATCACCACATATTGTGAGCTATAATTTTTCCGTATTTTGACCCACCGAGTCATGTGAGGTCTTATTTTTTGCGGGACGAGTTGACGTTTTTATTGGTACCATTTTCGGGCACGTGACATTTTTTGATCGCTTTTTATTCCGATTTTTGGGACGCAGAATGAACAAAAACCAGCGTTTCATGAATTTCTTTTGGGGGGTGCGTTTACACCGTTCCGCGTGCGGTAAAATTGATAACGCGTTTTTATTCTTCGGGTCAGTACGGTTACAGCGATACCTCATTTAGGTCGTTTTTTTATGTTTTGTCGGTTTTTTGCAATGAAAACTATTTTATATAAAAAATAATTATTTTTGTATCGCTTTATTCTGCGAGCTATAACTTTTTTATTTTTTTGCGGATGATGCTGTATGGTGGATCGTTTTTTGCGGGACAAGATGACGTTTTCAGCGGTACCATGCATATTTATATGCGTCTTTTTGATCGCGCGTTATTGCACTTTTTGTTCGGTGGTATGATAATAAATTATTATTTTTTGCTTCGTTTTTTATTTTTATTTTTTAAGGGGTTCGCTAAAGGGGTTAACTAATGGGACAGTTTTATAGGGCAGGTCATTACGGACGCGGCGATACCAAATATGTGTACTTTTATTGTTTTTGTTTTTTTTTATTTTGAAAAAATGGATTTATTGGGGAATATTTTTTTTTTTTTTTTTTACTGATTTATTTAGCGATTAATTATTTTTAACACTTTTTTTTTTTTTTTTTTTTTACTTTATTACCTTGTCCCAGGTGGGACATCACTGTCCTGTGACAGATCGCTGATCTGTCACATCACAGATCACTGTGACAGATCAGCGATCTGTCACAGGCACTGCTGCAGACTTCCTCATGCCTGCGCTTTGCAGGCAGTGAGGAAGTCAGCTCCCTGCAGGCCCCCGTCGTCATCTTGGATCCGGGGGCCTGTAGGGAAAGAGCCCCCCGCAGCAGCGCTGCACATTGCGCTGCCGTGGGGGGCTCAGGGAAGCACGGAGGGAGCCCCCTCCCTGCCGATGCTTCCCTTTAACCCCCGGTACACCGCGATCGCGTTTGATCGCGGTGTGCAAGGGGTTAATGTGTCGGGGGCGGTCCGTGACCGCCCCTGACACATTGTGCCGGGTGTCAGCTATGATAATTAGCTGACACTCGGCCGCGATCAGCGGCGCTCACCACGTGGGCGCCGCTGATCGCGATGACGTAATATTCCGTCCATGGTAATTAGGTCCATGGTCACATGGACGGAATATTACGTCAATTGTAGGTAAGGGGTTAACTCACAGGGTCCCCAGGGCCTTATCTCCTCTCTTATATACGTACTGCTGTCGGTGGGAGCAGAATCTGCCATAAGCTCTGTTAAAGGGAAGTGGGAAAGACTCATCCCTAATACTCAGGGAGAGGAGTGGGAAGAGATCCTGGAGTCTCTGATCGGAATATCACCATCTGTTAATAATAGAATGATACAGTTGTATATAATAAACCAATCATATTTGACTCCGATACGACTTTTTAGGATGGGTCGATTCCAATCATCAGAATGCTTGTGATGTCACTCACCAGATGCAGACTTTATCCACATGATATGGCAATGTCCCACCATCCTACAGTACTGGAAAGAGGTGACGCTATTTTTGTCATCACTGGTGCAAACTCCTGTCCCTCTTGAACCACTGGTCTGCTTGTTTGGGGTATGGGAGGAGGAGGTTTGGGGTCACCATATTGGGACTTTTCTACGTGAAACGCTGTTTCTGGCACGGAAAGTATTGGCACTACGGTGGATGGGTAATTCATGTCCCTCTCTTAGAACCTGGATTGACTTGGTAAATACGATTGTTCCATACAAGCGCACATTATATCAGAACAGGGGATGCCTGGGCAAATTTGAAAAGATCTGGGGGAGGTGGAATTCTTCTCCTCTCACTTTGTAGAATGGAGACATTGCATGTGAGACCATATAATGCAAGATAGTAGGCTGCGAGTTAGTAAATAGTTGACGTAGCCGTAGATTAGTTTACGAACTTATAATTAATCTACATTATCTGAGCGACATGATAAAGGCTGTGAGATATGATTGATGTACATGGTCATAATGTATAGCCTGTTGGTCTTTGTATGTGCTTGGGGGATGATGCATATATTACCCGTAAATCATAAGAGTGTTCACTTTTTGGTTTAGGATTTAACAAAATGACGGTAGTGTGTATGCTCTGTACAATGTTCACAACCACAAGCAAATATGTATGTTGTACATTGCATCCTTTTTTTGTTTTGAAGTTTAATAAACGAATTTAAAAAAAAAATAAAAAATATATATATATATATATATATATATATATATATATATATATATATATATATATATATATATATATTTCCTCTCTCCATTGTAGATTTAAATAGTTTTCCATGATGGTGCTAGCGCTCAGGACAGTGTCACTAGTGAGGCTCCTATATATCTGACAAAAATTAACTCTTCATGCTCTACTTTCTGCTTTGGTTACCCTAAAATGTGGCATACTAGAGGGGATTGTAGTACCAAACACATGACTATATACTACATGGCCACACACTGCCCAGGGCGAGGTCTGATGAGCGTATGAAAACTCTGGACACTTTTAATCTTTATGGCCTCCGTGTATTCATCCTTTTGTTGTTTTTTTTTTTTTTAATACATTTTGTATGGCAGCTGATTTTATGCATCGGCATTGAAAAATGTACTTGACCAGATAGTTTCCAAGGTTAGGTTTTGTGTACCCATAGACTTGAATGACTGTGTCTTGGTGGTGCATGTTGTGACCTTTCACACGGCTCATTTACATTGGTCAGTGTGGAATCCTTTTTCTTCTTTTTTTTTTTTTTTCTCCACTCTGACAGCACCCGTCCTTCTTATTCTCTTGTCTGAACAAGCCATTAAGGTGGCTCAGAATGTATCACAATATTTTTAAAAGCACATTTATGATAGGAAAAGCCATTAGTTTATAATGTGTGCCTGTATGTCTTCTCCATATCATAACAAAGTACAATAAAAGTTTAATACTTGCAGGTCGAGAACAGAAATATGATGAAGGTATAGCTCTGCTGCGAAGCACCCTGGCAAACCAAAGTGACTGTGTCCTGCACCGTATGCTGGGGGATTTCCTTGTTGCTGTGAGTGAATTTCAGGAAGCTATGGACCAGTACAGCATCGCCCTCAGGTACCTGGACTATGTGCATTTCTCTACATGTACAACAAGCAATGTCTCCTCTCCATGAGCAGTCTGCAGGATGTTGGGCTCTGTTCATAGTTCTAGCCTTCCATCAGTTAGACAGCAGGCAATCCTCCGACAGGAGATTAATGTATGTTACTGGACCAAGGATTGCAGAACATTTAGAGAAGCCAAGGCACAAAGACCACCGCAGGTTCTTGATAAGAACTTGAACTTTATTCCATATTTAAAACAGAATAACAAAGCGGCCAACTTTTCGGTCACAATTGGCCTTTCTGAGAGCTGCATTTTTTTTTTTTTTTTTTTAGGCTTGAGAAAGGTCGTTGTCTGCTTTGTCTTCCTGTTTTAACTACTATGGAATAAAGTTAAAAGTTTTTATCAAGAACCTGCGGTCTTGGCGCCTTGGCTTCTCTGCAATTTCTACATTTTTTGGACTTGGTGGGACGCCGAGCCGAGCACAAGTTTGGTCTATGGCGCATATGAATCTACTATTGGACTGGACCATACAATATATTACAGGAATGAACATGTCCAGAATAATGTGTCCCTACTGTATCTCAAATATCACTATCTTACATACATGACTGCTGGGAACAGCTTTCTTGATAGTAATTACTTTTATAAGGATCTCTGTGTATGGCTTCTCTTTGTATGGCTTTTCTTATCTACATTATTATTTTACAGGTCTTTTAAGTAAAACTGTGAGATCTCTGTAGATTATGTAAGCCTTTTCTCCCAAAAAGTAATTCAGGTCAAAAATATAAATGTTATTTCCTCGCGAGAAAGATTAAATACCATCATTTGATCATTTTTAGACAAATTCTACCTGTCTTCTTCTTTTCTTTTTCTTTTTTTTTTTTTTTCTTTTTAAGGGTTAAGAGATCTTTACTTTTGTATTCGTGTGGATTTATGTGCCGTTGTGATGATGAGCTGTTTAGGAGATTAAGGCAATGAACAGAGATGGTAAAGG
Source organism: Dendrobates tinctorius (assembly GCF_039654945.1). Classification (NCBI taxonomy): domain Eukaryota; kingdom Metazoa; phylum Chordata; class Amphibia; order Anura; family Dendrobatidae; genus Dendrobates; species Dendrobates tinctorius. The sequence goes on from NW_027361671.1 coordinate 103,716,814, forward strand.
TGACCCGGTATAGCTCTTGGCTGTGCAGAGAATCGGTTTCCCTACGTAAAATTTCCATTTAATGTCTTGCTGTAATGCAGCATTCTGCAGCAAAGTGTGGAGCATGTGCATTGCATCGCCTTCTGCAGCACAGCTATTAGCACTTCCCATTCTAGTGTTTAACATTCTAACCAGTTCGGGTCCAGACACCATCTAGACATCTATGTGTTAAGTTATATTACAGCCATTAAATTAACATGTTTTTGTGAATCGAGAACTTTTTTTGGGGAATGGTATTTTACGTGTAATTTTTATTTCTTGGTCCGCGTGTTTAAAAGTTAAAAAAAGGGAAAAAAAATTGGGAACTTTTACTACAAATCTAAACCTAATCAATATTGGTGTGACCACTCTTGCCTTCAAAACCGCATTATTTCTTCTAGGTACACTTGCACACAGTGTTTGAAAGAACACAGCAGGTTGTTTCAAACATTTTGCGGGATAAATTACACTGTTTTATAGTGCAGGTCGTTACGGACATGCAATGCCAAATATGTGTGTCATTTTGGGGGGGACGTACATTACAGACCAAAAGTTTGGACACCCCTCATTCAAAGAGTTTTCTTTACTTTCATGACTATGAAAATTGTAGATTCACTCTGAAGGCATCAAAACTATGCATTATCACATGTGGAATTATATAATTAACGCAAAGTGTGAAACAACTGAAAGTATTTCTTTATATTCTAGGTTCTTCAAAGTAGCCACTTTTTGCTTTGATTACTGCTTTGCATATTCTTGGCATTCTCTTGATGAGCTTCAAGAGGTAGTCACCGGAAATGGTTTTCACTTCACAGGTGTGCCCTGTCAGGTTTAATAAGTGGGATTTCTTGCCGTATAAATGGGGTTGGGACCATCATTTGTGTTGTGCAGAAGTCTGGTGGATACACAGCTGATAGTCCTACTGAATTGACTGTTAGCTGCTTTTTTCTTGCCATAATACAAATTCTAAGTAAAGGAAAACGAGTGGCCATCATTATTTTAAGAAATGAAGGTCAGTCAGTCCGAAAAATTGGGAAAACTTTGGGAAAAGTGTCCCCAAGTGCATTGGCAAAAACCATCAAGCGCTACAAAGAAACTGGCTCACATGAGGACCGCCCCAGGAAAGGAAGACCGAGTCACATCTGCTGCGGAGGATAAGTTCATCCGAGTCACCAGCCTCAGAAATCGCAGGTTAACAGCAGCTCAGATTAGAGACCAGGTCAATGCCACACAGAGTTCTAGCAGCAGACACATCTCTACAACAACTGTTAAGAGGAGACTTTGTGCAGCAGGCCTTCATGGTAAAATAGCTGCTAGGAAACCACTGCTAAGGACAGGCAACAAGCAGAAGAGACTTGTTTGGGCTAAAGAACACAAGGAATAGACATTAGACCAGTGGAAATCTGTGCTTTGGTCTGATGAGTCCAAATTTGAGATCTTTGGTTCCAACCACCGTGTCTTTGTGCGACGCAGAAAAGGTGAACGGATGGACTCTACAGGCCTGGTTCCCATTGTGAAGCATGGAGGTGTGATGGGGTGGGGGTGCTTTGCTGGTGACACTGTTGGGGATTTATTCAAAATTGACGGCATACTGAACCAGCATGGCTTCCAAAGCATCTTGCAGCGGCATGCTATTTCATCCGGTTTGCGTTTAGTTGGACCATCATTTATTTTTCAACAGAACAATGACCCCAAACACACCTCCAGGCTGTGTAAGGGCTATTTGACCAAGAAAGAGAGTGATGGGGAGCTACGCCAGATGACCTGGCCTCCACAGTCACCAGACCTGAACCTAATCGAGATGGTTTGGGGTGAGCTGGACCGCAGAGTGAGGGCAAAAGGGCCAACAAGTGCTAAGCATCTCTGGGAACTCCTTCAAGACTGTTGGAAGACCATTTCCGGTGACTACCTCTTGATGCTCATCAAGAGAATGCCAAGAGTGTGCAAAGCCGCAATCAAAGCAAAAGGTGGCTACTTTGAAGAACCTAGAATATAAGACATATTTTCAGTTGTTTCACACTTTTTTGATAATTATATAATTCCACATGTGTTAATTCTTAGTTTTGATGCCTTCAGAGTGAATCTACAATTTTCATAGTCATGAAAATAAAGAAAACTCTTTGAATGAGAAGGTGTCCAAACTTTTGGTCTGTACTATACATATTTTTATCATTGGGATTGGGGAATGTTACATTTTTATTTTTGTGTTTTTAGATAAAACAACAAAAAAAAAAAAAAAAAATTATTTCTATAGCGCTAACATATTCCGCAGCACTTTACATTATAGAGGGGACTTCTACAGACAATAGACATTACCGCATAGCAATTAACACATAGATCAAAACAGATACCAAAAACATTATTTTTTTTTAATTTCACAATATTTTATTAGCCTTACAAGGGAACTTGAGCCAGAGATCCTATGACTGCATGTGAAATACACTGCACTACGCAGGATGATTATCATAAGTAATATTCCTCAGAAGGATATATATGTTACATGTTAAATGAAATCTCTCAGCAGGTTTTTGCTATGTAGTCTGAGTGCAGCATGAGGTAGGGGTTAAAACACTGAATTCAGTTGTGTCACATGTCCAGTTGTGTGATGTTGTTTACTTAGACTGAGGCTTTAATCACCTAGTGATTAATATTGCTGTGACTAGCTGGCCACGTGCTTTCAAGTTGGACTCCTCCCCCTTCTGTGATAAGCTGCTCATTGTCTATAGACATAGTATATGCAGAGCCTGGTGTGGGCGGGGGCAGCTTTCTGAGCTCTGCTGCATTGCTAAATCTAAAAACTCTGTGTCGGAACGCCTTTCACCAAGTAATAACATCATTGGATTCAGAGTATCTTTCCCTAGATCAGATGAGATAGCAAAAACCTGCTGACAGATTCTGCTTAATGCGGTTTTCCTCTTTCAGTATTGAGCACACCATTCACGTGCCTCTGTTACAAATTTTAGAAACAGCTGGTATTCGCCCTCCTTCCGTCCCAATGGCACTTCTCTAAAGTGGCTCCAGCGATTCTTTTTAGTCTGCAGCGGTGGCATGACAGCAGCACTGCAGGCAATCACTGAGCTTAGCAGCTTGTGTCATCTACCTAGGCAAACCATTAATTACACCAGACCAGTGTTCTTCCTCCAGCAAACATTGTGTTGGCATTATGCAGCTGGGAAGAAGGTATTATCCAGACCCTAAACCCAGCTCCCGAGATGCGGTGTAACTGCTCAAGATTCCAAGTAATGGAGTGCTACTTGTCACTTATACTGTGCTTTGCATCACATTGGTGAACTTCAGATTCAATTTAACTACTTGGCCATGGAAACCCAAATTTGTGTCATTAAAACTATTTTAAAAACCTTAGGGCCTAATCTATAAAAACTATAATAGTAAGCCTAGCCTTGAAACCCGTAGCAACCAGTTTCCACTTTCATCTTGTGAACTGATCTACAAAATGAAAGCTGCGCTGAGATTATTTGCTCTGGTTAAGAAGGCCAGGTTTATTGTTAGAGGCTTCACCTCATTATAAAAGCCCCCAAAAAACTAGGCCGTTTTGTTATGCTATGTTCACATGCTGCGGTTTTGCTCCGTTTTTTTTTTTTCTGCAGGCAAAACCTGTTCCCTTAGCAGTAAAGAAGCTGCTTAAAAAGAGGTTTTGCTGCGTTTTTCAGGTACTTTTGTCCATGCTGATACAGCTTAGTGTCTTGTTCCTGAGTTTTCTGCAGCAAAACCTGACAGCTGCGTTCTTCCACTTACTCATTGCTTTCTATGGGTGAAATAATGCTGCAGCAATGCTGAAAGTGCCATGCCAGTGCCAGTTTTCCAATTCATGCAAAACACAAGCTGCGGAGACACCATCACATGTTTCTCAACGCAAGCATTGCTTGCGTTGAGAAACATGTGATGGTGTCTCCGCAGCTTGTGTTTTGCATGTGTTAGCATATTTCCCATAAGGGATGGGGGCATTGCTCTAGAATCACTGCGTTGAGAAACATGTGATGCTGTCTCCGCGGTGTTGGATGTTGATCTCCATGAGTTCATTCATCCTCATTTTTCACAGTCTTTTACTAGGCATTGCTCCTACTAGCCAGTTTCCTACTCCACACTGATGAGGGGCAATACCCCGAAACAGCTGTCTGTGGATGAATACCATGTTTTGACATAGGTGGTTTCCTTCGTTGGAGACTGCCCTTCCCGTGGTTGTTCCTTCCCGGGGAAAGACCTGGCTAGTCATTGCTTGCGTTGAGAAACATGTGATGGTGTCTCCGCAGTTGTGTTTTGCATGTTTTTGCATATTTCCCATAAGGGATGGGGGCAGTGCTCTAGAATCACTGCGTTGAGAAACATGTGATGGTGTCTCTGCGGTGTTGGATGTTGTCCTCCATGAGTTCATTCATCCTCATTTTTCAGTTTTCCAATTCAGTCAGGGGAAAAGTGTGTATGAGGTTTCTGAAATCTCATGCTGTTGCTGGTACAGTAAAATGCAGCTTTTAATTTGCATAAAAACCACAGCAAAAACGCAACGTGTGAACGTAGCCTTAGAATCCTACCTATAGGGCAGCACAATGCAGCGCTGGAGTCCTGGGTTCAAATCCCTCCAAGGACAATATCTGCAAGGAGTTTGTATGTTCTCCCCGTGTTTACATGGTTTTCCTCGGGTACTCCGGTTTAATCCCACGTTCCAAAATTTAGATTGTGAGCCCCATTGGGGACAGTGATGATAATATGTGCAAACTGTAAATCGTTGCGGAATATGTTAGCGCTATATAAAAATAAAGATTATTATTATTAGGGCTGTGCTGATGGCCCAGAAGTGGGTAAATGTAACACAAGTGTGGGCATAAAGTTGTTTTGTTTTTTTTTCAGCAAATCTCTTGAGTTGAACAAGCTGTTGAACAAACTGTTGAATTAAAGATGTTTCCTTTTAGGATTTTGCTCTACAATAATTGTTATGCTTATTCATAGTCTGGATCCAAATGATCAGAAGTCGCTGGAGGGAATGCAGAAAATGGAGAAGGAAGAAAGCCCAACAGATGCCACTCAGGAAGAAGATGTGGATGACATGGAGGGTAGTGGAGAAGAAGGAGACTTGGAGGGAAGTGATAGTGAAGCAGCTCAGTGGGCAGATCAGGAGCAATGGTTTGGGATGCAGTGAGATGTATGGATGTAATGCGCTCAAGTTTCTTCAGGCCTGTAATCCATGTCCAAGCAAGGTATTGTAGGAGCCAGACTGAGCACCTGCAGAACCTCTTGTGATGTTGAAATACCAAGCACTCTTTTTTTATTTCTACATACTGTATATTGGGCAGCAGTTTTATTTTTTATTCTTTTTTTCATTTGTTGTGGGGCAGAAAATCTGTTCCAAAAACTCCTTCACATCATTTATCATCAGTCCATGGCTAGTTTCACACATCTGCTTGTCATGGTCCAGGCACAGACAACCTGCGGGTCTACTGACCCCATCTCAGCAGTCTCATGGGCATAATAAACCTGTTTGGGCATTGACACACACGTGTGAACAGAGCGTAACGCATATTAGTTTTTTCCCAATGTACATATCTTGACTGTGACCCCATAAAGAGATGAGATTTTTGGCCATGGCATCTGCTGATATCTTGCTGTGCCTATACTAACGCGATAGATGATTCTATTAGCTCTGATCGTCATATTGCAGCCTAGTGGACGAATTGTAGACTTTACATATTGATATCTTGTCTGTAGAATGTATTCAGCCAAGTACATGGGACAAGTGTCTTGTGTTGTGTCCCTAAAATTTTTTTATTTTTTTTTTGCATTTTTATGCATTTTTAAAATTCTGTGTATGTATGTAGAAAATGAATATTTTTGTTCGCCTGTCATACATAATATATTTCAACATTAAATACATGTTCATCTGTATTATTAGACTCAAAGAAAATTAAAAAAAAGAAACAAGGATTGTGTGATTGTATACAGTGTATACCAGATTTGTTGTAAACCAGAAAGTTGCTTTTCTATTAAATAAAAGACAACCTTTTTATGTGAGTGTCTTTATTGATGTACCAATTATGACTGTGGTAGTAACCATGCCCTTAAATATTCTGTAAGACTTTTAAGGACCATGAAGAGAACCTTGCTAGGAATTCTGAGGAAACAGTGGGGGAATCTACAATTCAGGGTTTTCTTGGCTACAAAGTTCTGCATTACACAGTGTATTGTTTTGAGTGGGCATTGCATTATGCTTAAAGAGGACATGTCCAGCTTTTGCTTATTTTTCTCTAGCAACCTTCCACGACAGCATAGGAGGTTGTCTCCACGCCCTAATGGGGGACAGGAAGCACAAGAGGTTAAAAGGTCCCTCCCACCTCCCTCTCACCAGTGTTTTTCCTGTCCCCCATGGGGCATGGAGAGGTTAGAGGTATGCTGTGAGGCCGGCTGCTGCAGCGTACCTGATGGATTCCATAGCCGGGCAGTGGTGGTAGGCGGCTCTGCCTTCCCTCCTCCATACTGCTCCCGTCTTCCCTGGAGTTCGGGACCGTCCTGCCCCACCCGCGCTCCTCTGGGGGTAAAGCGGGCCAGTGATCCCCGACCGGAGGCCTCCCGCAGCTCTCCGATCTCTCCTCCTGCTGCGCACGGCCGGAGACCCGAAAGTGACGTTGCGCGCGTTCACTTCCGGGGTATACGTTCTCCAGGAGTCTGCCCACAAAAGATAGCTGGCAGCGCGCGGTGCACGCCAGTAACAACTGTGCCTGCCCCAGACCCCGGGAGGGGGAGGGGAAAAAAAGCATGAACGAGCGCTGGAGGGCGGGGTTAACTCCTTATTAACCCGCCGGAAGAAGCCGACAGGTAAGGCCTCTTTCACACTTCAGTTTTTTACAATCCGCCAGGTTTTGAAAAAAAACTGATCCTCAATTTTGTTTTTTTCCCCATTGACTTCCATTAATGGCGGATTGTGACGGGTTGCCGTCCGTTGCATCCGTTTTTTTGAGGATTCGCCAAAAGTTGCTGTCCGTCACCATCCTCAAAGATTTGAAAACGGAGCTTGCAACGTTTTTTTCTCTGGCAGATCCTCCAGACACTCATTTAACCCGAAATTCTTTCTGGGTGCCGGCCAAAAAAAATTCTCTCTTTCTCTCTCTCTCTTTCTCTCTCTTTCTCTCTTTCTCTCTTTCTCTCTCTCTTTCTCTCTCTCTTTCTCTCTCTTTCTCTCTCTTTCTCTCTCTCTCTCTCTTTCTCTCTTTCTCTCTTTCTCTCTCTCTTTCTCTCTCTCTTTCTCTCTCTCTTTCTCTCTCTCTT